>NW_006399794.1:10372672-10429525 GCF_000299155.1 Elephantulus edwardii
CCTCCCCAAACCCCACCCCCTACCCCCAAATATAATCCACTCTGCAACCCTGTTAGATTTGAACTCACAATCTTATAGTTAGCTGTTAGCCACTGTGCCACTAGGTGCTCAGATAGTACTCATATTGTTGTTGTTGTTGTATGCCAGTGAGCCAGAATCAATTCACAGCTGACCAGGTTTCTAGAGGTAGTAAATCGCATGGAAGGAGACTGCCCGTCTTTCTCCTGTGGAAAAGCGGGTAGATGCGAACCATTTCTCTTTGCATTGGCAGTGCAATTCTTTACTACTAAGCCACCAGAGAGTACTTATAGGCATGTACTTTTTATCCTGGTGGTGGGTAAGAAAGCGATAGAGCCATTTAAAAGGGTAAGAATAGAAGAATACAGGAGGGAGCACAACTGAGGGTATAGATACAAAGACAGGAAAAGCGGTGCTCAACTGAGAAGGGAGAAAGACATTTCATTTCTGTCAAAATGAAAATACATAGAATTGGGATAACGCTTTTTATTTCTTATGCTGATTTTCTTATAGGATGGCTTTCATAGCCAATGACTCCAAAACCTAGGTGTTTGTTTCTAATTAATTCTCCAGATCTCCTCATAGTAAACTGATGACCTGACATGGGTCATGCTCAAAGAAAGCATCTTTCAAGGATTGTCAATGGTTGGATGAGCAAGAAAGGGATAATCAGCCCAATACATTCCTTCGCTTAGAATGATTTGTGAATATGAAGGCCTTATAGAGGCAGTGGAAGTGATGAGGAGAGATCACCGAGTGTGAACGACACAGGAATTTGAAGGCATTGGGAAGATTATGAATACAGACATTGGAAGGGACAGTGCAATGAGAAGGATAATGAGAAGAAGGAAGAGAGGCTTGCAATGCAGGCAAGGGGCACAAAACCCTAGTATTATATCAAGGAATATATATATATATATATATAAAGATAGATGCAAAATTATAAGACCACAAGTCTCTGAGTCAGTACTGACTATAGGACATTCATACCCAAGCGTCATCAAGTGGATCCTGACTCATGATGACTCTTAATCAGGTCTACAATGTGGTAAATCTTTATGGGAGAAGACTATCTTTCTCCTGAGGAGCAGCTGATGGATTTGAACTGCCAACTTTGAATTAGCAGTACAATATGTCATGCAGTGTGCCACCAGAGCTCCCGTCGGTAGGTCACTTCTAACCTATCTCTATATCAATGTACATTCCTTTTCACCCTAGATCCCTGTGTTGAATAGGGGACTATTAGAGCAAATGAAAGAGACAAATGAGGAACAGAGAAAGAGAAGGATGTACCAGGAGGAGAATACCTGCTCCCTGAGGAAAAGAAGAAATAAACACTGCTTGAGGCAAGTCTGGGGACTCATTCTATATATAGAGGCCTGAGCTGTGCGTGGAACGCTACACTGAAAAACACAGAGTCCAAGAAGGTGATACCAGGGAGGTACGTCTGGGCTGACTGTTTTAGGAAGGTAAGGAGAAAACTTATAGAGCAAAGGGTGGGAATGAGTCCCAGATAAATGGGTAACTTTCTTGTAAGCTTCAAAGATGAACAGAGAGTAAGAGGGAGGAATTCAATAATACAGTAAAACAAGTTATTTCTCCCACCCCCAAAGGATAGAATGGGAGAAGGGTAATTTGGAGAGTTGATTAAGGATAGACCGATTGATGAGACAATAACTCTGGTCTACTTAAGGAGAATAAAAGAAATGGACAGATTCTCTCCCCAGACACTGAGGACAATAGAAAAAGAAAAAAGGCAATTAAATCATATAAGGGAATAATTTATGAAGGGTAAATGGGAAAGATCTCTACAGGGTCTGGTAGGCAAGGGACTCAAAAAATAGGTGAGATGATATCCCTGAAACAGCAGAAGAGATGGCTTCTGGGTAGAAAGAACAATAGATAAAAACACTAAAGGTCTAGAACCCTGACTATGTTACAGAAATGAACTTGTAAATGAGTGACATGGAAGAGAGGAGAGGAGAATAAAAATATTTGGACCCAATTCGGAGGGAAGTGATGGTTACAAAATGAAGAAATTAATCAAAACATAACAGGTTTCAGTATAGAGGGGAGAAAAAAAAGTCTCCATTTGTAAAGGGTCAATTATATAAATGTATTGGACGTTTTTTTTTTTTACTTAGAGCTTAAGATAAGAATATGAGCCAGGGTAAGAATATGTCAGAGGCTTAAGAATGAAATGGAAAGAAATGTGGTCTTATTATTTAAAGTGAAAGTTGACAGAAGAAAAAAACCAAAAGTTTGGGCAAGATAAACCAGTTGCAATTGAGTTTATCAACTAGTTGATCTTTGAGAAGCACTGGCTAGGCCTCTTTCTGAGGCATGCCTAGGTAGACTCAAACTGCCAACCCTTTGGTTGTTAGTTGAGCTCCTCACAGCATCACCTAGGACTCCTTAGAAAAGATAGGAAAGAAAATTTTTTAAATTCTTAACACCAGTGGTTCACTAATTTACTATACATCAGAATCATTTGTTAAGGCTTAGAAAGGTATTAAAATGAAGACTGCCAGTCCTCATTTCAGATTTTTCATTGATCAAGTTTGAAGGAGGACTCAAAATTTGTAAGCTCCCTTATGATACTGATTCTTTTGATCATACTTTCAGAACCATTGTCTGAACATGATCATGATCCATAGTCCAAGAAAAAGCACCATGCAGTCTAATAAGGCTTCTACTGACTTAATCTAATTTATATAAACAGGGTAGCCATTATGTTTGTCCAAGTTTATGTAAACAATAACATACAGATCAGATTTCTGACTCAAGTTGATTCTTCTTCTGCCCAATGTTCCTTTTAAATACTACAGCTGTCATCAACACCCTCATACTTGTCAGAACAGCTGTGACTTGAGGAAATCAGATATACAATCTACAGGACCCACCCCTGCTGACCTTATGTTTCCATGAAGAATGCTAGATGACAAAGGCATTGTCTCTCTGCAGGGGAGCTGCACCCCCTCTTGGCAGAGCGGAGGGCATTACAGAGTTCAACGAGTTCTCCTAACTATAAAGATGTATGTTTTTTACAATCTTCAGATGGATCAGCAAAATAACTTTCAACAGTGGGCTAAGGCAAGGTGGAGACTGTCAGTATGGTGCAGAACAGGGCAAGGCTTCAATCTGTGGTTCACAGGGTTGCTGTGAGTTGTAGTCGGCCCAATAGCATCTTTCAGTAACAACAGCCATCTCTGCTATTTCAGAGTCTGAAGCACTTTGCTGAGTCTGGCCATGTTTTCACTTCCAGTTGCTGGAAAACCTTGTTGTTGTTGTTGTTATGTGCCGTTGAGTCGCTTGCAACTCATAGCTACCCTATGTACAACAGCCCTAAACTATGCTCTGTCCTGTGCCAATCGCACTGTCTCTGACACTCCCATCCTGATTATCCCAGTCACTGAATAAATCCACCTCATAGAGGGCCTTCCCCTCCTGCGCCATCCCTCCACCCTCCCAAGCATGATGCCCCTCTCCAAGGACCAGTCTCTCCTCACAACATGTCCAAAGTATGTTAGACAGAGCCTCAGAATCCTTGCCTCTAAGGAGCCACCCAGTTTAACCCTTTCCAGGACAAATCTGTTTGTTTTCCTAGCAGTCCATGGTATTCTCAATACTCTTCTCCAGCACCACAGCTCAAAGGCATCAATTCTCCTTCTATCCTCCTTGGTCATTGTTCAACTCTCTGATGCATAACAAGTGATTGTGAAGACCATGGCTTGTATCAGACACACCTTAGTCTCCAGAGAGACACCATTGCTCTTCAGTCCTTTGGAGAGGTCCCTAACAGCAGACTTTCCCATGGCAATGTGCCTTTTAATTTCCTGGCTGCTGGTGCCAAAACTGTTGACTATGGAGCCAAGCAAACTAAAGCTGTGTACAATCTCAATCTCTTCACCATCCATCCTGATGCTGCCAATTGGTTCAGTGGTGAGAATCTTTGTCTTCTTGACATTGAGCCTCAATCCAAAGTGTAGGCTGCAGTCCTTGACACTCTGCAGCAGGCGCTTCAGGTCCTCTTCAATTTCAGCAAGCAGGGTTGTGTCATCCGCATAACGCAGATTGTTGATAAATCGTCCACTAATCTTGACCCCACATTTCTCCTCATAGAGCCCAGCCTCCCAGATAATCTGTTCTGCATATAGGTTGAAAAGATATGGCGATAAGATGCATCCCTGGCGTACACCCTTCCCAATTTTGAACCATGCAGTGTTCCCTTGCTCTTAGTGGAGAAAATTGAATAAGTACTCAAAAGAATAAGAAACAGAGAGAAGCACTGGAGGTTCAATGGTAAATTCTCACTTTCCATTAGGAGGGTTCCAGGTTTGATTCCTACTGATGCCCCTTATTCACAACCACTGCCCATCTCTCAGTTGAGGCTGGCATGTTGCTATGATGATGAATATTTTGGGCTAAAATAGACTCATAATAAAGACCTGGGGGATTACTTCGGGAAATCAGTCAGTGAAAACTGTATGAATCACAGTGAATTGAGTCCCCCACCATTGACCATGGAGTGTACATCGATCTATTGTGCACAGGGGTCATAGTGAGTAGGGTCTTGACTCTGTGACAGCTAACAACAAGGACAAAGAAGCAAAGTCTATCTGTGCGCAGGTTCTATAACTGCAATTTTGCAAAGCTCGTGGGTGTGGCCATGTCATGTGCCTAGTGTGGAGCACATCGCGGTTACAGAACTTAAGTGTGTAGGAAGCCCTTGTGATACTATACAGATCTTATGGGTTGCTTGCGAGACTTTATGTACATTGTGTCAGTGTGTTAAAAGTCTGAAGCTATTTTCCCCTATGACACAGGTGAGAGTTCTGCAGGAAATCATGACCCTTTCATCTGCCAACATCCCTGCACCTCTGAACAGCTCTGATACCCGCTCGGCAGGCTGCCTCCTCACAGGTATCCCTGGCCTGGAGCACCTGCACATCTGGCTCTCCATCCCCTTCTGTGCCATGTACATAGCTGCCCTGGCAGGAAATGGTGTTCTGATCTGTGTCATCTTCTCCCAGCCAAGCCTGCACGAGCCCATGTACATATTCCTCTCCCTCCTAGCTGGTGCTGACGTCCTTCTCTCCACCTCCACCATGCCGAAGGCTCTGGCTAACTTCTGGTTTGGTTCTGGCCATATTTCCTTTGAAGGCTGCCTCACACAGATGTTCTTCATCCACTTCCTCTTCGTAGCAGATTCTGCTGTCTTGCTGGCCATGGCTTTTGACCGTTATGTGGCCATCTGCTCTCCTCTACGATATGCCACGATCCTCACCAGCGCAGTCATTGGGAAGATTGTCGTGGCCACGTTGACTCGCAGCTTCATGATCATGTTTCCGTCCATCTTTCTCCTCAAGCGCCTGCACTACTGCCGAGTTAACGTCATTGCACACACTTTCTGCGAGCACATGGGCATTGCCCGTTTGTCTTGTTCTGACATCTCCATCAATGTCTGGTACGGGCTGGCCGCTGCTCTTCTCTCCACAGGACTGGACATTATCCTCATCACCATTTCTTACATCCACATTCTCCACGCTGTCTTTCGTCTCCCTTCTCAAGACGCCCGTTCCAAGGCCCTAAGCACTTGTGGCTCCCATGTCTGTGTCATCCTACTCTTCTACATCCCTGCCCTCTTCTCCGTCTTTGCCTACAGGTTTGGTGGGAGACACATCCCGCGTTATGTCCATATTCTGCTGGCCAACCTCTATGTGGTCATCCCTCCCATGCTCAATCCCATTATTTATGGAGTAAGAACCAAGCAGATTTTGGAAGGGGCTAAACAGATGTTCTCAAGTGTTGTTAAAGTGTTTAGATAAATGCCTCCCATTGGATCTCAATTTAATCTCTCTCTATACATTATCAATTATTCTATATTCACCCATCCTCATGTCTATATCTTCCAGTTTATCGTATATTATTCTCTTCTATGTAAAAATTATTTAAATATATCCTCTACTTAAATCTACTTCTCAACTAAAAAAAAACAAAACAAAACAAAAACCAAACAAACCTCAACTTCTGACTTTTCTCTTTAGACGAATACTACTGTGTGATTCTTTGGAGAGGGACATGATGCTTGGGAGGGTCAAGGGTCAACGAAGGAGAGGAAGACCCTCAACCAGGTGGATTGACATGGTGGCTGCTCTAATGTATTAGAAAGTGTGAAGATGGCACAGGATGGGATGACGTTCAACTCTACTATATAAACAGGGTTTTGATGTGGGGTTTCTTTCCTCAGAATCTAGTGTTTACCAAATCTTGCTGTGCATTAGGCTCACTAGAAAGGCTTTAAAAATCTCCATGCCCAGATCACAACGTTCAGCTATCAAAATCAGAAGCTCTGGGTCTAAGAGTGAGGCTGCAGGATTTTATACTCCCCTAGATGGTTTCAATGGGCAGATAATGTTTAAAAGGCAATGGAGTAAAAAATAGTAGATGATGAAAATTTAAGAAATTACTCACCATTACAAGAAAACAATCTAGAGCATGAGAAGAGCTATCTTAAAGGATATTGTACTCAATGGCTAAGCTACAGATTTCTAATTTGTCAGATAAGTGTAGAGGGTAGCCTACAAAAGGACTTTGAGTCTCCAAGCTCTCCTGGATTTGAGTCCCTCATCATTTTCATTTAACAAGATGGAGCATGTTTTTTGTTTCAGAGCCATCTAACTCATTTTTAGAATTTTTTAAAATGTGTGATATATCATATTTAAATTGAATTATCATCAAACTCACAAACCTGGTTCCCTGGCATACTCAAAGTGCTCTCTACAAATACAATCTTTCTCCTATGGAATTAGCACAGAATATCGTCAAAAAGCTCTGATGGACTAGTCCACGGGAGTTGTGCTGCTAACCCTAATACTGTACTGATCTGGAGGTACAGATCCAACAGCCTCTGATGGGATAGCTGGACAGTGTCCTCCCATACGATTCACAGTCAGAAACCCCTGGAGGGTGAGCTGGAGTCAGTTCCTACGTGACAGCAGTGAGAGGTTTGAAATCTCTTCTTTAAGTGCCTGTCTCATTCTCCACCATCCTTAGTAACCTCTGCCGTCATCCAAAATCACTGTAGTTGTAACATAATAATACTGCCACTTGAAAAGTAGACTAGTACAGAAATAAAGCATTGACCTATAGCACTTAGTGGTACAGAAGTAGGAAAATTAGAGAGGAAGAAGATCTAAAAAAACCAAAAAAACCTGCGTGTAATACCTGAGATTAGTAGTTGGGCTTTGAGGGGACTCAAGATCTGACCAGGTATGGACCCTTGAAACAGAACCAACCTGACTGGGGTAATCTGAAAGCTGAGATGAAATGAGAAAACGGGGGAGCCATCATAACATTAGAAACCATTCTGAGATGACTGCAGAGTCTAAAATGAGTGCAGAGGGTTTAGATCCAGAAAGACTTGCTTGCTTTACAGTAAAAGCCATCATATTCACAACATACTAGCTGTGTGCCACTGACAGAGGTTTATCCACTTAAAAAAAGAGAAGCATCTGTGGCAATTAGTTTTTAATTGCCGAATGATCCCTCACAATTGACACTGAAAACTATGAAGGCTATTAAAACTGCTATGATGTCCCCATCTCAAGTGGCACCTAGGTCATGGGCTACGTATGCCTGCCATAAACCTAAGGATTTTCCTAGTGACCTCTAGTCACTAGGGAAGCTATTTAACCTCTTGTAAGCCTGAGCTTTGCCCCCTGTGAAAATGTCTGATCTATGCCTTACTGCCTTGGCCTTTACCTGTACCTATTTTAAAGTTTCCTCTCCTCCTCCTTCTCCATTTCCATCAAAGAACAATTCTATGTCATACAGAGTTTTCAGTGACTGACTACTTGTGTATTGACAGCCAACACTTTCTTCCCAATAACCTCTAGGTGGACCTGAAACCTCCAAACTTCAGGTCAGCAGTTAAGCATATGATTTACTACCCAGGGACTCTGCAAAATAAATACATTAATGGAAATTTTCGTCTCCACTTTATTTTTCACTACTATAAAATGACTAGAGTATACTTTATTTCTGTCACATTTGTTTGACATCTGGAAGAACTATTCACAATTGTAAGTTAAAGACTTAAAATGGAACATATAAATCATAGATTATCCGTATTTAAAATGTTGATAGATGTTGACCAATTGTCTACTAAAGACTAGTTAGGTCAAGTTACAGACATTGGAATACTATCAATCCTTTAACATTATCTTAATGTTTTAGCTTAAATACTTGTGAATCTAAATAGTCTTTCAAGAGTATTTTCGTCTTCTGTGAATTTTCACCATTTTTCTCTCACTTTCTTGATCTAATTGAGTAAGGCTTGATACATAAGCAATGTAACAAGAATATTACAAAGGACAGATATGTATGCTATTATTGTTAGGTATGTTGTTGTTAGGTGCTATTTAATCAAGTACAACTCATTCAAGCCTATACACAACAGACCTGAACTCTATCCTGTTACCTTTATCATTCTTCCCAGTTCCGGCACACTTGAACCCGCTGTCTGAGTAACTGAGTCAGTCCACCTCATTAACGTTCTTTTTTCTCGTTCCTTGATCTTCCATCTTTACAAGTTTTAGACTGTAAATTGGATAAGAGAGGATTGCCCATTTTTCCTCTGTAGAGTAACTATGTGTTGTCAAAGTAAAACCAACTCATAGCTTCCATAGGTTTTTAGAGGTGTAAATCGCATGGGAGGAGACTGCCTTGTTTTCTCCCTCACAGCATTTATTGGATTCAAACTACTTTGCCTTTGGGTTGGCAGCTCTTCTCCTTACTACCAGGCCACCTGAATTAGTGAATTAAAAATTGCAGAGACCTGGCCTTGGCATCAGCAAGAACTCTTTATAGACTACGCTAACAGAGCTGTTCATATATATCATGTAACAAACTTTCTAGTTTGCTTTTCAATATACTGAAAATAGCTTTCCCTCCGAATTTTTTACATAATCATGTTTGTTATTTCTTTTTAAAACTAAGGTTTTGAGTTTTGGGTATTAAAGATATAAAAATCATATCATTGGGGAAAAGCCAAACCCATGAGTAGGCAATTAATTCTGACTCAGGTCAATCTTGAGTATTTAGAGCAGAACAGCTCTATAATGTTTTCTTGGGAAGGTACTTTCTAGGATTCTGCACTAACCAAAAATGGCTCACTTTCCAGCAGCTGGAATCCACCGGCTGAAGAGAGGGAGAAAGACAGGCAGTTGCCTCCACTTGACATTTACAGCCTCAGAAACCCAGTGGAGGGTGTGCTGGAATTTACCTGACTGTCCGTGATTTGGAGTTCTGAATAATCTTAATGAAGTAAGGAGCTTTGGTGGCATGGTCCTTAGGGAGTTGCAATGTAACTGGATTACCCCTATGTTTGGTCTCCAAGAAAATGTGTTCAGCTCTTTCATAATCTGAGTTTTCCATCATGAAAAATTGTTGCATACCAAGGGTCAAGTGTTGTTTGTTGTTGTTATGTGCGGTTGAGTCGCTTGCGACTCATAGCGACCCTATGTACAACAGCCCTAAACTATGCTCTGTCCTGTGCCAATCACACTGTCTCTGACACTCCCATCCTGATTATCCCAGTCACTGAATCAATCCACCTCATAGAGGGACTTCCCCTCCTGTGCCGTCCCTTCACCCTCCCAAGCATTATGTCCTTCTGCAAGGACTGGTCTCTCCTCACAACATGTCCAAAGTATGTTAGACGGAGCCTCAGAATCCTTGCCTCCAAGGAGCCACCCGGTTTAATCCTTTTCAGGATGAATCTGTGTGTTTTCCTAGCAGTCCATGGTATTCTCAATACAAGTCTTCTCCAGCACCACAGCTCAAAGGCATCAATTCTCCTTCTATCCTTCTTGGTCATTGTCCAACTCTCTGTCTGATGCATAACAAGTGATTGCGAAGACCATGGCCTGTATTAAACACACCTTAGTCTCCAGAGAGATACCATTGCTCTTCAGTACTTTGGAGAGGTCCCTAACAGCAGACTTTCCCATGGCAATGCGCCTTTTAATTTCCTGGCTGCTGGTGTCAAAACTGTTGACTGTGGGGCCAAGCAAACTAAAGCTGTGTACAATCTCAATCTCTTCACCATCCATCCTGATGCTGCCAATTGGTCCAGTGGCAAGAATCTTTGTCTTCTTGACACTGAGCCTCAATCCATATTGTAGGCTGCAGTCCTTGACACTCTGCAGCAAGCATTTCAGGTCCTCCTCAGTTTCAGCAAGCAGGGTTGTGTCATCTGCATAACGCAGATTATTGATAAATCATCCACCAATCTTGACCCCACATTTCTCCTCATAGAGCCCAGCCTCCCGGATAATCTGTTCTGCATATAGGTTGAAAAGGTATGGAGACAGGATGCATCCCTGGCGTACTCCCTTCCCAATTTTGAACCATGCAGTGTTCTCTTGCTCTGTTCTGACACTGTCTCCTGGTCCAAGTACAGGTTTTGCATTAGCATGATCAAGTGTTCTGGGATTCCCATCCTTCTCAGAGTCAGCCACAGTTTGTTATGATCCACACAGTCAAATGCCTTTGCATAGTCAATGAAACACAGATAGACATTCCTCTGGTATTCTCTGCTTTCAGCTAAGATCCATTTAACATCAGCTACAAGGGTCAAGTATTTTTATAATTATTAATAGTAATACAGACAACGAGCAATGAGATAAAACAGAAAGCATAAAAGGGGCCAGCAGTTCCAAAGACTGAAGGGCCTCAAGCTATACCTCTCTGTGTATTTGTTGAGATTCAGGGGAAGCAAATCATAAAGAGAATGCTCTTGTAAATGAAGCTGAATTTTTCTGTATTGTCAACCTAATGCTTTAGCTCAGGAAGGAAGTATTTCACAGGTATTAGCTCTCCCTCTGTAGGGGGGCCTTAGTTGTCTCTTACCTACAGGAAACAGCTCATTTCCTGTAATTTGTAACAAGAGAAATCCTAAGTTATAAATTTGTAATTCCTTCAATACCTGAAGAAGCATATGGTTTTTCATATAATATTTGGTATGAAATTTGGCTTCCCATAAAAAATTCTTTCTACAAGTTTAGTAAGTTTGAATCCTGTGCAGTTCATCAGGTGAGGCCCATGTGTAAAGTTACCATTTTCAATTTTTTAAAAAGGTATATGAGATGAATAAAGCATTGAATGTACTAAATTAAGTCATTTGATCTATAGCCTCATTTCTATCACCAAGACCGTTCTTTCCAGCTACTACCATACCTTCTTTATTGTTTCCGATTTTAGTATTCCAGTCACCAATTATTATTAATGCATGCTGATTGCATGTTTGGTCAATTTCAGACTGTAAAATTTGGTAGACATCCTCAGTTTTCTACTCTTTGGCTTTAGCTGTTGGTGCATATATTTGAGTAATAGGTATAGTAACAGGTCTTCCTTGTATGCATATGTATAGTAACATCCTATCACTCACAACATTATACTTCAGAATAGATATTGAAATTGTGTGTTTTTTTAAACTATAAATCCAACACTGTTCTTCAGTTTATTATTCCCAACATGATAGATCATATAACTGTTTCAAAGTGGCCAATGTCAGCTTGCCTTAGCTCATTATAACTAGAATGTCAATCTTCATGTGTTCCATTTCACTTCCAATACTTTCTGCTTCCTGTATTCATACTTCATACATTCTACAGTCCAATTATTTCATATCTTTTCAATAACTTGCTACACATCTGAGAGCTACACAGTGAAAAAGGATGACAGAAGAATCGCCTTTGAGTTGTTATGGGAAATAATACTGAATATTCCCAGGGACTGACAAAACAACAGACATGTCTTGGAGAAACGGCATCCAGAAAGCTCCGCAGAGGCAAGGATAGCCAACCATCTTCTCACCTCCTTTGGGAATGTTTCTAGGAGAGGCTATTCTTTGGAAAGGGACAGCATGCTTGGAAAGGTGAAGTGTCAGTGAAAGAAAGGAAGGTCTTCAATAAAATAGACTGGCAGAGTGACTGGAACAAGGGACTCAAGTTTGCTAGAGATGATAAGAATGGCACAGGATAGGACAGGGTGTCGACGGATTCATACTGTCACTAGGAGTCATACTCTACCTGACAGCATCTACCAACCATATCCTGAAAAGTAAGGGTAGTAAAACAGGAGTCCATGTTTTTCTATTCAAGGATTTGAGATTTATTAGAGGGAAACTTTGTAAAGGACGATATGGAGGGTCAGAGTGTCACTAGGTCATATCTTTGCTAACAAAAGAAGATGAGATTCTTTTCTAGACCTGAAGGTGAGCAAAGGTCATAGTATTTATTGGCAAAAACAGTGGGGTTTTGAGTTAACCAATCAAAAGGATAAGATCATTATGTTTACTCAGGAAAGAAGGAGGAGTCACCTGAAAGTGTGGAAGAGAATATGATAATTAAGCACATGCACAATTGTTCTTTTCAAGGTGGCTACCATGGGGGGGGGCTCTTTGTGGGGAGCATGTGCAGATGATAAAGTCAGGCGGTAGAGTGCATGAATGGCAACACATGTGTGTGGTTTGAAAGATGGCCATCCCAGGTGGGACAAGTGATCTCACAGAACACATTCTTTCAAGAAGGTTCCTCTCTAGGTCCTATAGAAGGTATTCCCTAACACCTGAAATCTCTTTGCAGAGCTAAAAATTGTTGATGGGACATAAGGGGGTACTTAGGCTACTATTGAGGTTGTGTTTTTAGATCTTGCAATGCCTGCATCAGGTTTCATGGAAGATTCATCAACAACCTGTATTATGTAGAGGTCGCAACCTTGTTTGCCGAAAATGAGGAGGATTTGAAACACTTGCTACAGAAGATCAAAAACTATTACCTTCAATGTGGATAACATCTCAAAAACAAAAAAATCAAAAATCCTCATAAACAGGCCAATAGGTAGATGGAGAAAAGATTGAAGCCATCAATGACTTTTTCATCTTACTCATATCCATAACCAATACCTTTTTTGGGACCAGTAGTCAAGAAATGATGTATTGCATTGGGAAAGTCTGCTGTCTGGGAGCTTTCTAACGTACTGAGGAGCAATGACGTCAGTTTAAAAACTAAAGTATGTCTGATTCAGGCTATGATCTTTTCATTCATTTGTTATGGACAATGAGTAAGGGTGACAGAAGAATTGATTCCTCTGAGCTGCGTTGATGGAGAAGAGTACTGAACATCTTGGGGACTGACAAAATAACACATTTCTTAGAGAAAGTGCCACCGGAGAGCTCCGTAGAGGCGAGAATGGCAGAGCTTCTGCTCACATATTTTGAGCATGTTGTAAGGAGCAGCTATAGAAAGGGATATCATACTTGGAAAGGCGGACGCTCAGTTTAAGAGTAAAAACCCCTCAATGAGTTGCATTAACATAGTAACTGAAGCAACAGTCCCAGGTATGTCAGAGATGATTAAGATGACACAAGATGGTTCAGCTTTCAGATCATACTTTACTCAGCACCTAATAACAACAGCAAGAACAACAACAATGCCTGCGTTAGCGGAATGCTGCTTACTAGATCTGAACTACCTCAAGAGAAAAGACTTTGAGATTGTATTCAACAGAGGTAAAAGTGTAAAGTGCAAGTTAAAAAATTTAAACTTGATAAGGAGGCTTTCCTCAAAACTATCCCCCTAGGATAAAAGGACATTGTTGTTGTTTAGCGTAGAGTCAGAATCGACCCATAGACCCTCTAGCTGGTGTTCAGAGACTGTAAACTGCGCAGGAGAAGATCGCCCATCCTTCTCCACTAGAGAAGCTGGTGGCCTCGAACTGCATTGCCTTCAGCATTGCAGCACAGCTTCTTGCCACTTGGCCACCAGAGCTCAAAAGGACACTACTTTTAAAATTACTTTTCTTACCAGGTTCAGCTCTGCTAAACCAAAGATGTCTGCCTCTTGGGCGTTTCAAATCCACAGTAGCTCTGTGCCAGAAAGATGAGCAATCTCCTCCCCTGAGAGTCACAGCCTCCAGAAATTCAGTGAAAGTTTAGCTGAGTCAGTTCTGCCTGAATAGCCGAGTTTTTGTGTTAGTGCAAGAGGAAGCTCTGATAGCATGTTGTTGTTGTTATTGTTATGTACCGTCGAGTCGTTTGCGACTCATAGTACAACAGCCCTAAACCGTGCTCTATCCTGTGCCAGTCTCATTACCTCTGACACACCCATCCCGATTACCCCAGTCACTGAATCAATCCACCTCATAGAGGGTCTTCCCCTCCTGTGCTGTCCCTCTACTCTACCCAGCATGATTTCCCTCTTCAAAGACTTGTCTCTCCTTACAACATGTCCAAAGTATGTCAGGAGAAGCCCCAGAATCCTTGCCTCCAAGGAGCAGCCTGGTTTAACCCTCTCTAGGGTGAATCTGTTTGTTTTCTTGGCAGTCCACGGTACATTCAATACTCTTCTCCAGCACCACAGCTCAAAGGTGTCAATTCTCCTTCTATCCTCCCTAGTCATTGTCCAACTCTCTGATGCATAACAAGTGATTGCAAAAACCATGGCCTGTATCAGGAGGACCTTAGTCTCCAGAGAGACACCATTGCTCTTGAGTACTTTAGAGAGGTCCCTAACGGCAGACTTTCCCATCGCAATACGTTTTTTGATTTCCTGGCTACTGGTGCCAAGAGTGTTGACCGTGGAGCCAAGCAAACTGAAGCTGTGAACACTCTCAATCTCTTCGCCATCCATCCTGATGCTACCGATTGGTCCGGTGGTGAGAATTTTTGTCTTCTTGACATTAAACCTCAGTCCATATTGAAGGCTGCAGTCCTTGACCCTCAGCAGTAAGTGCATGAGGTCCTCCTCAGTTTCAGTGAGCAAAGTCGTGTCAACTGCATAACGCAGATTGTTGATAGATCGTCTACCAATCCTAACGCCACGCTTCTCCTCACAGAGCCCAGCCTCCCGGATAATCTGCTCTGCATACAGGTTGAAAAGGTATGGAGATAGGACACATCCCTGGCGTACACCCTTCCCTATTTTGAACCATGCAGTGTTGCCCTGCTCTGTTCTGATGACTGCCTCTTGGTCCAAGTATAGGTTTCGCATTAGAACGATTAAATGTTCTGGGATTCCCATTCTTCTCAGAGTCAGCCACAGTTTGTTATGATCCCCGCAGTCAAATGCCTTTGCATAATCAATGAAACATTCTTCTGGTATTCCCTGCTTTCAGCTAAGATCCATCTAACATCAGCTACAATATCCCTAGTACCACGACCCCTTCTAAACCCAGCCTGGACTTCTGGCAGTTCTCTGCTGATGTACTGTTCCAGTCATTTTTGGATAATCTTCAGTAGGCCCCGGGAATAGATGGTATACCAATTAACATATTTCTTCTAACAGATGCTGCCCTGGATGTGCTCACCAAATTGTGCCAAGAAATCTGGAGAACAACCACTTGGCCAACTGACCGGAAGAGGTCTATATTTGTTCCCATCTCAAAGAAGGGTGACCCAACTGAGTGTGGAAACTACAGAACAATATCATTGATTTCACATGCAGTACTGATAGCCTAGCTGGTAGGAAATTGTGCTGCTAAAGCAAAGGATGTGCTTCACCTGAGATTAGAACCCAACAATCCCTTCTGGGAGAAAGTTCACTCTCTTCCCAAAAGAAGGTCACTCTCCTCCTTTTAGATTAATAGCTTTGGCAAGAGAGAGAGAGGGAAAGAGAAAGAGAAAGAGAAAGAGAAAGGTGATAGGATGGTATTGATAAGTTTAAAATTTTCTATATATGTATCAGTTATAAAACAATAGTTATATAATTATAAAACTAACATCAGTTTTCTGCAGCCTCCAAAACTAGTTACTTAGCCTGGGATCTGTTTCCTGTCTTTAGTCATGTAAAGTAGTTTGATCTGTCTATTGACCATAAGAGGAAATGCATCTCTCCTAGATCTCTTTAAGGCTATTTCCCCAGTCATATGAAAATTGCATCTTACTCTGCCTGTTTACCAGGAAGGGGACTGTCCTCCTAGTGAACTGCTAGTGTTAAGTGAGTTATTGTCTCACTGTGATAAATATGCCCATGACCACTCCCAGACGGGGAGGCAGTCTTTGAGGCCAAACCCGATGTCCTCCACAAATCTGTAATAAAGTGCTTTTATGGATATTGCAATCCATTTGTCTTATTGGCAATTGACTACGGAAAGAACCCCTTGTGTTCAGTAACATTTTGGCAACCTATGAGAGGACCTTTAGACTCACCTGGTAAGTAAAAACAACTTTTTGTTTTTGCTTGTTGAGAGATTCTGAATCTCGGGGATAGGAGGACCCCAAGAGCAGCTATCTCAAATGTCCAAAGGCATCACCAAGACCCCTTGTCTCAAGAGACCACTTAGAGATCAACTCTTGGCATCATCCATCATCTTCTCGAATCCATTCACTTTATCTGGTAACTACACACTTTGTAAAAATTCGTCTGTTTTGGCTAGCCCTGGGGAATGCACCTGTGTGCCTGTAGCTGGCTACCTGGGAGTGGGTTGGCATGAGCCACCCATTCCGATCTAAGTGACTAGGTTAGCATCAGCTACCCATTCCGACCTGGGTGAGTGGGTTAGTGTAAACTGCCCATTCCAATCTTGGTGAGTGGGTTAACGTGAGCTGCCCATTCCAATCTGGGTGAGTGGGTTAGTGTGAACTGCCCATTCTGATCTGGGTGAGTGGGTTAGCGTGAGCTGCCCATTCCAATCTGAGTGAGCAGGTGAGCGTGAGCTGCCCATTCTTGTCTGGGTGAGTGGGTTAGTGTGAGCTGCCCGTTCTGATCTGGGAGAGTGGGTTGACATGAGTTGCTCACTCCAAGTCTGTGTCTGTTGCACAGTTGTGCCTGTGTTGGTTTCTCTACTTTAGACAGGAAACAGTAAGAATGGAAGCAGAAGCTCTCCATTTTTTGTTTTGTAGGCTCGGCAGCAGAAGCTCTCTGCTCTTCATTCTTCTTAGCACTTTGATGCCTGCTTATATCAGATCTGATTACACGAGTAGAAGTTGCATTGCATTTAATGAGTTAATCTTGTGCTGTATCTGATGAGTGAAAGTTATATTTGATGAGTAAAATTTGTGCTGTATCTGCTCCCAAACAGAAACTGGCTTTCCTCAGGTGAGCAATACAAGGAAAGGAGATATCTTTTATGATGTTGTTTAAGAAGTCACACACTTTTTCATTTCCTGTCTTTTAGGTGGGTGTCTTCCATCTGTGTGTATTTGCATTGTTTATAGGGATAATAACTTACACTGTAGTGTTTTTGTTTTGTTTTGTTTTTTAAGAGAGAACTTACCATTTCCTAGGTACCATGCTAAATATTTTAATCAAGTAACCCATAAAAATTTATGAGGAAATATTTTTTTAGAAATCAAATAACTGGCTTGAATTATACAAGAGGCATAAATGAAATACAAATCCAGGATACATAAGTGTAAATTTGGGTTCTGATGCAGTTAACTCTAAGGTTACTGTACGTGAACTTATTCTGTGGGTCCACATGGGGTTGTCTATACATACAAATATGTTCTTTAATTCATTCATTTATTCACCCATCCTTGCATTATTTACTTTTTAAGGTGCACTTTGACGGAACATGGAGGTGTATGGGAAGGATATGCTGGGAAAGAAGCTGGGACAAAGAACCTATTATTGTAAGGAGGGAGAGGGAAGTAAATACTAATAAATAGATATAAATTGGGTGAAGAAAAGAAACTTTTGACTCTGAGTCAATTCTTACACATAGTGATCCCAAATGCTTCTCATTAGAATTATGCTCAAAAAAAGAGGAACTATGCTCCCAAACAGTTTATAATGGGGAATGTTTCGGAAGTAAATTGCTAGGTCTTTCTTCAGAGACCCCCCCACACACACACACACCTGAGCCTCCAACTTTGGCTAGTCACTGAATGTGCTCTTCATTTGCATCACCCACAGGTGGACAAAAGAAAGCAGGTTTAACATGTCTTATTTCACTAATTGAAATTCCTTTTCTGTTTCTGAAGATAAAATAGTAAAAGATTTATTAGAAAGTTACATCCCCAAAGGAACAGACCTCCCTACTTGAAATATGGAGGGGAGGCCTAGTTGAAATTTCTTCAACAGTATTGACTGTACATAAACATGACTTCATTTTTATCTTACCTGCACATCTCTGTAGTAGTTTCCTGATTTGTGTAGTTGGTCATTGACTGCAGAGATACAGCTGAACTTGCTGTAGTAGAATATTTCATTCTTTGGTGACATTCAGGAGAATGGTCTCTACCCACTATTTTCCTTATAATTCAGAAAATGCCCTTTTCACATCGAAGGCAAAATAAGCCATGCTCTCTCTTCCACATCTTCTCACTTGGTTAAGCATCTTTCATTATAAGTCATTGTTTTTCTATTTAGGGGGCAGAGCAGCGGGCAGATTTGGACTCTGGTTTTCTGGTTAGTGGCCGTGAGACTCACTGTGCCACCGGGCTCCTTAAGTGAGTTTAAGTAATCCACAGTTATAATGATGTGTTTGCTTTTGTATTGCCATCTTGATTTATACTTCCAGATTTCTGTGTTTTCTTTATTGAAATTCATTTTATACCCGTTGACATGCAGGCTATCACACATATTCTGTTAACTATGCATTTTATAATTCCATGCAGAATTATATATATGATGTGTCCTGTCTCCATACCTTTCAACCTATATGCAGAACAGATTATCAGGGAGGCTAGTTTCTATGAGGAAAAATGTGGGGTCAGGATTGGTGGAAGATCTATCAACAATCTGCATTATGCAGATCACACAAAGGACTGCCTTCAATATGGATTGAGGCTCAATGTCAAGAAGACAAAGATTCTCACCACTGGACCAATTGGCAGCATCAGGAGGGATGGTGAAGAGATTGAGATTGTACACAGCTTTAGTTTGCTTGGTTCCACAGTCAACACTCTTGGCATCAGTAGTCAGGAAATGAAAAGACATATTGCAATGGTAAAGTCTGCTGTTAGGGACCTTTCCAAAGCTCTGAAGAGCAATGGTGCCTCCCTGGAGACCAAGGTGCATCTGATACAGGTCATGGTCTTCGCAATCACTTGTTATGCATCAGAGAGTTGGACAATGACTAGGGAGGATAGGAGGAGAATTGATGCCTTTGAGCTGTGGTGCTGGAGGAGAGTATTGATGGTACCATGGACTGCTAATAAACAGATTCATCCTGGAAAGGGCTAAACCAGGCTGCTCCTTGGAAGCAAGGATTCTGAGGCTTCGTCTAACATACTTTGGACATGTTGTAAGGAGGGACCAGCTCTTGGAGAGTGACATCATGCTTGGGACGGTGGAGGGACAGCACAGGAGGGGAAGGCCCTCTATGAGGTGGACTGATTCAGTGACTGGGGGAATCATGATGGGTGTATCGGAGACAATGCAATTGGCACAGGACAGAGCAGAGTTTAGGGGTTTTGTACACAGGGTCGCTATGAGTTGCAAACGACTCAACGGTACATAACGACAACAACAACATATAGTAAGTATATATATCAAGAAATCTGGAGAACAACCACTTGGCCAACTGACTGGAAGAGATCTATATTCCCATTCCACAAAAAGGTGACCCAACAGAGTGTGGAAACTATAGAACAATATTGTTGATTTCACATGCAAGCAAGATTCTGCTGAAGATTATTAAAAAACGACTGACACAGCACATCAACAAAGAACTGCCAGAAGTCTAGGCTGGGTTTAGAAGGGGTCGTGGTACTAGGAATATTGTAGCTATTGCTAGATGGATCTTGTCTGGAAGCAGGGAGTAGAAGAGGAATTTCTATCTGTGCTTCATTGATTTTGCAAAGACGTTTGACTGTGTGGACCATAACATACTGTGGCTGACTCTGAGAAGAATGGGAATCCCAGAACACTTGATCATGCTAATGCAAAACTTATACTTGAACCAAGAGGCAGTCGTCAGAACAGAGCAAGGAAACACTGCATAGTTCAAAATCGGGAAGGGCGTATGCCGGGGATATGTCTTGTCTCCATACCTTTTCAACCTGTATGCAGAACAGACCATCCGGGAGGCTGGGCTCTATGAGGAGAAATGCGGCATCAGGATTGGTGAAAGCTCTATTAACAATCTGTGTTATGCAGATGACACAAACCTGCTAGCTGAAACTGAGGAGGACCTGAAGTGCTTGCTGCTGAGGGTCAAGGACTGCAGCCTCCAATATGGATTGAGGCTCACTGTCAAGAAGACAAAGATTCTCACCACTGGACCAATTGGCAGCATCATTATGGATGGTGAAGAGATTGAGATTGTTCACAGCTTTAGTCTTTGTGGCTCCACAGTCAACACTCTTGGCACCAGGAGCCAGGAAATGAAAAGATGTGTTATGATGGGAAAGTCTGCTGTTAGGGACCTCACTAAAGTACTCAAGAACAACAGTATGTCTCTGGAGACTAAAGTGCATCTGGTACAGGCCATGGTCTTTGCAATCACTTGTTATGTATCAGAGAGCTGAACAATAACCAGGGATAATAGAAGGAGGATTGATGCTTTTGAGCTTTGGTGTTGGAAAAGAGTATTGAGGGTACCATGGACTGCTAAGAAAACAAACAGATTCATCCTGGAGAGGGTTAAACTGGGATGCTCCTTGGAGGCAAGGATTCTGAGGCTTCATCTGACATACTTTAGTCATGTTGTAAGGAGAGACCAGTCCTTGGAGAAGGACTTCATGCTTGGGAGGGTGGAGGGCAGGCACAGGAGGGGAAGGCCCTCTGGGAGGTGGATTGATTTTGTGACGGCGGCAATCGGGATGAGTGTGTCGGAACAGTGAGATTGGCACTGGACAGAGGAGAGTTTAGAGCTGTTGTACATAGGGTTGCTATGAGTTGCAAGCGACTCGATGGCACATAACAACAACAACAACATATATATCTATATGTCTAGTAAATCTATCTATCTATCTATTTATCTATCTATCTATCTTAGTAAACATCTTCTTGGATTTGATTCCTAATCTACAGTTTCCTTATTGTGTGGATTTTGGAAGCAATTTAACTTTTTTTATCCCTCAGTTTATATCTCTTTAAAGGTTTCTTTTGCTTTTCAAGGAGAGGAGTCAACGGGGGTGGGGGTGGGAAGGGAGAAAAGTGCAACAATGAATGAATGGAATTCCGAAATCTCTGTAGATGTTCATTGAAATGAAAAAAAAAACTTAAAAAAATTTATTATAATGTTTAACAATAAAATTTATCTCTTGAAAATAAAAAATAATTAGATAAGATTATCTTATAGAGTTGTTTAAGGGATAGCAGTAATTTTGTATAGAGAATTTAGGTTTGTATGCTATGCCGAGAATTTGAAAAAATTATCTGTGTTATGAAATTTATTTACTTTCTTTTAAAAATACTGACTGAAGATTTAAAACATGTACATTTATTTTGATTCCACTAGAGGTCACTTCTGTATTGAACAAAAGCATATTTAAATCTTTTTTTTTTTCAATTCTTAAATAAGATTTTGCCATTATATCATAAATGTAATCGGAAGCTGAACCCCTTATTTTTTCTCATGTTGTTTTTCACAGCGAGGCATCAAATACATTGTCTCAGATGGTTTTTTGATCATAAATTTCCAAGGCTTTGTAGCACCAGAGATATGAGGATATTATTCAGAGATATTATTTCTTTCTTTTTATTTTTTCAGAGATATTATTTCAATAGGGATAGTATCAAGGTGGTACCATGCAAATTGCAGTTTCAAAGATATCTCATACTGTTTTCTACAACCCCCATGTCTCTTCTGAATTCAGTGTACCAATCTATTGAAGCAACTGCGTTGGTTGAGACAGTAGTATGAAACAGTATTGACTGTGAAATCTAATTATTTTCTATCAGTTGGTGTGTGATCTTAGATAAGATTACCGCTCAGAGCTTTTGGTTTCTATAATCAAGAAAAGCAATCAGACCAAATACACACACACACACACACACACACACACACACACACACACGTTGTTGTTGTTGTTGTTGTTGTTAAGCGCCATCGAGTCGCAGGTGACTCATAGCGACCCCATGAAGGAGAGTCCTCGACGCTTGGGTGCCTTTCATTCTCTCTCCAGGTTGATAGGGTTTCAGGAGGCAAGCTATTATGGAAGTGGATGCCACTCCTGCTTTCAATATACACACATACACACAGGTTTATTTACAAAGTTTGAATTCATTGCTTTCTCACCGGACCTTTCCCATTTCCTTAACCACCCCCACCCATCAAGCTGTGTGACCCACCCTATAATTAATCCACCACCTGACTGTCCTTACCCCTCTGCTTTTACCCTTCTCCACCATTGGTTCATAAAAAAAGATAGCTATGTGTAAGATATCTCTTTCATTTTATAGGGTGTTCTTAGTAAGAATACTTCTTAACTGTATAGCTCATAGTAAGTTTATAATTGTAGTATTAAATAATACAATTTATTTTTATTTTTGTTGTCAAGAATATAAACAAATGAATAAATTGAACAAATTCAACAGTTTTTACATGAATTATTTAGTGACACTTGGTTACATTCTTTGAGTAACTCAAACCTCTGCCTTCAAGTTGAAACTGACCCACAGCTTAGTCAGTTCCCTCCACTGGATTCCTGAGGCTATAAATCAACTGCTCATCTTTCTCCTGAGGAGACACTGGTGGATTTGAACTGCCAGAGAGGTGCTGCCTGGGTGTCAGCAGTGCAACTCCCTGTACGTTGTGTCACCAAAGCGCCTTTTCTTTGAACAGTGCAGAAGAATTCGTCCTAATTCTTCTAGCTGTTTCTTATCTATTAACTTCAATTCACAACCCCTAAATTTCCTATTATTTTAGCTGTTGTTGTCAATTTGAGCCCACTTAGATGGCCTTCAAGAGCATAAGGCAGCTATTTTCAGTAGCCATGCTAGTTTATCATTTGGTTTTATGCAGAATAAAAGGAATATTTTTGGTTTAAGGATTAGATGTGTATAACTGTTAACTATCTTTTTACTTTTTATATTTTGTATTGCTTTTATATTATTTTTTAAATTTCTCTTTTTAATTGATTTGCTTACAAAGTTTTTTACATTGTGCTTCTTCATTCACATTGTATTTCTTATATTCATTCTCATGCATTCGTATTATAAAATTAACCACCATTGGACCTTCCCACCATTACCCTGTCTTTTCGCTCAAATCCTTCCCATTTCCTTCCCCCCTTCCCTCAACTCACGAAACAACTGTGTGATTTGGCCCCTATTTTTGGTTGAAGATTTAGATGTGTATAAATGTTAACTATCTTTTAATTTTTTATATTTTGTATTGACCTCTCCAAAGTACTGAAGAGCAATGGTGTCTCTCTGGAAACTAAGGTGTGTCTGATACAGGCCACAATCACTTGTTATTGCTCAGAGAGTTGGACAATGACTAGGGAGGATAGAAGAAGAATTGATGCCTTTGATCTGTGCGGCTGGAGAAGAGTATCGAGGGTACCTCGGACTGCTAAGAAAACAGATGCATCCTAGAGAGGGTTAAACTGGGCTGCTCCTTGGAGGCAATGATTCTGAGGCTTTGTCTAACATACTTTGGACATGTTGTAAGGAGGGACCGGTCCTTGGAGAGGGACGTCATGCTTGGTAGGGTGGAGAGATAGTGCAGCAGGGGAAGGTCCTCTATGAGGTGGATTGATTCAGTGACTGGGGTAATCAGAATGGTTGTGCCAGAGATAGTGTAATTGACATAGGGGAGAACAGGGTTTAGGGCTGTTGTACATAGGGTCAGTATGAGTCACAAGGTACTCAATGGAACATAACAACAACAACAATTGCTTTTTTAAGCTTCTTTCTACCTCTTCACATTAATAGGTTTTTTTTTGGTAATTGCTTTATTGATATATGATTAATATAGCATAAGATCCACTCAGTTAACATTGTGATCTTTTAAACTTTTCCTCAATGCTTTCAATTTGACCCCACTTAGATGGCATTCACAAGAGTATAACGTAGCTATTTTCAGTCGTGATGCCAATTTATTGTTGGTTTTGTGTAGACCAAAAGGAATATTTTTGTTTTAAGGATTAGAAGTGTATAACTGTTAAATGTCCCTCGTACTTTTCACATTATGTTTGCCAATCTTTATGTAATCATCCCACCAGCTCTCAACCATATTATCTACTGTGTAAAGACCAAACAGATCCAGGACAAGGTCATTGTCCTCTTTTTTTCCCAAGCGAACCCAGTGACATTGACCTAAGGTTTGGACAAGGGCAAGCTTCTGGTGTTTACTTGAATCTGTAAACATTTCAACAATCTTGGCTAGAGAAAAAGAATTCTAAGCTCAGGAGTATTTTTTACTTTGGGAAATTAAAAATTTTTGTAATTCCTTACTGTTCTAATGTGATTAAAACTTTTAATGAAAACTGTCAACTTTTTGTATCTCTTTTTCATTACAAAGATGATTCTAAGGAATAAGAATTTGGGATTTTTTTTTCTCTGAGTCATTCATGATGGTAACTCATTAACCATCACAGTAGAGCCTTGAACTTTATGTTTGGTTGTTTCTACCCTACTTCTTGACTCAGGGGCCCAATTTCTACCGATATCTGCATGACATAATCTGCATAACTTGATTCAACCTTCTTTAATGCATTTTTAATAACATAAATAAAAATACTAAGATGTGTAGAGAAGAGAAATAAAGTTAAGTCATAAAGAAAAATGGGATAAGATTAAAAAATTCAGATAGAATATAAGCTAATGTTCCTTTCCTCTGCAATGGATTCCTGTTTTTTCATGTGAGTCAGGAATTTGGCTTTAAAAGTTTTTATTAATCTGCCTTGAAAGTTAATCATGATAAAATAAACAACTTTCAGGATCTTCATGTTATTAGTCAGCTATCTGATTATTGAGGAAACCAAAAGTATTTCTTCCATGGAATTAAGAACGAAAAGATTTGTTTAACAGTTTCTTAAAAAAAAAAAGAAACAACCAAGTTGGATCTTACTCCATAACAATATAACCTACCACATTCGTAGAAAACATAGTTTCCCTTGGTACAGATCCAGAGGACTCTCCAGAAATTTTCATTCCATTAAAGCTAAACAATCTGTGAGGATCTAGCATGATGCTAATTACTCTAGACCTGGCTTAGTGCAGGTAATTCAGAACATTGCAGGTACTAGATGGGTTCTAGGTAATTTGAATTCATTCGTACACTCAATAATATTTGATAAATGTTTTCTATGTCTCAAGCACTGTGTTAGGCACTCTCTGTGACATTATCATTTTTATTTGTATGGAATTTGAGACTAGAGAGGGAGCTAGGTCTACATGATCGAATGTCTGTGGATTGTGTTACATTTTACGACAGTTGGAAACCAACAAAAAAAGCTAGCAAAGCAGTGATCTTGGGACATGTCTTATCAGTAAATGGAGGACTGGGAAGATTTACTACATTTCCACATTGGTAAGGCTGACTATTCTTTGAGGAGTCAGCTCATATCAGTCATATTTTGAATGCTTTCAACTTAAAGGACTTCTATTTCTACATTTTTTGAAATGATATCCTGCTGCTAGTAATAAGGTTTTCACCGGTGTTTTGTTTTGAAAGTAGATCACCAGAGAGGAAGTTTTGGCCACCTAATAGTAAGGAATTGTGCTGCAAATCCAAAGTCATGTGATTCGAATCCACCAGCTGCTCCATGGGAGAAGTATGAACAATTCTCTTTTTGTATAATTGCAGCCTCTGAAAACTCACTGGAGGGTCAGCTACCAGTTGGTTCTGACTTGATAGTTAGTACCTGCCCAAGACAATAACAACCAATAATTAGAACCTTATTCCTAGTCTCTCTTATTCTGGAAGCTCTGCTGAAATCTATCCATTGAGTGACCCTGTTGGTATTTGGAATACTGATGATATAGCTTCTTGCATCATAGTAGCATGTAAACCACCACAGTATCATAAACTAATAATCTAGTGTTGGAAACACTGAGAAAGGAGCAAAAATGAACTTATATTAAGTATTAAAATAAGCATAGAGGATTTTCAACCTTATTAATGAGAAAAACTAATTAGGGCTCAGAAAAATATAATCTAAAACAAATAAGTACCAATGTAAACTCATTGCTATACATATGGTATTAATTTAGTAATGAGAATTGCAATTTCATATCTATTAATAATCCATCATGATATGGTATGGACAGTAAAGGACACAGGTCATAATTTTGAGATGTGAATTTTAAGTTAAGAGAGCAGGGATACCAGGACATTTTCCTGTTTTAGGATGATAGAAAACATTAACTGGTTTACTGAAACTATTATATGAGTTGAGAAACAGTAACACTGTTCTCTGTATTCTTTATAAGCATTTATATGTACCTGATTGTTGTTGTTGTTGTTATGTGCCATTGAGTTGCTTGTGATTGTTGTTGTTGTTATTATGTGCCATTGAGTTGCTTGTGATTGTTGTTGTTGTTGTTATGTGCCATTGAGTTGCTTGTGATTGTTGTTGTTGTTATTATGTGCCATTGAGTTGCTTGCTACTCGTAGTGACCCTATATACAAACACCCTAAACCCCGCTCTGTCCTGTGCCAATCTCACTGTCTCTGATACACCTACCCCAATTAACTCAGTCACTGCATCAGTCCACCTTGTAGAGGGTCTTCCTCTCATGCGCTGTCCCTCTACCCTCCCAAGCATTAAGTCCCTCTCCAAAGACTGGTCCCTCCTTGCAACATGTCCAGAGCATGTCACGCGAAGCTTCAGTATCCTTGAGTCCAAGGAGTAGCCTGGTTTAACCCTCTCCAGGATGAATCCGTTTGTTTTCTTAGCAGTCCATACATAGTACATTAAATACTCTTCTCCAGCACGACAGCTCAAAGGCATCAATTCTCCTTCTATCCTCCCTAGGCATTGTCTAGCTCTCTGATGTATAGCATGGACCATGGCCTGTATCAGGTGCACCTTAGTTTCCAGAGTGACACCATTGCTCTTCAGAACTTTGGAGAGGTCCTAACAGTAGACATTCTCATTGCAATGCATCTTTTAATTTCCTGGCTGCTGGTGCCAAGAGTGTTGACTGAAGAACCAAGCAAATTAAAGCTGTAAACAATCTCAATCTCTTCACTATCCATCTTGATATTGCCAATTGACCCAGTGGTGACAGTCTTTCTTTTCTTGATGTTGAGCCTCAATCCATATTGAAGGCTCCAGTCATTGACCTTCTGTAGCAAGCAGGATTGTGTCATCTGCATAATGCAGATTGTTGATGAATCTTCCACCAGTCCTGATGCCACACTTTTCCTCATAGAGCTCAGCCACCTGGATAATCTGCTCTGCATATAGGTTGAAAAAGTATAGAGATAG
This sequence comes from Elephantulus edwardii, assembly GCF_000299155.1. Classification (NCBI taxonomy): domain Eukaryota; kingdom Metazoa; phylum Chordata; class Mammalia; order Macroscelidea; family Macroscelididae; genus Elephantulus; species Elephantulus edwardii. Next base: position 10,400,028 of record NW_006399794.1, read on the forward strand.
GACACATCCCTGGCATAAACCCTTCCCAATTTTGAACCATGCAGTGTTTACTTGCTCTTCTGACAACTGCCTCCTGGTCTGCGTATAGGTTTTGCATTAGCATAATCAACTATTCTGGGATTCCCATTCTTCTCAGAGTCAGTCACAGTTTGTTGTGATCCACACAGTCAAATGCCTTTGCATAATCAATTAAACACACATAGATGTTTCTCTGGTACTACTTGCTTTCAGCCAAGGTCCATCTAATATTAGCTACAATATTGCTAGCACCAGGGTTCCTTCTAAATACTGCCTGGACTTCTGGCAGTTCTCTTTTGATGTGCTGTTCCTGTCATTTTTGGATAATCTTCAGCAAAATCTTGCTTGCATGTGAAATCAATGATATTGTTTGAAAATTCCCCACACTCTTTTGAGTCACCTTTCTTTGGAATGGGAGCAAGCATAGTTCTCTTCCAGTCAGTTGGCCAAGTGATTGTCCTCCAGATTTCTTGGCACAACGTGGTGAGAACATCTAGGACAGCATGCTCACATGAGAAATTACCTAAAATGAATTTTTTTCTACATGACCATTGCATAAAGAAAGACAGCTTTATTCATAAAGGAAATAACACTTTAATAATAACAATTGAAAATTTCTATGACTTAAGTTCACATGCTCTTTATATTAAAGTAAGGGCATTAAAAATCAATTTGTATATCAAGCAAAATACTTACAAGTACTTGACTAATAATTAATTAAAATTAATTTTAGAAAATTAGTTGTAAAATTTATATCCATTTGAAAATGAAATTAGTTTTACACTATGCCCAACCAGAAGAAAATATTTCTATGAATGTGATAAAGACAAAACAAAAATTAGCATATCTCATGCTGAATTCTTTTAAAAAATACATTTGAATGTATTTGTAAAAATAAGAAAGAGATTAGCATTTGCTAAACTCATGGGAACAGAATAAACTTGAATGCTCTTTTGGAGAGATAATGATGAGATTAACTCATACCATGAGTATATTATCAGGAGGGATCAGCCTTTTTTTTTCCTAAATACAAAATTTTATTTTATACTGGTTTACTTAGAAAATTTTATACATTGACTTTCACACTGGATCGTTCCCATTTTCTTCAACCCACCCTTCTCTCCACCCATCAAATTGTATGACCCTCTTGTTACAAGCCCCATCCTCACCCTTCTACTCCCACCTTCCCTCCTTTAGATTCTCATACACGGTTTGCTAGTTATCTATTTCTACAATATTTGTCTTTACGGGACTGAGATACATTACGCTCTCCAGTCACTCCCAAGTCAGAGCATAATTTTCTAAATCACTGCTCCTACATGATACATCATATTCCCTTGTGTGAATGTACCATAATTTCCCAATCCATTCAGTTATGATTGGACATTTGGACTGTTTCCATGTTCTTGGGATGGTGAATAACACTGCTATGAACATTGGTGTTCAAGTCTCTGTGCCTCAGTTCTCATTTTCTCAGGGTGTATTCTAAGCAGTGGAATAGGTGGGTCATATGGAATTTCTATGTTCAGCTTTTTGAGGAAAACCCAAACTGCCTTCCAGAATAATTGAAGCATTTTACAATCCCACTAACAGTGTAGACTAGTTCCTATCTCTCCACATCCTCTCCATCATTTATTACTTGCTGTCCTGTTAAACTTTGCTCTGCCACTGGGGTGAGATGGTATCTCATTGTGAGTCTTTAGAATAGGTATCATACTTGGAAAAAGTAGACAATCCATTAAAGAGAAGAAGATGCTCAATGAGATGAATTGATACAGTGACTGCAACAAAAGGAAAAACGCAGGAGAGAATGTGAGAATGGGGCTGGATTTAGTTCTGTTGCACATGGGTTGACTGTGAGTTGAAGGTGCTCAAACACTTAACTAAGCTTTAGTGTGGGATAAAAGTCTATTATGTATAAACTGAAATCTAGGCCCTAAGAATTTCCTGAAAGTTTACAGCCTCTTGACCAGTATCATCAGTTATATCTAACAATAGTCCCATAAAAACAATTTTTTAAATGATAAATCTATAAAGACTTCAATTTTGATTGATTCTCAAACAATGAGAATGTGTAAACCACATATGTATGGTATAGATGAAAAAAAAAAGGTGTGGGAACAGCCAAGACTTCAAGATCTTCACATGGGAATGACACAATGAAATGCGCACTTAAGAAACAACCCTCTGCCTGGAATATGGGAGACATGTTGAGCAAGATAGGAATAGATACATAAAATAATTATTTATGAGGTTACTACAGAGAGTTCTGGTGGTTTAGTGCTTAAGGACTTGCACTGCCAACCAAAAGGCACATAGTTTGAAACCACATTTGGCTCAGAGAAAGATGGACATTCTTCTCCCAGTAGATTTATAGCTTCTGAAACCCAGTAAGGGTCAGCTACAGCTTGGTTCTGAGTGGATGACAATGAGTTTGACTTTTTTTTAAGAGTACTGTATATAAGAATTCAGGAATTCCTCTGTTAAAAATAGATCAAAACAAGGTATGACTAACTCTAAGAAAATTGGATAATTAGTAGAACATATATGAAGATCTAAGGGGAGGAGGGTGGGAACAGAGGGGTGAGGATGACCAGGGGTGGTGGTGGTGATGTCTGTAATTATAGAGTCTCATAGTTTGATGGCTGGAGGGAAGGATGGGTTAATGAAATGGGAAAGAGCCAATGTAAAGACAATATTTTTTAAATTTGTAAGTAAATTAGTATACAAGAACATTTTACATATAAAAAAAGATTGAGAATCGCAGAACACTTAATTATTCTCATAAAACCAATACCTAGAGCAAGAAGCTTTTGTCCAAATAGAGTAAGGGCATACTGCATGATTTAAAAACAAAAGAAGTGTGCATCAGGGCTATATCCTTTCTCCATACCTATTTAATACTTATGCTGAGCAAATAATTCAGGAAGCTGGACTTTATGAAAAATAATATGGCACTAGGATTGGAGGCAAACTCATCAAGAACCTGCATTATGCAGATGTCACACCTTGGTTGTTGAAAATGAGATAGACTTGAAATGTTTGCTGTAGAAGATCAAAGACTACAACTTCAATATGAATTACATCTCAACATCAAAAAAAGCAAAAATCCTCACCACTGGGCCAGTATGATATTTAGTAGCATGCTAGATGAAGAAAAGATTTTAATTGTTCACAGTTTCATCTCACTTGGTTTTATTATTAGCATCCTTACAACAAGCAGTCAGGAGATCAGCTGTATTGTATAGGGAAAATTTGTTGTCAAGGACCTCACCAAAGTACAGAGGAGCAATGGTGTTAATTTAAAGACTGAGGTGTGCCAGGTTCAAGCCATAGTCTTCTGAATCACTTGATATGTATCTGAAAGCTGCACAACGAGTAAGGATTACAGAAGAAGAGTCAATGCCTTTGAGTTATGGTGTTGGAGAAGAGTACTGTATATCCCATGACCCACTGATAAAACAGACTTCTTTTGGAGAAAGTGCGGAGTGTTCTTTAGAGGCAGTGATGAAGTTTCCTCTCACATATTTTGGTCATACTTTCAGGTGGGGTTATTGTGTTATCAACACAAAGGTAAATATCTGCCAACTGCTCTGCGTGATTTAAGCCTCTGAAAACTCATAGGAGGGTCAGCTATGGGTTGGTCCTGATACAAAGGTATATGACAATAGCAACATTTCTTGGAAAAGGACACTCTGCTTGGAAAGGTGGAAGGTTCTTGTACAGTCCTGAAAACCTGCTAGATGGTCAGCAATGAGTCGGTTCTGACTTGACTGTAATGAGTTTTGAGTGAGTGAGGGCTACATATATAGGAAAAGAAAAATTTAGTCTATACTGTGTTAGCCACTGTGTTAAGTTTTTTCCACAATATTTTGCTTAATTTATTAGGAAAACCATGAAAAAGAAGTAGTAAAATTTCACCTGTTTTATAGAGGCTAAGTAAGTTTTCCAAACATTTTATCTGATGAGACGGAACCTAGTTGCTACAGTAGACACACATAAACTGCAAACTGTGTATTAATATAGCCACAAGTACATCAGCAAACAAGCAAAAGCAGAAGTGCATACTGTAGCAGTGATCACTCACAGGCATAGGTAGAGTTAACAGAAGTAATTTCATCTTCTTCCCTAGAGGGTTAGGAGAGTCCTGTAAAGGCCCCTCAAGGCTCTATCCACTGGCATTCCACACTGAACAACAGCTGGAGAAAATAAAGGGAAGGAGGGAGAGCCAATCTACCAGACCCTTTCTTCCTCCTGTAATCATTCATCTGGTTGGCATGCCTGCCTCTTTTAGATATTTGCTGTGAGTCTGTCAGGACAGTCTTTCTTCTTTCCTTTTGAATCTGTTCTCAAAATTAGGTAAGTATTGGCTGCTTGAAGGGATTTGGAGCTAAATAAGAAGTAATTGTAGAGTCCAGGACTTTTAGGGACTATGAACTGGTTCCTCTCTACTCAGATACTCCAATTTATCAAGTGAGGCATGATCTTTGATAATTGGTTACATACTTCACAGAATTAGCTGTAAAAGACTAACACAGAAATATAAATACACAAGTGAGTTAAATATAGTCACAGATAGTGTTTTCTAAGCAATTTCTGTGTCAGATTTGTGATAAAAATTTATAAGCCTAAAACAAGATGCAGAATTAAGTGTAGGAATATGTATGTAATATCATGGGCACCCTTGTTAGTTTTAGTATCTTTCTGTTTCTTCTTTTGCTATTTTCTTCTCTGTGTAATCTGACTGTTAATGATATCAAAGATATCAGCATTCAGATCGATTGTGCATAAGGTCTCTATGAATCACAGGTGACTCAATGGCACACAACACCACCAACGCCACCACTATAGACATCTCTGTGCGTATGTGTATAGATGGTGTTGTCATTATGTGCCATCAAATTGATTCTGACTCATAGCAAGCCTACACACAATAGCTGTAAACTCTATTCTATCCTGTTCCATTCTCACTGCCTCTGACACACCTTACCCTCATTACCTCAGCTACTGTGTCAATCCATCTCATCCAGGGTCTTCTTTTCTGTACTGTCCCTCCACAATTCCAAGCATGATGTCCTTTCCAAGGACTGGTCCCTCTTGCAATATGCACAAAAGATGTGCGACAGAGCTTCGAAATCTCTGCCTCCTAGGAGAAGCTTGGCTTTTTCCACTTTAGGACAGACATTTTAGTTCTCTTGGCAGTCTATGGTATGTTCAATATTCTTTTCCAGCACCAGAACTCAAAGGCATTGATTTTTCTTCTGTCATGCTTGTTCATTGTCCAGCTCTCTGATGCTTAGCAAGTAATTGCAATGACCACAGCCTGTGTTAGGGGCACCTTAGTCTCTAGACTGACATCATTGCTCTTCTATACTCTGGACACATTCCTGACAGCAGACTTTCCTAATGCAATTTGTGTTTTGATTTCCTGAGTGCTGCTTTCAAGACTTGTTTGTGGAATTGAACAAGCAGAAATTGTTAGCAATCTCAATTTCTCCTCCATCTCTCGTGGGGCTGCAATTGGCCCAGTGGTAAGAATCTTTGTCTTCTTAATGTTGAGCCTCATTCCATATTTCAGACTGTAGTCCTTGACCTATAGTAGATGCTTCAAGCCCTCCTCAGTTTTAGCAAACATGGTGTGCCATCTACATAATACAGGTTATTGATGAGTCTTGCTCAAATCCTGATGCCACATTACTCTTCAAAAAGTCCAGACTCCCAAGTGATCTGTTACACATATAGATTAAAAAGGTATGGAAATAGGAGGCATTGCTGAGGCACACTTTTCCTGATTTTGTACCATGCAGTGTTTTCTTGTTCTGTTCTGATGACTGCTATTTTGTCCAAGTATAGGTTTTGCATAAGCACAGTCAAGTGTTCTGGGATTCCCATTCTTCCCAAAGTTAGCCACAATTTATTGTGATCCACCAATCAAATACCTTTTTATAGCCAATGAAATATATGAGCACAATTAAGTGTTCTGAGATCATAGATAAAGAAAATCTTAGGGAAACAAATGGTTTCTCTTTTGTCGTATACAGAAGGGAAGAGAAATTCAACCTTGGTCTGTGGGATGCAAGGTGCTATGATTTGGACTTAAAACTGAGAATGAAAATAACAATATAAGAGAGTGGGTAGGCTGGCCATGGTTTCCGGCCTTTTCATGATAAGAATCCAGGTATAAGACCATCACATATCTAAACTTAGTGATGATACTGGGAATCCTTGGCCTCACTGGCTATCTGTGCAGTATTGATGTATTTCATATTGGAGAAGAAAGCTAACATAGGACCTAACATTTAAAGGACAGACTAGTTATTTTACTGATTTACAAAGCATGTGGCAGTAAATTATCTGATTGCTATGTAAGTGACTGTATGGCACATAGTAACAACAACAACAACAATCCTCCTGATAGTCTCTGCCCTCTAAACACACACTAGTCACTCTATGTGTGCATGCATGAACATGATAAAGGGAGGAGAAGATTGCTTCATATATGTGTAAGATTATATGGATTTAGTGCATGAGAGAATGTGTCAATATGGCATGTCTAAGATTATAAAATTTAAGAGTGTTTGCATTTGGAAGAGTCTGTGTCTTGAAGTCTATACTACTATCTAAGAGAATATATGTTCATAAAGAAACAAAACACTAAAGGTAGACAAATCTTGATTAATTATGTTAGTAAAAAAAGTATTAGGATATTGTTGTTGTTGTGTGCTGCTGAGATGTATATGACTCATGGCTCACCCTCCAGGAGGTTTGCAAAAGCTGTAAATCATTCATGAGAAGATTGTTCATCTTTCTCCCATGGATCAGCTGGTGGATTTGAACGTCATACCATTGGGTTGGCAGTGTGATTCCTTACCTTTAAGCCATTAGAGATCTTTATTAGCATAATAAATTTATGATCCAGGTGCTAGAGACTATTTCTTTAGAGGTGCAAGGACCTAAGTGTTTCAGTTTCAAATACATTTGCTGTTTCCAATTTGAGTTATAAATGACCCCTATAATACTGTATAAACACAGCTAGAGGCTATTTCATGGAATTAAGTTTTTGACTGACAATACAGTTACCTGGAATTGCTCAAAAAATCCAAGAGAAATAGTCACAGTTAAACTGGAAGGAAGTGAAATCTTGTGTGCTAGACTTAACACTTGAGACAGAGAGGGATATTGCATAATGACAAAGAAAATCTTACAAATGCTAAACACATAGACTCTAGTCTACTAACTCAAAAGTGTGTCCTGCTGTGGTGTTAGCCTAAAAGCTGTCTTTTCTAAGCCGTTAATTTAGCCCCCTCTGGTCTCCATCTACCTTAACTACAGACACATGGTCTTGCAAATCATTAGCAGCTGTGGGACTAGACTATGCGGAACAGTGCTTCCCACACTGGCAAAAGTTGAAATGACCAAGATTTGCGGCAGCAAGCCTTGAGCGAGACCATGCTCATGAGACCCTGGTGAATGGTGGGGAGTCTGGCATTGCTGTGGAGAAACTGTGGCAAGGTGTTACCTGAGGCTTCTTGCATTTATACTGGCCATAGTTAAAGGTTTTGCTGTTCTTGCTGATCTTTGAAGGAGAAGCTGACTTATAACTACTTTGAGGCAAATCTTGCTTGATGATTTGGATTAGACTGCTGAAAACTGAAACTGGAGGGAGACTGGACTAATTGAGGAATTGTGTCTTGGGACTGTCAGGATAAAACTTCGATTTGCATTGGTACTCTTCGCCTCCCCCACTCTCCAATTTCCTTCCCTAATAAACCTCATTGTGGGTACCATAACTGCGAGTCTGTGAGTTAGCAACACATAAAAAACCTCTTGCTGCTGCTGTCATGGCTGTAGAGGCACCATAGTCTTGGGCTACTGGATCTTTGTCTGCTTTCTGTTCTGGGGCAGTGACGGGCTGTGCCATTCTTACTCCCTCTGGCAAGGTCCTGGGTCCTATGTGCCATTTTCTCATATTTAGACACCTACATTTTACAATTCATATTTAGCAATAGTGTATAATGAAAAAGGTATTTAAGGCAGTGTAGAAGACTCCAGGAAAAATTGTGCAGCCTATATATACTTGACAAAATTAGATTCCCTATTTACAATTTCTAATTTACAATTATTTAGAGTCCCTATTGACTATTTTCTGTTCTGCATATAGGTCCTATCTCCATACCTTTTCAACCCATATGCAGAACAGATTATCCGGGAGGCTGGGCTCTATGAGGAGAAATGTGGGGTCAAGATTGGTGGATGATTTATCAACAATCTGTGTTATGTGGATGACACAACCCTGCTTGCTGAAACTGAAGAGGACCTGAAGCGCCTGCTGCAGAGGGACCTCTCCAAAGTACTGAAGAGCAATGGTGTCTCTCAGGAGACGAAGGTCCATCTGATACAAGCCATAGTCTTCGCAATCACTTGTTATGCATCAGAGAGTTGGACAATGACCAAGGAGGATAGAAGGAGAATTGATGCCTTTGAGCTGTGGTGCTGGAGAAGAGTATTGAGAATACCATGGACTGCTAGGAAAACAAACAGATTTGTCCTGGAGAGGGTTAAACCAGGTGGCTCCTTGGAGGCAAGGATTCTGAGGCTCCGTCTAACTTACTTTGGACATGTTGTGAGGAGAGACCGGTCCTTGGAGAGGGACATCATGCTTGGGAGGGTGGAGGGACGGCGCAGGAGAGGAAGGCCCTCTATGAGGTGGATTGATTCAGTGACTAGGATAATTGGGATGGGAGTGTCAGAGACAGAGTGATTGGCACAGGAGAGAGCGGAGTTTAGGGCTGTTGTACATAGGGTCGCTATGAGTCGCAAGCGACTTGATGCCTCATAACAACAACAACAACAACATTGACTATTTTACAAAACAGTTCTGGTTTACGGGTACTTTCTAGCAACATTGTTAATATAAATCTTTTTTTACTCTCAAATGTCTTTTGTTTTCAATGGTAAATTAATGATAACTTTATTTTGGGAATCAGTTATAATGACTTATACAAAGTGAAAATAATTCATATGATTCTAACTGTCCTCTATAACCTTCTTTCTTCAGAACTGGACTATCCCAGTTTGCAATGGTCACTTTCAACCTGAGCAGCTACAACCCAGGGCCCTTCATTCTGGTGGGCATTCCAGGCTTGGAGAAGTTCCACGTGTGGATCGGCATTCCCTTCTGTTGTGTCTACATTGTAGGTGTCATAGGAAACTGCCTCCTTCTTTACCTCATCGCCGTGGAGCGCAGTCTTCATGAGCCCATGTTCTTCTTTCTCTCCATGCTTGCCACGACCGATCTCATCTTGTCCACAGCTGGTGTGCCTAAAACACTCAGTATCTTTTGGCTGGAAGCCCGAGAAATCACCTTCCCAGGATGCCTTACCCAGATGTTCTTCCTTCACTACAGCTTTGTCCTCGATTCAGCCATCTTGATGGCTATGGCATTTGACCGCTATGTGGCCATATGTTCCCCTCTGAGATACACCACTATCCTGACACCCAAGACTATCATCAAGATTGCTGTGGGAATCTCCTTTAGAAGCTTCTGCATCATCTTGCCGGATGTATTCTTGCTGACACGGCTGCCTTTCTGCAGGACACGTACCATCCCTCATACATATTGTGAGCATATAGGTGTTGCTAGGCTTGCTTGTGCTGATATCTCCATCAACATCTGGTATGGCTTTTGTGTTCCTATTATGACAGTAATTTCCGATGTAATTCTAATTGCCATTTCCTATACCCTCATCCTTTGTGCTGTCTTTCGTCTCCCTTCCAAAGATGCCCGCCAGAAGGCCCTTGGCACTTGTGGTTCTCATGTCTGTGTCATTCTCATGTTTTATACTCCTGCCTTTTTCTCCATCCTTGCTCACCGCTTTGGACACAATGTCTCTCTCACTTTCCACATCATGTTTGCCAACCTCTACATTGTTATCCCACCTGCACTCAATCCCATTGTTTATGGAGTAAAGACAAAGCAGATCAGAGATAAGGTCATTCTCTTGTTTTCTGCAAAGGATGTGGAATGATGGTCTACTGGATAATAAATATACTGTTTCCAGCACTGCCAGCTTTTCTGCTTTTCCTTCTCTCACACCCTATCAGTTGTCTTTTATTCTTTTCCTGACCATCTTCACTAGTGGAGTGAGTTGTTTTTATAATTTTAAAGACTTTTTATATAGCTCTTAGTTTGTATATATAACTTTTTGAGTAAATTATAATGGCTGACTTCCTACTCATTGGCTAAATTTTAGGGTTAAAAGAAAAAACTGTAGATAAATATTTTCAAATTATTATAGACTGCTATTCAGATATTAGCTTAACATTCATAACTTCACAAATTTGCCTTTTTACATCTCTCTCTAATTGGTGACCTATCACTTAATAAGTGCATCACTGATCTTTATACCTTTCCCACCTGAATTCTCCAAATGGAAGAAGAGTACATCCAGCAACTGTGTGAAGATATTATCCACCTAAAACCTGACGTGGTCATCATAGAGAAGGGAATTGCAGATTTAGTTTAGCCATTATCTTATGGGCTAATATTGCCGCCATTCGCAGTGTCTGTAAAACAGACAATAATGACGTTGTTCGTGCCTGTGGAACCCAGATAGCTAGCCAACCAGAGGAACTGAGAGAAGAAGATGTTGGTACAGGAGCAGGCCTGTTGGAAATCAAGAAAATTGGAGATGAGTACTTTAAAGTCATCACTGAGTGCAAAGATCTCAGGGCCTGCACCATTCTTCTCCAAGGAGCCAGCAAAGAGATTCTTTCAGAAGTAGAACGCAACTTTCAGGGTGCTGTGTCAGTGTGTCACTGTGTCCTCGTGGATGCTCAGCTGGTGCCAGCAGGCGAGGCTTTTGAAATGGCTGTGGCCCATGTGTTGACAGAGAAATCCTAGTGTGGAACAATGGCCATACTGGCCCTGTTTCCCAGGCCATAGAGGTGATCCCCGTACCCTTATCCAGAACTGTGGGACCAGCACCATCCATCTACTTACCTCCCTTCAGGCCGGGCACACCCAGGGAAACTCTGAGACTTGGAGTGTGAATTGTGAGATAGGTACTTTGGTGGACATGGAAGAACTAGGTGTCTGGGAGCCTTTGGCTGTGAAACTACAAACATATAAGACAGCAGTCCTGCTGCTTTGAATTGATGACATTGTCTCAGTCCACAAAAAGAAGGACCAGCATGGAGGGTCTCCTGATGCTGGCCAGGAGTGAGTTGAAGGCAAGCAGTCTCAGGGCACAGAGCTGCTGGGTTGTCCTTCCCTGAGCCAGAATTCCATTGTGGGCTTCTTTGTTTGAGAGGATCAGGATGAGGAACAGCCCTTATTTTTGTCCCTTGTTGGTTTGCAAAAGGCAAATTCTTCTCTATTGTAAGCTTTCCATTTAGTTTGCTCCCTATGATTAAATCACTTATTTGAGAAAAAAAAAAAAAATTAAAAGGAAAAAATGTTAGGTAACTTTTCCAAGTATAAACTGCCTTATTTTGCCTCCTATAGTTTTATTTTTCTTTGTAGATTTCCATTTTTACCCATGAGATTTAATTTTTTTTTTTTTTACACATGAGATTTTAAGACCTCATGTGTGAAGAGTTCTGACTCTCTTCCTATCCTTAGGATATTGTACTAAAGTAAGAATCAATGTATCAATGTATCTACTACATTCTTCTTTCACACATTTTACAGCTAACCATTCTTCAGGTCTTCTGTGATTCTACTTCCTGTTGTCTTATAAGATTTTATACCCATATCTACTATATTAAATTTTCAGTATTAAAATACTTAAGATTTTCATACTATAATTCTAGTCTAATAACATTATGATGATGCACACAAACTACGAGTAGAGATATGGAATGAGAATATGCACTGCGAACTCAAGAAACATAGTTTAGCAGAAAGAATAAACCACATCCATAGACCATTTACAGAGAGCATTTAAATCTTAAGCATTACAATGATTTGGGTAGGATGTTAAGAGTAACTGTTCCTATTAGGTTTACAATTACATACTCACGCACATCCACTCACACAACCCCACAAGAAACAATCCCAATGTGGAAGGGGATTATATAATTATTCTAAAATAATACCTGGCATATTATTACATAATATTCTGATAGAATGTTTTTTAAGTTTTACTTTGTAAATTTCAATTAAACTGGGGTTTTAAATCAAATATAGACTGGTGGTGACATATTGTGAAATGTTTACCATTACTACATTCACTCTGTTCCTCTGAATGGGTGGAGGTATATTTTTTCAGGTAGAGGAAACGTTGTGAAACTAGTAATATCCGTGTAAAGATACAATAGTCACTTCATATGGGTCTAGTAGCTGTCTCAGACAGTCAGACTGACTCCATGTTATAAAACTGTATAATGTTAATTCTCCTGAATTTCAGTTATATCCAGAGCACACTGACTAGTGTGACATAAATGTACCTCTTACATTTGAAGTTCAAAATCAAGAAAACAATCACTGGGCCAATTTGGCAGCATCATGATAGAGATTGAGATTGTTCATAGCTTTAGTTTGTTTGGCTACACAATCAACACGCTTGGTACCAGCAGGCCGGACTCAAAAGACAAATTGCACTGGGAAAGTCTGCTGTCAGAGACCTCCCCAGAGTAAGTAAGAGCAATGATGTCAGTCTGGAGACTAAGGTGTACTTTCTATGTATCAGAAAGCTGGGAAATGACTGGGGAAGATAGAAAGAGAATTAATGTCTTTGAGCTGCGGTGCTGGAGAAGAGTATTGAATACCACGGACTTCTAGGAGAACAAACCGGTTCCTCCTAGAGAGGGTGAAACCAGGCTGGTCCTTCGAGGCAAGGATTCTGAGGCTTCCTCTGACATACTTTAGGTAAGAAAGGACCAGTCCTTGGCGAGGGAAGGACATCGTGCTTTGAAGTGTGGAGGAACAGTGCAAGAGAAGAAGACTCTCGATGAGATGGATTGATTCAGTGACTGAGGTAATGGAGGTAAGTGTGTCAGAGATGATAAAATTGGCACAGGATAAAGCAGGGTTCAGGGCTATCATACATAGGGTCACTATGAGTCACAAGCAACTCTATAGCACATAACAAAAGCAAACAACAACAAATACCTGTGTGAAAATTTACTACTCTTCGTCATATAAAGGGAAAAGAGAGTTACGTTAAGAAACTTGATCACTATTTTCTCTACCCTCCTCCCCAGTTCATTCTTCTTTTTTTTTTTGTTCTTCTTTTTTTCCCCCCACTTGAAAGTCTGTTTTAATTGTCCAATTGCCACAGTGCTTGTCAAAGCCAGTTCTGATTAATCTCCTTTGTCAGTGTGTCCTTTGCCATTCCCTATCACGCCTCCCTGAGAGAGACTTCACCCTGATTCATAAGGAAAAGGGGATGGTGTATTCTCTTAGCTACTTCCTGCTGAAAAGGGACACTGTGGGTTTCAGGGTGAAGATCTTCTCTCACTACTCTAAAGGGCCCCTTTGGCAGTAGGAAACACATAGATTATTATGGAGATTGATTTTGGAATTTAGATGCATGAATGAATGAAACCCAAAATCTCTGTAAATGTTCATTAAAATTAATAAAATTTAATAATAATTAAAAAAAGGGGAAAAAAGAAACTTGATCAAGGCCACATAGTAGTATAGTCTTATTCAAACTCAGATCTGCATGATTAAGTTTGGAATCTTTTTCATCAAATTTCTTTGCTGATGTAACAGAAGCAACATTAAGAATGCTGCCATCTTTTGAGTGCCAAATGAGTCTGTCATTAGTAAAGAATGAAGCACGTCTCTCTCTCAGTCTATTGTTATCCCTTTCAGTGATTCTTTGCGTCTGGCATCCCATGAATCCTTCCTGCTCAGTCTCTAGCCTTTCTCAGATCTTGAGTATGCTAGGCACATTAACCTGGCAGCTAGGAAAGTCAGAGGAGAAAACTGTGGCTCTGCTAATCCCTCATTAGCAGTTCACAGCTGAGACTCTGAGGTCCTCAGTCTCACCAGGGTCCCAAGGTCCATATCCCTCAGTTCCTCCAGGGGTTCAGAAAAGAGACCCATAAATTCTTTTCACCCACACATGCTCTCTCTCAGGCTCATCACAGAGGCATCATCAGAACTCTGAGGTACTTGGTGCACTGACTGCTGAATGGTCAACCTGGAACAGCAGAGATTGAAGCAAAACCAGGTGCAGAAAGGCTGGATGTACATTGTATGTTCTTAATCCTACCTTCACAGCAGAGGTGAGAAGCAGCTGACCATCAGCAGTAGGAATCCCTCAGGCAAGGTATATATGACATACAGTCATATTCTCATCATTTCTGAAAGGATGCCTCTGTCCCCTGCCTAGATTACGCATGATTTACTAAAAGGATTGGTTTCTGAAGAGATGCCCCAGACGGCCTTTATGCTCTGATATACAGAGATCACTCACTTTTTTTTTCAGAGGAAAACTTTTAGGACACAAAAGAGAGTACACAGTGGAGGGCCAGTATGTTTGTGGGCTTTAAGAGCTAGGGCAGAGGGCATTATCATTCTTGTTTTCCTCTCTCCAATCCAGGGTTAGAATGGTGTGGACAGTGGAGGTTGGGAGTTCAAGAGAAGGAATTAAAAGACAAATACCACCAAATTTTCCATTATGCTACTTGGAAATTTCACATCTGTAACTTAGAAATGATTTTGTATCTAATCTCCTTCTCTTGGTTCTGAAGGCAAAGGAAATTCTTTCTTTATTATAGTCTGAATCTTATGGACAGCCTCAGACAATTTTATTCTGAAGTTGGCGACATTCTGGTTTCAAGTATCCTTGGTTCAGTTTTCAAGTTATCCTTTTATATAAAAGTAGGTTGTATATTAAAACACTAATGATCAGAATGCAGTGGGAAACAATTCAGGAGAAATAGAGTGTAATGAGTAAAAACAGTGATAAAAATGACAGTAACGTAACATGCTTGGAGCTTTCCTGTGTTTTAGGTATTGCTATAACTTAGTTTATTTACACATTATATGATCCTTACAGTATGCCTATAAAGTAAGTGTGTTTATTATTATTCCTCAACTTAGAGCTAAGGAAATGAAGGCACAAAAAAGTTGAGTAACTTCTCCAAAGTCACACAGAGGGAATAAAGAAGAGCAAGACAGATGTGACATGGAGTCATATGTTCCTTTGTCCTTACCACCTGCTAGGGAACAAAATCAGGTAGAAACCATGCTTACCAAACCATAGTTAAAAGTGACTAATCAAGATACCCCAAAACATATAGCAAACCTGAGATGTCTACCTAACTCTTCTGAGCTCTTTTATTTTTTTCTTAACTTCTTAGAAATCATAATTTGAATGAAAGTTTACGAAGCATATTGGGGTGTTTTGTTTTGTTTTTTTTAAACCAATCATCCATGTATATTTTGTTTCATGACATTAATTATAAGATACACAATATTGGATCTTCCAGTCAACCCATATTGTCCTTCCCTCACTCATCCTAATAAATAGTTGATGTCAATCAATTAATGACATCTTTGGCTTTCCCTAAATGCTTCCAACTACACTTAAAATGTTCTTTTGAAAGCACATCTTGACCTTCACAGTTTCTTAGGCAGGTCACAGAATGTGAACCACCACAAGTTCCAGGCTAGAAGCCAGGGTCATTCTGAGCAGGTTCAGCACACAAAGGAGGAGAATGGCTTTGGTGTGAGCACTGGCCTGGAAGTCCATGATGTGGGGAAGAGCAGATGGTGAGTGATAAGACTCTATTTTCAACTGGCTTGTGCAGGCCTCTGAACGACCTGTGCTCCCAACTACATACATCAGGAAAGGGCTGTGGGTTTGTGAATGGACTCAGAATGAGACACTGTCAGGATCATATGGAGCTATAGAATGTGTGAGTAGCAGGGTCTCTAGTAGTAGCACTTATCTAGTCACGAAGAAACTTATTGCTAAGTGAGAGGAAACAGCTCTGGTTGGGATGTAGGAACTCTTGTCCTTAGCTCTGACTCCATGAGCCTGCAAGGGTGAAATCCTTTCTGTACATGAGTCTCCTGGTCCTAGAATGGGGCCCAAAGTGGCTTGAGACCATGGTAGCAGTATGATCAAGGATATGTGTCAATATCACAATCTACAACTACAGAAAGAAAAGAACAGAGAGCCCACTGCATTTGCCACTCCTCGGGCTTCTTCCTGAACGCCGGAGTTGCCAAGTCAGCTGCATTGTGAAAGACCTGTTTTGGTTCTGTTTAGATGCCATGGAGTCGAATGTGAGTCATAGCGAACCTGTAAAGTACAGTTCTGAACCCTGATCCTGTGCCGTCCTTGTCATCTCTGACTTATTGCTGAAGGGAGGCCTGCAGATGAGGGGAACTGAGGAAAACATGGCTAGGGAGGTAAAGAGGGCAGGTGGGTGGAAGGTGAGACTAGGATACAGGGTGGAGACAGAGGCTGGAGAGTGCAGCACTTCTTTCTCACTTTCACAAGCCTACAGGAGGAAGTGGAAGGAACAGAAGCACATGATTGGGGTGGGAGATTGTCCTTGGAATCCCTCCAAGAGGAAGGGTGGTAGCAGGACCTGCACCCTGAATACAAATCTTTCTTAGAGGGCCCCTTCCTGAGTATACAATGTGCTTGTTTTGTGGTTTGGGGAGAGATATATCTAGGTAAAATGAATTTTTATCCTTTTTCCCCGATAAAGGCCAGGCTTGCTTTGTGGTGAGCTGGGCCCTGGGTGTAGGTTCCCAGGGTCCATAGACACTAGAAGGGCCCCATTGTGAGAGGCAAAGACATTCTCTACGGTTAGGCAAGTCTTTCAGAAGAAGATCTGGTTCCTAAGCCAACAAAACTTTCCTGTGGGAAAGTCAAACTTGGCTAGTTATTTGACTGCTTTCTATAGGAGATGGTATAGGAGATAGTTTGCAGAATTGGCTGGTGCTTCACAGGCAGCATCATAGCTTCACTTGGGGTTAGAGACTTTCTTCTCGTCCACTTGCCCCTGGTACTTCAGTCTCCAGAATCAGCTGAGAATCCCATATTCTCTCATGGAGTTTAAGTACATACTATTAGCTTCTAGGGGAACATGAAGCCTTCACCCTAGCTCTGGATCCTGTCTCTAGGTTTTTCTTTATCTACTTAGACAAGTTAAGTACCCTCCTTCTTTGCACAACTACCATTTTAACCTGGTCACCATTGACAGAGTGAGTAACAAGGGGCGTGAATGTACCAGAGATCATGAAGATGCTGCATGATATGTCAAGGTTCAGATATATTATCTATCGGGTCACGATGAGTTGTGGTCAACTTGATGACACCTAACAACAACCACAGCAACCAGTTGCACTGTCATTGTGGCTATTTTCAATTTGGTCGCTCACAGACATGTCCAAAGTATGTTAGACGGAGCCTCAGAATCCTTGCCTCCAAAGAGCCACCCAGTTTAACCCTTTCCAGGATGAATCTGTTTGTTTTCCTAGCAGTCCATGTTATTCTCAATACTCTTCTCCAGCACCACAGTTCAAAGGCACCAATTCTCCTTCTGCCCACCTTTCTCCTAACGAGCAGTTGGTGGATTCATATTGTGTTCAAAGCCTCAAACCTGTTCCTGAGATGGTTCTGAAATTCAGGTGGGATAAACTCAAAGTCATATTTTGGTTGTCTCGGATTTGGTTTAATTTCCCTCAGCTTCAGCTTCAATTTGCATATGAGTAGTTGGTTGTCTGTTTGACAATCAGCTCCTGGCCTAGTTTTCACAGCTGATATTGAGCTTCTCCAGAGGTTCTTTCCAGATGTAATCGATCTGATTCCTATGCATACCATCAGGTGAAATCCAGGTATATAACCTGCATTGTACATAGGGTCTCTATGAGTCGCAAGCGACTTGACGGCACATAACAACAACACAACAACCTTTGTGTTGGCAAAATGATTCCTTACCACTAAGCCACCAGATAGCATCATGAGTTTGAGGACTAAGGTGTGTCTGATTCAGGCCATAGTGTTTCCTATCACTTGTTATGCATCTGCAAGCTGGACAATGAATAAGAATGACAAGAAGAATTGATACCTCTGAGCTGTGATGTTGGAGAAGAGCAAGGAACATCCCGTGCATGAGAATAAACAGTTAAGTCTTGGAGAGTGTGCAGCCTGAGTGCTCTTTGGAGGCAAGGATGATGAGGCTTTGCCTCACATACTTTGGTCATGTTTCTCAGAGGGGCTATTCCTTGCAGAAGAACATGATGGTGGTAAGGAAGAGGGTCAGAGAAGGAGAGGAAGACCCTCAACCAGGTGGACTGACAGTCCATTGACTGCTGCAATGGACTCTTGTGTGTAAGGAAGTGTGAGGATGGTGGAGGATACAACGGAGCACAGATCTGTTGTTCATAGGGTCGCTATGACTTGTACTTGACTCAACGGACCTAACAATAACAATAATAATAAGCCACCAGAGATCCCTGCATGATCTTTAGTCAGATAGCTTTTAATTCAAATTTTCAGTGTTTTATTTACCAGATGTGTAGCCTAGGGAAAATCTTTTAACTCTTCTTAAACCAAATTTTTAGATGTATCATAACAAGCCCACAAGACAATTGTGGAATCTATAGAACAACATATCCTATATTTCTAGCACAATGGCTGACACAAAGATAAAAATCATTTGCCGTGAAATTGATTCTGACTCATGTGATCCTGGGCAAAATAAACAATGTGCTTCATGCAAGTGATTACTGTTAAGTTGGAGGTTTGGGATCACTCTGAGGGGCCTTGGAAGGAAAGCCTAGTGATCTCCTTTTGAAAAATCAACATTGAAAACTTCTGAGACAGTTTTTCTCTAGTATAAATGGAGTTATCGTAACTCAGAGATGAAATTCAGCCAATGCCACAGCCTCCTTACCCTTGAATGTTATCTTCACTGAGGAGAGTTTGGGGTTGCCTCTCACAGAATCTTTTCTGCCCTACAGGCACAGAGCCAGGTGAGACCAGGAGATGGAGCTGGACCCTGCACTGCCTGCTCTCAACCATACTGTGTGGCCCGCTGGGCCTGGGTCCTTTGTCTTGCTGGGAGTGCCAGGACTGGAGCCTCTGCATGCCTGGCTGTCAGTGCCTGTGTGTCTGCTATACATGACAGCATTGGCAGGCAATGCCCTTCTGCTAGGCCTGGTGGCAGCTGACAAGGCACTTCAGTCACCCATGTACCAGCTGCTGGGGCTTCTGGCAGTTACTGACTTGATTCTTGCCACATCCACCGTGCCAAAAGCATTGGCAGTGCTTTGGGGTCTGTCTGGTGAGATATCCTTTGGGGCCTGCCTGGCCCAGCTTTTTGTTGCCCACGTGGCTTTTATTGCAGAGTCCTCAGTGCTGCTGGCCATGGCGGTGGACCGCTATGTGGCCATTTGCCAACCTCTACGCTATGCTGCATTGCTGACCCAGCGTGTGGTGGGCATTGTGGCTGTAGCTGCCGTGACCCGTGGTGCTTGTGTCATGGCACCCCCTGTGGCCCTTCTCCAAAGACTGCCTTACTGTGGACGACGGGCACTGCCACACACTTACTGTGAGCACATGGGCGTGGCTCGGCTGGCATGTGGAGACACTCGTCCCAACATCTGGTATGGCCTGGCCACCACACTGCTTTCCCCAGTCCTAGATCTTGGCCTCATAGGTGCTTCCTACGCCCTTATTCTCCGTTCTGTGTGCCAGCTACCTTCCCATGGTGCCCGCCGCAAGGTCCTGGGCACCTGCGTGGCTCATGCTAGTGTCATCATCCTCTTCTATACACCTGCCCTCTTCTCCTTCTTGGCCCACCGCTTTGGCCACCACACAGTCCCTGGTCATGTTCACATCCTCCTGGCTAACCTCTATGTGGTGGTCCCCCCAGCCCTCAATCCTGTGGTGTATGGTGTGCGAACCCAGCAGATCACTCAGCGGCTCAGGCACCTGCTCAGACTCTGCTGGTCAAGGTCAACGAGGAATGTGGGTCCTGAGTGAGCCTCCACACAGGAATAAATGAATACATAACGTTCTCTGCTCTCTGCCTTCAGATGGCCAAGCTAGACTGCAAAACATATTTGGGCAGAGCTCTGCCCGAGATCTCTCCATCATGCATCTCTCGGTGGCTTCACACTCAGCAGTGACATTGTTCCTACTACAGGAAAGAGTGCCTGCCTGAGTCGACTGTTCCCAGTCTATTCCTACTTTTTCTAACTCTGTGCTGACCTCCGTAGGTTTATTACACACACGTGGAAGAGATTTGACCTCAACAGTGACAGACGAGGAGATTATTGTCGACCTGCTAGACATCCAAAGCTTGCCTTCCTCCACTGTTTGACAAATCCAGAGCCAGGTTCATGATGGGAAGATGGCTCTGAGGGGCCTGTGGACATTGTCTGACATAGAGCAGGACCATCATGTTTGCTAAAGGGCTGAAGATAGAGGTCGGGACTGGGGAGAAGTGAGCAAATAGCACAATGTGAACATAAAAGACGTGGCTCTGTTTTGTCGTGTTATGGAAACTGATCTGGTTTCTGACCTGGATGATTAGTACTTGGATGTTGGGATGTTTGTTGGCTGTGAGATGGATTGAAACAGATAATACTGTGATCCTTTACATTGTTTCTTCACTTACTCAGATGCTGAGGTTTCTGCTTTATCAACCAGTGCCCTGAGGCAGTTGCCGTTAGAGCAATATGAAAATTATATGAATAATTCCCATGTCACTCATCATACCTTGTGCTCTAACTCACCTCCCACCTTTCATTCTCCCGTCTCCTGCCTCTACAAAGTGTTAGAGTGACACTCCTCTGGATATTGACTCGGGGAGTTTTCCCAGCTCACTCTTCTCATACCTCCCTGACCTCTGATTTTGCTCTGGATGTCAGCAGAGCCAGGTCCCATGAGGTCATGGAGAATGGATCCAACCCAGGGCAGGAACAGATGTAAGGATCTACAAAGTAATATAAAGGTTCGAGTTTGAAAACCAGTTACCTTTGAAGATTACTTTGACTCAGGGCAACCCAATGTTCCAGAGGAAAACTGTGCTCCATAGGGGTATAACTGCTGATTTGCTTTTGAAGTATTTCTGGGAAGATGTAAACCAACACTGTTTTGGGGAATAGTAGCTATTGTTAGATGCCATTGAATCAACTACAACTTAGCAATTCTATGAACAACAGATCTGAACCTTGCTCTATCTTGAGTCAGCTTCACAATCTCTCATATATTTCAGCCCATTGTTCCTATCACTGTGCTTATAACCATCTTGAAAACCTTCCTTCCTTCCTTCCACCTTTCTCACCATGATGTCTTTTTTCAAGAACTGTTCCCTCCCAACAACATGTGTGAAATATGTCAGGAAAAGTTCCACCATCTTTGTCTTAAGGGGCACTCTGGTTGCATGTTATCTAAAATAGATTTGTTCCTTTGATAGTCCATGGGATTAAGTATTACTCTACAATACCACAATTAAAAGGTGTTTGTTGTTCTTCTGTCATCCTTACACTCTGTTCAATTTTCATTTGCACAGGAAGCAATTGAAAATACCATGGTTTGGCTGACACATCTTAGTCTTTATATCATTGCTCTTAGCTCTTTGGAGAAGTCCTATACAGAATATTTTCCCAATGCAACATATATTTTGATTTATTAAAATAATATTTATTATTTTTTTCATCCCTGAACATTTTCTTCCTCCTCCTCCCCAGCCCACCTCATAGTACACCCCTTGTTCCAGATTGTTGTCAGACATACAATGCCTAGTCATATTTTTTTTTCTGGGCAGTTTCCCCCCCCTCGTCTGTTCTAGTGCAATATTTATTATCTATCTACTCTTTCCCCTTCATTCTCTCCCGAGCCCTCCTGTCCCTGTCCTGTTTTATATCAGCTCTGTTTTTCCTTTTGTGACTGGGATATTTCACTAAGCATAGTATCTTTCAGGATCCCCCATGTTGTATAGTGTTTTTCTAAATCATCATTTTTTCAATGCTGCTTAATATTCCAATGTGGGAATGTACCAAAGTTTTTCTATCCATTCATTTGTAGATGGGCACTTGGGTTGCTTCCATCCCTGCTATTGTGGACAGCACAGCAATAAACGTGGACATGTACACATCTATTTGAGTCATGGCTCTGGTTTCTTTAGGGTATATTCCTAGTAGTGCAATTGCTGGGTCAAATGGATTTCTATCACCAACTTTATGAGAAAGCAGCAGACCACTTTCCATAGTGGCCATACCATTTTATATTCCCACCTGCAGTGAATAAGAGTTCCAATCTTTCCACAATCTTGCCAGCATTTGTTGTTTCCTGTTGAACTTTTCTATTATTACTGGTATCTGATATCTCAAATATGTCGTAGTTGTTTTGATTTGAATCTTTGTGATAGGGATTTTGAACATTTCTTCATGTGTGTGTCATCTAAATGTTTTCTTTCATGAAGTGTCTATTCTTGCCTTGTGCCCATTTTGTGACTGAGTTGTTTACCTTTTTCTTGAGGTGCTGGAGTATTCTATAAATTTTAGACATGGGTCCCTTATCAAATATATGATTGCTAAATATTTTTTTGCAAGTTTTCAATTTCTCTTTTTACCCTATTTGAGAAGTTTGGGTTTGGTTTTTTTTTTTTTTTTTAATGTGCATAGGGATTTGATTCTTAGAAACTCCCATTAATCTATTTTATTCTTTCTTGGTTGTAGGTTTTTCATTATGCTTAAAAGACTGCTCTTGCTGTGGGTTAGGGATTCTAGAGTTGTTCCTAGCTTTTCTCTGATTAATTTTATAGTCTTTTTTTCTACTTCTGTGTTGCTGATCTACCTTGCATTGGTTTTTTTTGTATGATGTGAGGTGTGGGTCTTGCTTAAATTTTCTGCAGATGGTTTTCCAATTTTTTCCAACACCATTTATTGAAGAGATTGTCAATTCTCCACTTCACTAATTTTGTCTCCTTGGACTTTGGACTTTCATTCATTCATTGTTGCACTTTTCTCCCCACCCAACCTCCCCCTAGTTTGCTCTTTGAAAAGTAAAATTATTTCATTGTTATACAATCCTTCCCACTAAGTCATTCCACTATGCAGCCTTTATTTTGAAAAATAAAGGAAAAATTCCTTCATTGTTATACAATCCCTCCCCCCAAGTCCACTCCACTATGCAGCCTTTGTTCTGGACTCTAGTCATGACAATAATACCTAATCACATATACCTTTTAAACAGTTCTTTCCCTCACCTGTTTCAATGTGGTATACATAATTTATCCCATCTTTCTCAGTCTCCCCCTAACCCCGATGTCAGTCCCATTTTACAACAGTGGCACTATGCAATATTTGTCCTTTTGTGACTGAGATATTTCACTCAGAATAATGTCTTCCAGGGTCACCCATTTTGAATATATTTCATGAGTTCCTTGTTTTTCCAATGCAGTGTAGTATTCCATGTGTGAACATACCACAACTTCTCTATCCATTCTTTTGTTAATGGACACTTAGGTTGTTTCCAGTTCTTTGCTATTGTGAACAAAGCCATGATAAACATGGGTGTGCATTTACTCTTATTTACTCTCCTTTAGAAATCACTCTCCATTTTTCTCTAAATGCTTTTAGAAATTTCTTCTTGTCTTTGATTCTGGTAAATATGATTCTGACTATGATAGGTCTTGGTGGGATTTTTTGGGGGGGTTTGTTCTACATAAATTTTGCTCAGCTTCTTGTATGTATATTCTCTCATTCTTCATTATTCCTGGAAATTTTTCTTCTAGTGTCTCTTCCACAACTTTCTCAGTGCCTTTTGTTTGCTTCTTTTTTTTTCTGAGATTCCAATAATGTGCCCATTTTCCCCTCTGAATTGTGTTCCACTTTATTCTAAGGCTTTCTTCATTTTTTATTCTGTTTTTGTTTTATTAGATCAGTGCTGAGAGATCTGTCTTCTATTTCACTGATTCTGTGCTCCATTCCCCTCCTCTACCCTCCCCTCCCAATACTGCTTATTTGTCCTTCCAACATGTTGACAGATTCTGAGATGCTGGTTTTAATATTCTGGGCTGCAGTTTCTTGTTTTTCTGTGATTCCTTTCCTTCCTTCCTTTTCTTGTTGTATATAGTCAAATCAGATTCAACTGGCCCAGGAGGAGATTGCCCCTCCTTCTCCAGCAAAGCATTTGGTGGATTTGAACCACTTCCCTATGCTTTCTTTCTTTTTTTTTTTTAATTATTATTTTTGTGTGCGTGTACCGTCAAATCAGATCTGACTGGTACAGGAGGAGATTGCCCCTCCTTCCCCGGCAGAGCATCTGGTGGATTCAAACCGTGCACCTCTGGGATTGTAGTTGCAGCTTCTTGCCACTAGGCCACCAGAGCTCCCCTTCCCTATGCTTTCTAATACCACATTAAAAAAATATATATATTATTTTGAATTGATTTTTTAAGTTCCTTTTGGCTTTTGTTTGTAGAAACCTGCAATTCTTTGAGTTTTTCTTTCACCCAGTGAAAATGTTTGATTGTTATACTTTTGAATTCTGTATCAGAAAGTTCCATCAGACTTTCCAGCTTCAGGAAATCCATTGATTCTATATTTTTATTAATTTTTAATTTTTTTAAATTTTATTTTTCATGTGTGTACACTCAAATCAGATCTGACTGGTATAGGAGGAGATTGCCCTTCCTTCTCCAGCAGAGTATCTGGTGAATTTTGAACGACATACCTCTAGGATTGCAATGCAGCTTCTTGCCATTAGGCCACCAAAGCTCCCTTGTATTTTTGTTACTTTTTTGGAGGTGAAATCAATCTTGTTTTGGTGTTGTATAGACTTTAAGGTAGTCTGTTTCTTCCATGACATTACTGTGATAGAGTTTTTCTTGCCTGGTAGGATATTGGTCTGACTAATTTGTTTGAGGAGCCTGCTGCTTCAGAAAAAGGGAAGGGTAACTCACCCTGCTTGAATTTATCTCAGGTTCCTGGGCTTACAAGAGGATTTGCTTCAGTTGGGAAGTTCAGCACTCCAGTAGGGAGTGGAAGGGCAACTTACCCTTCCTGTGGGCCTTCCTCTCTGGTTCTGTGACAAATTTTGCTGGATGTGGGGTGGCATGGGGGCAACTGCTTTTATTCCTGCCTCTCTTATTCTGCATTTAATTTCTCTGGTGTTGCTTGTTGCTTTCCGATTTCAGTTCTCTCTTCTGAAGGCCATAGTCCGGCTTGATCTGCAGAGTGGTATCGCCTGATTCCCTAACTCTCTTCACTACTCTCTCTGACATTTTGACCCAGGTCTATATTCCTATGGATGCTATTTGTTAGAGCTTTCCAGTTAAGGCACACACCTGGCACAACAGGATGATTTCCCTGGGGAGGGCGATGTCTTGCCTAGATCCTGAGTGTTGGTGTTGTCCCTTTGGCCCAAGGACCTGTGGCTCTCGGTCCCAGAGCAGAGTCGAGTGTAGAGGTGGCTACAGTTGCCAAGTGTGGGGTCAAGGTTGCAAGCTTCTTGGGAAGCTGGTGTGCATCCAAGTATGAGACTTCACTGGACAGGGCAGGGCCTTTTTCGATTTCTTGACTGCTATTACCATAGGCATTAATTGTGGTTGATCCAATAAAAGGACATAGTTGACATAGTTTTCTTTGTTGGGTTTTTGTTTTGTTTTGTTTTGTTTTTGTGTGTGTGTGTATTAGCCTGTGTTAATTGGTTTCACTGCCTTGTGACTCCATTATGATTGTCAAGAAATCCCTAGCCTGTCTTCTTAGCTTCATGAGTTCAGCTAAACTCTTAGCATTTCCTCCTGGAATGTGAATTGTGGACTTCATATGTCATTCTCTACTAGTTATATATTAAGCTAATTATTTTAAAGAATGAAATCAGTAGTAGTGTTATAATTTTTGCAGCTGGTGTTTCAGTAATATGTAAGGATATAATAAGATAAATGGTTTACAAAACTTCAGAAGCCAAAAATCTCAAGAAAAACAATATAAACTTGTTCTTACCAGAAAACTTCCCATCTTCCTAGACACTTGGTTGAATTTGAAACTTTGCTCTGACTGAAAGGTTCTCATGATTGATGGAAGAAGAAGAGATTGCTGTTCAGATGTCCACTATTAGCAGTTCTGGACAAGCATATGAAGAAAATGTGGTTCCTTATCTAGGACTCAGGAACTAAAATCTTATCTCTCTGCACATATTTCTAAACTAGGGTAGGAAACTGGAGGGTTAATTCCCACGTGTGGCTGGTTGGAAGATATTGGTAGAGGGCTTTCTTAGAGGATAGGCAGTGGAGTGAATAGGGGAAGCATTGCTCTTGTGGGATGGGATGAAGATTTTGAGTGTTTGGGACAATAGGGAAGGTAAAAATTGCTAGAGTCAAGTAAGGATATATAACACAACATGGTTGTTATGTGCTGTTGAGTCACCTGCGACTCATAGAGACCTTATGTACAACAGTCGTAAACCCTACTCTGTCCTGTGCCAATCTTACTGTCTCTGACACACAAGCCAGCATTATCAGTGTGGTGTTATCAAAGCAATAGCTTAGATGTAATCGTTGGCCTTCACCCAAAGAATAAGTAACTGGCTTCTCTTTTTGATACTGAGTAAATAGGGTTATATTTTCCTTAAAGTGTCTTCTTCCCTGGTGTTAAGAGAAAGACTCTAATCCCTTTTAGAAGATACCTAATTCAAAGCCCCACAAGATGTCTCGTTTTTCTTTAATCTGTTTGGACAAGAGGACCCAGATGGGTAGGGGCAGAACATAACTGGAAGATGGTTGAGAAAGTCCCTGTTAGTACGAAGAGAAACTCCTTTGCCTTGCCCTTTCAAAGCCCAGATCTTTCACAACCCTCCTTCCCCATATCACGCCCTTTCTTTGACCTCTTAGGCCCTCAGCCCTTCCCAATGCCACAACCTGACCCACCTTGTTAATTCTTTTCACTGGAATTAGGATAAAAGCACCAGAGAAACTCAAGAATTCACTGCACTCCTGCAGCTGATACAAGATGCAGCTTACTTCAACTCCTTTGACCAACCTACTGCTGATGCTTCTGGTGCTCCCAGGACAGCCCCAGGTACAGTGAGCTGGGTACAGTTTATGGTCAGGGGAGATAGCTCTGTTTTTTCATCTGGTTTCCCTTTCTGCTGAGACTGCTCAAAATTCTAGGTGAGAGTTAAGTTGAACTGACTGGAGAAAGGAGAGAGAGAGGAGAGAAAGGTGCCATAAATGTTCTACTTTGCTCATGGTTTATGTGTGCATGGGAGCTCTGATGGCCTAGTGGTAAGGAGCAAGGCTACCTACCCAAAGGCATGTGGTTCAAGTCCACCAGCTGCTCCTCGGGATAAAGATGTACAGTCTCTTCCCATACCACTTACTGCCTCTGAAGACCCACTGGTGGGTCAGCTCTAGGTCAATTCTGACTCCATGGAACACAACACCACCACCACTATGTAGGCATAGGATAAAAATAGGAAGATAAAGATGAATGTAATTGAGGAAGAAATGGTTTACTTTTATATAAGGTCTTATTTTATGCATAATCTTCCTCTCTTTTCCTTTGCTATGGATGCTGGAGCAAGGGTAGTCAGCCTAGGCTATTGAGGGAGACCTCTCTCTCATTATCTCTGAAAAACTAAACCATTGAGCTTGAATTGCAGTTTGAATATAGCCATAAATACCACTTGGGCCAGAGAAGCTGTTGGTGAGATTTTTCACAGAAGGGGAAGGACCAGAGACCTTAATTCTTAAAGGGTCTATAAAGGCTGTCACCATGATACCAATCAAGAAGTGTTATATCTAATTTAGAGTCTTGGTAGTGTAGTACCTAATGTATCAGCTTACTAGTCATTAGAGAAAGATAAGGAGTCTTTTCTTGTAAAGATTTACAGCCTCAGATACCTGATGGAGGATTGCTACAAGAAAGAATTGACTCAACAGCAGTAGAATTCTATTTAATAATAACTCATCTAGCTTCAAAACAGGAGTGAAGAGCTAGATATAAGGGAATTACAATAGTTAATCTAAGTGACCATTCATTTCTCAGGTAATGTTATAAGTGCTGTTGTTAATAGATGTCCTTGGATTGATTTGGATTCATAGAGACCCTGTGCATGATAGAATGAAATGGTGTGTGGTTTTGTGTCACCCTCACAGGCATTACTGTGCTTGAGCCCATGATTGCAGTTCTCATCTCAAGCCATATAATTGAAGGTCTTCTTCTCTTTGGTTTGTCCTGGCCCTCTACTTTATAAAGCATGAGGTCCTTCTCCAAGGACTGGCCCCTCTGGATCACATGTCCAGAGTATATGAGACAAACAGTGTCCGCATCCTTGCTTCTGAAGAGCCTTCAAACTGTACTCCTTCTAAGACATGTTCATTAGCTCTTCTGGCACTCCATGTTATATTCCAGATTTTTTGCCAGTGTCATAATTTAATGTATCTATTTTTCTTTGATCTTCCTTCATCAGTGTCTATCTTTTGGGTGTGCTATCAGGAGCAGCCAGTCCTTGGAAAGGACATCATGCTTGGAAAGGGGGGGGGTCTGTAAAACCAAGATAAGATCCTTAGTTAGATCTATTGACAAAGTGATTATATGATGAACTTGAGCAAATCAAAGATGATGAGGCTGGCACAGCGTAGGGCAAGTTTCAGATCTTTTGTTCAGAGGGTCGATACTAATTGTAATTGACTTTGTGGCACCAAACAAAAACAACATGGGGTGGTGGAAAATACCACGGGTTGGGTCAGGTATAAGTTAATCTTTAGTCCTCAAAGTGATATTGTTGTTGTTGTTGTTATGTGCCGTCGAGTCGCTTGCGACTCCTAGTGACCCCATGTACAACAGCCCTAAACTCTGCTCTGTCCTGTGCCAATCGCACTGTCTCTGGCAATCCCATCCTGATTATCCCAGTCATTGAGTAAAGCTACCTCATAGAGGGTCTTCCCCTCCTCCTGCGCTGTCCCTCCACCCTCCCAAGAATGATGTCCTTCTCCAAGGACCGGTTCCTCCTTACAACTTGTCCAAAGTATGTTAGACGGAGCCTCAGAATCCTTGCCTCCAAGGAGCCACCTGGTTTAACCCTTTCCAGGATGAATCTGTTTGTTTTCATAGCAGTACATGGTACCCTCAATACTCTTCTCCAGCAGCACAGCTCGAAGGCATCAATTCTCCTTCTATCCTCCTTGGCCATTGTCCAACTCAGAAGAGACTCTGAAAACTGCACTGGCACACAGAGAAGCCAAAGCACAAGGAAGCATTCAAAATACTAAAGAGTTGAATAGAAGATTTCAAAAGGCAGCAAGGGATGAAAAAGTAAAATATTAAAAAGAAATGTGCAAGGAGCTGGAGTCAGAAAATCAAAAGGGCCGAAGTCACTCAGCATTTCTTAAGCTCAAGGAACTGAAGAACAAATTCAAACCTCGAGTTGCTATAAGCAAGGATGCTTTCGGCAGAACGTTAAATGATCCCGGAAGTATTAAAAGAAGATGGAAAGAATATACTGAGTCACTGTACCAAAAGGAATTGGCAGACACAGAAGAATTTA
>NW_006399794.1:10430780-10470474 GCF_000299155.1 Elephantulus edwardii
AAAACTCAAAATTAGACATCTTTCAGACCTAGAACCTCCCTACCACCTCTGTTCTCTCAGGAAGAAGCTGAAGTAAGAAGCTGCCTCTTACCTTCTCCTTTCTAATCTGCACTGCATACCCACCTGACATAGCTTTAACTTGTGTACTTTTCTAAAGTGTAATATCACGGGACATAGAAACTTACCTTCAAGCTTAGCCTCATCACTCACTAACCATGTGAATCAGTAAAATGATTTTTAGGTTCGTAGAACTTCCCCCTCATCCTTATAAATTGCACTCATGTTGTGTAATATCCTTCTAAGTGCTAACAAATAACTCAGATTTTGGTGCCTCTTGATGTTACTAACTACTTTCTTGGATGATTGGGAAGTCTCTATCTCTGTTGTCTTCAAGACAAGGTGAAGCTCTGGGAATTTGCTAAGCCTCTACAATTAGGGTCTTGCACAACATTAAAATTCAACTCTATCCTTTAACAAATCCATCCCAAATCTACCTATTCTCTTTGGACAAGCTCTGCTCTTTCACATAGATTTTCAACGGTTAAGTTGTCATTCAGCTTTGTGAATGGCAGACAGATCCATTTGGTGTGTTGCAGGTAAGGGTGGCCTTACTAACAGGGGCAGATGGAAGTTAACTGTGGACTTGGAAATCAAGGGGAGGGTAACTCAATCCATTCTGAATGGTGAAAAAAGAATCTCTTGTAGAGGCGGAGAGCTCTTCATAGAAACACCAGGGTAAGGTCAGATTTTTTCCCCGTCTCTTGCTTTGGGCATATTATACTATATTATGCTTAATATGCCTATGGCTTTTATTTTGCAGATAATGAAAGGCATGGGGAGGTCCTTGGATGAGAGTGGCACATGCCACTGTGTGTTTTATATGACCAGAAATTCCAACTCCTTGCAGCATCTGGAGGAGCTCATGAGCAAGTATGAGAAGGCACTCTCCAGGGTAAGTGCTGGTGCTGTAGGAGCAGACTGAGAGCTCCAAGCTCAGACATTCCTGTACCAACATGAGGTTCAGCCCTGGGCAGGACAAGTAGCTGGAGGAAACATATTTCTGGTCTTTGAGGTGGATCATTAGTATGAAGAGGAAATTAGATGCTATGCTTGGGTTATCTAGTGGTAATAATAGAGTGGGAATGTATGTAGGGAATGTTTCCTGTTATAATGTACGAATTAATAGGTATGAGCGCACTGAAACATAGGGAGAGGGAAATTCAGGGACACATATAGAATATGTATGGTGATTTCACTTGTGCAGAATAGAACTACATTCCGCAGGGTTTACAAAGCCATCACCTTTAGAAACAATTGATAAAGCCTCCCTCTTACTGGGTAGGTTTGAGTAACTATCTTTTAGCTAATAGTTGAGCACTTAACTGTTTGTGCCACTGAGAGGCTAATGAAGGCACTCTGGTGGCCTATTGATAATAGGAATTGGGCTACCAGTCCAAAAGCAGGCAGTTCAAATCCACCAGCTGCTCCAAGGGTGAAAGATGGGCATGCTCCTCCCATGCAATTTAAAGTCTCTGAAAACTCACTGGAGGTCAGCTATGAGTTAGTTTTGACTCAACAGCACATAACAATACTAACAAGAAAGATTTATGAAATGGAAAGGACTTGATGAAAGCAGTTTTTATTATGTTTTTCTTCACCAAATAAGCAAAGGCTTGGAAGTGGGATAATGGGACCAGGGAGAGTTGAAGTTGAAGGTACAAAAAGCGGCAATTTGTGGAGGAACTGTGTGCAAGAGTGGGAAGCTTGGGATCAATTCTTTAGGAAAGGAAGAGTGAAGTGACCCTTTGTAGCAGTGGTTGCATTAGAGTCACATTTGTTGTTAGGTCACACATGGAATTCCTGAAGAGAGTTGACTAGAAAGGGCCAGACTGAAAACGGTTTATGGTTTATTTGTTTGTTCTTCAAAGCCACTTGTGAGGGTGCAGTTCTACTAAGAAAAGAAAGAGAGGATTTAAGTGATTCAGAGAATGAGTTTCCTCCTGTAGGTAAAAGGAAGATATGCATAGGAATTTTTAATGTAATAAAATTAGACTAATACCAATGCCTTCTTCAAAGGCTCTTGATGGCCTTTGAAGTTGCTTTTTCATATAGATTAGAAAAGGTATCAGGAAAGTTTGGAGAACTGACAGTTTATCCTACCTATGTCCAGGTCAGTGAATTTGCACAGCTCTTTGAAGGTCAAGATAACCAAGTCTCGAAACTGGTTTATAAAATGCAATCCAGTGCCTTTTCTTCTTATGAAGCCCCCACCTTCAGTCAGCTGCGCTTGGAGCTGGAGGAAGCACAGACATTGGTAGAGGAGCTTAAGATGAAAAAAGAAATGAAAGATTCTCAAGGCCTCTTCAACCAACTCCAGAGACAGGTAGGAGGATGGATTAAAGAAACTTTTCCCCTCCACAATGCATTATCTCCTGTAATCTCACTTGTCTAACAGTTTCCAAAATTGTATCTTTCTAGAGGAGAATACACAAGCAGAGTTTGTTTTGCTCTATTTGTTCTCTTAAGAATGACAGCAACGAACCACATCTCCTGTGTGACATTTCCTTAGGTGGCAAATGCAAGTTTCACTCTCAAACTTCTAAGTGACTCTGACCAGCGCAGTTTCATGGCTCTGCGCCAAGAAGTGGATACCCTCGAGGGTGAACTAAAGGAGTGTGAGAAGATGAGAGAGAAAGAACAAGACTCCAGCTACTCTGGCCCACCCCTGTCCCCTGGTGAGTCCCCAGACTATATTTGTCAAGGCCCTATCTCCTCAAGGCCAAGATTGAAGAGTACAGCTTTGTCTGTGATAAGGTAAGGAGAAGGCAGTAAAATCTTGGTGGAGAGTCAATATTTAATTCCCTTTTTGATGTGGTCTCATATATGGCATATTCATAAAATCTCTATCTCTATCTCTATCCACACATACTCATAATTAAATATATACACTAACTTCTATTTTGCAAAAATTCACACATATTTATGAATTTATATATGCAACCATATAGAAAATATCCACATACTCAAATGTACAGAAGCCCATTATATTTTCATACTTACTCTCTGTGGATTGTGTGCTTCACACCTAACTCACACCTTGCCCACTCCCCTATCCAGGTTCCTGTGCTCATAGAGGCCTCTATAAAGTTAGCAAGCCCCATGTGGTAAAACCTAATTGGAGAGGTGTTTCGTACAAGGCAGGTGCCTGGGGCCGAGACTGGGATCCCAATGCAAATACAAGCCTCTACTGGGTGGCTCCGCTGCGTGCAGATCTCAGGTAGGTCCAGGATGACTCCTTTTCTACATCCAGATTCATCACAAATGTCTCCAAGCCCTCATTTTAGCAAACTCCTTTCTGAGCATCCCTAGCTTCCTCTTTTTTAATTCCAGGAACAACCTACTTGAGTCCTGAAAAACCATTTCCTAATGGTCCTTTCATGGATCAAGGGTGGTTATTGCCAGGACATTCTAAATACCATGCCAAGACAGTGCTAGTTCTGTCCCTAACTTAAGCCTATCTCAAGAATACTTTTCCTTAGATCTTGACTTCTGAATTCTAGCTTTCTGATTCCAGAAAGCTAATTTCAACATCTGGATTTTAAAGGAAAAATTTTAAAATTACCCTACTCAAATATGGCATTTATAATCCAACAGATACAATGTTATACAAGAATGCCCATGAGAGGAAAACATGAAGCTACTATTTGTAGAATTTGTTACGTTGTGAAAAAAATCCAGTGTTGTTATATTTTCATTATCCTGTTAGTTTTGATAACCAAGTAGAAAATTTCTGTTGTTATTCCATTTATAGATAAATTGTGTCACCTTCAGCAAATTACTTAACCTTTCTGAGACCCAGTCTGCTAATTGTAGGGGCTAAAATGTTCTCTATTAAGATTTTATTAAAATTCTTAAATGAGTTAATGCATATATAGTGAAATAAAAGCACTCTTGCTTTTTATCATTACAGTTACTGTTAATGTTTCAACACAATTTTGTCATATTATACAGTAATAATATAGTAAATATTGTTGTTATTGTTGTTATATGCCATCAAGTTGACAGCGACTCATAGCAACCTTGTGAACAGTAACTCTGAGCCCTGCTTTGTCCTGAGCCAATCTCACTGTCTCTGACACACCTGCCCTCATTTCTCCAGTCATTATGTCAATCCATCACAGCCAGGTCTTTCTCTCCTGTGCTGACCCTCCATATTTTCAAACATTATGTCATTCTCTAAGGACTGGTCTCTCCTGGCAACATGTCCAAATTATGTCAGACAAGCTTCAGAATCCTTGCCTCCAACAAGCAACCCAGTTTTACCCTCTCTAGGATAAACATGTTTGTTTTCCTAGCAGTCCATGAAGAGTACATTCAATACTCTTCTCCAGCACAACAGCTCAAAGACATCAGTTTTCCTTCTATCATTAATAGCTATTGTCCATTTTTCTGATGCATAGCAAGTAATTTCAAAGACCATGGCTTGGATCAGGTGCACCTTAGTCTACAGACTGGCATTGTTGGTCTTCAGTGCTTTGAAGAGGTCTCTGACAGCAGACATTTCTAGTGCAATTCATCTTTTAATGTCTTGACTACTGCTACCAAGAGTGTTGATTGTGGACCCAAGTAAACTAAAGTTGTTAACAATCTCAAGCTCTTCACTATCTATCACGATGCTTCCAATGGGCCCAGTGGTGAGAATCTTTGTTTTCTTGATATTGAACTTCAATTCATATTAAAGCCTGCAGTCCTTGACTTTCTGCAGCAAGCACTTCAGGTCCTCCTCAGTTTCAGTAAGCAGGGTTGTGTTATCCGTATTATACAGATTGTTGATGAGTCTTCCTCCAATCCTGATGCCACATTTCTCCTCATAGAGCCCAGCCTCCTAAATAATCTGTTCTGCATATAGATTGAAAAGGTATGGAAATAGGATATGTCCTTTGATACACCCTTCCCAATTTTGAACCATGCAGTGTTCCCTTGCTCTGTTCTGATCCAAGTCTAAGTATGTCTAAGTGTAGGTTTCGCATAAGCATGATCAAATGTTCTGGGATTCCCATTCTTCTCAGACCCAGCCATAATCTGTTGTGATCCATACAGTAGAACACCTTTTCAAAGTCAATGAAAAACAGAGATAGACATTCCTCTGGTTTTGGATCATTTTCAGCAAAATCTTGCTTGAGTATGATATCAACTATACTGTGGATAATTTCCACACTCTGTCAGGCCCCCTTTCTTTGGAATGGAAAAAAATGCAGCTCTCCTGTTGAAATATGTCAGTATTATTGAAATATGTCAATTGTTGAAATATGCCAATTAGTATGTTGTCACTTCCTGGGGCTTTGTTTTTGTCAATTCTTTCAGAGCAGCTTACTACATATATAGTAAAGATATAATAGAAAAGAATAATATTACATTTATTTTACAATGGCTTAGTTATTACATTACAGTTACTATTAGAGAAAGGATTAAGATTCCTTATGTCTGGTTTAAAAGGCCTTGCTGGTAATTAGCACATTAACCTGACCTGACTTCTTAACCAAAATAGTACATACTTTGTAACCTTTGTTATTATTCTGACCTAATGATTTTGATGTCGGGGTGGGCTTGGCTTAGGTACTTTGACTACTACAGGCTCTACAAGTCCTATGAAGATCTGATGCTGTCTAAGAACTACAAGGAGCTGTATATGGGCTATGGTGATGGTAGTGGCAATGCTGTGTACAAAAATTTCATGTACTTTAATTACTATGGCACAAATGACATGGTCAAGTTAGACCTTTCCTCCAACACTGTGGTACTGCAACGCTCACTGGCTGGTGCCACTTACAAAAATCGTTTCTCCTATGCTGGTGTGTCCTGGAAAGACATAGATTTTGCTAGTGATGAGAAAGGACTGTGGGTGCTCTATGCCACTGAAGGAACTAAAGGCAACCTTGTTGTGAGTCGTCTCAATGACAGCACCCTAGAAGTGGAGAAAACCTGGTATTCTGGTCAACACAAGCCAGCGATGTCAGGGGCTTTCATGGCCTGTGGCGTGCTTTACGCCTTACGCCCATCGAGTACTCGCCAGGAGGAGATCTTCTACGCTTTTGATACCAACACTGGGCAGGAGTATTACATAAGCATCACCCTGGACAAAATGCTGGATACTCTACAGGGGATCAATTACAGCCCCTTTGACCACAAGCTCTATGTCTTCAATGATGCATACCTGGTCACTTATGACCTCACCTTTCTGACACGGAAGCAGGCAAAACCTTTTGGGGCCTATGCCCTATCCAAACCCATCAATTAACTAAACCTTCACAATCTGGTGCTTTTAGGCTGGACAAGCCACTGATGAAAGTTCTTCCTCCTCTTTTCTTCCAGGTAGAGCTTTATGTCAAATTGGCATCAGTTTTAATGATTAGGGGGCATTGGTCATGTTTAGTTAGTTCTTTATGTATCCAATTAATATAATCAATCAATATATTATAGGTCCCTTTAGTATTGGTCTTGGTGGATTTGATTTGCAAAACAAAACCAAAAAACCCGAAAAATTAGCATGGGATACATTATCTTCTTTGTTGTATCGGGATCTTACATTATGTGATTTGACATTCTAAACATTTGTGAATTAGACAATTCTATAAAATCGCAATCTCAGTTCAGAATTGCCTCAGTATAAAAGTACCTATTTCCAGTACAGAAGACCCAAGGGAGATGATGGAAGACAGTAGTTCCCTTTCTTAACACTTCCCTCCTATGTGATCTGTGGGTAGAAAAGGGAAAAGTCTTAATCTGAAAAGAAAATTTTCTCTGTCCTGATTCAATTGCATTTTAAGTTTAATTGAGTCTATCTCTGAGTCCTGCTCTAGGAAGTTAGAAGGTTAGCAACAAGCCCAAGGAGGGTCTATATGGATTGGCCTGAGTGTAAAAACATTCTCAATAAAGAATTCTTTGATGTGATTGCAAGAAATGTCTTCTTCTGGTCAATTGTGTTCTCTTTTCTTATCTTCCTCATACGGAGAATGTAGGATCCCATTTTCTTAGTCACTGTCACTCTGTATGGCACACTTTCCCACAAGGCAAAATGGATCTGATATTTAAGCGTTCAATGTGCAATGTCCTTACCCCCTTAGAGGGGATACCAGAATATCTTCCATAGACTTTGTCATGAATACATTTTTACATACATATTTATTCAGAAATACATATCCACATTTTCATTCCTATCTATCCATCAGTCTCATCTCTAGGCAAACATCAACTCAGATATAAATACGCATTCATAACTACTACTAGTGAGGAAGCTCTGGTGGCCTAGTGGCAAGAAGCTGTGCTGCAATCCCGAAGGCATACAGTTTAAATCCACGAGCCTCTCAGTGGGAGAAGGAGGGACAATCTCCTCCTGTGGGATTAGCTGACTCTGAAAACTTGCCAGATGGTTCTAACTCAATGGTACACAACAACAACTACTAGTAGAAAATTTGCATGGGACTGATAATCTTGGGGTTTTGTTTTTTTGGGGGTGTGTTTTTTTTTTTTTACTAGTTTAACCCTGTTCCAGGAAGTCTTGCCTTGTAATTACATCCACTTTTACCTCACTTGATTATAGATGCTTCCCAATTAGTATTTCACTCTAAAATAGATACTGAGACATTGTGACAAAATAATGTAAAAAAGTTTGTTAATATGACATATGGGAAAGACTGAGTATTGAAGAAATGAAAAAAAATATTCTGCAAAGAAACATGTTTAATTTGGAATACCTCTTGGTACCAGCAGTCAGAAATAAAAAACGAAATTACATTGGGAAAATCTGCTGTTAGGGACTTCTCCAGAGTACTGATGAGCAATGATGTCATTCTGGAGAATAAGGTGTGCCCGTTTTAGGCCATGGTCTTTGTATTACTTGCTATGCATCAGAAAGTTAGACAATGACTAAGGATGATAGATTAAAAATCGATGCCTTTGAGTTATGGTTCTTGAGAAGAGTTTTGAACATTATGTAGAACAAACACGTTTGTCCTGGAGTTGGTAAAAACAAACAAACAAACAAACAAACAAACAAACACCCAACAACTGCTCCCTGGAGGCAAGTAGTCTGAAGCTCTGTCTGACATACTTTGGTATATATCAAGGAGGGACCAGTCCTTGGAGAGGGACATCATACTTTAAAGGGTGGAGGGACAGCAAAAGAGGGGAAAACCTTGGATGAGATAGATTGACACAGTGGGGTAATGGGGATCGTTGTGTCAAAGACAATGAAATTAGCTCAAGATAGGGTCCAGCACTGTTGTACATAAGGTCTCTATGAGTTGCAAGCAACTTGACAGCATACAACAACAACAAACAACATAGAGGGAGGTCCTATGGTAAACCCTAGTGCTTCCTAGGCTAGAGTGCTTTGCCTTCCACATGAGAGTCTAAATCTCAAAATATAGACCCTTGGAGAAAAACAAACTCTATTTCACTTGATACCTCTGCTCTTTTCCTATTTTTATTTCTAAAGACTTATTTCCCCCACATCTTTAACATCAGTATCCCTCTCCTATGGGAGAGACCACAGTCATGTCCAAAGATATGTAGTTTTATTAATTGCTTATTGTTATGTGATATCGAGTCACTTGTGACTCTTAGCGACCCCATGCACAAGAGCACTAAACCCTGCTATCTGTGCCAACCTTGTTGTCTCTGACACACCTACCTACATTACCCAGTGACTGAACAAACCATCTCACTGAGGGTCTTCCTCTCTTGGTTTGGCCC
The DNA here is from genome assembly GCF_000299155.1 of Elephantulus edwardii. Classification (NCBI taxonomy): domain Eukaryota; kingdom Metazoa; phylum Chordata; class Mammalia; order Macroscelidea; family Macroscelididae; genus Elephantulus; species Elephantulus edwardii. The sequence continues at coordinate 10,439,535 of NW_006399794.1, forward strand.
TCCACCCTCCCAAACATGATGTCCCTCTCCAGAGACTTATCCTTCTTGCAACATGTTCAAAGTATGTCTGATGAAGCTTCAGAATTCTTGCCTCCAAGGAACAGTCTGGTTTCACCCTCTCCAGGACTAACCTGTTTGTGCTTTTAGCAGTTCATGCTATATTCAACACTCTTCTCCAGCACCACAGCTCAAAGGCATCAAATCTCCTTCTATCATCCCTAGTCACTATACAGGTCTCTGACACATAGCATGCAATTGGGAAGACTATAGCCTGGATCAGGCTCACCTCAGTCTGCAGACTGATGTTGCTCTTTGGTTCTCTGGAGAGGTCCCTGACAGCTGACTTTCCCAGTGTAATTCGTCTCTTGATTTCTTGGCTGCTGGTGCTGAAAGTGCTGATTGTGGAGCCACGTAACCTAAAACTGTTAACAATCTCAATCCCTTCACCATTCATAATGATGCTTCCAATAGGTCCAGTAGTGAGAATATTTGTTTTCATGATGTTGAGCTTCAATTCATATTGAAGGCAGCAGTCCTTAACTTTCTGCAGCACTTCAGGTCCTCCTCAGTTTCAGCAAGCAGGGTTGTGTGATCTGCAAAATGCAGGTTGTTGATGATGCCCGTTTTGATGCCACATTCCTCCTCATACATCCCAGTGTCCCTGATGATCTGTTCTGCATATAGATTAAAATATATGGGGCCAGAATACATCCCTGATAGACACACTTACCGATTTTGAACCATCACAACTATTCTGACATTCATTGAAGAAAGCCACACATAATGTTACATAAAATCTCGTATGTTGTTGTTGTTATATACTGTCAAGTTGCCTACAACTCATAGAGACACTACGTTTACTGTGCCAACCTTATTGTCTCTGACACATCTACTCCCATTACTCCGGTCACTAAATAAAATTATCTCATTAAGGATCTTCCTCTCCTGTGCTGTCCCTCCACCCTCCCAAGCATGACATCCCCCTCCAAGGACTGGTCCCTCCTTGCAATTATGTCTAAAGTACTTCAGATGAAGCTTTAGAATCTTTGCCTCCAAGAAGCAGACTGTTCTTACCCTCTCTATGATGAATCTGTTCTCTTAGTAGTCCATGGTATATTAAATACTCTTCTCCAACACCACAGCTCAAAGTCATCAATTCTCCTTGTCCAGTTCTCTGATGCATAGCAAGTGATTGTAAAGAACATACCCTGTAAGGAGGGACCAGTCCTTGGAGAGTGACATCATGCTTGGGAGGATGGAGGGACAGCACAGGAGGGGAAGGCCCTCTATGAGGTGGATTGATTCAGTGGCTGGGGTAATAGGCATGGGTGTGTCGGAGATGGTGTGATTGGCACAGGACAGAGCAGGTTTTAGGGCTGTTGTACATAGGGTCGCTATGAGTCGCAAGCGACTTGCCGGTACATAACAACAACAAACAACAACAGTCTTATTCTGATTCATTTTGTTTCTAGATGTCTTGCAAATTATATTTTATTTTGCCGGAGAAGTCTGGATTCTCTTAAAACACCTTCCTTCCCCAGCTAGTCTGGCTTTGATAGGGACTTTCAGGCTAGAGTTGACATCATAATGTCCCCTTTCTGAAGAAGTGATTTGCTTTGATGGGTGGGGCAATGGGAGAGACTCCCCTGGGAGGAGTCATTACCACTTAGCTCACGTATGAATCAGTAGTCAAGACAGGCATCCACAGGGTCACATCTGGAAAGCTGGGGTGGGGGTACACCACCACCACCAAGTACCTGACCCCATCCAAGTCACTCATTTATGAGCAACAACGAAATTAATCAGTGACCTGAGAATACAACATCCAAGACAAAGGCCAGTAGAAACATTTGTCTGCTCTCACCCCTTCCGCCCCTGCATCTATCTGCTCTCTATTTGCCTACCTGTTAAGGTCAATGCTGCATGTCACCACCTGAACACTCAGGATGGCCCAGAGTGGGAATCTGACACATCTGCCTGCAGACAAGAATATGTCTTCAAGTGTAACGCGAGTAATAGTGAAGACATCAGGCAAGCAGCAAGACTTTATGGTAGCTGATGACACCTCTGTGAGAGAGTTCAAGGAGAAGTTAGCAGCTCATTTCAAGTGTCAAATTGATCAGTTAGTACTGGTCTTCATGGGTCGCCTTCTCAGAGACCATGACACACTGGGCCAGAGAGGCATCCTGGATGGTCACACGGTTCATCTGGTCATCAAATCCAGGTATGGCTCTCAACCTGTATCCCATTCCTCCTGGAACTGCTCTTCAAATGAGCCTTGCAACAGGGATGGAGACATCAAAAGAAAGAGCAGTGGGGTATGTCAACCTGCTGAAACAAGTCAAACCCCAGTAAAATCAACCCTTCTTGTGGAGCCAGAGATGCCCAAGGTAAATACCCAGAATCTGGAAGCAAGCAGTCCAAGCCACATGAAACAGGTGCTGGAGAATAACATTCAGCAGCTTCCACCCAACACAGATCTCATGCGACAGATCATCTCAGAACATCCAGAGATGCAACAACTGATGCAACAGAATCCAGAGGTTTCCCACATCCTTGACAATTCTGAGGTTTTATGGCAGACTTTGGAACTGGCTAGAAAACTTGCCATAATCCAAGAGATAATGCAGATCCAACAATCTTCACCGAACCTTGAGAATCCACAGAATCTACAGCCATATCTGGGTTTAGAGACAATCCCTGGTGGCAACAGTACCTTGGTTCAGAACCATGCTGATATGAATGAGCAAATGACCAACAACTTGCAAGATATCTTTGGAGGTAACAGTTTCACAGATCATCTGTCAGGACAAATACCAGAGCAAGTCCAGCCTTCACTTTCTTCTCCACTACCATGCCAGGAACAGCAGGACAAACTTCCACAGCTCCCTACAATTCAAGTTATTTACACGAGCTCATGTGGTTTATTCTCAGGCAGTGCCACGCCGAGCAGGGAGAATCACACCTCCAGTGTCAGTGCCACAGCTATCTCCACCAAGGACCAAAACTGTCCAGGTACCATTCAGCAGTCCGTTGAGGTGCCAACTCTCCTGAGCATAGAGCCTACTCAGTGGTACCAGGAAGAAGGCATGTCTCTAAATGACTTGGAGTCAAAATTAGAAGATGAACTACTGCTGTTGGCTGAGCAGACGAACTCCCAGATTACGGGAAGCGTGATACGGTTTCTTATGAACAATCCCAGTCTGGCTGCCAAAATAATGCTGTTCATGAAGATACCTCAGCTGAGTGAACAGTGGAGGCAACAGATGTCCACCTTCCTGCAGCAGATACAGCTTTCTGATTTGCTACTCTCCCTAGCCAATCCTAAAGCATCACAGGGAATATTGAAAATTGAGCAGGGCCTCCAGTTGCTGGCCACAGAAGCACCAGTTCTTCTGCCTTGGATAGCACCCTACCTTTGGGGCTTGGGTTGGCTTCCTGCCCCTAGTTGTACACACCCTGACATGGCTTCCTGGTCCTGGGATGTGCCAGACATAGCTGGACCTAAAGAGTCTGAGAGTTGCCACAGATTTGGAGCAGTCTTTCAGAGACTACAAACCCTCACTGAAGACCCCTCCAACTCTATACAAGCCCAAGAGCTTCTCTTCAGCCAGCAAATGGAATCTCTTAGGGCCTTGGGCTTTGGGAACCATCATGACAATCTGCAGGCGCTCATTGCCACCGAAGGGGATACCAGTGCTGCTATCCGTAAGCTCAAAAGGTCCCAGGGACCCTAATTCCAATGTCTACTTAACATGCTTGTTCCTTGCCTGTGGACCCATTTGACCAGTTCATCCACCTTCTCTCCTTCTCCTCATGACTCCACCCAGGAGCAGCCCGGGGGCAAAGAGAAACCAACCAATGCTTTCCTTGTGGAATAACATGTCATTGACCTTGGCTAGAAGATCTGTCAATAAAATGGCTACAATTACTCTTCCAATTCCAGATTTGGTTTTGCTTCCTTTGCTGTCAAGTAGCTGGATATGTATGATGACCTTGTCTCACCCAGCATACTTATATGAACATTGACACATACCAGCCACTTGTAAGTATAGAAACAAAAGGAATCTTAGTTGCACAATGAACCATATGTACATATATTATACTCACATATGCAAGAACATATATGTATAGGTCCAGATAGGTTTGGAAATGACACACGCTTGTATAGACACAAAGTTACATGCATGGGCAAATAAAGTCAACAGTGAGTTAACACAGGATTTCATATGTACAGATACACAGAAAAACAGAGACACATAAATGGATCCACGTGGAAAAAAAGATAGCCATAACATTTTCATAGAAAATTGGGAAAACACACTGCACTGCAATCCCAGAAGTACACGGTTCAAATCCACCAGATGCTCTGCTGGAGAAGGAGGGGACAATCTTCTCCTGTACCGGTCAGATCTGATTTGACGGTACACGTAAAAATAACACAATAAAAAAAAAAAGAAAATTGGGAAAACATCCTGTAGAACGTATTATGTAGATAATTATTTGTCTTCCTTATTTTCTCAACAAGTTGTTCAAGTTTGAAAGTGAAAGAGCTAACTACCTGTTGGGGCAGAATTTAAGGACCCTACATACCAGCTAGGTAATGATAAGTAAGCATCCTCATAAAAGTCTCTTGCTAGTTATCACTGCTACAATCATATACTTAACATTCTTTATTATTAGTGAATTTTAATTGCTGTATGAGTTGAAGTTTACAGAGTAAATTGGCGGTTTAATAATTCACTGCTGTTGGGAGATACTGTAGAGTTGGCTTCATTTCACAGCCACCCTATTTACAACAGAATGTAGTACTGCCCATCGCCACCATCTCACTGTGCTTACACATTATAACAGATCCTGTGCCCTTCCATCCCGTCGAAGGTCTTCCTGTTTTCGCTGACCCTCCTCTTTTCTAAGGGTGATGCCTTTCTCCAAGCACTGGCCCCTCTTGATTACATGCCCACAGTATAAAAGATGAAACCTTACTATTCCTGCTTAGAAGGATAATTCTGGCTGCATTTCTTCCAAAATAGATTGGTTTAATCTTCAGACAGTTCGTCATATATTCAGTAATCTTCAACACCACAATCCAGAATTTGAACATATTGTATTTCATGAGACTGATGACAATCCTCTCACAGGACCAGTCCCATTTCGTCCATGTTTCCTATTCCATTCATCCTTCATATCAAACTGTTCCTGCCTTCTGAGATTTGTCTTTGACTAAATGCTGCCCTTATTCTCTTCTATGGTGGTGGTTCTAAGGAGAGAATTCCTCTCTGGTATTACAAACCTGTCTAACATTTAGCTGGATATTGAGCCAGGGGGGTGATTTCAGTTCCAGGCTTGAAGGACAGTAGTCTTGTGGGTTCCTCTGAGTAACAATCTACTTATTTCCTACTTTAAACTTTTTATATATTTGGGGTTTTTGTCAGTAAACAGTTCCTCTATCTCTTGAATTATTTTAGGGTATAATAATTATGGAAAATCAAACCAAAACAAAATAAAACGTTATCATTTTTAATCTGTCTCTCAGATCGCTAATTCTATTAACAATACCATTTAATATCTTGAAAATATGCACTGAATTTGTGGTGTATTTTGAGTGATAGGTAAGATAGGAGCATACATTATTTGGAAAAAAAGAGCTTTGATTGGGATATAGCTAGATTTGTATCTGAATGGAGAAAAGGGAGGGAGGGAATTTTCTGACAACTGGCTCAGTCAGAATTTCCACATACCAAATATAAGGTGTTATGAAAGAAAGTCTTAGGGCAGGATGGTTCCTCACTCTGAAGAAAATAAGGTAAAAAGGTAGGAAAGTTGAAAATAGGGTAGAGAGAGTTTCCAGAAACCTTAGAGAACCTTGAAGGATTCTCAAGAATTCATTATATGAGTCTGTGATGTCAGTGCTGAGGTCACAAAAGTGACCTAATGAAGTGAGTTCCAGCCTAGATAGTCTCAGTGGTGGTTGTGCAACAAGATGAGGGTGGTTTGGAGCCCTACCTAAGAGGAAGGACGGGGTCACAGCTGATCGGTGTGTATTCCTTAAACAGGGCCCCTTTTCCTGTTTGTCTCATCACTCACGAGCCATACTTTTCTTGCCCAAGACGCTATATTCTCCTTTTCTGATCCCAATAGTCCTCAACTTGAGAAGCATCCTGTTCTACGGACTTCAGCCCCCTTCTGTGCAGATCCTATAGCCCCCCTGAGCCCAAGCACCCATACCCTCTTATCTTGACTTCCTTTACCATTTCCCCAAAGAATGATTTTGGTTTCATCCCCGTTCCCCTCAGCTGTGTCCTCACAGACCTGGGTTTCCTGCTGCCCACTATGGCCAAAAGTGGAGAGGCCCTGACTCCGGACTGTCCAGCACCGGTCCAGGAGCCTCACCTCATCAAGGTGACAGTGAAGACACCCAAAGACAAGGAGGATTTCTCGGTGACAGACACATGCACCATCCAGCAGTTGAAAGAGGCGATATCTCAGCGCTTTAAGGCCCACCCTGATCAGCTGGTCCTCATCTTTGCTGGCAAGATCCTTAAGGATCCTGACTCACTGACACAATGTGGAGTGCGAGATGGACTTACTGTTCATCTGGTCATTAAGATGCAGCGCTGCACAAAGCGCACTGAATGCTCAACTTCTTCAGTGTCTTCTCCAGCCCAAAGCCCCGGACCGCTCCCTCAGCCAACCTCCATTTTCCCATCAGATGGGTCTCCTAGTTTCAGCTTAGGTGTCCTCACAGGTCTCAGTGGGCTAGGCTTGACCTCTGGTAGTTTCCTTGACCAGCCAAACTCATTGATGTGGCAGCATGTGTCTGTACCTGAGTTTGTGGCTCAGATTATTGATGACCCTTTCATCCAGGGTCTGATATCCAATTCAGATCTGGTGCGCCACCTGGTTCTTGACAACCCACACATGCAGCAGCTGATCCAGAACAACCCTGAGATTGGGCACATTCTCAACAACCCTGAAATCATGCGGCAGACGGTGGAGTTTCTACGCAACCCTGCCCTGATGCAAGAGATGATGCGTAGCCAAGACCGGGCTCTCAGTAACCTGGAGAGCATCCCGGGTGGCTATAATGTGCTTCGCTCTATGTATACAGATATTATGGACCCAATGCTTAATGCAGTCCAGGAACAGTTTGGTGGCAATCCCTTCGCTACTGCCACTTCTGCTGATAACACCACCAGCAGTAGTCAACCTTCAAGGACTGAGAATTGCGACCCTCTTCCTAACCCCTGGGCTCCCACAAATGGAACTTCAGGTGGTAGACAAGGAAGGCAGCTCAGGGACCTGGATGCACCTGAACTTAGAAATGAGATCTCCAGCTTTCTGAATGTAAGACTCTATGAGTATCTCCGTCAATTATCTGAGAACCCCCAGTCCCTTGGAATTTACATGCAGGGAACTGCATCTTCTCTTAGTCCAAGCCAGGAACCAGATTCACCAGGAAACCAACTCCCTCCAACTTCATCTTCATCCCAGGAACCTCAGTCAGGCCAGCTTCTTCCCAAGGAGTCAGTAGCCATCAAGGAAAACTCCTCCTGTCCAGCTTTCATGAGATACTCCACAGAGGACAGTCCTGGGCAAAGTGGAGGCCTATCTGGGGCAGGGAAGGGCTCTACTGGCCAGAACATCAATATGCCTGATCTTGTCTCAGGGCTGGGGGACTCTGCTAAAAATCCCCCATTAGCTCCTTCACCCTCTTCCCCAATGACAGCCCCTTCTGGAGTACCTGAGCCTGCCTGGCTGCCTTCACCAATTTACCCCAGATCATCAAGGTCAGCTAACCCAAGTCAAGGCTTCCAGCTACAGGATGAGATGCGCTGGCAGCTGCCTCTGTTTCTGCACCTACAGGCAGCTGTGGCTAATCCCCGTGCCATGAATGCCCTGCTGCAGATTGAGCAGGGTCTGCAGATCCTAGCAACAGAAGCTCCACAGCTCCTGCTGGGGTTCTTGCCTTGCTTTTCTGGGCTGGGGAATACAACAGGGGGTACAGAACCTAGAGAGGGTGTCACTATTTCCGGGACTCCTCCCCAAACCCCAGCTCGGTTGGACTTCCTTTCAGCCCCCTTCCTTCAGATGTTACAAGCCTTAGCTAGTACCAATTCCCAGCAGCTGCAACCCGAAGCTCACTTTCGGGTACAATTGGAGCGACTTCGGGCCATGGGTTTCTTGAATCCTGAGGCCAACCTCCAGGCCCTCATTGCCACAGGAGGTGATGTGGAGGCTGCTGTGGAGAGGCTGAAGAAGTTATAGGGCCCCTAGTTGTTCAGACTACATCTTTCCCTCTGTGCCTTCCACCTGTAGTCCCCTACCCCAGTTTCCCCATACTCTATGAACCAAATTTACTATCATGCCCTTTACTGAAGATACAATGTTGTTCCAAAGTCAATGAGGAAGAATGGGAACCACAACCAGGGTGTGTGCGGGTACTCTTTGTGACTCAATCACTCCTGCCACTGTACCACCATGGGGGCCCTGTCTGAGCTCTGTTGTGCCTATCTTGAGATTCAATTACATTCAATCTCCAGTGTAAGCCACTGCCTAAGTGTCATTCTTTATGTAGGGCGGGAAGTGGGAAAAGAGGTGGTGCTTCCATATATAAGGGAAGACTTGGGGTCATTAAAAGGTTTGAGATGTGAAGATTCAGACTTCAGATTCATAGAAAACAAATTACGGATGTTGGGATCTTCAATTTTCTAAGGCTGAAGCCTGTCGAGTTCTTGGGATCCTCCCAGAATTCTTCCCAATTTTATACCCTTTAAGGGTTACCACCCTGTTTGTTGGTGTTCCTTCCCAGCAGTCTAACTGCAGCATGGAAACAACTTACTTTATTATTATTATTATTTCAATTTTTCCTGTAGACTATCACACCGGTTAGGATATTAAGGACTCACTAAGGACTGGAGGCTGATCTCTGAGGGGATAGAGAACAATAAGGATTTAGAGTAGATTCCAAATTCCCCACCTTTTTGAGTTTGAAAGACACTTTCTTTATCAGCTAGTTCAGAAAGTTTATTTTATTGTCATGAACTCTGCGTGTCCTGGAGTTTGTCTTTTCTGCAACTCTTAGCTAATTTATTCACTCAGTAGGAATAGAATTATTAGAATTAACATGAGAAAAGGCCCCCATCCACTTATAATTGATAGCAAGAAATAATATTCTTAAAATATTTATTATGATGATTATAAACTATGTTCGTGCTAAAAAAATGACAGAGTATTGTAAAGTAGAATAATAGGAGTGTGATCTGTTCTGGGGCATCAGGAAGGGCTTGTGGGAGTAAATGTACCCTAAATGGAGATCTGAAAAATAGAAGAAATAGGTAATAGATATGAGGTAACCAGGGAGGAATTCTGGAAGAAGGATCACTGTGTAAAGAAGTTGCATAATACATGTGAGGTGCTCTCTGCATCTCTAAATTCCAGTTTGCACACCAGGACTTCTTTTCCTGTGATACACTGATGGTAAAAGTGTTACACTTTAGAAGTCAAGCAAATGAACCATGCTTTCCAGTGTACATATAAAACCCATGGCTTATATTGATAAACAATTCCACAGAAATGCACAAACACAATGCATATTCACAAAAATTAGTTTTAAAATCTAGAGGTAGAGAACAAGACCTCATGACTCTCCTCCTACTCCTATCACTCATCAATATTTTGAGATAGACTGTCATGAAATTCAACTCTACTGTCTTCCTAGTTGCCCGTGGAGGTCTGCTTCAGTCCCAAGGCACAGGGTGGTGACTCAACAGCCTTCCTAGTTGCATTTATAGCATACACTTTCTTTATAATGATACTAACATGATGGCAAAACTTCATCTCTCATACTTGAGAGAGGTGTTGATAGGAGAGGCTTTTCCCTGGAAAAGGATATTGTGCTTGGAAAGGTGGAGAAAAGTCAGCAAAAGAGAGGAATACCTGCATTGAGATGCATTGACACAATGACTGCAACAATGGAGTCAGTCAAGTGTATCAAAGATTGTGAGGATGGCATAGAATAAAACAGATTTCAGATCTGTTATTCATAGGGTCGCTATGAGTCATACTAGACTTAATGGCCCCTAACTACAAAACATTCTGTGCCAGGAACTTGGGTTGCATGATACACACACACAAACACACACACACACACACACACACACACACGATGGACCATATACTTCCTAAATAAAAGGCTTTTGAAAATCCTATGAACACTAAAGAAAGAGAATAGTTGTAGTATAGTGGAAGATCCAATACTGGAAGTCAGTTGACATGGTGACTGTTGCAATGGGCTGTCGTGTGTCAGGAAGTGTGAGGATGGCACAGGACAGGACTGGGTTCAGATTTTTTGTTCATTGGGTTGAGATCAGTTGTACTCAAATTGATGGCACCTAACAACATAACGTATATAACACACACAACGCACACACACATGCACATATGTATATAAACACGTGTGTGTTCATATCACATCTTTGAAGCACTACCATTTTTCAGGGGATGAAACTTGGGCTTAGAATGGGTAAATAACTTGTCAGTGATTATGGAGTGGTGCAATGAGATTTAAAATCAGGGCTGTTTGATTATATAGTCTAGGCTTTTCTCGTTTATTGCTAAATTGATTGTGCTTTATTTTCTTGTTATAACATCAATATCCGTACAAGGTAAAATATTAAAAATATGTTAAATCCTTGGGAAGGCTAAAGTGTGATTATTGTGCTAGAGAACTCTGTGAATGTTTGGGGCTAGACTCTTGCTATGATTGACAACTGTACAAACAAGCTGAAAATGGCTGTCAGCTAGTACCTGGGAAGGACACATTCAGGCAGTGACAACAGAGCTTGAAAGGGAGGAGACAAAGAAGGCCAGCAGATGAATAATATATGCAAAGTAAATTCTGGACAGCTATTACCTGGAGTGTTGTTTTATGTTTACTATACATTAATATAGGGTTCTCTGGTAGCCTAGTGGTAAGAAGTTGTGCTGTAATTCCAAAGTCACGTGGTTCAAATTTACCAGCTATTCTGTGGCAGAAGAATGGGAATTATTTTCTTTTGTGATTTACTGCCTCTGAAAATGCATTAGGGGGTCAACTATGAGTCAGTTCTGACTCAACAACACACAACAACAACATATTAATATTGACATAAATGACAACTGATAGGAATGGGATTTGAACTCAGAAATATAGAGCACAACAGATTAAGCAGCCCATGACTTTAACCACATGGCTTAGTGCGTAAAGAGAGGCAGTTTTAATCCATTAGTTGATCCATGGGAGAAAGTTGGGCAGTCTCGTCCCATGCAATTTAAAGTCTCTGAAAACCCACTGGAGGGTCATCTCTGAGTCAGCTCTGACTTGATGACACATAATAACAACAAAATGAATATCTTAAATATGTTGTTATTGCTGTTATGTGCCGTCAAGTCGCTTGCGACTCATAGCGACCCTATGTACGACAGCCCTAAACTCTGCTATGTCCTGTGCCAATCACACTGTCTCTGACACTCCCATCCCAATTATCCCAGTCACTGAATCAATCCACCTCATAGAGGGCCTTCCTCTCCTGCGCTGACCCTCCACCCTCCCAAGCATGATGTCCTTCTCCAAGGACTGGTCTCTCCTTACAACATGTCCAAAGTATGTTAGATGGAGCCTCAGAATCCTTGCCTCTAAGGAGCCACCTGGTTTAACCCTTTCCAGGACAAACCTGTTTGTTTTCCTAGCAGTCCATGGTATTCTCAATACTCTTCTCCAGCACCACAGCTCAAAGGCATCAATTCTCCTTCTATCCTCCTTGGTCATTGTCCAACTCTCTGATGCATAACAAGTGATTGCGAAGACCATGGCCTGTATCAGATGCACCTTAATCTCCAGAGAGACACCACTGCTCTTCAGTACTTTGGAGAGGTCCCTAACAGTAGACTTTCCCATGGCAATGCGCCTTTTAATTTCCTGGCTGCTGGTGCCAAGACAGTTGACTGTGGAGCCAAGCAAACTAAAGCTGTGTACAATCTCAATCTCTTCACCATCCATCCTGATGCTGCCAATTGGTCCAGTGGTGAGAATCTTTGTCTTCTTGACATTGAGCCTCAATCCATATTGTAGGCTGCAGTCCTTGACACTCTGCAGCAGGCGCTTCAGGTCCTCCTCAGTTTCAGCAAGCAGGGTTGTGTCATCCACATAATGCAGATTGTTGATAAATCGTCCACCAATCTTGACCCCACATTTCTCCTCATAGAGCCCGGATAATCTGTTCTGCATATAGGTTGAAAAGGTATGGAGATAGGATGCATCCCTGGCGTACGCCCTTCCCAATTTAGAGAAGTTTAAACTCTCAGTGCTGTTGAGTTGGAACCAACTCTAGGTGACATTCCAGTGGGGGGCTGAGGCTATAAGTTGTACAGAAGGAGATTGTTCATCTTTTCTTTTCCAGAGTTGCTGGTGGATCTTTCTATTCCCATGACTCCTACCACTTGTCACCTGGTATATTCAAACCATCAGAGAGGCATAGGCTTTGGATGAGAAGTACGGTTTCCTATTGCCTAGGTCACCAGCACTTCCTATAGAAAAGCTAAGGATATTATTAATTTGAATAATTCCCCTCTGGACAGCCCAAAAGTGATCTTTAACATGGTGGCACCAGAGGCCCCAAACACCTTGGAGAGGGATGAAAATCACTCTCAGCCCCATACTGATTCTTATGAGGTGAAAAGCAGACATACTTCTAGTATCCATACATTTCCCCATCCATTTTGATACCATCATCTGTCTACTTCTGGATGAAATCCCTCCACTGGGATTTCTCTTCTTGGTTTGAGAATTCATTGCATTGACCCTAAAGAATGCATGAATCATGTTTATGACTCTCTGGTTTATTGGAAAAAACATTGGGCTATAACTTAGGGTTCTAATCAACCTGGAAGTAACACGAACAACTCAGGAGACAAGAGACGGCTCATTAAGAAACTTCCAAGCAAGATAGCTTTCAGGTAGGGTGTCAATAGGTAGAGAGGCTGTGATTTTCAGTTATACCCTCAGCCTAGGCTCTGCTTGGGCCTGATCTCTCCTGCTGGGTCCTGCTCAGGATAGTTTCTGCTTTTGTGAGTATGTTGTCTAGTGCCCTTAGGCATCCCTGGTGGTAGGACTTTTTTGTCCCCCTTTTAAGTGAATATCATTCATATACAACACATTACATTACATTTAGTTTACATTACATTTAGTTGACATTCCTTTACATTATATTTAGTTCACGTATATTGTGAGTTTTCCTCCTTTACAATCTTCTTACTAATAACTATATTCATGAAAGCATGTAAGTCAGCTATTTCATGCCTCTTGCCCAAATATCCTCCTTTAATTTCTGATTTACCCATCCATATCAAACATGAGTGAACAAGCATGCCCCTTTTGCTGAAGAATCTTTTTTTCAACTTGGATAATTTGAGCATCTGCATTCACAAAGTACATTGCAGAGCAAGCCATCAGGTTGCAGCAATCTACCCTAGCTCACAGCATGAATTATCTTTATCTGGTTGAGTTCTGGTCAACTTATCCCCAGACATCCACGGCTAAGTTCAGTGGGCATCAATTTGGGAGTTCACACTTCTCCATGCATTCCTGACCTATCCTCACTCAGCTCTAGCCCTTATATGGGATTAACAAGCTAGGGGTTCTCAGTGTTAGTACTTTTGAAAATGGCTTTTATATCCACTGCCAGAGATAGCTCCCACGGGGGCCTGACCTCCAGCCAGCTTAACAGCAGACACAAGGCCAACATAAGAGACAGCGCTAATCCAATTGTGGAGAGGCTGTGGCAAGGAATAGCCTGATGGAGGTCTGGAGATAGAGTCAAAGTTAAAATTTTTGCTTGCTGGATGATTGAAAGAAGAACTGACTTAGGACTGTTACGAGAGGAAGCTTGGTGGACAATTGAGGAAGCTAGAGACTTCTTGCATTTGTGTTGCTGGATAAAACTTGGACTATCACTGAATGATATTCTTTGCTCCCCTCACACACCCCCATCTATTTCCCTAATAACCTTCACAATTTTTGCAATGAAAATCAGACAGTGATTAGTAGAAGTAGCTGCATAAACATGTGAGGCCGTATTCCTTGTAGCTATTTGTTTGGTTCCATGGATGTTCCCTGAAGTTGGTAGAGGTCAAACTCTACCTTCCCCACACTATCCTTATGGACTTTGCTCCTTTAACAGTACCCTACTCTGCCAAGAATATTTCTGCTCAAAGGTGCTCAGCTTGCTTTCTCTGTGGGTCAGTTATCTGCCAGGTTATTGTTACTGCTCTTTTGTCCTCTATATTCTCACGCTACTCCAGTGTTAAAGCTCTTTGTCTCCTAGGTTTAGAAAGAGCTCAGTCTAGGGAGACCTGGTTGCCAAGAATGTGATCTGCTCCAGGTTCTTCTCGGTGATGGTGAGGCCCTTATCAAATTCTACGGGATTGGTTCTTTGAAACTCAACTCAAAAAAATGCCCAATATGACACAATTATGACACAATTATGACACAATCAAGTGATAGAGTAAACAGTTCAATTCCTGCAAAGATTTTAGGTATCTTATTAGTATGGTGGTGATGGTCTTGCTGTGTGCCATCAAGTAAGAATCAATCATAGCTGACCCTCCAGTGGGTTTTCAGAGGCAGTAAATCACATTGGAGGAGATTGCCCATCCTTCATTGGAGCAGCTAGTGGATTCAAACTGTGAGCCTTTAGGATTGCAGTGCAGCTTCTACGCCACCAAAACCACATTTTTTGCCAGATTGTGGCTTAGTAAACCATATTGGCAGACTATAAGTTTAGGGTTAAAGGGGATACTTAAAGAGAAATGTGTTGCCCTGAAAAATCCACCAAGGGGATTTTCTTTGCCAGGAAAAGCTCCCAGGTTGACTGACTGCTGATCAGCATGTGATTCACTCAGTGATATTCTCTGGGACTACAGATTTATAAATTATAACTTATCAGGGCTTTAATAGTGATTGAAACTCAGGGTATACTGATTTAAGATAATCAAAGTTTAAGAATGTATTTCAAGATAGAATGAGCAATGTAGCATCAGAGGGCTTAATTAAGATGTTATATTCTCCAGGCCTATTTCTCCTGCAGGTAGCACTCTAGACATTCAAATCCTAATTTTGTTATTCTTGAAAATTCTAGAATCCTAAAAAGAAATCAAGTAAATATAAAGTCTGAAAGAATCTGATTAATCCATCTTCACAATAAAATAGTGCTTCAGGGGTTTCAGTATTTATTCTGACATTTTGCCACGCTGGAGTGCTTAAAACGGTGCCTTAAATACTAAGAATCTCATGTATGCTGACAACTGAATTGTGTCCTTTCTCAAATGACAAGTCTTTTTCTGCAAATATTTGTGTGTATGTATGTATGTATGTGTTTATATTTATACTAGTTTACTTACAAAATTTGAATACATTGTTTTTCACACCAGATCTTTCCTATTTCCCTCACTCTACCCACCCATCAAATTGTGCAAGCCTATCATCAATCCCCTCCGCCCACACATCCTCACCTTCTGCTTCCATCCTCCCCCCCCAACCTTGGGTCCTCATACTCATTCTATAATAATGGTTTTATACAGTATTTGTTCTTACAGGTCTGAATTAGTTCACTCAGCATAACGCTCTTCAGTCCTTCCCAACTTAGATAGTAATATACAACATCATTCTGCAAATATTTTAATACTTTATATTTATTTAAATAATTTCTCAAAATTAATTGTTATTACGTTTCAAAAGACTTACCGTTGACCCTTCAGCAGGCTTTCAAAGAAAGGCATTAAAGCTCACAGGAAGAGATTGCCCATCTTTCTCCCAGAGAAGTGGTAGATTTGAACTAACTGTCTTTGGATTGGCAGCACAACTCTTTATTTATTAGGCCATCAGAGTTCCCTTTATATTTAATATTTGTTAAATATTAAAGATCTAAAGCCAAACAGTTATTTTCTGATAATTTCTTTTGTCTCATCTGTGGTGGCCTAGTGGTAAGGCTGCCCACCTGAAGGCATGTGGTTCAAATCTACCAGCTGCTCCATGGGAGAAAGAGTGGTAATCTTTTCCCATATGATATACAGTTTCTGAAAACCCACTGGAGGGTTAGCTATGGGTCAATTCTTACTCAACTGTACGTAACAACAGCATGATGATCTGAAGATTTGGATTCTAGTTTATCTAAGAACAACTTTGATTGAAATATTTCTTAAAATCACGTTAGAGATGACTCATTCTACTGGGCCTCAGAAAGATTGTCTATAAGACTTCAGAAACATTTCCCAAGGTAACTCTTAGACTAGTACCTTTTCTACGTAGCCTATTCATTAATTACGTTTAAATAGTGTGATTTTAAAATAGTGGTATAAATCACATTTCTAGACAGGGATATTTTTA
The DNA here is from genome assembly GCF_000299155.1 of Elephantulus edwardii. NCBI lineage: Eukaryota > Metazoa > Chordata > Mammalia > Macroscelidea > Macroscelididae > Elephantulus > Elephantulus edwardii. The sequence goes on from NW_006399794.1 coordinate 10,455,958, forward strand.
TTTTTCTATTGCTATTTATTTGGAAGCAGGAGTGGCATCCACTTCCTAAACAACATGCCTCCGGAAACTCTATGAAATTTGATAAATGTTGACAGCTGTAGAGGGGCTTCAGACCTTTTGTTCATAGGGTCGCTATGAGTTGTGATGGACTTGAAGGCAATCAACAACAATTGCTATTTAAATCAGATCATACATTAGGCAGGTGTTGGAGATTCTAGCCCTTCCCCCATTCAGGTGTACCTCCTAACTATGACCTCATCACTGACATCATATCCTTAAGACTTATCTACAAGGATAGTTGCCATCCCTATGGAAACCAGATGGGCGCAAGTCTACCCTGGGAGGTGGTGTCCATAAGACGTGGATGACAGGACATCACAGGACATCTATTGGTTCCTGCACCCAGGTTTTCTCAGTGCTACATCTAAGCTTCCACAGGCCTGTGATACACCATGCCCTCCAGTGTCTCTGAATTCCATCCTAGAGGAAGTATGGCACCGGCTAGAGAAGAAGCAGGGGACAATCAGTTAGTTTCTGGTCTGGAGCCGTTCACTCATAGGATTCAAGTGTCTGTCAAGACTCCTCAAGACTGTCAGGAATTTATGCTGGCAGATAACAGCAGTGTCTGTCAACTCAAGAAGCTAATCTCCAAACGTTTTCACTGTGACACTGACCGACTGGTACTCATCTTCACTGGAAAGATCCTTCATGATCAAGACATACTAAGCAAGCTTGGCATCCATGATGGTACTACTATATATTTGGTGATAAGGACTCATTTGAAAGGAACTGGTCTTGGAACTCTGTCAGGCTCCACAGGTCACTGCTCCAATATCTCTGGGCCATCAGCTTCTGGAGGAGTTAGGATGACAGGTAGGCTGGGCAAGCTGGGCCGGAACCCACCTGAGCTAGCTGAATGCTTCCGCCAGTTGGCTCAACTTTTGATGCCTTCCCCTAAGTCTAGGATGCAGTTCTTGGAAGACCCTCTTGTTCAAAAGCAGGAAAGTGTGAGACCAGCTCATGCCACTCATGTGCCTGAAACCTCAAGGCCAGTACAGAAATTCCAGCCAGCTTCCAAAGCTCTAGAAATGCTGAAGAGCCCAGTATGGCGACGGGGACTCTTCCAGGCAGTAAAACCAGGATTAGAGGCATTGAAGACAGTGCCAGGTGGTAACAATGCCATGCACCCAATCTGCTCTGATATCCAGCACCTCATACTCTCCACTCTGGCTCTTTTGGTTGCTTCCAAAGGCCACATCCCAGATTGTGAGCTCTGGAGAGGAAAGACCAACACTCAAAATAGTATTGATACCACCATGATAATTCCTACCACCTCTGCACCTTCCAGCCCTCTGACAAGAGAAAACATAGCAGGATTTGTTGCCCAGGCCAGGGGCATAACCTCAGGTCCATCCAGTTCAGGTTATAGGACCAGCCTGTTGGACTTAGACCAGAATTCTCTTTCCCAGGATAACCATCAGCCCGTAAGAAAATCCACTCAAAGCAGTCAGATGAGACCCTCACTCTCTGCCTTGCATAGAGCCTTGCAAGTCCTACTGCAGAATCCAGCTCTGCTCCGCCATCGGGCAAGTGACAGCCACCTACGAAGTTACATGCCACTACTTCCCATCCTCACCAACCCTCGAGCCTTGGAGGCATTGGTACAGATAGAACAGGGCCTGCAGATACTGTCCAAGGAAGTGCCAGGGCTGGGACCTTATTTATGGGACACAAGTATCCCAGGTGTGGCTAGAAGAACTCCTCAACCTCAAAGTGAAAGAGAGGGCCATGGACCAGATATCGAACAACCCACTTTGGCAGTTCTCCAGCTTCTCCATACAATGGGCAATTTCTACTCACAGTCTCCTGAGCACTCTCTATCATGCCCCACCAGCGAAGGACACTACCAGCAAGAACTGGAAGAGCTGAAGGCCATGGGTTTTGCTAATCATGATGCCAACCTGCAGGCCTTGATGGCCACAGGTGGGGACATTTATGCAGCCATTGAGAAGCTGCTGGGAACTACCACCGGCCTAGGTCCCTCCTGTGATATCTACAGACCATCACCCTATGGAGAGGGGGGGAAAGGGTAATGGAAGGGAAAGAAAGGGGAAGAGAAAGGAAAGGGAAGGAGCTTATTTTGGGATTTCCTCCTGGTCAGATCATGCTCACCGTTGCACAATCCCTCTCTCAGTGCCCAAGCCTATTTGACATTAAAAAATTTGCTTGGATCTCATGTGTGATGCTGTTTCAGGGGTAGGTGGGCAATAGAAAAATTACTTGGGGAACTATTGACTGTGTTTCCTGGTTTTGAAATTGGAATCTGTATGTATTCTTGTTTGTATCTTCTGAGAATTTTCCAGTTTTGACTGTGAGGTGGTGAAATTCCGATTTCCTCTCCATATCTTTATTCCTTTCATAATAATATGTACATAATATTCTAGTAGCCAGGAAATTAAAAGGCATGTTGACGTGGGAATGTATGCTGTTAGGGGCCTCTCCAAAGTACTGAAGAGCAATGATGTCTCTCTGGATACTAAGGTGCGTCTGATACAGACCATGGTCTTTGCAATCACTTGTTATGCATCAGAGAGTTGGACTATGACTAAGGAGGATAGAAGGAGAATTGATGCCTTTGAGCTGTGGTGCTGGAGAAGAGTATTGAGAATACCATGGACTGCTAGGAAAACCAACAGATTCATCCTAGAAAGGGTTAAACCGGGTGGCTCCTTGGAGGCAAGGATTCTGAGTCTCTGTCTAACATACTTTGGACATGTTGTAAGGAGACACAGGTCCTTGGAGAGGAACATCATGCTTGGGAGGGTGGAGGGACAGCACAGAAGGGGAAGACCCTCTATGAAGCGGATTGTGTCAGTGACTGGGGTAATCGGAATGGGAGTGTTGGAGACAGTGTGATTGGCACAGGACAGAGCAGAGTTTAGTGCTGTTGTACATAGGGTCACTATGTGTCGCAAGCAACTCGACGGCACATAACAACAACAACAACAACATCTTTATTTCTGCTCAACAGGTGGCCTTATTCCTTCCCCCAACCCCAGCCTATTATCCCAAATCATGTCAAGTTCAACCCTAGAATGACTCTGAAGATGTCCTATTGCTTTCCTGAAGAACTGTGATTTTCTATAAGGCCTCTGGAAACCACTCTTTTCACCTTCAGGCTTCGTTTTCGTAAGTCAAAATCTCTTGATATTGCAGAAAAGATGTCTTATTTCTCTGCAAGCAACGACTCTTCTTTTGATATCCCCCTGCAACAGAATCTCACTCTAGTAGATTAACATACTACTTTTGAAGTTCTATCCTCTTCTTCCCTGTCAATATTTTTCCTTTAGATTGGAACATTCTTTACTCTGCTTTTCTTTACGTTTTTTGCCTTTATCTTTCTTGAAAGCACTTTCCCTGTGATCATGCTTACATCATTCTCTGAAGTGATTTCTCAAAGCTATTTCTCATCATCCTCTCAATTTTTTTCTCTACTGATTTTAATTTCTTTCTCTTAGGCCGTTTACCTTAATTATACTATTAGTTCATATTTATCAAGTGGAACTTCCCAAGAGAGTGTTATGCCAGTTTTTACTCATTCTTTGGAGATTTTGACCATTTTCATGGCTTTGGCTCTTAAATCTCCACTCAAATACAGTCTAGTGTTTGTAGTTTTCATGGCATACTGGACTCTTTTTGGTAGCCCAAAGGAATCTTTTATTTATAATATTAAAGTACTGTTCATTGTCTTTGTCCTGATTCACACTCTAAATTCTGTGTTTATTTCCTATATTTCAGTGTAAGTCAGTATTTTCCCAGTTTTTTCAATTACCTCTGCTGTAAGCCTCTGATCTATCAGTGATATGGCTATAGTTCAGAGAGGTGAAGCATGGCTTAGAGGACCAGTGACTAATTACTGCCATGCAGAAGGACAAAGGAGGAGTTCCTAAGTGGTATAAATGATTGAAGCACTCTACTTCTGACCAAAAGGTTTTCAAAAGGAAAAGTATCAATTATTCACACTGACACTTTTAATATTTTTTTAATGAAAATACACAAAAAATTGATTTAATGCATTCATTCTTGTTCATTTTCCTCCCTCTCCTCCTCTCTCAATTATCTTTCTAATGCATGTCCTGTTTCAGGATGTTAATAGTCATACACATAATTTCTAATCATCTAGTCTTTTCAGATTATCTTTCCTTTCATTCATTCCAGTGTTGTGTTCATTATCTAGCCATTCTTTCCCCCCTTTCTTATCTTATTATCACAGTGATCTTATGCAATATTTGTCCTTTTGTGACTGAGATATTTCCCTCATCATAATGTCTTCCAGATTCATTCATGTTGTGTAATGTTTTATGAGTTCATTGCTGTTCAATGCTGCTTAATATTCCATTGTGCAAATGTACCAATGTTTTTAAGGAAGCTAAATGCTATGGACTCAATGCTGTTAAGTGATGAGGCAATATTAGTACATGATGAGTTTTGAATAGAATTTATTATTCCTGACCTTTTGCTGGAAGGACTCTTTCTCCCTAAAATGTTCCTACCCTAAGCTTCTCTTCTCAGAACACTTTTTAAAGGCAGATGTAAGACTAGTTAGAGCTGTAGATGATAGAAATATAGTAATCATCTATGATATTTACTATCTTGAAATAAGAATTTTATGTATACTGCCTCTAGTAATAATTTTTCCTGAATATTCCGTAATTCATTTTTTGTGTTTTTTCTATTTTAAATATTTTTATTGGTTTTCATATAAAAATTCCTTCACATTAAGTTTCATTCATATCCACTGTGTATTTTTCTTTATTTTATATCTTTACACATAAATTTAGAGGGTTACTTGCCATTTTACAAACGTGACCACTAAATTCCCAGTACATTACTGTATGTCTAAAATGCTATTACAACTAAGAGGCAGTGCTTTACTATGAGCAGAGAATAAAATGACATGATTGGGATCTTCTAAAAATAAAACCTTATACACATCAAAATATTTCTCTAAAAGAATGAAAAATAAATGGCAATGGCTTAGTTGACAAGTGACTTATCTTTAAAATATATAGAAAACCCAATACCTCAAAAAAAGAGGCACAAACAACTCAAATACAAAATGAGCAGAGAATGAAAAGACACTTCACCAAAGAAGAGGTTCAGATAGTTAATAAACGTTGGAAGAATTACTTAAAGTCATTGTTGTGGTGGTTGTTAGGTGCTGTTAAGCAAGTCAACTACAAGTCATAGTGACCCAGCAAACAATAGATCTGAAACTTGTCCTATCTTGCCCCTTTCTCACAATCTCTACCATCCTCAAACCCCTTGTGGCAGTCGCTACATCACTCCAGCCCATTGAGAGTCTCTTTTCACCTACCCTCTACCTTTCCCAACATGTCTCTCTCCAAGGATTGGTTCCTTTTGAAAATATGTCCAAAGTAAGCGACATAAAGTTTCAGTCTCCTTTCCTCTAAGGAGCACTCTGGTTATACTTCTTTCAAGGTGGATTTGTTTGTTCTTGGCAGTTCATGATGTAGTCAATACTCTTCACCAACTTCACAATTAAAAAACATCAAATTTTCTTTAGCCTTCCCTACATCATTAGCTATTACTAATTAGACACTCTAATTGTCCTTTGAGTTGGAAGTAACTAAAAATTTACCCACCATTAAGTTTCTGAGACTGTAAACAGCATGGGAAGAGATTGCCTATCTTTCTCTTGAGGAGCTGCTGTTGGATTCAAACCTCCTGAGAGGAACCACTTTTGAGCTGAATGCAACTCCCTATGGACAAGGCCATTAGAGTTTACTCCATTAGTTATTGATGAGTGCCATTGAGTTGGAACTGACCCATAGCTGACCCTCCAGAAGATTTTCAGAGTACAGTAAATCACACAGGAGGAGACTGCAGGTCTTTCATCCATAGAACAACTGGTGGGTTTGAATAAAGTACCTTTATATTGGCAGCACAATTCCTTACCACGAAACACCAGAGAAAACTTAGTTTCAGGCCTTTTGTGAGATGACATCAAGGATATCATCTGTGAAGAGAGTAATATAATATTAAATTCTTACAGAAGGCTTGGTTTTTATGGAATGGAAGTTCAGGGAGAACTTACAGGTTTTGTATAATAGTGAAAACCTAATGTTTTCTAAAAATGTAGTTAGTTGCATTATTGTTATTAGATATAGAGTGGGATCTGACTTGTCTTTTTTCCCCAAACACTTACTCAAGATACATTTCTGATCTTCATTCCTCAGAAGAATAGTTTTGTTTATCTCAGTAATTGACTGGCTTCTCATATATAGACACTCTGGTTGCCTAATGGATAGGTGGTTGCACTGCCAAGACCAAAGCATGTAGTTTGAATCTACCAAATGCTTCGAGGAACAAAAATGAAGCATCTCCTCCTGTGTGATTTAAAACCTTTGAAAGCTTTTTGGAGGATTGGCTGTGAGTCAGTTCTGACTTCATGGAGTGAGGACAAATTGTGTAACTTACCACGCTCAACTGTTCACTGTAGACTGCTAGAAGGCTTTAAAATTCCCGACTCACTGAAAAGGATAGAATAAGAATCTATAATAGATGGAAGGGACATTAAACTCTTTCTTGTCTCAATTTTTTATTTATGCCATTTTTTTCTTTAAATATTTTTCTCCTACTTGCATCATAGTATTTTAATTTGTAATATTAGAATACATTTAAGAATGTTGAAACACAAGCTATGTAGTTGGTGTTACAGGAAGAAGAAGAACTTGAGTCTTTGAATCAAGCAGTCTGGACAAAACAACCAAATGTATAGTTCAAGATTTTATAGTCATCATGATATATCTACTGAGATATAGAAGTATTATCACATAAAAGAAAATTACTATTATTTATAACCTTTAAAAATTATTCCAATTCCTTAGAGTCATCCAGTCATTCTTTTTTTTTTTTTTTAATTGTCAATATAACTTGCATCACATCAAGGGCTGGATAGGGGAGAATGATGTTGAATGGAGTAGGTGGGAGTAGATGTGGAACAGGGAAAGGGGTGGCTTAAAATACACCAGCAAGAGTGGGGACAACACAGAATCTATTGTTTTTTTTCTACTTTTGGGAAATAATCTGCTCTTCTCTGTAAAATGCTTGTCTGTCAGATAATGTCCCAAATCTGAGCAATCAAATTAAGACAGACTAGAAAGAAGGAAGGCCATCCACTTCTGAAATAGCAGGTCTTTGAAAACCCTATGTTCAACTAGTAGATATGGCAACTGAGGCTGAGCCTTCAAGAATGGAGACACATAGGAGGAGGAACAGCTGTAAGCAGACACTAGTGATTGGAACATGGAATGTAAGGACCATGAATGTAGGAAAATTGGATATTGGTAAGAAGGAAATGGAACGTATAAATATTGACATATTAGGTATTGGCAAAATGACATGGACTGGCATGGACATTTTGAGTCAGATGATTATGTGATCTACTATGCTAGAGACAAAAAGGTGAGGAAAAGTGGTGTTGCTTTCATAGATAAAAAAAGTCATTTCTAGATCTGTCTTGAAATACAATGTTGTGACAGGATAATAATATCCATATGCACACAAGAAAGTCCAGTGAATACCACTATCACTCAAATATATGCACCAATAGCCAAAGAGGAGGAAATAGAAGATTTCTACCAACTTTTGCAGTCAGATATTGATTAAACATGCAATCAAAATGCATAAATAATAATGGGTGACTGGAATGCAAAAGTTGGAAGAAGGATCAGCAGTTGGAAAACATGGACTTGGTAACAGAAATAAAACTGGAGATAGAATGATAGAATTTAGCACAATCAATGATTTAGTCATTGCAAATATGTTTAATAAGCATAAATAAAGGCTATACACAGGATTACACCTGATGGTATGCATAGGAATCAGATTGATTGCATCTGGGAAAGAATCGCTGAAGAAACTCAAATCAGCTGTGAAAACTAGGCCAGGACCTGATTGTGGAACGGACCACCAACTATTCATATGAAAGTTCAAGCTGAAGCTGAGTAAAATTAAATCAAGTTCACAGAACCCAAAATTTGACCTTGAGTCTTTTCGATATGAATTTCAAGACCATCTCAGGGACAAGTTTCAGGCCTTGGACATTAATGAGCGAAGACTGGATGAGCTGTGGGAGGACATCAAGAATATCCAGGGAGAATGCAAAATGTCATTACAGAGGAGGAAGAAAGGACCAAGATGGCTGTCAGAAGAAACTCTAAATCTTGCACTGAAGCACCAAGAAGCCAAAGCAAAAGGAAGAAATCAAGATACTAAGGTGTTGAACAGAAGAGTCCAGAAAGCACCTAAGAAAGACAAAGAAAAGCATTGCAATTAAATGTACAAGGAACTGGAGTCAGAAAATAGAAAGGGCTGAACTTGCTCAGCATTTCTTAGGCTGAAGGAAATGAAGAACAAATTCAAAGCTTGAGTTGCAATACTTAAGGATGCTTTGGGCAGAATATTAAATGATCCAGGAAGCATTAATAAAAGAAGATGGAAAGAGTATACAGAGTCACTGTACCAAATGGAATTGGTGGACACAGAATTTCATGAAATAATGTATGAGCAAGAGTCTGTGATAATGAGGGAAGAAACTCAAGCTGCTCTGAAAGAATTGGCAAAAAACAAGACCCCAGGAATTGATGGCATACCTATTGACATATTTCAACAAACAGATGCTGCCCTGTATGTGCTCACCAAGTTGTGCCAAGAAATCTGGAGGACAACCACTTGGCCAACTGACTGGAAGAAATCTATATTTGTTTCCATTCCAAAGAAAGGTGATCCGACAGCGTGGGAATTATCAAACTATCATTGATATCACATTCAAGCAAGATTCTGCTGAAGATTTTCCCAAAACGACTGGAACGGCATATCAACAGAGAACTGCCAGAAATGCAGGCTAGATTTAGAAGAGGCTGTGGGACTAGGGATATTATAGCTAATGTTAGATGGATCTTGGCTGAAAGCAGAGTGTACCAGAGGAATGTCTATCTGTGTTTCATTGACTATGCAAAGGCATTTGACTGTGTGGATCACAACAAATTTTGGCTGACTCAAAAGAATGGGAATCCCATAACATTTGATTGTGTTTATGTGAAACCAATACTTAGACCAGGTGGCAGTTCTCAGAACAGAGCAAGGAAACACTGCATGGTTCGAAATTGGGAAAGGTGTGCATCAAGGATGTGTCCTATCTTAATATCTTTTCAATCTATATATGGAACAGATTATCCAGGATGCTGGTCTCTATGAGGAGAAATGTTGCATCAGGATTGGGGGTAGATTCATCAACAATCTGTGGTACGCAGATGACACAACTCTGCTTGCTGCAACTGAGGAGGACCTGAAGGTCAAGGACTGCAGCCTTCAATACGGATTGAAACTCAACATAAAGAAAATGACTATTCTTACCACTGTGCCAATTAGCAGCATCATGATAGATGGTGAAGAGATTGAGATTGTTGACAGCTTTCAATTTGCTTGGCTCTACAATCAACACTCTTGGTACCAGCAGCCAGGAAAGGCTAATTGCATTGAGAAAATCTGCTGTCAGAAACCTCTCCAAAGTACTGAAGAGCAACAATATCAGTTTGGAGACTCAGGTGTACCTGATACAGGCCATGGGTTTTGCAATTATTTTCTATGCATCAGAGAGCTGGACAATGACTCAGGATGATAGGAGAGTTGATGCCTCTGAGCTGTGGTGCTGGAGAAGAGTATTGACTAAACTCTGTGTATACTCTGTATGCATGAATACTCTATGTAGACTGCTGGGAGAACAAACAAGTTTGCCCTGGAGATGGTGAATCTAGGCAGTTCCTTGGAGGCAAGGATTCTGAAACTTCTGACATACTTTGGACATGTTGTAAGGTGGGATAAGTCCTTGGAGAGGGACATCATGCTTGGGAGTGTGGAGCAAGAGCTCAGGAAAGGAAGACTATTGAGGTGGGTTGACTCAGTGACTGGGGTAATGGGGATAGGCGTGTTGTTGACAATAAGATTGGCAAGGGATAGAGCAGGGTTTAGGGCTGTTGTACATAGGACCACTATGAGTTCACAGGTGACTCGATGTCACATAACAACAAACACCATTTTTATTTTATACTAGTTTACTTACAAAGTTCATATACATTGTTTTTCACACCAGATCTTTCTCATTTCCTTTACCCACCCCTCCTTCTACCCATCAAATTGTGCCACCCTATGTTTCATTACCTGGCTATCCTTACCGCTCTGCTCCTACCTTCCCCTCCTTGGATCATCATACATATTTTGCTAGTTAACTTTCTATTTCTACAGTAATTGTCTTATATAGTATTTGTCCTTATGGGACTGAGTTCACTTAGCATACAGCTCTCCAGTCCCAAGTTAAATAATGATTTTCAAAATCATCGCTCCTGCATGTCACATAGTTTTCCATCATGTGAATGTGCCACAATTTCTCAATCCTTTCAATTGTGGCTGGACATTTGGACTATTTCCATGTTTTTGTGATGGCGAATAACGCTGCTATGAACATCGATTTATATATCTCCATTTGTGTCTCAGTTCTCATTTTCTCAGGGTATATTCCAAGCAGTGGAATAAATAGCTGGGTCACATGGAATTTCTATGTTCAGCTTTTTGAGGAAGCACCAAATTGCCTCCAGCATGGTTGTACCATTTTACAATCCCACCAACAGTATATAAAAGTTCCTATCTCACCACATCACAACATTTAGTACTTGCTGTTCCCCAGAGTCATCTTTTTAATGAAAACATTTGGCTATTTTCTTTCATTAAAAGTTTTAATCACATCATAGTAATAGGGAATTACATTTAATCAAAGTTCTAATCTTCAGAATTATAAACTAAGTATTTCCTACATTTAGATTTTTTTCTGTAGCCAGTTATTTAATATATTTCAGAAATAACAAAGCAAACAAACCAATGCTTATGATTAATTAGAAATTTTTTCATTTCCTTTTTTCTCTAAAGTAATTGCTTATAGATTTTAACATACACTAGAAACTTCCCTTGTTTAAACCTCATGTCAATGTCATTTGACTCCTTTGGAAAAGAGCAGGAGAATGACCTTGTCTCGGATCTGTTTGGTCTTTACACCGTAGACAATAGGGTTGAGAGCTGGTGGGATGATAACATAGATATTGGCAAACATAATGTGAAAGGTACGAGGGACATTATGCCCAAAGCGATGGGCAAGGATGGAGAAGAACGCTGGGATGTAAAACATGAGGATGACACAGACATGGGAACCACAGGTGCCCAGAGCCTTCTGACGGGCATCTCGGGAGGGGAGACGAAAGACAGCAGAGAGGATGAGAGTGTAAGAGATAGCGATTAGGACCACATCGGTAATGACTGTCATGATAGGTACACAAAAGCCATACCAAATGTTGATGGAGATATCTGCACAGGCGAGCCGGGCCACACCTATGTGTTCACAGTATGTATGGGGGATGATATGTGTCCTGCAGAAGGGTAGACGATTCACAAGAAAAACACATGGAACAAAAACACAAAAACTTCGAAGGGAGATTCCAACTGCAATTTTGATGATGATTCTGGGGGTCAGAATAGTGGTGTATCTCAAAGGGGAGCAGATGGCCACATAGCGGTCAAATGCCATGGCCAGCAGGATAGCCGAGTCCAGGACAAAGCTGTAGTGTAGGAAGAATAATTGGGTGAGACATCCAGGAAAACTGATTTTCTGGGGACCAAGCCAAAAGATGCTCAGGGTTTTGGGGACACATGTGGTAGACAATATGAGGTCAGTAATAGCCAACATGGAAAGGAAAAAGAACATAGGTGCATGCAGACTGCGCTCTACTACAATGAGGTAGAGAAGGATACTGTTGCCCACGATGGCCACAAGGTAAATAAAGCAGAAGGGGATACTAATCCAGATGTGATACTGCTCTAGGCCGGGAATTCCCAAAAGGATAAAGGGGCCTGCGTTGTTGTTGTTGCTCAGATTGTACATGTCCATTAAGGTTCGATTGAATAGCTTCCGTATCCTGTAAGCAAATGGTATATAACGAACATTATAACATTGGTAGGAATCCTTAGGCTCTTATCTCACCTGCAGGCTAACAAAGATCTTTAACTGCTGTTATAAATAATATTCATTTCCTTGAGAAAGCCTTTTAGTTTCAATACTCCTGCTCGTAATTGCCTAGTTACTCTGAAACCTTTCCAACTGTACAAATCAGTACCTATTTTAATTACTGAGTTACTAGATGTGTTTATAGGGGAAAAAATATCTATTCACACAAAGAAATAGAAGTAAGCTATGGAAAGTGACCCAGAATATGAAAAATTAGGGGTTAATTATTACATATATTTCTCAAACTTAAACCAGAAATATTCCTTTTGGTTTCCTAAAAACCAAGCAATAGTTTAGCAGCACTACTAAGAATATCTTCTTTGTGCTCACCATACTTTTTCAATCTGTATGCAGAACAGATCAGTTGAGGGTCTGCCCTTTATAGTAGGAGTGTGGTGTCAGGATTGGAGGAAGACTCATCAAAAACTTGTCTTGTGCAGATGATGCAATATAATTTGCTGTAACTGAGGAGGGCCTGAAGGATTTGCTGCAGAGTGTCAAGGACTATAGTTTGCAGTATGGATTGAAGTGCAACATTGAGAGAATGACGATTCACACCACTGGGCCAATTGTCAGCATTATAATAGAAGGGAAAAGATTGAGATTGTTAAATTTCGCCTTACTCATTTCTACAATCAACACTCTTGGCACCAACAATCAGGAAATCAAAAGATGAATTGCATTAGGAAACTCTGCTGTCAGGGACTTCTCCTGAATGCTGAAGAGCAAGGATGTCAGTCTAGCGACTAAAGTGTGCCTGATCTAAGCTATGGTCTTCACAATTACTTGTTATGCATCAGAGGGCTGGACAATGACCACGGATGACAGAAGGATTGATGCCTTTGAGTTATGGTGCTAGAGAAGAGTATTGAACATATGATGGACTGCCAAGAATTAACAGGTCTGCCCTAGAGAGGGTGAAACCAAGTTGCTGCTTAGAGGCAAGGATTTTGATACTCTATCTTTCATACTTTGGGCATATAGCCAGGAGGGACCAGTCTTTGGAGAAATATATCATGTTTAGAAAGGTCAAGGGACAGCACAGGAGAAGATGACCCCAGATGAGATGAATTGACACACTAAATGTCAGAGATAGTGAGTTTGGCTCAGGATAGAGCAGGGCCCAAAGCTGTCAGGGACTTCTGAATGCTGAAGAGCAGGGCCCAAAGCTATTGTGTACAAGGTTAATATGAATTGTAGTCTACTTGACAGCACATAACAACAGAAAGTATTTTAAGATCTACATATATGATATAAAATTGACAGTAGCTACTCAAAGTTTTGATAGACAATTTATAAACTGTGAGTTTAATGGACAAAGAACAACTAGAAGAATGAGAATGCACGGAAGACTCAAAGAATGCAATCAGTGTCATTCAATTATGCATACATGTAGAAATTGTGTTTGTTCTGCTGTTTATACTCTTTGCAACAAAGATAAAAGAAATCATGTTTTTAAATATAATTATAAATTTACTGTGTTCTTATTAAGAACATTCTTACAAGATATGCATTTTTATCCTGTTTGGGGTTTTTGGGTTTTTTTGTTGTTGTTGTTTTTGTTGTTATTTAACCTGAAGATCTGATGATACCTGAGAGGTAATCTCTAAATTCTCACCTTTAATAAGAGACAGAGAGCGATCATTAAATTCCACAGCCAACACTCTTTCATGCTGCTGTCTTACACCAGGAAGTTGCTTTCAACAGTATCACAGCTTCTGTGAATTCAGAAGAGGCTTCGGAGATATATCAGTAGAATGGAAGTTTGTCCAGCACAACCCTATTAGTCTCCTTCCCGCCCTCCTGCCCTCCCCCATCTCTGTTACTTCCTTCAGTTTGCAATCAATTAATAATTTCCTCTCAAGTTTTTAGTGCTGAAAATGGAAGAGGAGGAATTAATCCATCTTTCTCATGGAGCTGCTGGTAGGTGTGAACTATCAGAGGCTCGATTTTTTAATTAGCAATGCACCTCCCTGTGGATGATGACACTAGAGTTCCCTACCCCAATATTGTTACTTTTGAAGTGACTATTGTTATATCCCTAGTACTACAATGACTAAAATTTATGACTAAATATTGGCTGAGAGAGTAGTATTTGATGTTTCACTATGAAGAACAATATGAGAAAGTTTGAGGGATTCAGTTTCCAATCCACTAAAGATATAATGGTGAAATCTTGTTTAAGAATTGGAGAAAATTGGCTTAATTGTGCAATTTCCTATGTTATTTATATCCTACAAATCCATTGGAGGGTCAGCTTTGAGTTGATTCTGATTAGACTTCCATAAGGTGATCTTTTTTGAGTTATCAATTTATTAATCTTTATTCCCTTTTTTCTCCTTTTGGCAATAGGATTTTTGTCTTAGCATCTCCTTCCACAC
>NW_006399794.1:10470574-10472783 GCF_000299155.1 Elephantulus edwardii
TTTTATTATTTTTGTGTGAGTGTACCGTCAAATCAGATCTGCTAGTCTAGGTTCTTTACTGTTTATTCTGTGCTCTATCAAAGTGAATATTAATAAATAAATACTGAAAGCATGGATGACTAATGGAATGGCTTAAAAGACATTTATATGTGTAGAGAAACACACAAAGATTTACAGAGAATCCACAAAAAATGACATTACAGCTAATTTCCTTTTTACCCCCAGCTAATTTCTTAAGAACCTAATTTTACAGTTGACCATTCTGCATATGCATTTGATTTGTGCCTTTTATTTGTATTATATCAAACAAGTTTGATTTCTTTAAAATATCTTTCCTCTTCATAATTTTATCTGGGCTCACATGAGCAAAGTCTTCAGCTTGGCGCCTACAAAGTATTAAGTCTTCTATATATAGCAACTAGACTATAATAATACCGACCTAATGACCAGCAGTTAAAAATGACACGGAACCTGACAGTCAGATGTCAAATTCAGGGCTCACCTTGTCATTTTAACAGTTAATTTTCAATCTCAGTACAGCCTCAACCCTGCTTAATCCCTTACCTCCATTATTCAAAATTCATCCCAACACTGTAAAAAAAAAAAATGATCTCTATATCTGTGGGCCCTAATTTATATCTAAAAATGAATGTAGCCCACCATTTATTTCTTGTAGCTTCTCCTTGATATTTCTTCTTATTTTCTTTAGGTACTCTTCCCCCAGGATCTCAGTCTGTACTTTCCCTTGTCTTTCCAGTTCTGCCTGGTTTGCCCAACAACCAGCCTTTGCTCACCAAAACTCTGACCAAAGATGAAGACCAAAGGATAGAGAAAAACAATACCCTCTAGCAACTAGGCCTCTTATTCCTCTCCTTGGACCCCAGAGAGAGCATTGAGAGCTCATGAGTCCCTAGGGATGATAGCAAGAGTCCTGAGGGATGATAGCAAGCTGTGGGCTACACAGTGAGGTTCAGAGGTCCCAAAGGCTTGGCAATCTCAGAGACTCAAATGGACTGAGTCCTTGAAAGCTCAGATCAGTATCTGTGTGTGCGTAAGGACCTTTCATGTCTCTAGTTTCATGTTCTTCCCTGGACACCCCTCACCTTTTCAATTTGCTTTAATTCATTCTAGATAACAAATCATGCTTGCATTGGAGTCTGTGCACTGGGCAAGACTGCTTTGCCAAGGGCAAAGGCCCACCCCAGATAGGCTGGCAAGATGACTCAGAGAGCCCACTGACCTTCAAATTCCTCCTTTCATCTTCTTTTGATGCTTCCAATATAATTCAGTTTTGCCCATGGAATACTTGAGTATTGAAATTGAGGACATGCAAGATAGCTTTTTTAAGTGAATCATAATCTCTTTGCACATACTGTTCCTTAATTCTGTCATTCTTGTCTGCTTGACTCAGTTTATAAACTACCATCTCCTCATTTGGACTCACCATCAGGGTCTCTGCTGGATGTAGATGGACAATCTCCTCCAGTGGGCATTACAGCCTCTGAGAAGACTCCTGCAGGGTTATCTGTGAATCAACTCTGAGTCAATGACAATGAATGAATTACTGCTCTGCTTTCACAGTCTGTTCCCAGATCAAAATGTCAGTTTCAGAAAAATCCATATACTATGATGACTATGATTAGAAGAGAAGAAAAGAAATGTAGAATTGAAAAATCTAACTGCTGCATGAACTTTTACTGGTTTCTTGGGGTGGTTATTCATCCATGTTTCCTATAGACTATTTATTTACTCACATTGAAAAATTTGGGAGACGGTTGTGCCCATTTATGATACCAAATAGTGTGTATATTTTGATTCATATGTGGGTCTTGGGGCATGTTATTATTGATAGTATGGTCCACAAAGTCATGTGATAAAGCATTTGAAGGACAAAGAACTCAAGTGATTATAAATATTTGTAAGAAATGTGATAATTATAAAATATATTAACATATCCTTCAGTACTTTTCCCTTCAAAAGATGGAATTTAGTCCTTCCTTCATTGATTATGCACTGAATTTAATGACTCCTCTCCAATGAACAGAAGGTAAGGGAACATTGTCTGACTTCCTAAATGATGACATAATGGATAATTTCCTCTTTTAGATAGCCCATGTGTGCATGTACCGTCAAATCAGATCTGACTGGTACAGGAGGATATTGCTCCTCCTTCTCCGGCAGAGCATCTGGTGGATTCGAACCGTGTACC
>NW_006399794.1:10474968-10523947 GCF_000299155.1 Elephantulus edwardii
GTGCGGTTGGCGCAGGATAGAGCAGGGTTTAGAGCTGTTGTGCATAGGGTCGCTATGAGTCGGAAACGACTCGATGGCACATAACAACAACAGATAGCCCACACCTGAAAAAGCCAACTTTTGTGTCATGAGGACTATCAGATAGCTTGTGGAGAGTGTTGTGTCAGGATAAACTAAAACTTCCTGCTGACAAACAGCACTGCCTAAGTGACTCTCTTGTAAACAGATCTTCTAGCCCTACCAAACCTTCAGTTGTCTGTAATTCTAGTTAAATTTTGCCTGCAGTTCATGAGAGACCTCAAGCCAGAAACTCCTAGTTAAGCCACTCTACTATTTGACCCACAGAAAGAGAGGTAAAAGACAAATATGTAGTGTCATTTTAAATTGCCCTATCATAGGGCATGCTTGGAAAGGTGGAGGCTTGGCAAAGCAGAGGAAGACTCTCAACCAGGGGGATTGACACAGTGACTTTTGCCTCAGTGACTGGCCCTAGTGTGTCAGGAAGTGTGAGGACAGCACAGGACTGGACAGGGTTCAGATCAGTTGTTCGTAGGGTTACCCTGTGTGGCACTTCACTCAATGACACCTAACAACAACAACAGCAATCATAGGACAATTTGTTTATCAACACAGATAATTAAACTGGAAATTAGTACAGGATGTTAATATATGGCCTTTCTCATGGGTAAGAAACTCTAGGCAAAGGCAGGGTCAATGAAGAATTGGCAAAAAGAAGGTCTGAGTTTTTAAAAAAAAATATATAAGAAATTTATTGAGGAATATTGCAAATGGAGTTGAGCAGAAATTTGCAAAATTACAAATTTCTCTTTAATATAGAAAATGAAAAATATTTTTGTATAAGAGAACTTTAGGGGAGCAGTAACTATTAGCCTGCATTACTAAGTATGTCATATATCAGTTAATCTACCACCTGTCCTACAGTTAGCCTGCACAGATATTTTGTGAAATAGTTTTACTTATATTTCAAAGATAGGAACAGACTATGTGAAGATATTTTGTATATATTAAACAGCTACAGTTGTGCCTTCTCTTCTCTTCACCTTCCTGGACTCAATGTTGGTTATTATGAACTTGGCCGGAAGGCTTATTTTTCAAGTCTTCTTTGATAATGTTAAATGGCGCTTAATCTTCACCCTGGGAAGAAGCTTGTGCTGTTATAAGTACCTAGCTTTTATACACTCTTGTATAGTCCATATTTCCTCTTTGAGCAAGAATACCTAATAAAATTTGCTTATTTATTATGAAACTGCTTTCTTCTGTATGGACTTAATTCTCTTTGATGGCTTCCTATTTCAGATGTGTTTTTAATATTTCAGACTCTCTCCATGAAAGGTAGCTAGGTGTCATCTTTATTATGTCATAGCTTGGTTCTCCACAACTGTGATCTTTTCAGGAAAAGATTTGTAATTAGTTGAAATCTTTAGTGGAGAAGGTTTCTAACCACAGTGAAGCACTGAACTATTTCTAAGAATAAGGAATAGTGGTTTCTTCAAAGTACATGATCTTTTACACAGCAAGTGGTACCTCTGCTAGTTCTGCTATATGTTGTTGTCATTGTTTTGTGCTGTTGAGGTGCCTGCGACCCATAGCGACCATTCAGAACCATAGGTCTGAAGTCTGCCCTGTCAAGAGTCAGTCTCATTAATCGTGACACACCAACCCTCATTGACCCAGTTACTGTATCAATTCATCTCATCTGAGATCTACCTCTCCTGCACTGTCCCTCTACCCTTCTGAGCATGATGTGCTTCTCTAAGGACCCATCTCTCCTGGCCATGTGCCCAAATAAAGTGAGACAGAGCTTCAAAATTCTAGCCTCCAAGGAGAAACTTGGTTTCACCCTCTCCAAAACAGACTTATTTGTTTTCTTGGCAGTCCATGGTATGTTCATGACTTTCTCCAGCACCACAATTCAAAGACATCAGTTCTTCTGTAATCCTTAGTTGTTGTCCAGGTCTCTGATGCCATGGCCTGAATCAAGGGCACCTTAGTCTCTAGACTGACATCATTGTTTTTGGTACTATGGAGAGGTCCCTGACAACAAATTTCCCTAATGCAATTTGTCTTTTGATTTTCTGACTGCTGGTGACCAAAGTGTTGATTGTGGAGGTAAACAAGCTGAAATTGTTAACAACCTCAGTCTCTTCTCCATCTATTATAGTGCTGCCAATTGGATGTTAAGCTTCAATCCATACTGAAGAATACAGTACTTGACCTTCTGGAGCAAGCGCTTCAGGTCCTTCTCAGTTTCAACAAGCAAGGTTGTGTCATCTGCATAATGTAGGTTTTTGATGAGTCTTCCTCCAGTTCTGATGCCACATTCCTTCTCATAAAACCCTGCTTCCAAAATAATCTGTTCCGCATATAGATTGAAAAGGTATGGAGACAGGATGCATCCCTAACATACTCCTTTTTTTATTTTGAACCATGCAGTGTTTTCTTTGTTCTGAGGACTGCTTTCTGGTGCAAGTATAGGTTTTACATAAGCACAATCAAGTGTTCTGGGATTCCCATTTTCCTCAAGGTGAGCCAAAATTTGTTGTGTTTCACATAGTCAGATGCCTTTGCCTAGTCAACGAAACACAGATGGACATTATTCTAGTAATCTTTGCTTTCTGCCAAGATCTATCTGACATTGACAATAATGTCTCTAGTGCCACCACCTCTTCTAAACCCAGCTTGTATTTCTGATAGATCTCTGTCAATGTACTGTTCCATTAGCTTTTGGATAATCTTCAGCAGGATTTTGCTAGTGTACTGTATTAGTGATATAGTTCAATAATTTTCACACTTTATCAGATCACGTTTTTTTGAAATGGGAATAATTATGTATCTCTTCCAGTCAGTTGGCCAGGTAGCTGTCCTCCAGATTTCTTGGCATAACTAAGCAATCATTCTGTTACATCCATGTGTGTATTTACAACATACACTGTAGTGAAAAATCTCTGAAAACCCACTGGAGGGCCAAATATGAGTTCATTCTGACTCAACAACACACAATAAGTAATATGAATGTTTTGTATTATGGTTAGATATTGTTCCCTCAGCAATATTATGCTGGAGCTGTTTTTTGAATGAAATGGGAACTTGAAAGGCAATCAGAGGGAATGTGCCAGAAAGAGAAAATAGTATGTAAGTTGTGAAAAAGCAACTAAGATCATGAGGAAAAGTACTATAATAGAACTATCTGTACTCTGATATGGGCAGCAACCTGGAAATGAACAGAACAGAGAAGGAAATAAGAAGATAGGTCTGTTGTGAAAACCCATGTATATGAATTTTGTATGTAAACCAGTATAAAATAAATTTTTTAAAAAGAAAGAAGATAGATGAGGTATTGAAAAGGTGAACAGAGGTGTAATCATGGAGGACCTCACAATCAGAGAGTAAATCTATCCTAAAAGTTAGTTGAGGAAACGTTTTACTCTAGAATGTAGCAGAAGGAAATTGGTGTATTGTAAAGTTCATTCTGGTTGTATTCTGGACCTAGTGCTGGCAGGAAGAGAAGTTTGGAATGAACCATTAGGAGAAGCAAAATTAGTTTAAGGCTTTTCATTGTGTCCCAAGAAGGAATAATGAAGGTTTAGAAATGCTGAGAGATAAATGAATGAATTCAAATAATCTGGACATGTTGTGAGGAGAGACCGGTCCTTGGAGAAGGACATCATGCTTGGGAGGGTGGAGGGATGGCGCAGGAGGGGAAGGCCCTCTATGAGGTGGATTGATTCAGTGACTGGGGTAATCGGGATGGGAGAGTCAGAGACAGTGAGATTGGCACAGGACAGAGCAGAGTTTAGGGCTGTTGTACATAGGGTCGCTATGAGTCGTAAGCGACTCAATGGCACATAACAACAACAACAACAACAACAACAAGTTGGATAAAAGTACAGTGAGGGAGGTGTCTAGGGCAGAACATACAAGGACAAATCATTTCTCAAAGTCTTAAGTACTTCCTTGAATGTTATGTCTTAGACATCATTATGGGATTACTGGGTGGCACAGATAGTAAAACATGGAGCTAACCAAAGTTTGAAGATTTTAAACTCACCCAGATATGCTGTAGAAGAAAGTCTGAAACATCAAGTATTGAAAAGCTAATCCTTTAACCTATAGTTTAAAAAAAGACGAGGGAGTACTCCAAACACTGACTGAAGGAAGAAATGAAATTGCAACAGGAATATAGAGAACAGAATTCAGAAGCATAAACAGTGTATGCAGTGGTTTGAACAGCTATTTATATGGTGTAGGAACCCAGAATAGTGGCACAGCCTCAATGTTATCCACACAGTAGAAAGTTCAAATCTCTCACCTTGTTCCCTGTGTCTAGCACTCCCTACTCACCAGGTAATGGGCAGTGTTTCTCCTTCTCCCCCCACTTTTCCCTTTCTCCACCATCAGACCATGCTTTACCCAAAGCATGCCCTTACCGTACTGTATCTGGAACCAAAAACTGTTGGAACTTTCTTTCTGGAGCCTATGCCACACTAGCCTGTAGTTAGCCCTCAGGTTAGTAGAGTTATCGCCTCTGACTAGGACCCTTCTGTCTTAATGGTCACCCTTACTCTCCATGACCACTTATGTCCATACTTGGATGTGTCTGATTGCCATGGCTGTTTCTATACACTAGGCCCTGTCGAGAGGTACCCTACCTGAACCCATCCCTTGGACTGACAAAGAACTATCTCTAGCCCAGCACGCTAGCCTAGACTTCTCTGAGGCCATGCATAAACTCTGTTCCCAGCTATATGTCCCACCCTTTAAGAACACCCTCCAGACACTCTAGATCAGAATAAGTGATACCCATGATCTCACAAGGGGAACTTCAGTTACCACTTAGATGAAGAGAAACTTTAAGCTGACTAGACACCCCACCGTGGTTAAGCTCCCTGATTTAAACAAGCTTGGAAGGAGTGGCATCCACTTCCATAATAGCTTACCTCTGGAAACCCTATGAACCTGCAGAGAGGATGAAAGGCACCCAAGTGTCGAGGATTCTCCTTCATAGGTTCGCTATGAGTCGCCTGTGACTCGACGGCACTTAACAACAACAACAACAACAAGGCACCCCACTCTAGTCTTGTGCTGGCCTGGGAGTTACACTATCCCAGGCCAAACAGTTTGTTTTCTAATTTCCAAAGCATGCATACTTACTTTATATTTGTATGCTTGATTATTTTATAGTTTGGTCTAATGGGTACAATACTTGTCTGTCAATGTGCTACACTGAGGTGCCTTGTGTATAGTTGTGTTCCTGGAAACTATGACACCAGTATGCAAAACACAAGTAGGAAAAATAGTGTAAGCAAAATTATCAATGGGGGAGGTTTCAGCAGAGCTTTGAGACTGAGACAGCTTAAGAACAGGACTGGTCATTTCCTTCTGAAATTAGAGGCCTTTAAAAAACCTTTGAATATCCGATGAATCCTGTTAGACATAGTAACAGGAATAAAATCCCTCAGATTTGAAAACACTGAAAAATGAGAAGAAAGAGCTGCAAACATCCATTAATAGTGAGAACATGGGATATCTGAAGTATGAATCCAGGAAAATTGGAAGTTGTAAAAAAATGAAGTGGAACACAACGTGACAACATTCCAGGTGTTAGTGAGCTCAGATGGACAGCTGTGCGCTGTATTGAATCAGATAAATCACAAGATACGTTATGCAAATTGAAGAGGAATGGTGTTGATTCCATTATCAAAATGTAAATATTCTTAAATATTCAAGATCTATCCTGAAGAATAATTACCTGAGTGATGGGGATACTAGGATGACCTACTAATAATACTATTATTTAAATATGCATCAAACTCTAAAGCCAAAGATGAAGAAATTGAGGATTTCTACCAACTTTCACAGTCCAAAATTGATTGCTAATGCCCAAAGATGTAATAAAAATCAATGTTGACTGGAATGTAAATGTTGGAAGCAAAAAAGAACTGGTAGTTGGAAAATATGGCCTTGGTGACAGAAATGAGGCTGGAGACCAAACAATACAATGTTTTACAATTAATGATTTATTCACTGCAAAAGCTTTTTAATTCTTTTTAAAGCATAAAACCTCATTTAATGGACAATACTGGAATCAAATTGACTACAATTGTGGAAAGAGTCGATGGAGGAGCTTAAGCAGTCAAAGCAAGGTCAAGGGCTGACGATGGCACAGACCATTAATTACTCTTGTGCAAGTTCAAGTTGAAGCTGAAGAAAATCTACTCATTGGCAACTGTTTGCTTTGTTTAGTATTTTAGACTTGATTAGGCATCTCTTGTTACCAATTTGACAGAAGGAAGGTTAATATTCCCTTAATTCTTTTGTCTCAGATTCCAGATGAGCTGGAGATAGAACAAGGTCCCAGTCCACAGAGGTCAGCACGTTTAGCACTTTCAGACTTCTGTCTATGCAATGGGATAGATAGGGGAAAGCTCCGACCTGTGCCCAAGGATATAAATGGAGGTGAGTGAATTAGATTGCACATGCAGCAAGTGGGGGATTATTGGGGTGAATTTACACACAGAGAGACATCTGAAACTAATTATTACCAGGCTTCCACAAGGACACTCCTATGTCTGTGAGTTGGTCAAAAAGGCAGGAGGAAAAGTAAGTATATTGACTTTGGCGTACACTGTTTTAACTGCTTTCCCCCGATCACTTCCACAGATCTACATTTCTTTCTTTTTTTTTTTTTTGGTTCCTCGCACAGTAACTACTTCTTGTAAAGCTACTTGAGCTGATCCTATGTTGGATTTATAAGGCTATAAATTGAAAGGGAGTGCTTGCCTGTCTTTCTCTTATAGAGCGTCTGTTGGGTATGAAATTTCACAGACACATTGGGCTAGCATCAGAACTCTCAATAGACTAGACCACTTGACCTACCTTTATTAGTCTTTCTTATTACTTATATATTACCTTTGTTTACAAACAGATTCATAGCTAACTTTCCAGCAGGTTTTCAGAGGCTGTTAATTGCATAAGTGGAGATTGCCCATCATTCTCCCAAAGAGCAGTCAGTGGAGACTGTCTGATCTTTTATGGCAAATGCTTCAGGTCCTCCTCCATTTCGGCAAGCAAGATTGTGTCATCTGCATAATGCATGTTGTTGATGAGCCTTCCCCCAATCCTAATGCTACTTTCTTCTTTATAAAGGCCAGCCTCTCAAGCAATCTGTTCAGCATATAGATTGAAAGGTATGGAGAAAAGATACATCCCTTTCACATTCCTTTTTTTTTTTAAATTTTGAACTATGCAGTGTTCCCTTGTTCTGCTTAAACAACAGCTTCTTGGTCTAGATATAGGCTTGCACTGAGCACAATCAAGTGTTCTGAGATTCCCATTCTTCTCAATGATCAATGACAATGTTTCAAAGTACAATTTTCATGAGTATGAAGAACCTGTATGGTTTATAAACTTATATTTCAAAGAAAAAATTAAATTAATTAATTTTAAAAGATAACTTACACATTTTTTAAAAATATTGAGAAAATTGTTAATTTTAAATTTGTTTAAATATTCGTATTTACATGTTTTTGTTGTTGTTATTGATGTCGAGGCTTCAATGACTCATAGAAACCCTATGAATGAAAGATCCGAACACTGGTATAACTTTCATAGTTTAATAACTATTATATATTAAAAAAATGACATTTTAGAAAGTAAAACAACAGTAAGAGAAAGAGAGAGTGTCTTTCAGGGCTCAGAGGAAGGAATGGTTTTCTCTTAGAGTGTCATACTCACACACGCGGTACTTGAACACATAGACATGGTACTGATGGCTGTTTCATATTAGGAATATTAGATGAAGTATCATCTTAGGAAAATTTGCATTTCCTTGACAGTTACATACCTCACTTCTGTTCAGATTTCTGTTGAAGTCTGCTAAGATTAAATGATCAGGTTTTGTTACCAATTAATTAATAAAACTTGCAAAATTCAAAACCACAAATTCATTTATTTGGAGTTAGAACGAATTTATAGTTAATTCTGTATGGTTTTTTCCAAGGTGATAAATCACACGGGAGGTGACTCCTCATTTTTCTTCCCTGGAGCTCCTGGTGAATTTGAACTGCAAGAGAAGATCAGCTTTTGGGTTAACAGCACAACTCCCTACAGACCAGGCTGCCAGAGCCCCCTAAGGAGATTCCTCATTTTTTTCCTGGTATTAGCCTGGATTTTGAGGCCCAGATAGAGCCTAATCTTACCCATCTCCTTATATTCTTCACTAATCTTTTTGTTGTTTCCACCTCACAGGCTCTCCTGTTTCTACCTCCCTTCCAGTCTCTAGAATATTCATTTGTCCTCCTCTGAGTTCTTCTGAAGTTGCAGGCATGACTGGCCTTGGTTCATTGTATGAAAAACCAGTGTAGTTTGTAAAGATACATTCCAAACAAAAAAATGAAATGAATTAATTTTAAAAGATATTATATATTATGTTTTAAATACTATGAAAAACATTAATTTTAAATTTGTTTAAATATCCATATTTAAATATCTAAACAGGAAACTATCTCATGGGCTAGATTTGGAGCTCTCCAGTCACTGGGATTTCAGCTTCCCCTCTTTTGTCAAGTAGGATCTTAGTGCCACTTTCTCCCTTAATTTCATTATTGACTTCAACACTCCCCATTCCCTCTACCCTTATTTTTATCCTATCTTCCTTTTGATAACATTTATTATAAATAAATAAAAACCAAGTTACTTACTGCCTATTGAAGGCATCTGGCTTCATTGTCATTAGTTATCCCGACAGCACTGTCATAGACTGAATATTATTCCCACAAAGCATGTATAGGCTGTGATTCTAAGTGTTTTAGATGTAATGATATAACATAGCAATTCTAGAAAAATCCATCATGATCTGGTAAGACAATTAATTGTACAAGATTAATGGGTGGGATGCAAACCCTTCAATCCTGCCAAAGCTTTCATCTCTTGTTGGGGGAGTTTCCTGGGATATGGTCTGTAATACCTTTCATCTTGTAAGAGCAAAAAGAAGAGAGACGTAAGTAGAGAGAAGACCTCAAAAGCACCAAGGAAGAAGAGCCAAGAGTGGGCATATACTTTGGATCCAGGCCCATGAGCTGCAAGTCTCCTATAGCCAGCGTAAGATTGATGTCCAGACACATACACATAAGCAAAGAATTCTGGGCCCAAAACTTTGGAAATGAAGCAAAGACTTCCTTTTTCACTGTGAGCTAATAGAGAAATGAATCCTTTCCCTAGAGCTGGCTCTATGAATCCAAACTTCCAGTCTCCTAAACTATGAGAGAATAAATTTCTGATGTGATAGTCAGTCACGTGTCATATTATTTCTGTTCCAATAGTACTGCCAATTGCCATTGCCGATGATTCGGAACCAATTTAAGGCTAAGCTTCTAGTAGGTTTTTGAAGGATTTCAATCTTTTTTCCCACAGAGACACTGGTGAATTTGAACCACCAGAGAGGCTTTTGTGTTAACAGCCTAATACTCTATGGACTATGTTGCCAGAGCTCCCTTAAGATAAGCTCTAGAAGGACATTATTTCTTTCTTAGTTAATCCAACAAGGGGTATTTGAACACATACGTATACCTGTATAGTCCACAATATTTAAGTAATAATATTTATTGAATACCAACAACATGTAAAAGCACAAACATGGTGCATACTGTAATGAAATCTCAGAAAGACAAGAAACAAACATACATTATTTGAAAAAATGTAACCATCACAAAAATAACGTGTCTTACTAATTTAGGGACAAGTATCTAAAATATTCAAAGTTCCACTTTGACACAGGACTGGGCAATGCTAAATCTGCCATATATAACGTCACCATATGTAGGAAACAAGTCTATAATAATGGACAATAACAAAACAAAATGTTATCAATTACTAAAAACTTTATGGAGTGTTTTCCTCATAACAGGCTATGTAATAAGCAGACTAAGACTGTTGTTGTTAAGTGCCGTCGAGTTGCAGGTGACTCATAGCGACACTATGAAGGAGAGTCCTTGATGCTTGGGTGACTTTCTTCCTCTCTCCAGGTTCATAGGGTTTCCGGAGGCAAGCTATTATGGAAGTGGATGCCACTCATCCTTCCAAGCTTGTTTTAATCGGGAAGCTCCACCCCACTCTCTGTTCGCATTGTGCAGCCAACCATTAACACATTTGACTCATCAGTGTCACAGTGTTCAGCCTCATAGCAACCACAAGTGACCGCTGTACGGCAACTTGTACACCAGGGCTATACGACCTAGAGGAATGTCTGAACAAAAACAATGAAAGACAGGCCCGAGGGCCGCAGATTAAAAGTCACCCACCTTCTGCTTGGTAGCATCGCTTTCTGTCCACTGGGCCAGCTGATCTCTCCATGCTGATGTTATTGTTGTTAAGTGCTGTTGAGTCTCAGGTGACTCATAGTGACCCTATGAAGGAGAGTCCTCAACGCTGGGTGTCTCCCATCCTCTCTCCAGATTCATAGGCCTATGATCTTGGGAGAGACTTAATGTCAGCTCAGTCCGGACTCTGGCTCCTTGAGGCACGGCAGGTTTGAGTTTGAGGGCTCAGGGTAATTTTGGTGTTCTTTGGGCCCACGTGGGGGTCGGCAGAGCTGACATGCCAGATGAACTGGGGGTCTGGCGGAAGGACTTTGCCACATTTGGGCGTGCTGGCTTGCTTAAACCCTGAAAGGCCGTGTCTGGCGTAGAATCTTGGGAGAAAGACTAAGACTAGGGGAGTTTAATATGGAATGCTTTAATGTGTGCTGTTTATAAATATATAGAAATCAATATTTAACCTGAAAATTACCCAAATCCAGATCTCATATTCTTTCAATCATAAATTAAAATTAAATTATGAGATAGTCATAACATGATATAGTCTTAGGACTGCTAGGGTTCTTGAATCCCAAGTTCTTAATTAGAGTGAAAATAAGAATTACTCTTGTAAAAGACCTCTTTAGCATCCCAAAAAGCAGAGATGTCATCATAAGGATAAAAGTATACCTAACTCAAATTACAATATTTTCAATTGCCTACTAAGGAAGAACAAAGAATTTCTATGTTTGACTGGCTGGTAAAAAATATTGAATAGACCATGAGTTGGCAGAAGCAACAGCAAACATGTCTTGGAAGTATTGATAAGTATAGATACAGTGAGAATGCTCCTTGCAAGTATAGATAAGTACACCTAGAATGCTCCACAGAAGTGAGGGTGATGAGATTTGGTCTGATATACTTTAGACAGGTTATAAGGAGGGACCAGTTCCCAAAAAATCACATAATATTTCACAAAGTAGAGTTCATTAATCATCATCACCATCATCATCATCATCTCAATGACATGAACTGACCCAGCACAGTGACTGCAACAATGGACTTAAATTTATCTACAGTTGTAAGCATGGTACAGTACTATATCGTGTTTCGTTTTTAAAATTTTTTTAATTTTTCTTTGTGTGTGTGTGTTTATGTGTGTGTACTGTCAAGTCAGATCTGACTGGTACAAGGAGAAGATTGTTCCTCTTTCTCCAACAGAGCATCTGGTGGATTTGAGCCATATACCTCTGGGATTGCAGTGCAGCTTCTTGCTACTAGGCCAGCAGAGCTTGCCTAAAATGTCTTTTTTTAAAAAATTCATTCTTTGTACATTTTCCTCTCTATCCCCTAGTTCACTTTTTTAAAAAAAAACCTTAGAGATTTTTACACCCATGTTCATAGCAGTATTATTCATGATAGCAAGAAAATGGGAAAAAAAATGGAAACAGCCCAAATGGAAATAAATGGAGCAAGAAACCGTGGTACCCTCACACACTGGAATACCCTTAGGAACAATGATTTTGTAAAATATCATATAACATGGGAGAGTCTAGAGGGCATGATGCTGAGTGAACTAACCCAGTCTCAGAAGACCAGTGATGTTGAAGTCCTGAATGCTCAAGACACACCTTTACAGTGTTAGCCAGAGGTCTACTGACTTCTGTAAAGCAGCCTTGAAGGCTGCACCTGGTTTTTTTGTTTGTTTGCTTTTATTGTGATTTTAACAAAAGTTTACAGAAAAGTTGAATTTTCATTCATTCATGGTTGCTCGAGTTCCTCCTTAACCGCCTCCCTCCAGTGTTTTGTTTTCTTGTCCATATGTTTGCTAGCATTTGGAATTAATTGATTCAGTTGTAACTAACAACAACAGTAACAATTATAGACTAAGTGCTGTTTCAGTATTATAATGTATTTTTTTGCAATTTTTATAATAGTTATCACAATAACTATATGGTAAAGTAAAAGAAATATATAAATTAACTAATACAATTTAGAGATGTTTAAATAACTTTATCATCTTATATTTATATATTGAGCACCGTTCCATGTCATGTACTATGCTAAATTTTCTACATTGATTTGTTTATTTATATCTCATCATAATCACAAGTTTGACATTTTGCGTAAAATGAGGCAAGAATGATTTATTAACTTGCTCAAGAAAAAAAAACACACAACAAAAAACAAAAACAAAATGCAACAACTAGTAAGGGAAAAATCAGAGGTTCAACTCAAGTATTGAGATTTTAGGCTCTGTGCTTGTATCACTTCTCTAAATAGTGAATTTCAGATTAAAAAGGCCCCCCCCCCACCTGTGGAATAATAGTGCCACCATAAGTTACAGTATTTTTGCCAGATCAGGAAATACCTTCTTTGTACATCTGAGCACTTGTTGAGACAAGAAAGAAAAGATAAGGTCATTTCTTAGAAATTCACAGATGCTCAAGTTGTAAATGCATGTAGACAGTTCTCTACCCATGTATCTTTTCCATTTGTCAAGTTTCTGCTCACGCTGAGTCCTTCCTCAAGTGAAGCATTCTCAGAAGTCTACTCTGGATCTCCTTGGTTCTGGCTCCATAGATGATTGGGTTGAGTACAGGAGGCACCAGTACATAGAGATTCGCCAGAAAGATGTGCACATGCTTGGGAACACTGTGTCTACCAAAGCGGTGTGTGAGAAATGAGAAGAAAGCAGGAATGTAGAAGACAAGAATGACCCCAAGGTGGGAGCCACAGGTACTCAGAGCCTTGCTCCGGGCATCACGAGATGGCAGGCAAAAGACAGATCGCAGGATAAAGACATAGGAGATGGCAATGAGGATAGAATCTAAACCCACAGCCAGCAGGGCAACAGTCAGCCCATAGACAATGTTGACAGTGATGTTGGCACAGGCCAGGCGAGCAATGCCCATGTGCTCACAGTAAGTGTGTGCCATGACACGGTGCCCACAGTAGGGTAATCGCTTCAGCAAGAAGATGAAGGGGGAAACAATGGCTACGCTACGGAATACTCCAGCAAGACTGATTCTGCCTATGACACCATGGTTGAGAATGGTTGTATATCTCAGAGGGTCACAGATAGCCACGTATCGATCAAAGGCCATGGCCAGAAGGACTGAGGACTCTAGAGCATAAACAGCATGAACACAAAACATCTGAGCTAGGCAGCCAGCAAAGGAAATCTCGCCAGCATGGAGCCACAAAATTGCCAGTGTCTTGGGCATGGTGGTAGAGCTGAGAGCCAGGTCAGTGATGGAGAGAAGGCAAAGGAAGAGGTACATGGGTTCATGAAGAGCACTGTCCATTATAATGATCAGGACAAGGGCAGCATTTCCAGCCAGAGCCACCAGGTACATGATGAAAAAGGGGATGGCTATCCAGATGTGGATAGTCTCCATTCCTGGGATTCCTGTCAGAAAAAAAGTGGCTGGGAGGTTGTTTCCGCTGAGGTTGGAGGCTGACATCCTGAGTGGTGATAGAAAAGGCCTCTCCAAGTAATGCTGGTATGTCTGCTTGGTACTCTCAGGTGTTTGGTTCATTCACAAAAAATGATAACTTCCCTGGAAAAGAATCTTTTCAGATTGTAAAAGAAACCCAGTTATAGTATTTTCAAGAATCTACAAATACTCTGTTGCATATAGTGCATTTTCTTTATCCATTTGCCATTTTCTGGGCAGTCATGTTTTGAGTTTTGAATTCTAAGCACCAAGCAAAGTATCTAAACATTTTCCCACTGTTTCACACATATCTTCAACACTATGTTCCCATAGTGTTGCAATAGCTTTTTATCCATACACATCTGGGATAATTTCTTTCTTGTGTTCATTAAGTTCATACCTTTTCTTTTTTCCTAAATAATCTTATTTCTCCATTTCACTTTATCTAAGTTCAAAATGCCTTTGAAGCCTTTGTTTCTAAAGTTGCCTTTGGTAATCCTGTTCTGCATCATTTTATTATTATTATTATTATTATTATTATTATTATTATTATATTGCTAATTATCTTTGGCTTGAAAATATGTCTTTATGGAATTGTACCCTCCACATTTTCCATGAGCATCTCCATGCCTAGATATAGTGATCAATAGTCAACAAGAATCAATTGGAGGATGTTTAGTAATATACCATTGACTTTCTGACACTATAATGATTCCTTCACTCTACTGCTTTGTTCCCTTCTTATATGCCAAAGTATACATCATGGTTTTTTTAGCTTCTCACTTTCAATGCTAGCAGGATCATCTGCAATGTGACAAGAGTCATATATTCTACATTTGAATGTTTATGTGCACTAACAGGAATAAACCAAAAGATCGTAAGAAATAGTATTACAAGTGCTTTGTCTGTAAACAACAGAGGGGCATTTTTACCTCACCCATCTATCCACTTCGTATAGCCAATATTTGATTTTTCTCTCTTTCAAGTAAGATATCCTATCTAACTGTGAATCCTAATGCTGTCTCCACTTTTTTCATGCTCTGAACTTGAGAGAAAGTGAGAAGGAGCAGCTCTTAGGTGCATGGAAGCATTCACTGCTGGTAGGAGCCACTCCTGAGATCAGTTCAAACATTGACCTGCAATGCTAAAGAAAACATTTGCATAGCTGAAGAGGAATCTTCTACTTTCCTCACTTATTAGTCTAATTCTTGAGTTCAAAGGATGATTTCATACAATCATCATAAGAAAGCTGCTGCTTGATAAACACCTGTAAATATGACCACAAAAATTAGGGGACAATATGGCTTGACTTCCAGGGAAAACAGTAGGAAAGGTGCATTGAGATGGGGTTTCAGTTTTAACAACAATAAGGCAACATTCTAAATTACTGCCCTTTAAATCTTTAAGTTAAAAGTAATACAGATCTTTTGAAAGAGATCTTCCCTTTTGATACAGACCTAAAAAACATAACTAATTTTCAAATAGTTACGTTGGAATTAGAATACAAGAACATACCTGTATGGGAGACATGCATTTGCTGATTGCGCACACACACTTGATTGGCAATTATGTAGTATATGATTGTGAGACTGTATGAGTATATGAAATGAAACTATATACTATATGGATGCGACAGTGGGCAGTGTTAGGCAGCAAATGGCTTCTGAAGATGTATTTATGGAGATGAAAACTATCTTTCTGTGCCGATTTATGTGGGTATAACATGTGGGAGAAAGGTGAGTTTCAATATGCAATTTGAGTTGAAATGCCTGATCTGTCCTTGTTTTTATGGAATAGTAAATGCCTTTAGTTCAGTTCTGGGTCCCAGTCTTCTCTGTTCAAGGCTTTGTAGGTGGTGGTTTTTATTGTCTCCCTTTGTGACTTTCAGATGTGAAAACTCGAGGGATCTACCAAAGGGATTTGATTTGTGGTACACATATAGAAGGAGCAATCAAGAGCAGGAGTGGTAAATGAAAGAGAGAGAGAGAGAGAATTTTTTTCATTGACTTTTAAAAGTAATTGCAAATAAGCGGTAATATGCTTACTCATAGTTTATTCTCCCCCTCTACTCCTAGTTTTTTACTTCTTTCTGTTTCTACTTTTTATTTCCTTTTGCCCACTTTTCTGTGTATCATTGAATTAATATACACTGTGTCTACTGATTTCTGAGCTCAGACATGACAAGGGATGATAGTAGACATATATACGTTTCACTGCTTTATCAACTTTACTAGCAAAGAAGGGCAAAGAAAATTAGTAAGTGCTACACAATGTGTTGTTCATATATTGTTGAATCATGTTCAACTCAATGACACCTAAGAACAACAACAACAGCAATAAGATGATAAAAGAGAGCAATAAACAAAGTATAGGATCCTTCTGAGTGAAGTCCTGGCAGTTACCTCAGATAAGGGTTCATGATGCTAGCCTTAGAGGTGAACGGCATCAGTACTCTTTCCAGATTCTCTTATATCTGACAATAATCATCCATAAAATTATTCTACTAAACATTCTTTCCACCAAGGCCTCATTCCCAATATACATTAAATTCTCCTCCATGTCTTCGATGTACATCAGTTGCTTCCCTTGGAACATGCATCCTCTTTCATGTTAAACCAATCAGTTGTTCTAGGGAAAGGTTCAGAACTGTTGTTCATAGAGTCACTATGAGTCATAGTCCACTCGGCGGCTCCTAACCACAGCAACTCTAAAGAATTTTGAAAACAGTATATGTCCTCTAAGATAGTTTAAATTGATAAGAAAGAAATGGTTAGAAGTTTAAATAATATAAATAGAAACAAATTCCAGTATATTGTAGAAATGGTTGGGCATTTTGTTTTGTTTGGGTTATTTTTTTTTTAAAAATACAAACCCCAAACCTGACATATCATAATTTCAATTGTATCCTCACAAAACTCAAACTGTTGTCAAGTTGCAACTGACTCATCATAGCTGACCTTCCAATAAATTTTTGGAATATGTAATTTGCACAGGAGGAGATTGTCTGTCTTTTGTCCAGCGAAGCCATTGGTGGACCTTACCCACTGTGCCACCGAGTTGTAACCTTTGGAAGCTAAATACTCTAGATATTTTCAAGTCATTATTATCCATTAAGATGTACATGAACTAGTGCAATAATGAATGAATGGAAACCCAAAATCTCTGTAAATGTTCATTAAAATTAATAAAATTTATTAAAAAAAGATGTACATGAACACATTTTTTTCTTAGCTATTAGAACTTACTACTTTTTTCCCCATGAAGTACATTGATTTACCCACTTTTTAAGCATTACAATGTTATTATGATTCTTTTTTATACATTTTGCAATAAAAATATGCATGAAATTGTTAAAAAGGACACAATTATTTTCAATATTTGCAATAAAACTACTGTATAGGTCGAATGGAAAAATAATATTAAGAATGTAGACAAAATCTTAGATCCTCTATTCTTTATCTCATTTAATTCTTACAACTCTTATATGAAGTACTTACAGTAGAATATAATGATAAGAATATATTTCAACATTTTCATAAATTCTCAAGTTATAAGATACAAAATTTTTTTTGTTCAAATCTTTGAAAACACATTTATTTCATCTTGGGGTTTGTTGTTGTTGTTAAGTATATACAGCCTCTCTGTAAAAGTAAAATAACTGGTAATTGATTACTTTGTGGGTGCTTGAAGTGGTTGATAATACTTAGGGCAAAACTTTGTCAACTAAAAATCCTGGGATGAAATATTGGTAAATGAGGTGTCTATCCACTGTCACCAAGTCAATTCCAACTCATACTAAGCCTCCATTGAGTTTCTTAGGCTGTAAATCTTTCTTTTTAAATTTTATTGGTTTGAATATAAAATTCATATACATTAGATTTCATTCATATATATTCTGTTTCACATATTCCTTCATTCATATTGGGTTTCCTATACATTGTGTTTTAGAAAATACATCACAATTGATCTATACCTCTTATTGTCCCATCTTTTCAGGTCTCCACTAGATCTTTCTTAATCCCTTCACCACCTTCCTCTACTCACCAAATTCTGCTTTACCAGTAATTTCTCCACTCCCTCAGCCTTTATCCCCTTTCTCCCTCCCCTCCCCCATGGACGTTTATACACATATTACTAGTTATATTTCTATTTTTACAGTAATGGTCTTATGCAGTATTTGTCCTTGTGAGACTGAGCTAGTTCACTCAGCATAATACTTTCTAGCCTCTCCCATGTTATACAGTATTTTATGAATTCATTATTCCTTAGTGCTGCATTGTATTCCCTTGTGTAAATATATAATAATTTCTCAATAGATTTGTTTGTTGATGGACATTTCAGTTGCTTACATTTTCTTACTATTGTGAATAACATTGCTATAA
The DNA here is from genome assembly GCF_000299155.1 of Elephantulus edwardii. Taxonomy (NCBI): domain Eukaryota; kingdom Metazoa; phylum Chordata; class Mammalia; order Macroscelidea; family Macroscelididae; genus Elephantulus; species Elephantulus edwardii. The sequence goes on from NW_006399794.1 coordinate 10,493,104, forward strand.
ACATCCGTGTAGAACTCTCCATTTGTGTCTCAGTTCTATATTCCTTGAGGTATTCCTAGCAGTGGACTAGCTGGGCCATACAGAATTTCCATGTTCAGGCTGTAAATCTTTATTAGAGGAGACTGTTCATTCTCCTCCCATGGAACAGTTAGTTGGTGGATTTGATCCACTGACTTTTTGATTAGTAGTTTGACATGTTGACCACTACACTATCAGAACTCCTTAAGGAGATGCCCACAGATGTTTAGAAAAATCTTTCAGGTGATTTTGAAATGTAGAACATCATACACATGTCTGTTGTTGTTGTTTAGTGCCAACGAGTCAAACACAACTCATAGCGACCCTATGAACAAAAGACCTGAACCTGGTTCTATATCTTTCATCGTTTCTCTAAGTCCATGGTTTCCAGAGGCATGTTGCTTAGGAAGTGGGTGCCACTCCTGCTTCCAAGCCTGTCTTAATATAGGAACTTCACTAAACACTGTCCATCATAGGTAGGACTACATAGATTCTATCCTGAATGAATAGCATGATGAAATAGTACCTGCTAAGGTCTGAACTTCTCAGCTCTGGCACAACTTTAGGTTCTGCACAGTGGGGACTGAAAGGAAAGGCAGATTTGTAACCCGCCTGATCGTGCTAATGATGTGCCTCATTATGCACATACAACACCTCAGCGAAGACTGAGAGATATGTCAGCAAGCATTTAAGTCAACCTCTGTCCCATCATCAGTTGCCACACAAAACAGAATTTACATGTTCTTGAATAGTTAAGAAATTTACTAAACTGCCATTCAATGGTAAATAGCAACAACAACTATGTGTGAAAAAAGTGGTTCTATTCAGAGTAAAAGGGGTTCCTAATTTTAGTATTTTATAGAGAGCTTTGGTGGTTCAATGGTAAAGAGTTTCTGGAGGGCTCCTTAGAAGTAAGGATGGCAAAAGCTTCATCTGTTGTACTTTGGACATGTTGCTAGGAGAGGCTATTCCTTGGAAAAGGATATCATGCTTGGAAGGGTGCGCAAAAGAGAGGAAAACCTCCATTGATATGGATTGAAATGATGACTGCAGCAATGGCTCAAGTGTGTCAGAGATGGTGAGGACTGTACAGGACAGGACAGGATTCAGAAGTGTTACTCAGAGAATCTCTGTGAGTCATCTCAATTCTATAGCATGTAACAACACAACAACAGCAACAACATTTTTACTATTTTATAGAGAGTTCTGCTAGCTTAATGGTAAGGAGTTGCACTGCCAACCCAAAGATGTGCAGCTCAAATCCACCAGCTCTCTACAGGTGAAAATTGGGCAATCTACTCCCAATGCAATTTATTGCCTCTGAAGATATTCTGGAGGGTCAGCTTTGAGTCAGTTCCAACTTGATGGTAAATAACAACATCACATTTTTACGTAACCATATCTTTTAATTTAAAATCTTGATAAAAAAAAGTCTATGATATACAAATAAGATTATGACCCATTCACAATAAACTGCAACAATTATCTCTGATGAATGTCAAATAGAGATTTTGAAATGGTAAGTCAATTATTATAAATATGTTCACAAAATTAATAGAAAATATGCCTAAAGAACAAACGGAATACTTGATAATGATAATGATTTTTCACCAAATCAAATTTGTCAATAGAGGGATAAAAATTATTTAAAAACCAGTAGAAAGTATGTGTTTGAAAAGTACAACATGTAAAATATATCAACAGATATTTCGAACAGGCAAAAGAAAAAAGCCATCCAACTAGAAAATGAGTTAAATTTTCAATATGAGATATAGATAAAGAGTGAGGAAAAAATGAAAAGTGCTTCAGAGACCTGTGAGATAATCTGACATGCTAATATATATACATAATAGAAGTTCCAGAAAGGAAGAAGAAAGAATATTTGAAAAATTCTTCATAAAATCTTCTCCAAATTTGTTGAAAAAGATTGAAATCCACAAAGTTAAACTCCAACTAATAACTCTATTTTAGTAAATGAGGTTATTAAGGAAACTGGAGGTTATAGAGAAAGGCTCTTGGGATTTTAGTGTACTGTCATGCATCCTTGCTAAGAAACTTCTTTATGGTTAAAAAGGGATCTTAAATGAAAGAATGACATAGCATTTTTTTATTGACAGCTCTAGTGGCCTACTGGTAAGAAACTACTCTGCAGTCCCAAAGGCACACAGTTCAATTCTATCAGCTACTCCAAATCAGAATCAAGCAGTTGCTCCATGAGATAGGATGGGCCATCTCCTCATGTATGCTTCACTGCCTCTGCAAACCTGCTGGAGGGTCAGTTATGAATCAGTTCTGACTTGATGGCAGGTACCACCAGAATAATATATTAAGTATAATCTATTTAAAGAGGTGCTATGTAATTTATTTTTATGCATTATGTGCATTGAGAGTTACACATTTATTGAATTATGATAGCCTCTGAATTTGTTGTTTTTTTAAAAAGTTTTAAATTAAATAACAAATCTTGGGAAAGTTTAATCTATTCTCTATATTTTTTAAATTCATGACCATTATGTGTTCTAAGTTTTAAAATTGATTTTTAACACAAACTTATGCTTTTAAAAAATAATATATTGGTTTGCATACAAAATTTGTATATGCTGTGTCTCATTCATGTGCATTGTATTTCACACATCCCTTAACACACAGCGTGTTTCATATGATCATTCCCATTCATACCTTGTGTTTTACAAAATTATTCACTATTGATCTATGCTCAGTATCACCCTGCCTTTTAAGTTCCCTTTAGAACTATAGTTGGACAAGCTAAGGCTCAAAAAGGTCGATAAATTTGTTCAGTAAGAACATAAAACAAATGAGTGGAAGAATATGGGTTGAAACCAAGGCCTATAATCTCTTACTCTTTACCCAGCATGGTAGAGTTCAGATTACAATTCACCCTTCCTGGTTTTGTTTGTTTGTTTTGTTTTCCATTTGTCTTTTTAGTAGACTCTTCTGTGGATCCAGAACAGCCTTCCTCTTTGGTAATTCACAGCTGCTTCTGATATGAGAGAGAAAATGTTTTATTTTATTTAATCAATTTGACATTTCTTCCTTTGGAAATCCCTTTCCAGTAAACCTAACTCTCCTACGTCATAGGATGATATGCTCAACAACTTCTCTGTCCATGGTACTAGATAGCTCAACTGCCCCTTCACCGTTTTTTCTTATATCCAACTTCAGTTCAGAACTCACACTAAGTCCTTCCTCAAGTGAAGCATTCTAAGAAGCCGACTCCGGATCTCCTTGGTTTTGACACCATAGATGATTGGGTTGAGTACAGGAGGCACCAGAACATAGAGATTCGCCAGAAAGATGTGTACATGCTTGGGAACACTGTGTCTACCGAAGCGGTGAGTGAGGAATGAGAAGAAAGCAGGAATGTAGAAGACAAGAAAGACCCCAAGGTGGGAGCCACAGGTACTCAGAGCCTTGCTCCGGGCATCACGAGATGGCAGGCGAAAGACGGATCTCAGGATAAAGACATAGGAGATGGCAATGAGGATAGAATCTAAACCCACAGCCAGCAGGGCAACAGTCAGCCCATAGACAATGTTGACAGTGATGTTGGCACAGGCCAGGCGAGCAATGCCCATGTGCTCACAGTAAGTGTGTGCCATGACACGGTGCCCACAGTAGGGTAATCGCTTCAGCAAGAAGATGAATGGAGAAACAACTGCTATGCTACGGAATATCCCAACAAAGCCAATTCTACCTATGACGCTATGGTTGAGGATGGTTGTATATCTCAGAGTGTCACAGATAGCCACATATCGATCAAAGGCCATGGCCAGAAGAATTGAGGACTCCACAGCATAGATAGAATGGACACAAAACATCTGGGCTAGGCAACCATTAAAGGAAATCTCACCAGCATGGAACCACAAAATAGCCAGTGTCTTGGGCACTGTCGTGGAGCTGAGGGCCAGGTCAGTGAGGGAGAGAAGACACAGGAAGAGATACATGGGCTCATGAAGAGCATTATTTGTCACAATAACCAAGATAAGGGCAGCATTCCCAGCCAGTGCCACCACATACACAATGCCAAATGGGATACCGATCCATATGTGGCTGTCCTCCATTCCTGGGATCCCCGTCAGAAACAGAGTGTCGGGGAGGCTGTTATCACTGATGTTGGAAGCTGACATGCTGCTTGGCAAATGAAGGGTTTGTCCTGAGAGTGTTGGTGTGTGTTATTCAGTTCATTAACATAAAATGATAATCCTGGAAAACATTCTTTTCAGACTGCGAAAAGAAAAAGATGTATTGTTATTGACTTCTTAAAATATTCACACATTTTATCACTTTTTTTTTTCACTCTCTTTCTCTCTGCTGTTTCCTTCCTAAATGACGTTTTGAGTTTCTTATTTCAAATTTCAAGTACCAAAATAGGCATCTAGTCCTCTGCCTCTGACTTTTCCAGACTTGTTTCCGACTATACCTGTGAATCACTTACTGATGTTGCCCACATGTATCTACGGATATTTTGCTGCACTTTTTAGTCATACTATTGCTAATTCAAGGGAAGTTTCTATTCGTTTATCTTCCCTTTATCTTTTAAGCCCCTGGAAAAATACTACTTCAAGTAGCCTTCCTTCTAAATCAATCCTTAATGGAGTTTTAAATATGTTTTATTTTGTTCATTCTTTCATTATGGACCAACATTTGTGTTAATGGCTGTATCTCCTTATAATTTTCATATCATGATCTTTGATTAAGGTATAAATATTTTGATCCATCTTCACGCAAAAAGCTTATTTTTCACCTTTCAGTATTATGTTTCTATTTTTTAAATATATTTTTAATATATTTTTATATTTAAAGCTGTAATTCTAAATTAACCTTATTTTTTGATGTTTGTATCTAGCCTTCCCCAATGTTCAAATAATAGTTTCTTTTTAAATTTCACTTCACATGCTTGGAAAGAAATGGTTAGACATCTTGGATATAGTGAAATGCTTCATTCCTGAATATCTGTAGTGATTTGTGCCAGCACCTTAGCACAGCAGAAGAAAGCAAGAGATTGCACTCCCATCCATGGCAAACTAACATGGCATGCGTGACTATCAGTACAATGGTTGGGTGTGACGTCCAAATCAGAATGTCAAGTGGTGAAAAAAAGCTGATGGACTAATCTGAAGATTTCAGTGTCCTGGAGGTGCCAACATTAAATAAATCTTGATTTTTTCCAAGAAAACTTATAAAATACATACTATCTCAGTAGTATAGCATACTTAAAAGAACAATGGGCTTGCATGCCACCAAGAAATTTTAATTGTAGTTCTGATTCTTTTATGAGATTATTGTGTGGATTTTCACAAATTATTTTAATTCTCTTAAATGTCTCAGTGAAGAAAAAGCAATGAATTGCTCACTTCCCAACTTCTTCACTATATAACATTAAAAAATCCTATAGCCTTTTTAATCATCAGTAATCTTCTCTAATTTTGTAAAGGAAACACACAGCCTATTCACTTCATAAGGTTTTTGTGATTGAGTTAAGGAAAAGCACTTAGATGAAAAAGTTTTAAATTCCAGAATAGTAATACTCTCCATTTTAAGAAACTCTTTGTCTCCTAACAAAATTCTAGAGAGGACATAATTTCTAATCTCACCCTAGTCTAAACACTGGGATGACCCAATCCAGCCAGTTAGGAGAATTGAAAATACAAATGATAAAACATATTCCTGGAAGAATCAAAATAGGTTTGGACCTTCTGACTGCCTATATCACCAAAAGCTGGGTTCCTATCTCTGTATTCATTGTGTGACATCATTCCCTACTGCCACAGTTACTTTACTCATCTTCTGGACTCCAAAGTGAAATGCAGAAAAGAGAACATCTCTTTCACTCTGACGACTTTCACTGGTGACACCCACCCCTGTTGTAATCAGCTTAAGACTGCTCTGGTTTATTTTGGGGAAGTTCTTGGACTGTGGAAGGGAAAAGTTGAAGTCAGTACCATCTCATTTATCTCTCTCCATTGCCTTCAAAAGGAAGATTCAGATGACCAATGTAAAAAAGCTACTACTCTGAACATCTACGAATGTAAAACTAAATAAAAGACAGTTACAAATGAAGTTTCTTTTCAGGCAAACAGAAAGACAAAAGCACTTAGAGCCAGGGTTTCACTCTGGTCTGAATCTGGGGAAAACTGTATCTTTCATTTATAGTATTGGATCTTATTTGCCATTCAGGATCCCGTACCAAACCTAAAATAAATAAATAACATATATAAACATCCCAAACCTGTTGCTGTCAAGTAAATTTTGATTCACGGAGTTGCCATGGTATGTGGTAGAATTGCTCTGCTAGGTTTCCTCAGCTGTAATCAAAGAACTGCTAAGTGGATTTGAACAACCCATTTTTCAATCTGTAGTCTAATGCAAATGACTTGTGCTACCCAGGGACCCTTTCAAACTTTCTTAGTTGCTAAGAACCTGAGTTTGAAAACTTACCCGTGTGGGGATATTCGTTTGCAGGTAGAAGCACATCAGATGAAACTCGACATTTATGTGTAGTGTGTGTGAGACTGTGGGTAAGAAAGGCTGAGTGATGATTTTGGCAGGAGATGTGTTACTGAATGAAGGTTTCACTGAGATAAGAGATGAGGATCTCTTTATGTTTGTTTGGGTGTGACATGGGGAAAAAAGAGTTTAAATGTTTAACCTAGATTAAAATATTTTCTTATCCTTTGGCTTCCTGAGCTTCCTAAATATCTATAAGTCTGTAGTTGGTTGCCCGCTTCCTTATCAATGGAAGATGTGGCAAAGGGAGGTTATTTATGGTCTCTTTCCTGTATAAAAACCCAGAAGACTTGCCCTGGGGATTTTACTGACTCTGCAAATCTTTGAGGGGGAGAAAGAAGCAAACAAATAAAGGACTGATTTGTGTGTGTGTGTACTAGTCATATAGACAGGTTCATAGGCACCCTATTTGAGCGATAAGAAGCTGTGCTGCAGAATGCACACATTTTGAATGCATGTGGTTCAATTCTGATCTGTGGGAGAAAGATGGGCACTCTCCTCCCACGTGATTAACAGCCTCTGAAAACCTGCTAGAGGGTCAGCTATGGGTCGGTTGCGACTTGATGATACCCAACAACAACCACCCCAAAGGTTTTCTCAGGTTGTGGTCTTTATGGAAGCAGATCCTTCTTTCATCGTGTTGGGTGGTGCTGACATTTTGGTGAGCAGCTGTGTACTTGACCTCCATGACACCAGGGTCCCAAAAGAAAAAATATCAGAGGTGAAAGTAAAAGGAAATGTGGATGGTTGACATGAGTTGGGAACCAGCATGACAGCAACAAATAACCTTATTGAGAGACATTTTGCAGGATCACTTTTCAAGAACACTTAATAATTAAAAAAACCCAAAAAAACCCACAAACCCCCCCCAAACCCCAAAACCCTCTTAGTAATAAGTATTTAGTTGCTTATATTTTATGATTCTTTTTCTACTCTCTGTATTCTTTTTTCTCTAGTTTCCCTTTCTGTTTATCTTTATTTCTTAGTGTCTTTTGGAACTGCCATATGTTTTGAGTTTACGAAATTTCCAAGCTCCTAAGGCATCAGGTGATAAACACATTAACAAAGATAGTTATTAAGCATCCATATAATAACAAAGAATTTATTAAACACAGAGAAGAATTCCATGGTTCTTCTGAGCATAGAATTTTGTGGTATTATCCAGCTTGTTTGGCCATAAAGTTGCCTTTGTAGTAAATAATATTAGGGCTTCAGGGAGATATCTTCATATTTCTTGATATTAGCCTCCTGTGATATGTCTATTACCAGGATTACTTTTATAAAGTCCCTCTTTCTGGATAAATTAATTTCTCTTCTGTGTCTCAGAGCGTAGCACTCGTTCCTGTGTAACATCTCTCTCCATTCATCTTAGGCCAGCTTATGGTCTAAATATTTTCTGAGTGGTTTCTGAAAACATCTTGAAAATACTTTTTTGTTGTCAGTTGCTGTAGATACTGATTCTGTGCATCCTCACCTGTTACAGAGTAGAGCTTTACGTACTCCAAGTGCTGTCAAGGTTGTAACCTTTAGCAAGTTGATTGCCAGGCAACTCTGGTGAGTACAAATGTAATCCTCTCAGTTAGTAGCTCAGGGTATAATCATTTAGGCCAATCAGGAACTTACTGAAAACACTATATGAGCAACAGGTACTTTAAGTTGAAGTGAAAATTGTCATTGTTCATGTTAGTTGCTGTTAGGGGCTGTCCAGTGAGCTCTGACGTATGAAGACACTGTGTATCACATTCTGCCCAAATCTTTACCATCCTCACAATCTCTGATATCTTCAAGCCTATCTTTGCAGTTACTGTGTCAACCTATCTTGTTAACAGTCTTCCTCTCCTTCACTGAAACTCTGCTTTTCCAAACTTAACATCATTTCACAAAGACTCATTCTTCTTGAAAACATATCCAAATTGTATGAGGCAGATTTTCACCATCCTTGCCTCCAAGAAGCACTCAGCTGCACTTTTCCCAAGACTGATTTGTTTGGACAATCCATAAGATATTCAATTTTCGTTGCCGACATCATAAGCTAAAGGCTTCAATTCTTTTATCATTTTCATTTTTTGCCCAACTTACACAAGCTTTTGAATTGGCAGCACAACTCCTTACCCGTTCACAAGGGTACCAGAAAGATGCATGTGGTTTGAATCCACCAGATTCTCCGTGAAGGAAGGATGAGCAACTTCTTTCTGTGTGATTAAGTGCCTCTGAAAACCCACTGGAGGGTCTGCTACTGTTGATTCCAACATGACAGCACCCAGCAACAACAATTAAAGACATAGACTAAATAAATGATTGACACATTCTGTTTTTATCTCAGTTAATTTTTGCAATTACTTCATGAATATTTCCAGTACAATCTTACTGTTGATGAGTGTATTTTGGTGCTTTCATAAATTTTCAAATTTTATAATATGGAAGCTATTTATGAAAATAATTACAAACATTTATTTTCTTTTTGTTTTTTTGTTATTTTGATAAGAATACATACCTCTCTATAAAAATAAAAATTTCTGACAATTGAGTACTTTGTGGTAGACAACATTTAGGGCAAACAATTGTCAATTGAATAGCTTAAGATAGAATATTGGTGCATATATATCCACTGTCATCAAGTCAATTCCAACTCACTGTGAGGCTGCATTCATTTTTTTAGGCTGTAAATCTCTATGGGAGGAGACTCCTCATCCTCCATTGGAGCAATTGGTGGATTCAAGCAACTTGCCTTTTGGTTAGCAGTCTGATATATTAATCATTACACCATTAGAACACTTTAAGAAACTGTCTGGAGATGTTAAAAAAAATCTCTCAAATGTTGTTGAGATGTAGAAGGCCATACACATGTCCAGGACAGCACATATCCTGGTCTGTTTAGCAAGTTGAAGTAGCTGTAAGGCCTTATATGTCACTTCTGCAGAAACTTACATTTTACACCAGCAGGAAGTGGAAGTTAAGGCAAATTTGTAAACTGCCTGGCTGTGTGCTGAAGTTGTATACGGAGGAACTCAGCAAAGACTGAGATATGTCAATAGGCATTTAAGTGTTGCAGATTGAGGGTAAAGTATTTTTATAATTATTAATAATGAGATAGACAGCCAAGAATGAGCTAAGAGAGTAAAGACAGGGAGGGGGCAGCAGTCCTGATAACTGACTTAAGTGCCCAGCCATGCCCCTCTATGCATTTACTGAGAATCATAGGGAAGGTAAAAAAGGGAAAATCATAAGGGAGTATTAAACAAAAATAAGGGATCATGGCAAGTCTTTTGCAGATAAGGCCAAGTTCCTTTCTATTGCTTATCTTATTCTAATCTCAGGAAGGAGGGATTCAGTAAATATAAACTAATAACAATGTTGACTCTTAAGGAATGCCTTAGTGCCTCAGGGTGAACTCTAACTTGTATTACACTTCCCTTATATCCTGATATAGCATTTGGTTTATTATTAATATTAAATTTGATATTCAGATTCCCACATTTAAGAAAATTTCTGTCCCATCACTAACTTTCCATTCCTTCTCTCATTCTTTGATTGTAGGCAAGGCTATTCTTTTCAGAGTGACATCATACTAGGTATGTTGTCAACAACATGCTAGGTAAGGTGGCAGGATGGAGTAGGAGAGTAAGTACCTCAGGCAGGTCGATTGACACAGTGGCCACATCAATGGGCTCTTGTTTGTCATAGATGATGAGGATGACATAGGATAGGGCAGAGTTCAGGTCATTAGTTCACAGGTCACTGAGCCATCCTCGACTCAACACCTAACACAACAATGTAATCAAGCTGATACTTCAGTAGCCACACACAGTAAAATACTCATGTTATAGAATTAGTTCAGGAATCTACTGAACTTACAAACAACATTAAATAACAATAACAACATTCTGTGAGGAAAAAAGGGTTTCCTGGTTTGTTTCTTGTTTTTGTGTTTTGTTTTGTTTTCAGGGAGCTCTGGTAGTTTAGTGGTAAAGAGTTGTACCGCCAACCCCTAGTTATGTGGTTCAAATCTATCACCCACATTGTTGTTGTTGTTATGTGCCGTCGAGTCGCTTGTGACTCATAGTGACCCAATGTACAACAGCCCTAAACTCTGCTCTGTCCTGCGCCAATCTCACTGCCTCTGACACACCCATCCCAATTACCCCAGACACTGAATCAATCCACCTCATAGAGGGTCTTCCCCTCCTGCGCTGTCCCTCCACCCTCCCAAGCATGATGTCCTTCTCCAAGGACCTGTCCCTCCTTGCAACATGTCCAAAATATGTTAGACTGAGCCTCAGAATCCTTGCCTCCAAGGAGCTGCCCAGTTTAACCCTTTCCAGGATGAATCTGTTTGTTTTCCTAGCAGTCCATGGTATTCTCAACACTCTTCTCCAGTACCACAGCTCAAAGGCATCAATTCTCCTATCCTCTTTAGTCATTGTCCAACTCTCTGATACATAACAAGTGATAGCAAAGACCATGCCCTTGCTCTTGAGTGCTTTAGAGAGGTCCCTAACAGCAGACTTTGCCTTGGCAATACGCCTTTTAATTTCGTGGCTGCTGGTGCCAAGAGTGTTGACTGTGGAGCCAAGCAAACTAAAGCTGTGAGCAATCTATTCACCATCCGTCCTGATGCTGCCAATTGGTCCAGTGGTGAGTATCTTTGTCTTCTTGACATTGAGCCTCAATCCATATTGAAGGCTGCAGTCCCTGACCCTCAGCAGCAAACTCTTCAGGTCTCAGTTTCAGCAAACATCCACATTATTTAATTTAAAATCCACAAGTTTTAATAAAACTTCTTAAGATATGTAAAGAACAAGAAACTATCACCATTGCACAGGAAAAATCAACCAGATAAACAACAACCATCATTGTCTCTGATGAATGTCAAATACAGGTCTTGCTTGACTCACATGGATGATAAGGCAATAGCAGTTTTAAATACATTCATAAAAATAAAGGAATCTATGGCTAAAACCCAAAAGGGATACTTGATAATGATTTTTACCAGATAGAGAATATCAATAATGGGGTAAACATTCTTTTCAAAAACCAATAGAAAGTGTGGATTTGAAAGATAAACATAAAATATCTGAAAAGAATATGATTAGGAAAAGAAACCCCTCATCAAACCTAAAAAGTAGTTAATTGAAATTATTCAATATGAGAAATAGAATAAAGAGTTAGGAAAATTAAGAGTGCATCAGAAACTTGAGACAATCACAACTACTACCATATGCACAATGAAAGTCCCAGGAAGGAAGAAGAGGAAGAAAGAATATTTGAAGTATTGGTGGTAAAAAACAGACAAACACACACAAAAAAAACCCAACAACAAAAAACAACAACTTCCCAAATTTGAAGAAAAATATTAATCTGAAGTCTACAAACTCGATCTCCAACTAACTCCATTTGTTCCTCCAATAGACTCTTTTATAGATAGATCAAGAACAGTCTTACTCTTCGATGGTTCATAGCTCCTTTCAAAGGAGAAAGAAAATATTATACCTTACTTGATCAGATTGAGCCTTGGGAACATGATATATGTTTGATGTGATTCTGGTTAATTTCATTTTATCTGCTCTTTCAGAAATCCTTTTCAAGTGAACCTGTCCTTCCATCAGGGGATTCCATGCCAAACAGCACCTCTGTCCCTTATCCAGATAGCTTATCTTACCATTTATCTTTTTTATTATATCCAACTTCTGCTCAAAATTTATACTGAGCCCTTCCTTAAGTGCAGCATTCTCAGAAGCCGACTCCGGATCTCCTTGGTTCTGACACCATAGATGATTGGGTTGAGTACAGGAGGCACCAGAACATAGAGATTCGCCAGAAAGATGTGTACATGCTTGGGAACACTGTGTCTACCAAAGCGGTGAGTGAGGAATGAGAAGAAAGCAGGAATGTAGAAGACAAGAAAGACCCCAAGGTGGGAGCCACAGGTACTCAGAGCCTTGCTCCGGGCATCACGAGATGGCAGGCAAAAGACGGATCTCAGGATAAAGACATAGGAGATGGCAATGAGGATAGAATCTAAACCCACAGCCAGCAGGGCAACAGTCAGCCCATAGACAATGTTGACAGTGATGTTGGCACAGGCCAGGCGAGCAATGCCCATGTGCTCACAGTAAGTGTGTGCCATGACACGGTGCCCACAGTAGGGTAATCGCTTCAGCAAGAAGATGAATGGAGAAACAACTGCTATGCTACGGAATATCCCAACAAAGCCAATTCTACCTATGACGCTATGGTTGAGGATGGTTGTATATCTCAGAGTGTCACAGATAGCCACATATCGATCAAAGGCCATGGCCAGAAGAACTGAAGACTCCACAGCATAGATACAATGGACACAAAACATCTGGGCTAGGCAACCATTAAAGGAAATCTCACCAGCATGGAACCACAAAATAGCCAGTGTCTTGGGCACTGTCGTGGAGCTGAGGGCCAGGTCAGTGAGGGAGAGAAGACACAGGAAGAGATACATGGGCTCATGAAGAGCATTATTTGTCACAATAACCAAGATAAGGGCAGCATTCCCAGCCAGTGCCACCACATACACAATGCCAAATGGGATACCGATCCATATGTGGCTGTCCTCCATTCCTGGGATCCCCGTCAGAAACAGAGTGTCGGGGAGGCTGTTATCACTGATGTTGGAAGCTGACATGCTGCTTGGCAAATGAAGGTTTTGTCCTGAGAGTGTTGGTGTGTGTTATTTGGTTCATTCACGTAAAATGATAATCTTCTTGGAAAATAATCTCTTCAGACTAAAAAAACATAAGCTTCATTGTTAATAAATTTTTAAAGAAATAACATATTTTATCTCATAATATATTTTTAATTTTACTTTCCTTTTCTCTGTTGTTTCTTCCTAGGTATAGAGTTTTTATTTCAAGTTCAACTAAAACATATCAGTCTCTGCAGTGTGACTTTTTTATGATTTTAAATTTTTTTTAATTTATTATTTATTTCAGTAAAAATTTACGGAGATTTTGGATTTCCATTCATTCATTGTTGCACTTTTCTTCCCTCCCAACCCTGCCCTCTAGTATACTACCCTCTTGTAAGAGTAAAACAAAAATTCTTTCATTGTTCTACAAATGCTCCCCAGGTCCACTCCACCATGTAGCCTTTGTTCTAGACTAATGTCATGACAAAATTACCTAATCACATATCCTTTTAAAACAGTTTTCTCCCTTATCTGTTTCAATGCAGTATACATTATTGAACCCATCTTTCTCAGTCTCCCCCCAACCCCAATGTCAGTCCTGTTTTACAACAATGACACCATGTAGTATTTGTCCTTTTGTGAGTGAGATACTTCACTCAGTATAATGTCCTCCAGGATCACTAATTTTGAATAATATTGCATGAGTTCCTTGTTTTTCAATGAAGCCTAGTATTCCATTGTGTGAATATACCACAGCTTCTCTATCCATTCGTTTGTTGATGGACACTTAGATTGTTTCCAACTCCTTGCTATTGTGAACAAAGCCACGATGAACATGGGTGTGCATATATTTGCTTGGATGTCAGTTATGGTCTCTTTCGGGTATATTCCCAGCAGTGGGACTGCTGGGTCAAATGATATCTCTATTTGCAACTTTTTGAGAAAGCGCCATACCGCCTTCCACAGTGGTTGCACCTAATTTTATTTTTTATTATTATTTTTTTTTGTGTACCATCAAATGAGATCTGACTGCTACAGGAAGAGATTGTTCCTCCTTCTGCAGCAAAGCATCTGGCGGATTTGAAACGTGCACCTCTGGAATTGCAGTGCAGCTTCTTGCCATTAGGCCACCAGAGCTTGACTGCAGTCTGACTGTTCCAGGCTTATTTCAGATTTTATCTTATGCATCACTTACTGACTTTGTCCACATGTATCTAGGGATATTTTTACCTACACCTTTTGGTCATACCCTTGCTAATGCAGAGTGAGCCTCTGCGCCTTTGTATTTTTCTCTTTTACCTTTTAAGCCCTGGGAAAATATTACCTCTAGTAGCCTTCTTTCTAAACCAGACTCTAGTGATTTTTTAAAAAATAGATACATTATTCTTTCTACCATTATAGAGCAACATCTGTTTCAGGCACTATCTCTGTATGTTTTGTAAGTTGCACATGATGATCATTGATTTTGGTAAAGGAGTAAATTTTGTTCACAGGATTTTGTTTATATTTTAAAAATAAATCTTAATATTTTTGTATTTATACTTTTTATATATAAAACTGTAATTTTTAATTCACTTTATTTTCTGTGTTTGTATCTTATCTGCCTAATTAGCTTCCTTTTTAAATTTTTATTGTGTTATTTTTATGTTTATCATCAAATCAGATCTGACTGGTACAGGAGGAGATTGCCCCCTCCTTCTCCAGCAGAGCATCTGGTGGATTTGAACCGCATACCTCTGGGATTGCAGTGCAGCATCTTGCCACTTAGGCCACCAGAGCTCCCTTAATTAGCTTCCTTTTAATTTTACCTGACATACTTAGGAAAAATGGTTAAACATCTTGAACTAGTCAAATGTTTCATCAGTGACTATGTGCAGTGATTTATGCAGGCACCTGAGCACAGTAGAAAAAAGCAGGAGATTGTTTTCCAGTACATGGCAAACCAAGTTCACTATCTTGCATTCCTATCAGTGTAATGGCTTGATGTGATATCTAGAACAGAATAACAAGTTGTGATGGAAGCTGACTGGTAGATATCAGTATCCTGGTGATGCCAACTACAAGTAAATCCTGAGGAGACTATATTATCCAAGAAAATTTGCAAAGTACACCCTCTTTCAGTAACAGTATACAAAAACCAAAACTGAATATATAAGTTATGAGGAAAACGGAATTAAAATTCTGTTTCTTTGTTAAGGGTTGTGTGTGTGTGTGTGTGTGCGTGTGTAAGCTAATATCCATTGCTTTACATTTTTTAAAAGTTTCAACTAAGGAAAAATGAATTCTTCATTTTCTTTTCAATATATAACATTGGAAAATCCTACAGTCTTTTTAATCCTCAATATTTTCAGCTCTAAATTAGTAATGGAAACATCCAACCTACTTACCTCCTAAGGTTTTTGGGGTAGATCCTAAAGTAAAGCATACAGATTAAAAATATGATGCCTAGAATAATGATCCTTCCCATATTCCAAAACTATTAATTGCCTTAAAGAATTATGGAAAGGACAGAATATAAAAAGGAATTTCCCTCTAGTGTAAACATTGGGAATACTGACAAAGGCATATTTAACTCACAGAACTGAAGTTAGGTAGGTCTTGGGTCTTCTGACTGGCTATTTACATCAACAAACATTTGAATTCTTTCTATTTACTGAAGAACATCATATCCATTGCAGTCTCATTATTCATCCTCTGACTCCAAAGTGATATAGGGACAAGAAAGAGCACCTCTCCTCATTACAGGACAACTTTCACTAATGACACCTATCCCTGTTGTGTTCAGCTGCACACTGCCCTGACACATGTTATGAAGAATCTTGGACTCTGGAGGTAAGTCACTGGGGTCAGTACCATCTTATTTTTCTCTCTTTCCATCCCTCCTTGCCTCCAAAAGGAAAACCCAATGTAGGAAAGTGTTTACCCTGTGGGCACCTGCGAGAATGACAATGAAATGATTGAGATACAGGGAAGTTTCTTTCCAGGAAAACCAAAATAACAAAACACTTTGAGCTGGGGGAAATGTGGGGAAAATTGCCTCTTTCAATTCTGGTTTTTCATCTTGCTGGCTTTTAAAAATCCTCTCTGAAACCTAAAGTTAAAATAAAGAAACACATGGAAAAAAAATCTCGAACCTATTGTTGTCATGTCAATTTTGACTCACGGAGTTGCCAGTTTAAGTAGAAGAGTTCCTCTGCTGGGTTTTCTTGGTTGTAATCTTTATGGAAGCACATCACTAGTCCTCTCCCAGAATTGCTACATGTGTTTGAACCACCAATCTTCCAATTTGTAGTCTAACACAAACTATGTACGCCACCCAGAGACATCTTCAAACTCTCTTAGTTGTTGAAAATCTGAATTTCAAGAACATACCTTTGTGGATACCTCCCTTGAATATAGAAGCTCATAGACTGAGATTCTGTATGTATGTTTAGTTGTCTAAGTGTGGGACTGTGCAAAGCTGAATGATGGTTTTTGCAGGAGATTTGTGGTTGAATGAAGGTGTCAGTGAGATTAAAGTTATCTGTGTAGGTTTGTGTGAGAGTAGTATCTGAAGGGAAGAGATCTATATTTGTAACCTAGATAAAAATGTCCTATTCTCCCTTGGTTTTTGGAGCTTAGTTAGTATCTGTAGCTCTCTAATTTAGTTGTCCAGCTTTCTAGGCAAGAGGTGTGGAAAAATGAGGTTATTTATTCCCTCTTTCCTGTGTGAAAACTCAGGAGATTTGCGCTAGGGATTTGACAGACTCCATACATTTGTAAGGGGGAGAAGCAAAACTAGTCTTTTGTGGACAAGTCATATAAGACTTATAGACACCGTATTTGACAAGTTATAACTGCCCTCTGAGTGGCATCCACTTCCTAAACAACATGCCTCTTGAAACTCTATGAACTTGGATAAATGTTGATAGTTATAGAAAGGCTTCAGGCCTTTCGTTCATAGGGTTGCAATGAGTCGTGCGTGCTCGACATGATGGCAATCAACAACAGCTGCCCTCTAGAATTTCCAAGGCTATGATCTTTATGGAAGGAGACTGTCACATCTTTCTCCCATAGAGTGGTAGGGGGTGCTGACAGTTTGGTGAGCAGCTATAAAGTTGACTACTATGGCCCTAGGATCCCCAAAGAAAACATCAGAGGTGTAAATAAAAGGAAGAGTGCAGGGTTGATGGAAGAGGGGAACTGGCATGAGAGCAGCAAACAACAGTAATGATGAGAAAGGGCCCTATTTCAGCACCACTTCTCAAGAAAATTCTTAGTAATAAATATTTAGTTGAACACGTTTTATGGGACCTTTTTTTTCTTTCTATCTTCTTCTCCAGTTTCTCTTTCTTCTTGTCTTCATTTTTTAGTATCTTTCTGACCTGCCATACATTATGAGTTTACCAAATGTCCCTGCTCATGTGACATCATGATTGCTATATGTGAATCTGCATCAAGGAATAGTGACAAAAATATGCATGCACCATTGTGCAATTATGTTTTATCAGAAAGTTCAAAGATAAAGTTAATAATCATTTCCAGAAAATAACAACGTATGTAAGAAATACAGGACCTTCTGAGAGTGGAATTTTGTGCACGATCTTGGCCATGAAGTTGGCTTTGTTAGTGAACAAGACCAGGGCGTGAGCTAAATGTCCTCTAATCTCTTGATATTAGCTTTCTCTCAGACATCTTTCATTATTTTTGGAAAGTCTCCCTTTCTGATTAAATGAGTGTAGTCTCTGAATCTGAGCATGCAGCATTTTGTTCCTGTGTAACATCACTCCCCTCCCATAGTAAGCCAATCTAGTGCATCTTCTAAATATTTATTTTATGGATGGCTTTTGAAAAGATTTTTTTTAAATATCCAGGTGAAAAGACAGGGCAAAGTCCAATGGTAATTAATTTTATAAACCATAATGTATGAGAATGATTGTAGGCAACAGAATGCGAGTGAAGTATAGTGTGAAATATAATACATACAAGCTTTGTCATAAGCCAATAAAAAATTTAAAATATATGTTTGTTATTGTTGTCAGTTACTTTTGTTGACTTCATTCTGATAGAGCTTGAAGTAGTCTACAGGGTTTTCAAGGTCATGTCCCTTCAAAACTTGATAGCCGGGTATCCCCCATGTGTGTTCAAACTACCATCCTTTCAACTAGTAATCGAAGGCACAATGATTTAGACTAGTCAGGAACTTATTAAAAGCTCTATGATTGATAAATAATTTAAACTGATAGATAATATTGTCATTATTAACGTTAGTTATTAGGAGCTGTTAAACTAAACCTGGACTCATAGCAACTCTAAGTACAAAAGAATAAAAACTTGCCTGGTTCTGTGCCCTCCTCACAATCTCTGAGGTGTTCAAGCTCATCTTTGCTGTCACTGGACCAATCTATCCTGTTGAGAGTCTTCCTCTCCTTCAGTGAAGCACTACTTTTCCAAACTCAGTACCATTGTACAAAGACCAGCCCTTCCTGACAATATATCCAAAGTATGTAAGACAAAGTTTTGCCATCCTTATCTCTAAGAAACACTCAGCTGCATGTTTCCCAGACAAATTTGTTTGTTCTTTTGGCAGTTGATAAGGAGTTCATTCAGTATTTGTTAGCACTGTAATCCAAAGACTTCCATACTTCTTCTATCAGCTTTATTCATTGTCGAACTCTCACATGCATACAATGCAATAAAAACCCAAATATCTCTTCAGTCAGGGGCATCTTTGTCTCTAAGTGATATTCTTGTTCTTTAGCATTTAAAATAGGCCTTTGACATCGTATTTCTTCAGTGTGATATGCCATTTTATCTCTTGACTCATGCTTCCATTGCTGTTAATTGCTGATCCAAGTAAAATTAAACCACTGACAACTTTAATCTTTTCTCCATTTATCATGATGTTGCTTATAGGTCCAGTTATTTGCCTGATCCAAGCCATACTGTTTGTATTATTGTTGTTGTGTACCATTGAGTTAGAACTGACACATAGCTGACCCTCTAGAAAGTTTTCAGAGTCAATAAATTGTGTGAAAGGAGGCTGCCCATCTTTCTCCTGCAGAACAGCTGGTGGATTTGAACCACATTACATTCAAGTAAGATTCTGCTGAAGATATTGTTCCTGATCCAATTCCTAGTATTGGTTTCATTAATTTTTACATATCTGAATGTTAAACAATGATTAAGAGTGACCAGAGAAAAATCATTGCTTTTAAATTGTGGTGTTGAATAATCGTACTTGAATATCCAAGGATTGTCAAGAAAACAAAGAAATCTGTCTTGGAAGAAGTACAGCCAGTGCTTCTTAAAGGAGAAAATTCAGTTTGAACTTGTGGAAGTTCCCTATTCTAGACACTTTTTAAATAATCTTCAGCAAAATTTTACTTGTATATGTCATTACTGATATTGTTTAAAAGTTTCCACACTTTGTTGGGTTACTTTTTTTTTCCCCTTCTGGAAATGACAACACATATGGATTTCTTTAAGTCACTTGACTTAAAGTAAGCTACTTCCCATATTTATTGACAAAGACTGGTGAGTATGTCCAGGGCTGAATCTGTTTCCTGAGACATCTCAGTTAATATTCCATCAATTCTTAGGGCCTTATTTTTTGTAAATATCTTCAGTGCAGCTTGGAGTTATTTCTTTAGTACCGATGGCTCTGGATCATATGCTGCTTCCTGAAATGGTTTCATGTCAGCTAACTCTTTGTCGCACAGTGACTTTTTCATCTTCCTTTAATGCTTTCTGCATCATTCAAGATTTTACCCATCAAATCCTTTGGTATTAGAACTCATGGCATTTGATTGTGTGGATCATAACAATTGCAGATAACATTGTCATTGTTGTTGATTGTCTTTGAGTCGAGCATGACTCATAGCGACTCTACAAATAAAAGGCCTGAAGCCTTTATATAACTATTGACATTTATCAAAGTTCACAGAGTTTCTGGAGGAATGATTTTTAGGAAGTGGATGCGACTTCTGCGTTCAAATACATACACCACACACACACACACACACACACACACACACACACACATTTAAATTCAGATGAGATAGACTCAAGGTCCAATTTATCTTGGTTCTCCAGGCCTTGTTTTAATTTTTTTCAAATTCAATTTTAACATGCACATAAATTATTGATAATATGTCCCACAGTCATCAACTGGCCTGGTTTTGACTGCTGATATTGAGCTTCTCCATCACCTTTTCCCATAAGTACAGTTAATCTGATTTCAGTGTGGTCCATCAGTCAAAAATCTATGTGTATAAACATAACTTATGTTTGTTTTAAAAAAAAGGTATTTGCAACGAAGAAATCATTGATTGTATAAAATTCTTTCAGTCTTCAGCCTCATTTCTATTCCAAGTCTGTATTTTCTAAATGTCCTTATTTGTTTCAAACATTTTGCATTCCAATCATCAATTATTACTCATGCATCTTGATTGTATGTTCAATCTATTTGAGACTATAAAAATTGGTAGAAGTCCTCAATTTTGTAATTTTTTACTTTGGGACTTGGAATAATAGTTGGGCTACTATGTCTTCCTTGTATGTGTATGTATAGTAGCCTGTTACTCACAACATTGTACTTCAGGATATATCTTTAAGTGTTCTTTTTGATTATGAATGTCACTCAAGTTATTCTTCAATTTGTCATTCTCAGCATAATAGACCATATGACTGATTAATTTAGCAATTTCATTAAACGTTTCCTTCATTGAGTTTATGCTAGCTCCTAACAACTCTGTATAACAAAGTACATATACTTATTTATTTCTCATTTTCATGACCAAGGTAGTGTCTAAATTATGTTGATAAAGGGAGGTCTGTTATACGGTATAGTGTCTAGTGAGTTGCACTGTTACTCCAAAGGCTGTGCATCTCCTGTGTTTCATTTTCACCAGTAGGTCATCAGGAGAAAGGTAGGCAGCCCCTTCCTTTCCAATATAGGGGCTCAGAAATCTCATAGGATCTCCAATATTGGAACCTATTTGACAATAAAGGATTTTGAGTTTTATATTTTATAACTATATTTGAATGCTAGAAATCATTTTATGGACCTTAAACACTCTTTACAGGGTTCAACATTTGTGTGTTATGTATTGCTGTTGACATATAAAGGAAAGTTGGGGAGTGACTTAGAAGTTCCTGTGTCAAATACCATTTTGCCGCTCACAAACTGCACGAGTTTCAGATTGATCTTTCTCCTTATAGACTCTAGTCTGCCTAGTCTAAGAATTATCACATTCTCCAAGGTCCCTTTGGGCTGCTTCTTTAATAACCTTGTGAGTGAAGAAATACCCAGGTAGGCATGTGTAGAACATTTCCATATTCCCAGCAGTCCAAGAGTACCTAAACTAAAATAAGCTCAAGGGACTTCTTGAAGTCAGAATTCTATTTTTCAAGCCAGGAAGCTGGTCAGTGTGTCTGAGAGTTATGGGGCATGACTTGCAAAATCCCTAGTGATTCTTTCCCTTCTTCTGCACCTTCCGTACATAAAGCTATCTCAAGTAGGTAAGACAGAGTGTTAGGCTCTAACACTCTTTGTCCTTGACTTCTAAATCTTGAGTGCTATGATATGACAATCTGAAAAGTAAAGGTTGTCCCAAATCTGAGTCAGTTTTTCCCCGACTTGTATTCTCTTAACTTCATTCTCTCCGAGTTTTGTATTTTCTGCTATTACTTTTATTTCTGTTTTTTATGTTTCCTCTTTTGGACATTGCTTTGAATGTAGATGCTTTAGAAAGAACTTACATTCCCCCCCCCCCACACACACACACAGAATAATTTGCAGTAGTGGTGTGTACAAAGGCTCTGTTTGCTTTGGAAGCTGTTTTGTATGATCATACGTAGTGCTAAAAAATTCCGAATCAGAGTTATCTCCACATTTCATGCATAGACAAACAGGTAAGTGTAGTTAGAGCTTGCTGTTGTTGTGTTATACGGACTCAGAACCAACCCATAGCTGACCCTCCAGAATGTTTTCAGAGACAGTTAATCACACGGAGGAGATTACCCATTCTTGTCCTGAGGAGCAGCAGGTTACAGGT
Source organism: Elephantulus edwardii (assembly GCF_000299155.1). Taxonomy (NCBI): domain Eukaryota; kingdom Metazoa; phylum Chordata; class Mammalia; order Macroscelidea; family Macroscelididae; genus Elephantulus; species Elephantulus edwardii. The sequence goes on from NW_006399794.1 coordinate 10,515,346, forward strand.
AGGGAAATAAAGGAGACCTTTGAATGTGGAAAAGAGAAGAAAAAAATATTCTTGGAAGAAAGGATAAAGTAACCCTGAGTACAGACTGAGAAGTAGGGCTCACTTAGGGCACGTAATTTAATTTTATGTCTCTAAGAGTTTTCACAACTCTTCTCTGGATATTCATAGTGTCATTTGACAAGGCGGCATCAAAGAAAACCAAGTGCCAAAAAGGGTCTTAGCTCTTTAGATCTATAGAGCCTGTTCAAACCATGCTATGATCAAAGTAGGGACTGGTTGCAATAATCAGAGTCAAGGTTGAGCCATGGAGATGGTGGGAGAGGACTGAGGAGAATACTCATGATACTACAACAGAAATCAGGCAGAGAAATGGATACTAACAGGGATATAAGTATAAAGCATGTAGGGAGGAAGTTAACTTTGGCTGCCAATAGAAGTCAAGTAGTCAGGGAAGGGTATCTAGACCTTAATGATAAATTAGGATGCTCATGATAGAGCAGAGTTCAGAGCTGTTGCAGATAGGGTCACTATGAGTCACAAGCAACTCTATGGCACCTAATAACAAACATAACAAACAAAAATATCTGGCAGCTAGGGGAACTTCAGGTTATGTTTGGTTGCCAAAAAGTAGGCTTAATCTGGGTATCCTTAGATACAGGAAGAGGATTTTTATATTTGAGGCCAGAAACATTAACAAAATATGCAAGACTGGCTCAGTATCACCTACTTTGGGCATGTTGCCAGGAGGGACAAGTCCTTGGAGAAGGCTATCATTTGCTTGGAAGGATGTAGGGACAGTACAGGAAAGGAAGACCTTGAATTAGATGAATAGGCATAGTAACTGGAATAATGAGAGGGTAGAAGTGTCAGAGAATGAAATTGGTTCAGGGTAGAGAAAATGTTCAGAGATATTGTGCATATTATGAGTCATAGTTAACTCAATGGCACATAACAACAACAGCATTTTGGAATTTTAATGTTACAGAGTTTGAATTTGAATCCTTGGTAATGAGGACACAATTGGAATTTCTAGACAGATTAGTCTTTAAAAGTCACTTTAAGTACACTTTAAGGTGCACCTAATCCAAGCCCATATTTTTAATTGCCTCCTATGCAATCTGAGAGTTGAGCAATGAATAAGGATAACTAAAGAAGAATCTATGCATTTGAATTATGGTAAAGAGTACTGAATAACCCATTGATTTCCCATGGAACAAGTAATGCAGCAGGGGTGTTCCTTAGAGGCAAGAGTGGTAAAAATTTATTTACTGTACCTTGAACATGTTATGGAGAGGGATCAGTTTTGGGAAAGATATGCTGGGGAAAATGGAGAGTCATAAAAAGAGAGGAACACATTCAACAAGATGGACTGATACAGTGACTGTAAAAATGGGCTTGAGCACTCTGTCCATTGTGAGGATGGCACAGTAGAGGTCAAGGTTCAGCTCTACTGTTCACAGAGTCACTATGAGTCATAACCAACTTGACAGCACATAAAAACAACAAAGTTGAACAATTTCCTTTTAACATATTACTCCTATTTTACATTAGAGAATGGGCTAATTATAGGCAGGAAGCTAATAAGAAAAATATTATTTTGGCACAGGAATGCAATATTTTAGGTCTAACGTATGATGGTGGTAATATAAGAAGGAGAAGAGTGTTGACAGGGGCCATCTAGGCTTTTTACCATTTGTTAATGTGGTTTAACATAGTAAATCAAAAGAAAGAAGTCAAAGTGATGACCGGCTTTTAAGTCTCAGTCTTTGATAAAATGATTAAAAGACCTGACAAGAATAAAAATAAATTCTAGGGTAGAAGTAAATTATTAATCCAGTTAATTTGGGATTGTTGTTGTTGTTTTTATGCCCCATAGAAGTAGTTTGCAACTCATAGCTACCCTATGTTCAGTAGCTCTGAACCCTTCCCTATCCTGAGCCAGACTCACTAATTTTGACACACCAATACCCATTGCCTCAGTTACTGTATCAATCCATCTCATCCACTGTCTTCCTCTCCTGCATATCTTTCTATCCTTTCAAGCATGATGTCTTTCTCCAAGGACCAATTTCTCCTGGCCACATGCCCAAAGTATGTGAGACAGCTTCAAAATCCTAGCTTCCAAGGAGAAACTTGGTTTAACCCTCTCTAAGACCTATTTGTTTTCTTGGCAGTCCATGTTCAAGAATCTTCTCTAGCACCAGAACTCAAAGGCATCAATTCTTCTTCTATCATCCTTAGTAATTTTACTGTTCTCTGAAGTATAATAAGTAATTGTGAGGATCATGGCCTGGATTAGGTACACCTTACTCTCTAGACTGACATCATTGCTTTTCAGTACTCTGGAGAGGTTCCTGACAGCCAATTTTTCCAATGCTATTCATCTTTTGATTTCCTGACTTCTGATGTTAAGAGTGTTTGTGGAGCCGAGCAAGCTGTAATTGTTAACAATTTCAATCTCTTCTCCATCTATTATGATGCTGCCAATTGACCAAGTGGTGAGAGTCTTTGTCTTCTTGATGTTGAGCTTCAGTCCATATTGAAGACTACAGTCCTTGACCTTCTGCAGCAAGAGCTTCAGGTCTGTGTTATTATTAAAAAGATAACTAAGAAATGATGTTTCAGCAAATAAAATTATTTGGGAATACTAGACAGAGAAATTGGAGAGTGGAGGAGGCAAAGTATATTGCCCAATATAAATTCAGGTATTAGCTCAGCAGTCTCAAAGTTCAAATCTTCAATTATTCCAGGCGTTAGTTTCAGTTCAGCAGTCACCTTCTCCTTCCACCATCTGGCAAGAACAGCAAAACCCTTTAACTATGGCCTTTATCTCAGGGCACCTCTGGTTACACCTTGTCACAATTCCTCAGTTGCAATGTCCTAGTTTCTCCACCACCATTACCAAGGTCTCATCCTCAACAGGATCTTGCTCCAGTGTCCCTCAAGCCTCACTTGCACAGTGTGGGAAGCACTCTCTCTCTTATTCTACTTCCATAGCTGTTGATGATTTGAAAGACCATGTGCCTGCAGTTAAGGTAGCGAGAGGCCAAAGGGGCTATGGTAATGGCTAAAAAAGCCAGCTTTAGGGTAATACCACAGACAGAAAACAAAGACCCAATTAAAAAAAATCACACCCAAAACCCAAAGACCAGACTTATGATGATCCCATATATATCAGAAAAGAATTGTGTACCATAAATGTTTAAACAGCAGAGTTTTCAGAATTTTTCAGAGTTTTCAGAAGTTTCCTAGAATATTGTGCTACCTCTTGGTTTACTTTAATTCCCAAACTTGTGAGTCACAGATGATTGAGTGAACTGTTTGCTTACTCAAGGACTCTGGAAGAATGAAAAAGTGAATGGAATTAGAAAAATGAGTTTAAATCTACTTTATGCACACAGCAAAAACAAACAAACAAACAAAACAAAAACAAAAATAAAAAACCAACAAAACAAGAACAAAAAACCAACAAAAAACACCCACAACCCAACTGTGTTTCTTCATAATGAAAAGTCACCCTTATTGGGGGCTAGCTTTTTTTCGATCTATCCTATATCCAGATAAATGACTGGAATTAATAAGACACTATGAAAAATAAAGAAGTTGTAGATAAAGTACTGATGGTCCCATAGGAGGAAAAAGGGAATGAAAGAAAGTTTCATGTCTTCATAAATAACTGGAGTGTTCAGTTATTCAGTTACTCCAAGGGTTCATCTTACTTAAGGGTATAGTTATCAGGTAAGTTTTGTCTTGTCTTAAATTAATAGTTAAGGATTGCTTTTGATAAAAATATCTTATGCTTGTTTTTAAATTATTAAATAGAAACTGAATTTTTATTATTAATGCTAGTTATAGAAAGGCTTCAGGCCTTTTTTAAAGGGTCGCTATGAGTTGTGCTCAACTCAAAGACAATTAACAACAACACAACAGATATTTAGCATTATTAATTATTACTTTATTATAATAAAATACACAGGTAAATTATTTTTTCATTTATATGAATATTGTTTTATACAGTTACAGTCTGCACTTGGTAACAACACTTGCCAAATTGTCGGCTGTGGTTCTCATTTCGCTTAATTTTCCTACCCTATCCATTCTTAACTTTTGAATTTTCTCTCTGGAAAAATGCTGTGCCCTTTTGATCTTGTAGACTTGATTGTTCTAAGTAGGGAGAATACCTCCTTGGTGTTGCTACTCACCTGTATATCCTATTATTTATTATCTGGCTGAAAGGTGAGCCATGGGGGATGACTTTAATTCCAGGCTTAACGTATGAATGAAGGTCATATTCTCAGAAGTTTCATCAGGTTCTAATAGAGCAGCAAATCTGGTAATTTTTGTGATTTCGAGTTTTGTTCCACAGTTTTCTGATTCTGTCCAATATTCTCTATAGTTTCTAGATTGATTAGGAGTGGTGTAACAGAATTATGCATAGGAATCAATCAAATACATGCAAAGTAGGGTTATCAGACTAGCCACTTGAATAAATGAGAAGAACTGAGATGATTCCAGAAAATGGCAACAATGAAGGGCAAGAATAAATGACTTAAGGAATAAAATTTATATTTTTATAAATTGAAAAACTGGATGATATAATATGATCTCGAGATATTAGATAGAGGTGGTGGATGAAACTTGATTTTTGTCTTCTTTACAGGAGTGTTCCTAGAATCTAAACAGGAGTCCCATGATGGAAGATAACCCTCACAACAGGTCAGGGTTGCCTCCTTTCACGTTGACAGGTATCCCAGGGCTGGAGACCTCCCAGCACTGGATGTTTCTGCTGCTTGGTCCTCTTTACACTGTCTCCATTGTGGGAAATGCCCTTATTCTCTTCATTATCAAGGAGGAACAGAGTTTGCATCAGCCTATGTACTACTTCCTGTCCCTACTATCAGTCAATGACCTAGGTGTATCCTTTTCCACACTTCCCACGGTGCTGGCCACATATTGCTTTCAATTAAGGGAGATCAGCTTTAATTCTTGCATGGCTCAAATGTTCTTTATCCACCTTTTCTCCTTCATGGAGTCTGGGATTCTGCTGGCTATGAGCTTTGATCGTTATGTGGCTATCTGCAACCCTCTGAGGTATGCCACAGTGCTCACTGATACCCGAGTGTTACACATGGGCATAACAGTTATTATCCGTAGTTTCTGCGTGGTCTTTCCACTACCTTTCCTTCTGAAGAGACTGCCCTTCTGCAAGGCTAATGTACTTTCTCATGCCTATTGTTTGCACCCAGACTTGATTCGCCTGCCCTGTGGTGATATCTCTGTCAACAATATCTTTGGTTTATTTATTGTTATCTCTACTTTTGGTTTGGACTCTGCACTCATTTTTCTCTCATATGTGCTCATTCTGCGCTCTGTGTTGGCCATTGCTTCCCGGGAGGAGCGATTAAAGACACTCAACACATGTGTGTCCCACATCTGTGCTGTTCTCATCTTTTATGTGCCCATGGTTGGTGTATCTATGGCTGCTCGCTATGGGAGACATGCTCCAAAGTATGTGCACACACTCATGTCCCTTGTCTACCTCTTTGTGCCTCCAATGCTCAACCCTGTCATTTATTCCGTTAAAACCAAAGAAATTCGCCGAAGGCTTCTCAAAATACTACTGGGGACCAAGTTTTGAACAGAAGGGATTTGTTCAAAGGTTATGAGTCACAGGATGTTTATTTCTATTTAGAAAATTTTAATATCCAGAACTCATCTTGACAAATATTTTTAAGTTAGCTTTTGAATAATGACTCACAATATTGGCACTAATTGAGATTCAAGACAAGAGATTTTCAATTTTATCCTTTCCAGATTGTGCATTTCTGTCTGTATTAGTTAGCTTCTTTATACCATAGACTAGGCTTTCTAAGCTTGGCCCCAGTCTGCCTCTTATTAACTTTATGATTTTGAGCTTTACTCCATGTCTCTGATTCACCTTGAGTTGTTTTTTGTGTGTGGTGTAAGATATGGATCCTGTTTCAGCTTTCTGCAGTCCATTTTGCCAACGTCATTTTTTGAAAAGATTGTAATTTCCCCATTTGATAGGTTTTATTTCCTTGTTGAATATCAGTTCACCATAGATAGATAGGTCCATTTCTGCATTCTCGATTCTGTTCCATTGGTCTATCTGACAGTTACTGTACCAGTACCCTGCTGTTTTGCTTACTACCACTGTGTGGTAGGTTTTGAGGTCAGGGAGTCCTATTCCTCTCACTTCATTTTTGCTTTTTAGGAGTGCTCTGCTTATTCAGGGTCTCTTTGCTCTCCAAATAAACTTGACAATTTCTCTTTCAACCTCCTTGAAAAATGAATTTGATATATGAATTTGTATTGAGATTGCACTGAAAATGTAGATTGCTTTTGGTAGGATTATAATTTTCACTATATTGAATCTTCCTATCCATGAACAAGGTACATTTTCCCCATTTATTTAGGTCTTTTATTGTGTCTTGCAGAAAAGTTCTGTAGCTTTCTTTGTACAGGTCTTTTTCGTTTCTAGTTAGGTCCATTCCCAGTTATCTCAACTGGTGCTTGGCTAGTGCAAATGGTTTGCTTTCTTATTTTCCTTTACTGAGTTCTCTTTTTTACTGGAGAGGAATCCCACTGACTTTTGGATAGCCTTCCACCCTACTAAATTGGTCTACTAGCCCTAGCAGGTTTTTTTGTTAAGTCCTTGGTGTTTTCTGTGTACACTATCATATCATCTGCATTTTTACCATCTGCAGTTTAGCTATATCTTTGCTAATCTATATTAATTTTCTTTTTTTTTCTTTGGTGTGTTGCCTTAGCAAGTACTTTCAGTACAATATTTAATAGAAGTAGTGACAGTGGGAATCCTTGTCTGGTCCCTCTTTAGAAGGAAAATTCTTTTAAACTTTTCCCAGTCAGTGATATTGGCTCTTGTTTTGCATATATACTTTTCACTTTGTTGAGATAAGTCCCATCTATTCTAATTTTGTTGAGTGTCTTAATCAGGAAGGAGTGTTGGATTTTGTCAAATGCTTTCTCTGTATCAATTGCTAGGATCATATGGTTCTTATTATTTACTCTGTTATGTGTTGAGTTATGTTGATTATTTTCCTTATGTTGAACCATCCTTGCATACCTGTATGAATCCCTCTTGATCATGATGAATTACTTTTTTTATGTATTTGGATTCTGCTGGCTCAGATTTTGTTAGGGATTTTTGCCTCTATGCTCATGAGAGATATTGGTCTGTAAGGTTTTTTAATTGGTGATGTCTTTGCCTGGTTTTAGTATTGGGGTTATGCTTGTTTCATAGAATATCCCTGGGAGTGTTTCTTCTTTTTCTATTTTTTAGTAATTTAAGTAGAATTGATGATAAATTTTCTTAAATATATGATAAAATTGTCCAACCACAATTGAATGGATAGTGAAATTATGGTATATTCACAAAATGGAATACTATGCAGAACTCAGAAGCAATGATTAAAAAAATGCTACATAACTTAGGAGAGACTGGAAAGCATTATGCTAAGGGAACTCAACCAATTTCATAAGGACAAATGCTGCATAAGACCAATATTGTAAAAAAAGAAGAATAACTAATAAAACATGTATAGGGACCCAAGGGCTAAGGGTTAGAGCAGAGGGATGAGGATCAGTAGAGGCAAAAATCACAGGGTTGCACAATTTGGTGGGTGGAGGGAGGGGAAAAAGCAAATGGAAAAGATCAGATAGAGACCTGAAAAGACAGGGTAATGATGGGCATAGTCCAATGGTGATTAATTTGATAAAACATAATGCATGGGAAGGATTGTATGAAATACAATGTGAATGAAGAATAGTGTGAAACACAATGTATATGAACTTTATAAGCAAACCAATATAAAGTTGTTCTTTTTAAATTTTTTATTGAGAATTTAACAAAAATTTACTAAGAACTTGGATTTCCATTCATTCATTTTTTGCACAATTTCCTCCCTACATCCCACCCCCATTTTACTTTTCTCTTTTAAAAAATATTTCATTAAAACAGTCTTAAAATGCATAATAGGACACTTTACCAAAGAAGACATTCACATGGCAAACAAACACATGAAGAAATGTTCAAAATCCCTATCTCTAAGAGAGATGCAAATCAAAACAACTATGAGATAGCATCTCACCCCAGTGAAAATAGCAAAATTTAACAGAACAGCAAACAACAAATGCTGGCGAGGTTGCAGAGAAATGGAAACCCTTATTCACTGTTGGTGGGAGTGTAAAATGGTGCAACCACAATGATAGTTTCTCAAAAAGTTGCCATTTGACCCAACAATTCCACTACTGTTAATATACAACAGAGAAACCATAACTGCTACCCAACCAGATATATACACACACCCATGTTTATCACAGCTTTGTTCACAATAGCAAAGAGTTGGAAAAAACCCAAGTGCACATTAGCAAACAAATGGAGAAGCTGTGTTATATTCACACATGGACTACTACGTTTCATTGAAAAAGAAGGAGCTCATTAAATATTATTCAAAATGTGTGACCCTGGAAGACATTATGCTGAGTGAAACATCTTATGGACAAAAGGACAAATACTGCAGAGTGCCACTGTTGTAAAATGGGACTGACATCGAGGTTG
>NW_006399794.1:10524937-10526175 GCF_000299155.1 Elephantulus edwardii
CTTGGGAGGGTGGAGGGACAGCGCAGGAGGGGAAGACCCTCTATGAGATGGATTGATTCGGTGACTGGGGTAATCGGGATGGGTGTGTCAGAGGCAGTGAGGTTGGCGCAGGACAGAGCAGGGTTTAGAGCTGTTGTGCATAGGGTCGCTATGAATCGGAAACGACTTGATGGCACATAACAACAACAACAACAACTTATATGTTGTTGTTAAGTGCCATCAATTCGAATACAATTCCTAGTGACCCTATGAACAACAGCTCTGAAACCTGGCCTGTTCTGTGTCATCCTCATTATCTCTCACATACTGGAATCCATTGGTGGTCACTGTGTCAATCCACCTGGTTGATGGCCTTCTTCTCTTTCACCAACCATCCACTTTTCCAAGAATGATGTCCCTCTCCAAAGAATAGCTTCTTATAGCAAGAGACCCAAAGTATGTGAGACAGAGATTTACCATCTTTGTTTCCAAAAAGCACTCTGCATGCACTTTCTCGAAAATATATCTTTTTGTTCTTTTGGCAGTCCAGTCCAGGGGACACTCAGTACTCTTCTCTAACACCATTCCTCAAAGGTATCAGTCATTCTGTCATCTTTTATTCATTGTCCAACTCTCAGATGCATAACAAATGATTGGAAAGATCGTGGCATGAATCAGTCACTCCTTAGTCTTCAAACTGGTGTTATTACTCCTCAGTAATTTGAAGAGGTCATTAAAGCAGGCTTACCCAATGCAATGCATCCCCTGATTTCTTGACTGCTAGAACTATTGATGTTGATTGTAGATTCAAGTAAGATGAAATTGTTGACAATTTCAATCTATTCTCCATCTATCATGATATTGCCTATCAGTCCAGTGGTAAGAATTCATGATGTGGAGATGTACTCCATATTGAAGACTGTAGACTTTGATCTTCTGCAGCAAGCAAGCATTTCAAGTCCTTCTCACTTTCAGCAAGTAAGTTTGTGTCATCTGCATAACACAGATTGTTGTTGAATCTTGATCCAGTCCTGATGCCACATTCTTCTTCACAGAGACCAGATTCTTGAATTATTTACTCAGCATGCAGATAAAAGAGATACAGAGAAAGGATATGCCGTCAAGTTGTAGATGACTTATAGTGACCCTATGAACAAAAGACCTGAACAAAAAAAAATAAAAAGACCTGAACACTTGTATAAATTTCATCAGTTCATAGAGTTTCTGGAGGTAAGCTATTTCAGAAGTGGATGCTACTC
>NW_006399794.1:10526980-10536784 GCF_000299155.1 Elephantulus edwardii
AAAAAACCCACCAACTAGAATAGTACTTTGATATAGAACTGACAGAAGTGTAAGCTTGGCTTTGAAGAGGCCATGGAACCAGCAATGTCATTGCTGATTTCAAATAGACCCTTCCTAAAAGTAGAGAATACCATAATAATACAGATTTGTGCTTTAGACTGTGTTGATCATAGCAAATTATGGCTAATATTGATAAGAATGGAAATCCTAGAACAATTATGCCACTTATACATAACTTTTTAAAAAAGAAAAGAAATTCATTAAAAACATTTATTGAATAAATATCATGAAATAGAATTCTGCTTTGGGGTTACTTATGAAGCATCTTTAACACCCTTCTTAGCATCTGCTTTCTTTCTGTCTGTTCTCCCCACCTTCAATTATGGAAAAACAGGTATTTTAACAACTATAAATTTTAATAGTGATACTTAACAACTATATTATTATTTAATAACGATACTTCACAGATTTGTGCCACAGAGCTAATGTTATCCTGAACTTCTCTGTTGACCTAGAGTTCTCTATTTGCGTGAAACACTTAATGAAAGAATGTATTTGTTGTTATTGTGTACCATTGAGTTGGAATTAACTCATAGCTAAACCTCTAGAGCGTTTTCATAGAAAATAAATTGCACAGTAGATTGTCATCTTTCTCCATAGAACAGAGGGGTAGTTTGAACTGCCTTTGAGATTGCAATGTAGCATCTTACCACTAAGCCAACAGAGTTCCCAACATTCATATTAGTATATGCTCTGAATACATCAGTGAATATCATAGAGCCAAGGAGGGGGCAATACTTTGTAAGCTTTTCAATCATAACAAAATATCCTGAGGGACAGAGTTTTGGATTATAGGGGCCTATTTAGACTACAATCTTTGAGACATCAGCACAGTTAGCATAACATAAAACAATGTTCTGCATCCTACTTTGGTAAGCAAAAATTAGGGTCTTAAAAGCTTGCAAGCAGCCATCTAGGGTGTTGCTTTAGTGTTTTCCTTTCTAAAATGAAAATGGAGGAGGAAAAGCAAAGTTATACTGAAACAATCAATAGTGGACTACTTGGACCTTAAATACCATGACTTTTAGACTAGAAAATCTAGATGGTGCCTGGCTACTACTGCTGACCACTTTAAAAAGGATTACAGTAGAACCCTAAAAATGGGGGAAATTTGGAATTAAACTATAACCCCCCCCAAAAAAATGTCAGACTTAACTGCTCTGATAAAGACAGGTGGGTCCACTGAGACTATGACCTTTATTTAGCCAGTCTTCTAACATGGAACAAAAAGCACTCCTGTGGCTCAGTTTGCAGCAAAATAATAGATTCACCTATATGGTAACAAATAGTGCCAGAGAGGCACTCACTCCTTAGAATAACCAAGAATACAAAGTCAAAAGAATATCTTGCCCAAAGATAAATTCCTTATGACAGAAAAAGGTAAAATAGAAGGATTAATAGGAAAGAAAATGATAAGGAGGAAATGGAAAGAGTGTGATTACACTGAGGTACTAAATGTTATAAAACAAAATGTCAATGAATGATGAAAACAATAGTGTTTGCAAACTCTCCTCAAATCGTAATAAAAATAATCACTAAATCCTAAATAAATATGTTCAATAACATTTTTGCATGAGGACAGCTTTCATATTTTAAATATACATAATTTTGACAACTTTACTTTTCTGCTGCTCTAAACATGTGCACTTAGTTTACTTATTGTTTTAGACATATTTAAAGAAATTTATATGTGAATTTAGGCACATGAAAATGTGTAAGGGAGGTCTGATGATCTAGTGGGTGTGCTGTGCTGCTAATTCAAAGGCAATTGGTTCAAATCTACCAGCGAGTTAGCCTATAAGAGAGAGATTCACTATCTCCTCCCATGTGATTAAAAGTCCTCTGAAAACCCATTGAGGACTCAGCTATGAGTCAATGCTAACTCTATAGCAATGACAGAAAGTTAGAGAGAGAAATTCTATCAAATGATCTAGCACAATCTCAGGTAGTTAAGAGGTTCTTAGTACATTCCCATTTTCTCCCTTCCATCCCCTAACATCGGTAAAAAGCTCCAACAATGACAATGAGGACAGACTCAGATCTGGATCAAGAGAATTCTGTTCAGGATTTGACTTTGTAAACAATTTTTCTGTGCAAATTAGCAAACCTTCCTTTTTAGAGTCTGAATTTCTTCATCATTATATTTGTGTGAAACCAGTTATTTCAAAGATTCTTTACTTTTTAGACCCTTCCATTAGTAACCTGGTGGTCAGTTTACCACAGATTGTGCCTTCTCTTCAAGTATACCCTGGCAGTAGGGTATTATGCTGGTAACCAAAAGGCTGAGTATCACTGGCAGTTCAAATCCATCAACCACTTTATGGGAGAAAGACGGGCACCTCTCACCCCGATAAGATTCATAACCATAGAAACCCAATGACTTGTGAGTTTTCCATGTGAAGTTTTACATTCACCTCAGCCCATAGGCATGTGTAAATTTAATTTTATAAAAGATTAAAAACTCAAATGAATGAAATGTTTCTCTAAAGGGATACTAGGTTAGATAGTGTACGAGCTAGTGATTCTGAATTCAGATGTGTCTGTAAGATGATAAAACTGTTTCTGGTCAGATGTGATTGAATAGTTTTCCCAGACACAACTTTCTGTGCTAAAACTAGGATGTCGTCTTTTTGCTCGTGAGTTAATTCTGATGTGTAGAGACCTTATAGGACAGAGTACATACTGCCTCATAGGGTTTTCTAGGCATGTTTCTAATTGTACAGGAGACAAGTCATTTCTTCCATGGAGCTGCTGAGTAGGTCCAAGTCATGACACTTTCACTTAATAACTGAGTGTTTAATCATTTTTGTTAAGTGCCATTGAGTCAAGCAGGGCTCATAGCAACGTTATGAATAATAGAACCGAACCCTGTCGTGTCTTGTGCCGTCCCTATCATTCCTATACACTTGTGCATTGCCTTAGACACTGTATCAGGCTATCTTATTGAAGGTCTTCTCTTTCACTAATCCTCAACGTTTCCCAGCATGGCATCCCTCTCCACAGACTAGCTTCTCTAAGCAACATGGCCAAAGTATATGAGATGAAGCTCCTTGCCTCCAAGAAACATTCTGGTTGCACTTTTTCCAAGACATGTCTGTTTGTTCTTTTGGAAGTCCATGGGATATTTGGCACTCTTCTCCAACACAACTCAAAGCCACTGATTCTTCTCTTGTCATACTTACTCATTGCCCTGCTCTCAGATACATAACAGATGATTGGAAAGACTAGGTCTTGAATCAGGCACACCTTTGACATTAGACTGTTATCATTGCTCTTCAGGACTTTGGAGGGGTACCACAAGGTGTTCTTAAAACAAGTACAGCCTTATGGAAAACTGGCTAGGTCTTTAGTGACTCAAAATATGTAAGCTCATAGTGATTGTGCTATTTTGTGGTAGAAATCCAATTGGGATATGACATAGTGGAAAGAAATGGAAAGCTCCAGCATGGGAAGTAGCAAGAATCAGTGCATCTAGAGTACAATTCAAGCTCTGTTATATACTTATTAAAGAGATGATTTTTTTAGCTTAAACTGGTACTTTGCAAAATGAAGGGCTGAAGAAGCTGATCTCTCCAGGGTGATTTAGTCCTAAATCTTAATTTCTATGGAATCTCTAAAGAAGAAAAATACTAGGCACAGAGCACACATCCATTGAAGAGCTTTTGCACTCCCTGTGGCACCAGCAGCATCATTAAGTCCCTAGAGTCACACCCCAGGGGACTTTATAGACAGCTTTATAGAAGTTAGGCAGAGAGTGGTGAAGGCTGGCAGAGCAGCTGTGTGCAGTGTGGATCTTCAATGTTTCAGCTCGATAGGGGACACTTCATTTGCCCCTCTTCTCATTCACCAGACTTGCCCTGGGGGAAGTAAGTTGAAACTTAAGCAATTCCCTCATGGAGGCTTATAGAATCTCATCTGTAACTTCAAAAGGCTAAAATCTTTGGAATCTGAAAGTTTGAAGGTGGAGATGCTATCTAATTAACCTGAAGAAATGTTGCCCTTCCCTCACCTCCTACACCCATATTCTTCACTTGTGTCCTTTGCTACCCAAAATGTTACTCACCTAGCCTGTTTTAGTCAGTGGTTACTCTAAGCTTTGGCCCCAAAACACATCTTTGGAAGTTTTTGTTGGTACAAATATTTCAGTTCAATTAATTAATGTTTCAGTATTCTTACTAAGAGTGATTAAAAGACTGAGACATTAAAAAGAAAAAAAGCTTTAGTATGGAAAGGGAGAAAGGGACCGTCAGACCCTTTGTTGTTACTTGCTAGAGTAGAAGTATTTCGTAACAGTTCAAGATCATGACTTCTCAGAAGCAGATTACCAGCTCAATCTTCCAAACTGTCCCTGGGTGAGTTTGAACCAAAAATCTTTTGCTTAGTAGTTGAGTGTTTGTTTGTACCACCCACTGACACTAAGCCTGCAGTCCCTAAATGCCCCCTATACTACTGCTTTCTTGGTTTCTGTTTCTTCACAGCAGATCTTAGAGTAGGAACCTTAAGTGAAACTTTAAAGATGACACTATATTTTTTCTGTGTTAGAGATATGAAAAGAAATATGAAGTTAACAAAAATCACGGTATCTGGCAAATCTGAGAAAAAATATTTGTTGAACATTAGGAGAGTTGTTTTACTTATCGTAATTGATTTTGTTATTTAAAAAAATAGTTCATAATACCTGCTTCCTAGGGTAGTTTATTTAGGGTTTTATGACTGATAATCTTGTTAACTGAATAAAAAGATAAGAAAAATGGGAAATTTTCAGAGCTTAAAATTTATTGAGGGATACAGTTTTGTATTGTATTAACCCAAAAGCTAATGTTTGAACCTATCAACCACTTTTCAGGAGAAGGATATGGTAATAATTCAGTAAATGTTTGCAGTCTTGCAAACCATATAAGGCAGTTCTACTCTGTCTTAAAAACTTGCAATAAGTCAGAATTTATTAAAGGGAAGTGGGTGTATAATTTATTGAGGAAATAAATTTAAATAATCATACTGGTAATTTTAAATGATACAAATCACTATAAAGAAAAATATGTATGGAAGTATATTGCAGGGATAATATATAACCAGAAGTATAATAGTAATAGATGACCAGTATAATGAAAAGATAAATTCCTAGAAGTGTTGATTCTGCTATATACTATAATGTTGTTGTTATTGTTAGGTGCCATCACGTACAACTTATAGCGACCCTGTGAGCAGAAGATCTGAACCCTGTTCTATCAAGTGCCATCCTCACACTTTCTGACATCCAAGAGCCCATTGTGCCAGTTACCATGTCAATCCACTTGATCGAGGGTCTTCCTCTCCTTCACTGACCCTCTACCCTTCCGAGCATCATATCCCTCTCCAAGGAATCCTCCTAGCAATAATGATGTTTAAACTTAAATTCTTACTGAATTTCTATTTCCAAAGCTAAGCCAGACCACTATATTTCAGCACAAATGTTTCAATATTTGATTTATATTATAAACAAAGATTTTACCTGGTTTGTGGAGAATGGTATATCACTAGTCAGGAAATTATCAGATAGACCTTAAAGTCAGTCTGATTAATGCCTGCAATTCAATAGTGGGAATGGACTGTAATTGGAAGTGCAATAGAGAAGAAAGAAACAGAAAGAAATATACACTATAAAGCTGTTCTTAGACAAATCTAGAAAGACATTAAGAGATACCAAACGATGTCAGGTTTTTTGTGATTTGAGTACCTGGATTGATGTTGCTGGACTTAAGAAGATGGGTACTGGGAAGGAAGGAGCCAAGAGTGCAAATAGCAAAGAGTTGAGTGTTTCTGTTATGTTTATGATGCTCATAAACTATTAAAATTAATTGTTAAGTAGAGAGTTATATGCTTGGCTTTATAGTTAGAATAAAAATATAAATGACAGAGATAACTTTAGGAGTCATTACTATACAGAGGAGAGACAAGGAAGACATTACAAGAAAGAAAGAATTTTGAGAATATTAATTATAAGAAGGAGTACAGAAGTAATTGCCAGCTAGAAGGGATAGACACATAGGGACAAAAAAGATAGCTACATAGAGACAATTTCATGATTAAGGTGCTTATTAGAGAAGTCAACAGACTGTAATTCAGATTGGCAGCAAGATACAATCGCCTAGTCAGAACAGCTTCCAAAATATGCCTTCAGCTTCGTGGCTTCAGATCAGTGTTACAAAGCTCTTAGTCCTATTTCTCCCCCAAGTCTTCCAACAAACTGGGGCAAAGACTTCTAGTTCTACTTTCGTGAGGTAACAGTTCCAAGGTCAGCTCTGTCTCATGTCGAATCTCTGGTTCTCGGCTGCAGCTGCTGTATCTGCTGCTCCTGTAGGCTCTGGTATGAGTAGTCAGGAATCTTTAGATCCAGTGGACACCAACTTTGTGCTCTCTGCTAGTGGTGAGATTCTCAATTTCTGTTGCTGAATCCACTCAGTTTAATGGTAAGCCTATCCAACCCCTTTGTGAATAGGCAAATGTATGTATATATGTATGTATGTCCCCGCCCATCCATGTAGCAAAATCAAACTCAATGAAGAAGAAAGCCACTTTGAACAATAATCCCTTGACCCCACAGACTTCCTCACTCTTGGCTTTTCTAGTCAATAACCTTCATATTTGAAGAATTAACTTTCTCATTACAATCATCCTACTAATGACTATATTTGTAAAAGCATGTAGACCAGCTACTTTATGCCTCATGCCTTAATAACCCCATTGAGATAGCCAATTTCTAATCTATCCACCCACATTAAACCACTACTCTGAGAAAATAAGCATGTCCCTTTTGCTTAAGAACCTTCTGTTCAGTTTGGCAACTCTGAGCAGCTGCATTCATAAGTAAAATCCAGTCTAGAGCAGCCATCAGGTTATAGGAATCAACATCAGCTCATAACATCATTTTTTCCTCTGATTGGGTTCTGGTCAACTCATCTCCAGCAATTTGTGACTATTTCCAAAGGGACATCAACCACACACTCAGGAGTCCACACTCCCTGAATTCCTAACCAGCTTGCCCCTTCACTCAGTCTTAGCCCCCACAGGGAGGCAAGGCAATAGAGATTTTGTTGTTTTTCCTGTGACAGTGACTCTTAAAATTAATGCTAGTGAGGGGGAGAAGATGGGGAAGAGTGGAGTATTTTTAAGGGTTGATATGTGTGAGTTAAATCACTGATTATCAACCTTATTTTTAAATTTCACTCAGGAAGTTGTTTTTTTAATTTTTTTAAAAATACTGATTTTTGAGTCCTAATCCAGAGAATCTTATTTAGCTGATAAAATTTATCCTCAATGAAGAGGTTTTTAAAAAGCCTCTCTATTAATGTAACACACAGCAGTATTTGAGAATCTTTAATCAATCAAACCAAAACAACTAAAAACAAACCAAGAACATTTTTTTTAAAAAAAGAAAAATACAGAAGGAAACCACAAGTGGATGGGTACTGAGTCTTGGCCCTTGCTGATTTAATAAGGAGTTAAACCAACAGAGAGAGGAGTAGAATTGATGCCCGAGTGTGGGCAAGAGAGGAACATAGTTGAGAATATAGAGATAATTTCTGCTTGCACAAGAGTAGTAGAATAAGGGAGGACTCCATGAAGGGGACATTGTACCTGTACTAGAAATCTGAGTGGTTCAAAGCTAGTAGATCTTGTTGTTGTTGAGTACCATAGAGTTAGAACCAACCCATAGTTGACCTTCTGGTGGGTTTTCAGAGGCAGTTAATTGCCCGGGAGGAGATTGTCCATCCTCTGCCTCCAGCTGTGTGCCTTTGGGATTGCAGTGCAGCTTCTTGTCATTAGGCCACCAGAGCTAGCTACAGTTGGTAGGTTGCCGTTGTTAAGTGCCATAGAGTCGAGCACAACTCATAGCACCCTATTAACAAAAGATCTAAACCCTGTTCTATAACTATAATCATTTCTCTAAGTTCATAGAGTTTCCAGAGGCATGTGGTTTAGGAAGTGGATGCCACTCCTGCTTCCACGCCTCTCTTAATTTGGGAGCTCCACCAAAGACTGTCTACCATGTGTAACCATTATGGCATTTGACACACCAGTGATACAGTGTTCACTATCACAGTAACTCCCAGTACAGTGAGTTGATAGACTAGGGCTGTACCATTTAGAAGAATAATAGTTCCAAACAAGCAGCTCTTGGGCCCAAGTGACTTTTAAATACATAAACCACCCATCAGGCCCTGATTGGCTCTAAATAAGAGGCTTCTAGTGAGTAGATAGAATGGGGGAGAATATATTTCCCCCATTAGGGAAAGATTTATACATATATAAAGGACACAGAAGAAGAGATGCAAGGGAAAAAAAGAAAAAATGTAAAACATTTTGTTTTGGCAAGGAGATGGAGCCCATCATAGACCAGATAATTTAGACTACGGAAAGTCCGAGATGTACCTAATGACTTCTGATTTGCTTCTTTCTGGCTCTTTCATGATCCCTGGAATTTGGATTGCATTTTATTGCTTCTCTCTTCATGAGGACAGTGACATCTCCCGGTCTTCACATCCTCCACTGTCTGATATCTCTCTGCCTTCGTTATATTTCCTTAGAAGCCACTATGGGAAGCTTCAGGACCAACATATCAAGCAGCATGAGTTTCACATTGACAGGCTTCCCAGAGATGGGGGGTCTAGAGCACTGGCTGGCTGCCTTACTCCTGCTACTTTATGCAGTCTCCATCGTGGGGAACATCTTGATTCTCTTCATCATAAGGGAGGAGCAGAGCTTGCATCAGCCAATGTACTACTTCCTGTCCCTGTTGTCTGTCAATGACCTGGGGGTGTCCTTTTCTACACTGCCTACTGTACTGGCTGTCCTGTGCTTTCATAGTCCAGAGACTCCATTTGATGCCTGCTTCTCCCAAATGTTCTTCATCCACTTTTTCTCTTGGACAGAGTCTGGGATCCTCCTGGCTATGAGCTATGACAGATATATTGCTATCTGTAACCCTTTGCGTTATTCCACAGTACTCACAGATACCTGTGTGGCTCACATGGGTATAGCCATCATCATTCGCAGCTTCTGCATGGTTTTTCCACTGCCTTTTCTTCTGAAAAGGTTGCCTTTCTGTAAGGCCAATATACTGACCCATGCCTATTGTCTTCATCCAGATTTGATTCGCCTGCCCTGTGGAGATACCACTATCAATAGCATGTATGGCCTGTTTATTGTCGTCTCTGCCTTTGGCTTAGATTCAGTATTCATCCTTCTTTCTTATGTGCTCATATTGCGATCCGTGCTAGCCATCGCCTCCAGGGAGGAGAGGCTTAAGACATTCAACACATGCGTGTCACACATCTGTGCTGTGCTTATCTTCTATGTGCCCATGGTTAGTGTGTCCATGGTCCACAGATTTGAGAAACATGCTCCTGAGTATGTGCACAAGTTCATGTCCCTGGTATATCTCTTTGTTCCTCCGATGCTCAACCCAATTATCTATTCCATAAAAACTAAGGAGATCCGCAGAAGGCTGAGTAAGATGTTATTGGGAGTCAAGCTCTGAACAGAAAACATTTCTAGGATTTGCTGTCATTGGTGATGTTTGGATGAGCTAGGTTAATTCTTTGAAGAATCTCAATCTCTTTCCATACTTAGATCTCTGACGAGTGCTTAATATTCGTTATATGACATAGCTTGGGTGTAACCCATAATTCAAACTATCAGGCTGCCATCCATTGTAATTAACCATGTTTCAGGTTAATAGAAACGTCTCTGAGAAGTTTGTAT
>NW_006399794.1:10536884-10569035 GCF_000299155.1 Elephantulus edwardii
TTAAACCCATTGTTGCAATCAGGATGTGAGTTCATCTTATTAAAGACCTTTCTCTCTTTCAGTGACTGCTGTATTAAAAATAATAATAATAATAAAATAAGAATTTTGATTTGGTTCTTAAAAATCTCCAATATTCTACTAACATCTTTGTTTTCAAATATATCTTCAAAAGAAACAGGGGAGGGGGTGAAATTTCAATCCTGATGTATCCATGTAAGCCATACTATAGTCAGAGATTGTGTTTCTCAAGAGAATAAATATCATTCCAAAACTTTTGAATGAATAATAATTCTAAACATCTTTAAGCTTGAATAGCTATAGGTGTGTAATCATTTTTTCATCTTGAGATTATTCCGGGTGTTCTGCAATGGAACATATAAGTACTTGTTATACTGATAACACAATATATATCATATAACATGAAATTTCTAAGTTTAAAGCAGGAATAAAAATTAAATGGAAAAAAAATACATGTTACCATCACTAAGAAGGAGATAACGAAAAGTCCAGATATTCACATTCATCAGCTCAGGGGAAAGACAGAAGTCTCCAGAAAATATTTTCAGCCTCAGAAATCTAATGTGAGTTGGAACTGTCTTTATGGCAATGCGTTATTGTATCTAAGACATGACTATAAACAAGAGGCTAAAGTTCTAGGAATCTAGCAAACATCTAAATAGAAGGTTATTTTCAATCGTAGTGTTCTTGCTCCAGAGTCTGTCAGGATATGGACTGCAGGTCATTCAGTGATCAATCAAGCTCAACACTAAATTTAATGCCTGCTAGAGCAAAGCAAAGCAAAGCAAAGCAAAGCAAAGCAAGGAGAGTCGAAGGAAAGCAGAAAATACACTGTACATAATCTTTGGGGCGCAATAGTTGTGAAAAGAAAAGATTAATTTTTAAATTCATGTAAAATCTATAGAATGTAGACCACGCAGTCAAGTGGACAACTGGCAGAGGTAAACACAATAGTACAGGAATTTTCAGTAACAGTCATTTTGAAAAAGCAAACAGTTGGTGGAAGAATGAAACTCAAAGTCAAAGATGCAAATCAAAACCTCACTTAGATACCATCTCACCCCAGTAGCAGTGGCAAAGTTTAACAGGACAACAAGCAATAAATGTTGGAGAGGATGTGGAATATTGGAACTCTCATGCATTCTTGGTGGGATTGTAAAATGGTGCAACTACTCTGGAAGGCAGTTTCATGTTTCCTCAAAAAAGCTGAACATAGAAATTCCTTATGATGCAGCTATTCCACGGCTAGAACTCTCCCTAGGAAATTAGAACAAACTGAGATACAAATGGAGATTTGTACATCAATGTTCATAGCCGCATTATTTGCAATCACAAAAACAGGGAAACAGTCCAAATGTCCAACCACAACTAAATGGATTGAGAAATTGTGGTACATTCACACCATGGAATACTATGCAACACTTAGGAGCAACAATTTTGAAAAATACTATGCAAGAATCTGGACAGCATTATGCTGAGTGAACTAATTCAGTTTCATGAAGGCAAATAATGCCTAAGACAATTATTATAAAAATAGAAGGAAAAACTAGTAAAATATGTATGAGAGTCAAAGGAGGGAAGGGGTGGAAACAGAGGGGTGAGTGTGGGCAAGGGGGGAATTACAGGATCACACAACTTGGTTGGTGGAGGGAAGGGGTAAAGGAAATGGGATAGATCTGGCAGGGACCTGAAAATATAGGGTAATGGTGGGCATAGTTCAATGCTGATTAATTTTATAAAACACAGTGTGAAATATAATGTATATAATTTTGTATGTAAGCCAATATAAAATGTTGTTGTGTGCCTTCCAGTCACCTGTGACTCATCGTGACCCTATATACATACAATAGTTCTGAAGTCTGCCATATTCTGAGACAGTCTCAACTGACTCCAACACACCTACTTCCATTGCCCCAGTTACTGTATCAATTCATCTTATCCGGGGTCTTCCTCTCCTACACTGTCTGTCCACCTTTCTGAATATGATGTACTTGATAGTTTTTGTTTTTAAAGAATAGATAGAGGGAGCAGAATATAGTGAAGGGCAGACTTTAACAAGCACTGGAAATGAAACTAAACCCAATCCAAGCAGAAACACTTATTCCAATAGGAAATGTTTGTACTCTAAGTGGCTGCCTAGGCACTAGCTTTGATTGGCTAGTGAGACTGGAAAAATTCTTACTGTTTCCAAGTGGCCATGTGTATGAAAGAATCAAGCAGCACCATGATGGTTCTAAGCATCTGCAGATCTCAGAAATTGGCAGCAAATGAGCTCTTGCAACTGGATATAGCTTCGGGTTAGAGGAAACCAAAGAGATAACTGGACTAAAAGAAAGAAGATACTGAGAGTCTGAGCGAAGCAATGAGGAGTGGGTCCTGTAAAACCTGAAAACTGTATAAGGCAGACACCTGTGAGAGAAAGAAAATACAAATATTTTCTGCTAATAGAAAACTTGGAGGCTGGAGTGGCATCCACTTCCTAAACAACTTGCCTCTAGAAACTCTATGAACTTTGATAAATGCCGATGATTGTAGAGGGGCTTCAGGCTTTTTGTTCATAGGGTCTCTGTGAGTCGTGCTCAACTCGAAAGCAATCAACAATAGAAAACAACTGAAAAGTGATAAGACTGCATCTTATCAAAGGTGTAACAGTTGTGAGACCCTGGAAAACAAGTTAGCCAGTCCCATTTAGTTCCAGTTCTGTTTTCAGTGAGCCGTAGAGTTCTGTAGCAGCTAAACACAGCTTCCCTATCTGAGCACACCACTTGGAAGCAAGGTGTACAGCAGGCTGGAATATAGGGTGGAAACAAAAGCAACATCCTCTAGAACATGTCTTAACTCCGAGTGTTAAAGTTATCACTTACTCATCCATGACTCATTCCAGCCTCCTGTGTTTCTAGTAGAACTGTATTCCACCAGATTTTCAAGGACTGCTTTTTCAAAACTAGATTAGTAAGTCTTCTGTCTAAAATGGTTTTTGGTGAACTTGATTCTCCAAACTTTTGATTAACAAGGACTCTTGAGAACCATCCCAAACAAATCTATTGCCCCAGAGAACTAATCCAACTCATAGTAACCCATTGAGCTTGAGAGACAAAGAAAGGCACAATTTTCAGTTGTTCACAATGACAGAGGGAGCCCTAGAGCTTGGAAGCTCTGGGAAGGCTCACTCCCTTCACCTGCAAAGAATTTTCCTCTCAATCTAGAAAACTCTTCTAAAAAATTGTGTTGAAAGTATGTACTGCAAAATATTTCAACAATTTCTACACACTTAATAGTGATGTTCTTTGTGTTGTGCATTCTTTCTTTCCATCTTTTAACTCAATGTTTACTAAGGAAATACATTGCTTCACACTCTCTCCCACCATTATTAATCTTGTCTTCTATATTTACTTATTTCATAGAAGTTGTTATTTTCTTTCAAGTTGAAGCCATCCCATAGCTGACCCTCCAGCAGGCTTTTAGTGGCAATAAATAGCATGGGAGATTTCCCATTGTTCTCTCATTGATTAGCTGAGCTGGTGGATTCGAGCTATGCATCTTTGAGATTGCTGCACAGCTCCTCACCACTAGGCCACCAGACTTCCCTTAGATTTCATTTAAGTTAGAACATATAGTATTTATCCTTTTGTGACTAATTATTTTCATGAAAAGGAGTTCTTGTAGCAATTCATACATAATATGTTAGGCTCTAACCAAGAGGTCTTGGCATCAGCAGCTAGGCAACCAAAAGATGAATTGTACAGGGAAAATCTGCTATCAGAGACCTCTCCAGGGTACTGAGAAGAAACGATGTCAGTCTAAGACTAAGGTGCCCCTGATCCAAGACCCAAGCTATGGTCTTCACAATTACTTGCTCTGCATCAGAGAGCTGGACAATGGCTAAAGATGACAGAAAAACTGATGCTTTGAGTTGTGGTGCTGGAGAAGAGTCTTGAACATACCACAGATTACCAAGAAAACAGATCTGTTTTGGAGAGGGTGAAATCAAGTTTTTTCTTGGAAGCTAGGATTTTGAAGTTACATTTCACATACTTTGGGCATGTGGTCAAGAGGGACTGGTCCTTGGAGAAGGACATCTTGCTCGGAAGGGTGGAGGGACAGCACAGGTGAGGAAGACCCTGGATGAGATAGATTGATAACAGTAACTGGAGCACTAGAATAAGGTGTGTTGGAGTCAGTGAGACTGGCTCAGGACAGACAGGCTTCAAAGTTGCTGTATATAGGGTTGCTATGAGCTACAGGTGACTCAATGGCACATAACAACAATCAAAAGAGTGATGGTTCAAATCTACCAACTCTCCTAAGGCCACATGGGGGCAATCTCCTCTGTAAAGATTTACAGTCTGAGAAATTTGATAGAAGGTCAGTGTGAGTCGGATTCAACTTTACTGTGGTAGTTTTTGTTTTTTGTTGTTATTTTTTTTAATTTAATTCAGCATAACATTTTCAAGTTTTTTCCATGGTATATAATGCATCAAATATTTATTTCTCCGTATGGCTGTGTAACTTTCTATTCTGGTTATCAGTTTTTAACTGTATGCACAGTTAGATTGTTTCTTCTTTTTAGCTTTGTAAATATTGCCGTAATGAACATTGATGTCCAGGCTTCTGTTTCTATTCTTGCCTCCACTTTGGGGTATAGACCTAGACTTGGGGATATGTTCAGCTTTTCTTGGATCTGCCAGCTGTTTTCCACAACCACAGAACTGTTGAAAATCACCATTATTTGTATCCCCACTGTCATTGAGTCTGATTCCACCTAATTGTGACCCTTCATTGGCTTTCTGAGGTTGTAAACCTTTACCGGAGAAGACTATAATATTTCCTCACACAGAGTGACCAGTAGATCCAAACCACCAACTTTTCAACTAGTAGAAAGAAAGAAAGAAAAAAACCCAAACAAATTTTATGTTTTGAAACAAATTATATTTGTTCAAATTGGTGAAATTGTATTTCTAAGTAGTGTTGCATTTTATGCCTTATCCATTAGGAGATAAAAAATATGAACTAATATAAATATAGTTATGGGTCTAACTCAGCACACGACAACAAGACGGCCCAAAAGGAAAAGGAAACCATTCTCTTCCTAAGAAGATATGTTGCCTTTAGAGTCATGCTTACAATGAAAACTTTTCTACTTAAAATGAAAATTTAGAAAAAAAAGTCACTGTATGTTTCTGAATGTAAGAAACCCTATTATGACTACCCGGCTAATTTCAACTTCTTATAGAAAATATATCTTCTTATTTCTATTATACATAAAGTTGAGAAGTCCATAGAAAGGCAGTGTGAGGATTGTATTTCCTTCCCTAGTCAGTCCTATGTATTAGTTTAGTAAAATGACTGACTCGGAACAAGTGCTGTGCTAAGCACTGGAGATGCAGAGACAGACCAAAGAGTGTGCCATGTTGAGAGATGTTTCTTTCCCGTATCTCACCAGCTGACTATTGATGTGCTGAAGCCAGGACCTGTCAGTACAGGCAGGTAAATAGGACTTTTGGTTTTGCCATCCTTAGTTAGATAAGGACACATATACAAACACATCTAAGAACACACACCACCTATCCACATTGACTATGAAATTTATACATATACATTGAGAATGAAGAAAATGAAAATTCACATGTCTTGGTTTTTGAGTGTATATGTATACTATTGTCAAATAAATATTCTGTTTAATTTGATTTTTGGTGGAAAAGATCAGTTTCCTAATTAACAGCTTTGTTTAAAAACACAAACCACTATTTTAGGAAAAATTTCATTAGTTCAAATTGGTGAAATTATCAAAGTAGTATTGCATATTATAGAGTTGTTTTAAAGTTTTTATTTATATTGATTAGCACAAAAATTTATATACATTGTGTTTCACACATTTCTTCATTCACATCGTGTTTCATATATCATTTACAATACACTGTGTCTTATAAAATTAATCACCACTAATATATGCCCACTATTACCCCATCTTTTCAGATCCTCACTGCATCTTTCCTATTTCACACATTCCTTTATTCATATTGTTTCATATAATCACTCCTTTACATTGTGTCTTATAAAATTAAGCACCATTTGATATATTCCCACCAGTACCCCATCTTTTCAGATTCTCACTGGATTTTTCCTAAGTCCTTACCCCCCTCCCTCCATCCACCCAGCTCTGTGAACCCATGATTTTCCTCCTTCCGTCCCTCCCTTCCGCCTCCCTGCCCCATCCCCTTCCTCTTCGGACATTTATATACATCTTGCTATTCTTCTACTTTGATAATAATGGTCTTATGCAGTATTTGTTCTTATAGGATTGAGTTAGTTATGCCAACATAATGCTCTCTATCTTTTCCCACATTATATAGTATTTTTCAAAATCATTGTTCCTGAGTGCTGCATTGAACAGGTCATAAAAAAGACTCCTCCCAAAATAAATATTTTGGCCCCAATAGGCTTCACAGTTGAGCTGTGCTAAACATTCAGAGATGACCTATCAGCAATTCTACATAAATCATTTTTAAAAATAGAAAAAAGAAGGAATACTCCCAGAGTCATTCTATGAAGCAAGCATAACACTACTACCAAAACCAGGCATAGATATTATAAAAAAAACCCTGTACAGACCAATATCTTTCATAAATTTTATATTAGCACATAACCATGTCAGATTAAAACATGAGGCCAATACTTCAAATCCACTTGCTACTTCTCAGAATTCTCCTTCTGTAAAGATTGATTTTACAGAGTCAGAATACTGATGGAGTGTCTCAATGAACCACAATTGACTAAATGGGAATCAATTTTTGTTGTTGTTGTTCATATAGCTGATATTTTGAAAAGTTCTTTAAAAACATATTAAAAACAAATGTAGACCTGTGAAAAAAGGGACCCAATTGCCCAATATAAACTTGAGCTGTATTTTATCATTCTTATTGTTTTCCCTCATAATCACAAACATGTTATTCTACATCATTTGTTTAAAAATGTATTTAACAACAACCAAACAAAAGATTTAAACATAACAGCCAGTCTCCAAACCTTGCTGTAGAGTTGATACATGAAATATTTTCAGTTAAGTGTCTATAATCCTGTTATGTAAATATTTCATATGTTTACCAGAAATTTGTTTGAGTTCAGATTTATTTACCTGCCACTTGTATAGCTAGTCAGAGATGTTCCTATTAAATTACCAATGCTAGGATTTAATGTTAACATTCCGCAATAGGTTTCCTTTTCACAGTGTTATATAGGATGTAGAAAAGGCCGTTAAGAAATCTATCAAATTTTACTCTTAAAACTTTACAGAAGAATTCCTCTCAGTGGGAGAGTTTGGGCCTGGATTTTAGAAATAATAATAAACATTGACTAGTGGCTTATATGAGATGCTTTTCATTGTTGAAGTACGGTTTGCCACTTGGGAAGTTTATCTCTTTCATGTTGTAATTAAGGGATAAGTGTGTTAAATACACAACCTTGTGCTTATCAGCCTTTATTCTTCCCTCACTCAGTTGAGATGGACAGATCTTCCATTATATTGTAATTTTTTTCAAGATTGCACATAGTTTTACACTATAAGAAAACATTTAAAGGAAATATATAGTTTCCTTTAAACACCGTCCCAGGAGATCTTGACATGTCCCTCCTATCTCCCTTTAAGTAAATTTCTCTCACAAGCCCAGTAACTAAAACCCATAAACACTGAGCTCCTAATGTGAATGCTAGGCCTGGAATATTGTTTAAAAACTCTCTCCCAAGGGAGCTCTGGCAGCCTAGTGAGTAGGGAGTGGTGCTGCAACCCAAAGGTGGTGCCTCTCAGCAGCTTGAATCCATTAGTGGCTCTGCTAGCGCAAAATGGGGCAATCTCTCCCTTTGTTTGACAGCCTGTTTAAAGTTGCTGGAGTGTCAGCTATGAGTCAGTTCCAATTCTAGGTTTTAATACTGTTAAGTGATATGTATGTGTGTGTGTGTGTGTGTGTGTGTGTGTGCGTGTGTGTGTGTGTAAAAGAGCAAGCTAAAGGGAAAATAGTTTGCTTTAGAATTCTATTCACCTTCTTCTTCCTTCCATAATGTTTTATACTTGGTGTTAAGCAGGAACCAAAAACTAAATTCCTCTGTAGCATAAATGATGGTTGAAGAGTGTGTTACCTGAGGATTTTTTGAAATTACAAAGCTGATAGTAAATTAGGTACAATGCAGATTTTCTGATATATAGCTTTGTGACTTTAATTTCTAAAAAAGAGACATCATGCTTGGAAAGGTGGAGGGATAGCAAAAGAGAGGAAGACCTTGAGGAGATGGACTGGCATGGTGCCTGTGGCAATGGGCCCATGTATGTCAGAGGTAATGAGGATGGCCCAGGACAGCGTAGGGTTAAAATCTGTTGTTCACAGGGTCACTATGAGCTGCACTCAAGTCTACAGCACCTACCAAAACAATAACAACATGAGTTAAAATCTGTTGCTGCCTCAATTTTTAATAAAGTCTGCCATGTATCAGCACTTTAAGTGACTCACACAGGCATCTAGAAACTTCTAATTTTGGCTTGAGATTGAACTTTGAAGAGGGTTGCAGACTTCTATAAATTTCAATCAAATATCAAAGTTATTGTCAGTTGTATTGTCAGTTATATTGTCAGTTGAAATTTTAGTTATTTGTGTTATTCAGTTATTCAAAAGATCATTCAATGGATAATTTCTTTTCTCATAGAATGAGTATGAGGCTCCAAGGGGGCAGGAGGTGGAAGCAGAGGGATGAGGATATGTGTGTGTGGGGGTGGGGGGTTAATCATGGAGTTATACAATTTGATGGGGAGGGAATGAGACAAATTAGAAGAATCTAGTCTGAAAAACAATGTATTCAAATTTTGTAAATAAACTAGTATAATTTTTTTAAAAAAGGAAACAAGTTGATAAACATATTCCATTTAGAAAAAGAAGAAAAAATATTTTACATTCTAAATTTGAACACCATCTACATACATACATACAAGTCTATGAAAACAAATCTTGGTTCTGACATTCATATCAAGTCACAACTTGCTTGGCAGGAGTTATTGGTTGTTTGATGAAAATAAGATGATAATCCACAGAGTAACTGTTGTCTTTATAAGCTGTCTGTGTTTCTGTGAAACAAACAATTTAGAAGCACACACTCCCACTCCAACTATCTAAGGCCTTTTGATTGTTAGAATAATATACTACAGATTATGTCTCCAGAGACCCTAAGAGAGAACAAACCTAAATATGCCTTTTCATGTAGTTTCTGCAAAGCAACAATTCTTCTAGTCGGGAAAGGTCAATACCAAATCTACTTTTAACAAGTCAGTTTAAACTTACAGTTTACCCAATGGGACAGAATAGAACTAACTACCACAGGACTTCAGTGGTTATAATCTTTAGACAAGTAGACTGCCACGTCTTTTCCCCCCATAAAATAAAAACTTTGGATTTTTCAATTAGCAGCTGTGCTCCTTAACCACTGGGGCTTTAAAAAAAAAAAAGTAATAAGGAAAGGTGAAGGTAAGTAGAGAAGAAACAAAGGCTTCTAATGTATTCTCATCATGTGGATTTTCCATACCATACCATACCATACCATACCATACCATACCATACCATACCATACCATACCATTGGGTTTCCAAGACTGTGATATATGCGGACAAACTGCTCATAACAGATAAGTTCAAGCCATCAACTTTTTGATTGTTGTGTACCATTGAGTTGGAACAGACTCATACCTGATCCTCCAGTGGTTTTCAGAGACAGTCTAATCACACAAAAGGAGATTGTCCACTTTTCTTCCATGGAGCAGCTAGTGGATTTGAACCACCTGCCTTTGGGATTGCAGCATAGCTCCTTGTGATTAGACC
This sequence comes from Elephantulus edwardii, assembly GCF_000299155.1. Lineage (NCBI taxonomy): Eukaryota > Metazoa > Chordata > Mammalia > Macroscelidea > Macroscelididae > Elephantulus > Elephantulus edwardii. The sequence continues at coordinate 10,546,759 of NW_006399794.1, forward strand.
ATCAGAGTTACCTAGAGGCCAAGACATTTTCCACTGCACTACCAGGATAATTCTGTGGCTTTATACGAGTGTTAGAAAATTCTTTTACTTGTATTAATTATTATATCACCTCACTCCAGTTGTCCAGCAAGTTTTGCTGGAGGCCCCTGATTCTGTTCAGTGAAGTAACAGTCCCCTGTTCAGCTTTCTGTCATGTTGATCTTTGATTCTTCACCATAGCTTTTGTTCCTGGTCTGACCAGCACAGGAATCTCTGGCCCTGAAGGTATTCACATTGAATTATCTGCATCATTGCTGGTGGTGAGACTCTCAATTTCTGCCACTGAAAATGCTCAATTTAAATATGGTGGAACGGCCAAGCTGGCCAATCCCCTCATGGAAAGACTAACATCTTGGATCATGGATCAGAAACATCTGGACTAGGCCGTTTGCGTGTTTCTGGCCAACCATGTGGCAAAATCAAAGCAATAATGGCTTATGAAAACTACATCGAACTATAGATCCACTGCACTACACTCCTGATATTTATCTGTTATGGGTACAAGTGGTGTTTACTGGCTATACTATTCATTTGAAATTTCTAATTTTCTCAGTTTGCAACATCATTTCCTGTCCTTTAATTTTTTCTCCTCCCAGGACATACATCTATCTTATAGACTATGATGATGTCACTGACAGTAGACTATGGTCACAATGAAAAGCAGACTCTAAAACCAAATAGGAAAAGTCACATCTTGACGCGGTAAAACATGCGTGCAATGGCACGGCGAATCTCCTTTGTTTTCATGCTGTAAATAAGAGGGTTGAGCACCGGAGGCACAAAGAGGTAGATGTTGGACATAAGGACATGTACGTAGCGTGGGGCATGCTTCCCAAAACGGTGGACCGTGGAAACACCAATCATTGGCACATAAAATGCAAGTACAGCCAAAATATGTGACACACATGTATTCAAAGCCTTTAAACGTTCTTCCCGGGAAGCAATGGCCATAACAGAGCGCAGAATGAGCACATAGGAGAGGAAGATAAAAAGTAAATCCATACCAAAAGTCGACACAAGGACAAAGAGCCCATAGATGCTGTTGATGGTGATGTCAGCACAGGCCAGCTTCATCATGTCTGGATGCAGGCAATAAGAGTGGGAAAGAACATTGGACCTGCAGATAGGCAACCGCTTGATGAGGAAGGGAAGGGGGAAGAGGGTGACAAAACTCCGGGCAGTCACAGCAAAACCCATCCCAGCAATGATTTCATTGGTGAGCACAGTGGCATAGCGCAAGGGATTACAAATGGCCACATAGCGGTCAAAGCTCATGGCCAGAAGAATACCTGATTCCATCATGGAAAAGGAGTGGATCAGAAACATCTGGACTAGGCAAGCATCAAAAGCAATACTGCGAGCATCAAAGCAGAAGGTTCTGAGGACTGTGGGTAGTGTGGCCAAAGACATGGCCACATCACTGAATGATAGCATGGATAGGAAATAGTACATGGGCTCGTGGAGAACAGACTCTACTCGAACAGCTTGTAGAATTATTGTGTTGCCCCCAAGAGCCACAACATACATCACACAGAGGGGCCCTGCCAGCCAGGAATGAGAACTCTCCAGCCCAGGGATGCCAGTCAGGAGGAAGGAAGCAGGGCGAGTGACATTGAACAATCCCATAGTAGGAGAAAGCAAGTCACTTGTCAGTATTAGAATTCCTGATGTCGCTGATAAACTTCTGGGGTTTTGCTTGGAGATTTTGAAACTTGGAGAATTCCGAGTCTTGTACTTACTAGAGGAGAATTTGCCTGATAATAAAAAGCACAACAGAAAACATCCACACAGCTGAAAACTAACCCATTGATGACCTCACTGGTTTTAGGAATATGCAGATAAACTACTTTTCTTCATAGTTTATGGATACTAGGCCACAGACTGGACTGTCTCTGTTTTATGGAAGAAGGAAGACACTGTCAAATATTTTAAAATATCAACTATATATGAAATGAGGTACATTTAAAAATGTATTTAGAAATATGCTTTAATATAAATGTATATTCATTACAATTAACAACTTTTCATTAAAAAGCAATCTCTGTAAATGTTCATAAAAATAAATAAAGTAAAATTTAAAAAAAGTTTGAATTATGAATAGTACTTGATAGAAAGTGAAATATTTCTTTGAAATACTGCTAAATAGAAAAGCACTGATCAATGAGACTATTCCCAAAGCTAGTTTGAGTTATAATGTGTATCAAGTTAGGATGGGAGAGGTAGTAGGTGTGGAATGTGGAGGCATTTGATATACCTGGGCATCAATATTTCATTTCAAAAATAGCTGCAAAAATACAAGTGCACCATTTGTTTATAGAAACACATGAAGCTCATTATATTTTCTGGAAAAAAATGTGAGCTATTTCACAAACATAGGATCTATGTACTAACATTAAGCTAATGGGAAGGCATTACTCTAAATGTAAACTTTGACACCCTTATACAGTTATACACATGTTGTTATTAGATGCCGTAGATTCAAGTATGATTCATAGTGATCCTACAAACAAAAGATCTGAACCTTGTGCGATCCTGTCTTGTCCTCACATATTGACATATCCATTTTTTCACATTCAATCTATACCTCTTCATCACTGACACTGACACATTATAAAATGCTCAACCAGTCTCTTTCTCATAGTTTTTTTCAATGTTTATACATACATCACATACATCCTCTTGAAATTACATGTTCATATCCTATCCTATTCATATCCTTAATCAACAATGGCATATATACATCATTCACATGTGAAAAACTAGAGGGACAGTAAAAGACAGGAAGCCTGTTAAAAAATAGATTGAGCAATTAGTATAGTTATTGCAATAATGGTATTGAACATGATAGAGATTGTGAGAATTGTTCAAGATAGGGCAAGGTTTAATCTGTTGTTTATAGTGTTGCTGTGAGTCAGAGTTGACTTGACAGCACCTAACAATGACAACAAAGTGAAGTATACACACTGATTTGCACACTCATAAACTCCACATATATGCTCGTAGTTTATTATACATGCACTCATACACATTTAAGTCTGTTGTCTAACTCTCAATACTTTCTTCATCCTCTTGCATTATACTTCAGTGTTTGTTACAGTGTCACTTATATATAATTTAATCCATTCTTACAAGTTAACCTACAACCAATTTTCTGTGAGAATGATTATATTGTCTTTTCTACTGTCATTTGGATGGCTTTGAGTTTTTTTCATGTTTGTCGTGTCATGGTGGATAAAAATTGTGAAACTTAGAAGGATTTATATTTTTACAATGGAAGACATTGTTCAAATTATCTTTAAGAAGCTTTCCTTTGGAAGAGGCAATGCAATAAACACTATTATCCCTTCCAGAGTACTTTCTTCTGAGTCTGGAGAAGGAAGATACATAAGATATCTTTGTATCTGAAAGCCACAGAGATGATGGTGGAATAGTGAGTAATACAGAACTATCACGTTAGGAATGAGTCCTAATTTCCCCTGGACAGTACAGAACTCAGAACTTCCTATGCCTCCCAACAGTTCCATGGTTCTCTCTCTATATGAACAATGATTATACATGATCTGTTCTTAAGGGTTTTAGTCTGTGTGCACCTGCCTGAGACTTATTAGGATTCAAAACTGACAAATATGACTAATCTTTGGTCTCTTCCACCTGACTATAATTGTTATTCTTTATACAGTCTCTTAGGAGGTGATCAAAAGCTTACAAACAAAACTTAGCTAAAGAAAATAGAATATCAAGAGAAAGGAGAGGAAAACAGATGTTAATGAAAACAAGATCTTGTACCATGAAGTGTCAAAGTTGTTTAGAATCACAAGACTTTAGGTTTAGTATTTGTGAAAAGAGGTTGATAAAGATTGGAAAATCTTAGGATCACATTTCTTCACATATTTAGACAATTGACATAGTGTGTAATTTTGGCCCATGTGAAGAAACATATACAAAAAGACAAAAGCTAACACTTAGGTGAGAGAAAGATGATCAATCTGCTCCCATGCTGTCAATTGCCTCTGGAGGGTCAGCTACGGGTTGGTCCAGAAATGAAGGCACACAGCAACAATAGCAGACACTCTGCAAGAAATTTTACATCCAATTGTTCATCTAAATTGTGATGTTGGTGGAGAATATTGAGTATATCATGAAATGCAATAAACCCCAAGAAAATCTGTCTTGGAAGAAGTGTAAACAGAGTCCTCCTGAGAGGCAAGGAGGATAAAACTTCAATTCACATATTTTATGCATGTTGTCAGGAAAAGTCAGTCCATGGAAAAGAATATGCTTCTTAGAAAAATACGAAGTCAGTAAAAAAGAAGACCATGGAGGAGATGGATTGACACAATAACTGTAACAATGGGCTTTTAAATACAGTGGAGATTATAAGGATGGCTCAGGATAAAGAAGGCTTTGATCTATTGTATACATTGTTGCTTTAAGTCACAGTCAACTTGACGGTACCTGACAACAATTTTTTTTATTCCTTAACAGATTGGGTAACTAAAGCCCAGTGATTAACGTGCCTCATGGCCTAAGTGATGAAAGGTTAATTTTTAGAAAAGTCTTTGAGACTCTTTAGAGACCTCAGGTGCTTAGTGATAAAGATTGTCAATCCAAAGGGACATAGGTAAAGTCTATCAGCTGCTCTGCAGAAGAAAGATGGGCAGTCTCCTTCCATGTGATTTACTGAGTCTGAAAATTCACTGAGGGCTCAGCTATGGATCTGCGCCCATGTGATGGCACAAAATGACAACAACAGCAACAACAATCTTTAAATTCTGGATTTATGGTATACTAGGGCAAGGCGATCTGTAATTAATGTGCATGAAGCAGCAGCCGATAAACTAGATGAGGCATTGTAATTGACAAATCTTCTGCATATCACTTTGAGAGTTAAAGTGCACTTGATTCAAAGCACTGTATTTTTTAATCACCACATAATACATGTGAAAATTGGGTAAAGAATAAGAAATACTGAACAAAGATTGGTGCCTTTGGATTTTGGTGTTGGTGAAGCATACTGAACTTTTAGGTGTCCGGGTGGGTAAGGAGTTGTACTGCTAACCCGACAGATGATCCAAATTCAAATCCAAATCCATCAGCTCTTCCTCACTAGACAGGTGTCCTTCCATGAGATGTAGAGCCTCCAGAAAATTCCCTGGAGGGTCAGCCGTGGTGGTTGCTGCCTCATCAGCAATGGACTTTTTGTTTTAGTTTAGTGGTTGTTGGTTGTGTTGTTTTGTTGGTTTTTTAAGATGTTATCGTTACATTCACTTTAACTAGTCTCCATTTCATCTACCCTACCCTTTGCCTTCCTTACACTTTTACTGTAGAAAACTGAAGGATAACCGGTTGACTGCTATAATAAGGTTTTAGAACTTACCTGACCACAGACAGATCACAGACGCCCACAGAACATGTCCTTCTTTGTATCTGCTCAAGAGACTTTATGCCTGACCACTTTTATATCTCACTCTAAGCACAGGGGATAGAGAAAAGTAACATGGACATGGTGTCTAAAAATTCTTCAGGGAGATTTTAGTCTCCCAAGGTCCATCCTTAATAACTACTGAGAAGAAAACCTCTTTTTTTTTTTTCTGAAAAATAACTCAGCAACCCTTCTAACTGGTTCTCTACTCTATGCAAGAACTAAGCAGTAACCTATGGGCATATATTGTAAGAAGGGAGCTCATTACTTTCAGAAAGATCCGAGGCTCATACGTTATCTTGATCCAGTTAACAAATAATAAGAAACAACATTTTTGGTTTGGGTTTTGCTTTCCTCCCCTTTTTTGGCATCACTTGAATGACTTGAGTTGGACTAGTTCTTTTATTAGGGAGCTCTGGTGGTGCAGTCTATAGTGAATTGTACTCCTAACTCAGAGGCTACACATCTTCAGTGATTTGAACACACCAGTGATGGGGTAAAATGGACAGTTTCCTCCATTGCAATCTATAGGCTTGGGGACCTAAGCAGGGATGCTATGAATCAGAATTGACTCAACAGAAGTGAATTTGAGGGACTTTTAGGTCCTTCTAGTTGGATAAAAAGGAATTTCTCTAGATTTACTGATCCTGTTAATATAATAAATATTCTCTTATAAGTAATAAGAATATCCAGTCTAATGGAATGAACTCTTCCAGAGTAGTTATAGTCACTCCACCTCCCCCACACCTCACTTCATTTGCTATCTCTAAGTTGTGTCTCCTTTAGGAAGCAAAAAATGGAGAAAATTAAAGGTTCATGATTTATTGATGCTGCAGTCAGCTGCCATTGTTTTCTAGGCCTATCAGATACAAAAGGCTTATTAAAAACATATTGTACATTTGAAGGTCTTCATGGTTCTTGTCTTCTTTTTTTCATTATTCAAAGAACATTTTCCACTTTCCCATCAATCATTTGGCCTCCTCTTAATTTAGATGAATACGTTTGTGTTCTAGAGATACTGTGTGGTACAAACAGTTAATATATTTCTGTTGTTCACTGCAAGGCTGGAGGTTGATGGCATCAAAGATGGGTCTTGGAAGAAAATGATGATTGACTTTTGAAAAATCACTCATTGAAAACCCAGTGGAATACACTTCTACTCTAGCACAGATGTGGTTGTCATGAGCCCGAGTTGTCTCAAAGTTAGCTGATGACTTTTTGCTGTGGTGGGTATGTACCATCAAGTTGGAGTTGACTCAAAACTGACCCTCTGGTGGGTTTCCAGAGGTAGTAAATCACAAAGAAGGAGATTGCCTGTCTTTCTCCTGTTGAGCAGCTGCTGGATTTGAGACATGCCTTTGGGTTGGCAGCACAGCTTCTTACAGCAAGGCCACCTTTATGATCTGTTTTATTATGCCTCAATTCACTGCCCAAGTTGCTCTTTGACTGGATATAATAAGACAACCCCATACCAGCTTTCAACACTATATGGCTCATTAAGGAAGTGACCACATTTTATTGTAACAAATGCTATCCTCCAATACAGCAGTAGCCTCTTATTTAATCCTGTTTGAAAGCAGTAAAGTTAATTTTCTCTTTCCATTTAGATTTCTAGGTATGAGTACAGAAGCCCTCTGAAGTATTCCAACCCCCCTACCAAAATTTTAAAGAACATATATTATGTGGTTCTAGATAGAGTTTTTAGAGTCTCTTTTTTAATTTTTTTTTTATTTTATTATTTTTGTGTGAGTGTACCGTCAAATCAGATATGACTGGTACAGGAGGAGACTTACCCTCCTTCCCCGGCAGAGCATCTGGTGGATTCGAACTGTGCGCCTCTGGGATTGTAGTTGCAGCTCCTTGCCACTAGGCCACCAGAGCTCCCCTTAGAGTCTCTTTTAATATAAGAGAGAGTCAAATATATCTTTCTTCATTCTTAGAAGTCTTGATGGTTATGTGCTGTTGAGTTGACTATGACTCATAGTGACCCCAAGAAAAATGGCTCTGAGTCCTCTGCTATCCTGAGCCAACTTCATCATCTTTGACACATCTGACCCTGCTGCCATGGTCACTGTGTCAATCCATTTCACTCAGGATCTTCTCTTTTTCTTACAATCTACCCTTCCAAACATGTGGTCCTTTTTCAAGGATTGGTCCCTTCTGACAACATGACCAAAATATGTGAAACCAAAATATTTCAAAATCTTTTCCTCTCAAGGAGCAACCTGTTTTCACCCTTTCCAGGACAGACTTGTTTGCTCTCTTGGCAATCCTTGTAGGTTTAATGACCTTCTCCAACACCACAACTCAACGACAGTGGTTCTTCTGTCAGCTCTCAGATGCAAAACAAGCAATTGAGAAGACCTTGGCGTGAATCAGGTGCACTTATCAGTCTTTAGACTGACGTCACTGCTCTTTAAAATTCTGGAGTGGATCATGATAAAAGATATTCCCAGTGTAACACAGATGTTAGATGGATCTTAGCTGAAAGCAGGGAATACCAGAAGAATTTTGTGTTTCATTGATTATGCAAAGGCATTTTACTGTGTGGATCATAACAAACTGTAGCTGAGACTCTGAGAAGAATGGGAATCCAAGAACCCTTGATCATTCTAATGCAAAACCTATATTTGGACCAAAAAGCAGTCGTCAGAACCGAGCAAAGAAACACTGCATGGTTCATAATTGGGAAAGGTGTACGCCAGGTATGTGTCCTATATCCATACCTTTTCAACCTGTATGCAGAACAGATTATCTGAGAGGCTGGGCTCTATGAGAAGTGTGGCATCAGGATTGGAGGAAGATCTATCAACAATCTGTGTTATGCAAATGACACAACCCTGCTTGCTGAAACTGAGGAGGACCTATACGCTTGCTGAAGAGAGTCAAGGACTGCAGCTTTTAGTGTGGATTAAGGCTCAATCAAGAAGACAAAGATTCTGACCACTGGTCCAATTGGCAGCATCCAGATAGATAGTGAAGAGATTGAGATTGTTAACAACTTTAGTCTGCTTGGCTCCACGGTCAACACTCTTGGCACCAGTAGACAGGAAATAAAAAAACATATTGCGATTGGAAAGTTTGTTGTTAGGGACTTCTCCAAAGTACTGAAGAGCAATGGTGTTACTCTGGAGACTAAGGTGTGTCTGATACAGGCCATGGGCTTTGCAATCACTTGTTATGCATCAGAGAGTTGGACAGTGACTAGGAAGTACAGAAGGAGAATTGATGCCTTTGAGCTGTGGTACTGGAGAAGAGTATTGAATGTACCATGGACTGCCAAGAAAACAAACAGATTCATCCTAGAGAGGTTTAAACAAGGCTGTTCCTTGGAGGCAAGGATTCTGGGGCTTCATCTGACATACTTTGGACATATTGTAAGGAGGGACAGGTTCTTGGAGAGGGTCATCATGCTTGGGAGGCTGGAGGGACGATGCAAGAGGGGAAGACCTTCTATGAGGTGGATTGAGTCAGTGACTGTAGTAATCAGGATGGGTGTGTCAGAGACAGTGTGATTGACACAGAGTAGAGCAGAGTTTAGGGCTGTTGTACATAGGGTCGCTATGAGTCGCAAGCGACTTGACAGCACATAACAACAACAACGACAAACAGTGTAACTAATCTTTTGATTTCCTGACTGCTGGTGCCAAGGATGTTGATTATGTATCCGAGTAAGATGGAATCATTAACAAGGTCAGTCTTTTCTCCAATACTGCTTATTGGCTCAGTGGTGAGGATCTTTGTTTTCTTGATGTTGAGATGCAAATGCAATCCTTATTGGAGGCTGCAGTCCTTGATCTTCTGTAGCAAGGACCTTTAAGTTTTCTTCAGTTTTGGTGTGTCATCTGCCTAACGTAGCTTATTGATGAGTTTTCCTCCAATTGTGATGTTACATTCTTTTTCATAGAGTCTAGCTTCGAAAATTATTTGCTGAGTATACAGATTGAATAGGTATGGAGAAAGGATATAACACTGATGCACACCTTTCCTGATTTAAATGATGAGCTGTTTCATTGCTCTGTTCAGACCACAATATCTTGGTCTAGGTATAGATTTCATATGAGCATAAATAAATGTTCTGGGATTTCCATTTTTCCTCACTATTAGCCATAATTTATTATGATTCACATAGTCCAATGCATCTGCATAGTCAATAAAGCAAAAAATAAACATTCTTCTGGTATTCTTTGCTTTCAAACAGAACCCATCTGACATCATCAATGATATCCCTGGTGCCATGGCCTCTTGTAAATCCTACTTGAGCTTCTTTCAATTTTCCATGTACTGTTCCAGCCATTTTTTCCTTTAAGTTTTTTTTTCCATTTTTTCATATTCAGCAATATTTTGTTTGTATATGATATTAATTATATTGTTAGATAATTTCCACACTCTGTTGGATCAAATATCTCTTCTGGTCAATAGAAGGAATGGAAACATATATATTAGTGGAAACAAACATCTCTTCTGGCCATTTGAGCAGGCAGAGGTCCTCCAAGTTATCTGGCATAGACTAGTAAGCACATCTTGGGTTGTATCTCTCTTTTGAAACATGTCAATTGGTATCTCATTGATTTCGGAAGTCTTATTTATTGCCATTGTCTTCCGTGCAGCTTCTCCCCTTAGAAACAAACAAATAAAAAATTATGAAGGGATTATTAATTACAAAGCTAACACTTACTAAAGAGCTAAAACTTGGACCTTCGAGAAGTGGGCACTTTTCGGGTGGCACAAGGTCTTCTCAACAGTTCAGCAGGATATATCCATGGGTGAGATTCTGTCAGAGGAAAAGAAGTTAGAAGAAACACACTGTGTCTACTCATACTTTCTACCACATTTACCCATTGAGAGCCAACTGGCAAAGGAATCTGGTGAATTCTTCCATTAGGGGATAGATCTAAAATAATGGTAGAAGAACTGCAGAAGAATGTGATGGTATGGGTCTAAAACAGGCCTGATTTTGGACAGGGCAGAGCCATTGTTTGTTCACTGCACTTGTGCCAGTACTAGAAGGCACATCTCCCATGACTTTTCACTTACTATATCAGACCGATGCCAGGAGTTAATTTACTATCATTGTGAATGATGAGAGTAAATTTAATGTGTCAAGTCCTATGGAATAGATATTATCAGTTTGTATTATTGTTGTGTGAAATAATCTTCTCCCTAAAAGCATACAGATGTAGTTCCTGAGCTATCACTTCTGTATGGATGAATTAATGCGTTATCAGGCACCACAGATTCAGTTCTGACTCATAGTGACCTTATTACAGTGTAACAAAACACTACCAGGTCCTGCACCATCCTCACAACTGTTCCTGTGTTTAACCCATTATTATCGCTGCTGTGTCGATCCATTTCATTAAGAGGCTTTCTCTTATTTCCTGATTCTCTCTTTCACCAAGTATGATGTTCATCTCCACGGATTTATCTCTTCTGATAACACATTCCAAGTTAGTGAGATGAAGTCTCACCATCCTTGTTTCTAAGGAATATGAGGACTGCACTTCTTCTAAGACAGATTTGCTTGTGCTTTTGCAGTTTTTGATATATTCAACCTTCTTTACCAACACCACAATTCAAAGGCATTCCTTCTTACATAAGTCCTCCTTATTCTTTGTCCAACTTCCATATGCAGGTGAAGCAATAGAAAATACTGTGACTTGGGTCAGGCATCCTTGCTCTTTAGCCCTTTGAAAAGGCCCTTGTCAGCAGATTTGTCCAATTCAATGCATCACTTGATTTCTTCACTCCTGTATCCATGGACTTTAATGGTAGTTTCAGATTTAAAAAAAAAATTTAGGCCACTTCACTCTTTACTTAGGGCAGCTTAGTGACAAGTACGCTTTTTGAAAGTGGACAAGATTGAAGTTGCCAAACTATGAAAGACAAATAGTACTTAAAATGTACTTTCACAAGGCAATTCATTCATCTTTCTTTATAACACTTTTCAGGTTTACTATGAAAGCAATACTTACACTCCATTATAGTTGTCTCTAAATGATCTTATGGTCTCTATTGGAGAATGAGTTTTGGAAGAAGACTGAGATGACTCCAGAGCAGGGACATAGATGACTCCAGAACAGGGACCAAGCCAGACATGAGATATTTATTAGAACATAAGCCTGCCTATCAACAAACAAATGCATAGAAAAGCTATGATATATATTCATACAGTGGAATACTACACAGCACTGAAAAACAGTGAACTCATAAAACATTACACAAGATGGGGATCCTGGAGGATATTATGTTGAGTTAAATAATTCAGTCATGAAAGGACAAATACTGCATAACATTACTGTTATAAAATAGGGCTGATATTTGTGGCTGGGAGGAGAACAGGATAAGAGTGGATAGATAATGACCATTGCATTGGAACAGATGAAGAAAAGATTTAGAAGGAATACATAATTAGAAATTATACATACGACAACAGCCCAGAATAAGAGGTGCATCATTGCAAAGAGGACTGGGGGAAGGGGGCAGGAGGTAGATAATTGTGTAACAATGAATAAATATTAGAAAAGAAGTGAACTGGAAGTAGGAAAGGGAGGGAGAGGGGGGTAAAATATACAACAATGAATGAATGAAAATCTAACTTCTCTGTAAACTTTTGTTAAAATCACAATTAAAATAAAATTTTATTTAAAGAAAGGGGGGGAAAGATCATAAGTCTGGCATGAAGTATTTATTATATAAACAGACCCTGAGAAATTTTATTATTATAATTAATTATGCTAAAATGTTATCAATAATTCTGTCAAATGCATAAAATTTTCCCATATCTTGCTTGCCTTGTCTCAAATTATTTTCACATCAATATTTTAGTGTGATATATTGAAAACAAATGAAAAAACATCAAACAATTTTACAATGACACCAGCCTACTCATTACTGGCAGTATTACTATTGTATAATGGTAATATTTCTTGCTTTATTGTTTACATTGTAGCCTATCTTTCATCCCTTTATCCATCTTACTTTTTGATTAATTTTAGAATAAGTTGTAGACATCAATACATGTCTTTTCCAAAATTTAACATTTATATCCTTAATTGGAGCTGTTTTTAATAGTTCTTTTCACTAACTTGTATATATTATATGTGTGTATTGGATGAGTTTTGAAAGATAGCATTGATTTCATTGTGAAATATGTTTATAACTTATTTCTACGTAACAGAGTCTGGAGGTATATTTGTCTGTTAGGTTGGAGAAACTCCCTTTTAAAAAACCTATCTTCTTTGCAAAGCATTGTGTCTTTATTCACTGTGATGCCTTCACTGATGCATATAAAGTCTGGAGCAAAATTGCTATTCAAGATTTGTGTTATTCTTTCATTTGTCTGATATAAGTTGAACTGAACTTAACTTGTGAGTTTAAATCCCTTAGACTTGTATAATAAAATGAAGGTTTGGGTAAAAGACACAAATGTTGGCATATATTGCATAAAAAGAAATATTTAAATTGTATATATAGGTCTGTGAGCAGATTGGTTGGACTTTTTGTTGATATGTTGGTGAATATGTATATATGCACTTGAAAGTATGTGCTTAAGGATAAATAAACATAAGAAAAGATTTGAAACAGTTAAAGTATGTGTATTGACCACTATTTCTGTTTCTAAAATTGTTTTTATTCTAGATAAATAGGCATAAAAATAAAAGAATTAAAATTTACATGCTTAAAGTATTAAGATATGTGATTGGTTACTTGAGCATTTGGGCAGCTGCACAAAGCAGCATATTTATGTGAACCAGCACCTGTGTGTGTAAATTTTAGAAGAGGCAAAGTAATAAACAAAAGCTGGATGTTTCTAAGGGTTTATATTTGAGGATCTCAGATTGTCTATGACTGTTTTGTGTCTGTGCACATACGTTCAGGATCTGTGCATTCTTCTTCTAAGAAATATTAACACAATAATGGAGATGGATGATGACACCACAATGCTGAGGACAAGAGCGAAATTCTCCTGGGATCAGTTCTATGGCCCAGATCACTGCTCGCTGCATTCATCCTCCCTCTTACTTCTATTTCTCCTCCCCCAGCCACATACAAAAGAGCCTTAGGATCCTAGAGTTTCCACAGTGAGTCACAGGAGAGGGAGCTGATGCTGCTTTGCTGACCAGACAGACACTACAACTTAGTACTTCTAGCTACGGTGAAAGCAGAGTCTTCCACCCAGTAAGTACTTTCTCCAGAAGTGACCACCTGGACTCTTTAACCTAGACCTTATCTCAGACCTCAACACTTTTTTACTATTACTACAACCAAAGGCAGACTCTGGCCTCCCACTTCTACAACATTAGTCAAATGTGTCCCCTTCCAAAGCCAAGACTCACAGATTTGTATGCTAGGGTCTCCTTAAAGAAAGCACTTTAATCTCTAAGCACATACTGTTGGGCTAAGACACAGATGAATTACATACAGATTTTGTCTTTTTTAAACCCTACACTTTGAATTAACATTCATTATATCTAGTTCTTCAATATGAAGCTAGAGAAAAATCACAGAACCAAATGAACTGTACACTTATGTAACAATTGAGTTAGGGTTAAAGACAGATATAGTTTTCAATCTTCATTGGATTTTCAGTGTCGCATATATCATGGGAATATAATTGGTGGAAATATTATTGTTATAGGCTTCCTAATTATGATGTATGTATGTGTGTGTGTGTGTGTGTGTGTGTGTGTTTATGAGAGTATAACCATGGGAGAATATTTGAAATATATTGGATAGCACCAGTGAGTGTAAGTTTTCTCAACTTCTGTACCTAGAGTAGTTTATGTATGATCAAGGAAATGTGCTCTAGTTTCTGTGTCTGTCATATATTGCCTGTGAATACCTGAGTATGTACATGTGTATATGTGTGTTAGAGTAGGTATTTGCTATTGTCTTTGAGCCATAGTGTGTGTGTGTGTGTGTGTGTGTGTGCGCGCGCGTGCTCATGCACAAGTTATGCAAGAGAAAAGCATTACTCGCGTCTATATCCATTTCTCTGATTTTTCTTCCTAGATTTGTCACATTTAGGAAGCTTTAGCTGATTTATTCTTGGCTATAGCAAAGGAAGAATGATTGCAGGGTCACAGTGGATTATTGTTCTCCCTGGAAGAAATGTTCAAAATTGCTTGACAAATTGCAGGCAGTCTGGAGCATGAATATACCATTCCTTTCTGGACAATGTCATTTGTACAGCAGAACTTAAAGACAGCAGAGTAAGCCTAGCAGGTGGTTAAAGAACTCATCTGCCAATGCAGGTCAGTCATTTGAAAAGTGAAGACCACAATCTCCGCTGTTCTGCTTCTTACCACGACCTCTTTCATCAGCACATTATACTGTATTTTCAACTTCTCCCTTTCTATGTTTTGCCTTTTCGCTATAAGAAGGTACAAGGCTTTCTTATCATAAAGAACAAACAGACATTTCCAAGATACAAAACTCTGCCACTCTATTACCCTTCAAGTATTCTCAAACTGGGAGACTGGCTGCCACAGTGGATAAGGAGCTCAGCTGCTAACTGAGAGGTCAGTGAGTAGAACCTACCAATCACTTGGTAGAAGAAAGTTGTGGCAGTCTGCTTAATGGACAGCCTGGGAAACATGCTGGGATAGTGCTACTCTTTATTTTCTCCTTTTATTTATTTGCATTAAGAGGAGAGCTATTCCATGATGTTCTTACCATAGAGCATTCCTTTTTCTCTCCTATCAGTTCATCAATGAGTAAAAATCAACTAAACAGCAATGGGTTTATGTTTTTGGTTGTTTTTTAATTTAATTTTTTTGTTTGTTATTTTTTATGTGTGTACCATCAAATCAGATCCAACTGGTACAGGAGGAGATTTCCCTCTCATTCTCCAGCACAGCATCTGGTGGATTTGAACTGCATGCCTCTGGGATTACAGTGTAGCTTCTTGCCACTAGGCCATCAGAGCTCCCTAGCTCCCTAGGGTTTTTATTATTGCTCTCAAACATCCTGGAACATTCTTACCAGTTGTCTAAGAAATGATTGTAATTTCTACTCTACCCTATAGGGTAACTGAGTTAGAATTAACTCTTTATCCACTTCTTTTTTGGGGGAAGAAGTAACTTCTTTGTAAAGCGTACTTAATTTCTGTTGATGCCCCAGGGCGATTTTCCATTTCGTCAAAATCGTCTTAATATTGGAGTAAATATGATTAAAGGAAAACAGTCTGGACAGTCTATATCTTTGTAGCCTCTTGAAGCCCTTTTTAAAATCTATATTAGGGACAAAAGGGAATTTTAGAGAGGAGCACAAGAAACTCTATTAATTGATGTAGTAAAGGAGAGAAAAATCACAGGGATATATATGTGAACATTACTCAGTACACACATGCACACATGTCATTCTTTTTTTTTGTTAATTTATTATTTTATTATTATTATCATCATCATCATCATTATTATTTTACAAAGGATTCAAGGCGTGTCATTCTTGTTAGGTGGTGTTGAGTTAAATATGACTCAATCCTAGTAACCCTATGAACAACTGATCTGAACCCTGTCCCATCCCATGCCATCCTCACAATCTCTGATACACCAAAACTCATTGCCACAGTCACTGTGTCAACCCATCTCATTGAGGGTCGTTCTCTCTTTCATTGAATCTCCATCTTCTCAAGCATGTTGTCCATCTACAAGGAATAACCTCTTCTGGAAACATGCCCAAAGTATGTGAGAAAAGGATTCAGCAACTTTACCTCCTGGAAGCACTCTGGCTGCACCTTCTCCAAGACAGATCTGTTTGTTCTTTTGGCAGTCCTTGACACCTTCAGTACTTCTCTTCAACACTACAGTTTAAAGGTACCAATTCTTCTTCTCTCAACCTTGGTCACTGTCCAGCTCTTAGATTCATAGAAAGTGACTGAAAAGACTATGGCTTGAATCAGGTGCACCTTAGTCCTCAAACCGACATCATTACTCCTGAATAATTTGGAGAGATCCCACACTACAGACTTTCCTGGTGTAATGTGTCTCCTGATCTCCTGATTATTGGTATCAAGGGTATTGATTGTAGATTCATGTTAAGATGAATTTGTTGACAGTCTCAATCCTTTCTCCATCTGTCATGATGTTGTCTATAGGTCCAGTGGCACGGATTTTTGTTTTCTTGACATTGACATGAAATCCACATTGAAGACTGAAATATTTAACCTTCTACAGCAAGTGTTTCAAGTGTTCCACACTTTCAAAAAGCAAGGCTGTACCATCTGCATGACAAAGGATATACATCTAGATACATACATACATACATACATACATATAATTCATGAGTCTGGGCTTTGTGAGGAGGAATGTGGCATCAGAATTGGAGGAAAACTCATCAACAAACTACCTAATGCAGATGATACAATCTTGCTTGCTGAAGCTGAGGAGGACCTGAAGTGCTTGCTGCAGAATGTCAAGAACCATAGTCTTCAATACGAATTGAAGCTCAATATCAAGAAAACAAAGATTCTCACCATTGGGTCAATTGGCTGCACCATGATAGATGAAGAAGAGATTGAGGTTGTTAACAGTTATAGTTTGCTCAGTTCCACAGTCAACAGTCTTGGTACCAGCAGCCAGGAAATCAAAAGATGACTTGCACTGGGAAAAATCTGCTGTTAGGGACCTCTCTAGGGCACTGAGAAGCAACAATTTCAGTCTAGAGACTAATGTGTGCCTCATCCAGACCATGGTATTGACAATCACTTGTTATGTATCAGAGAGTTGGACAATGACTGAGGATGACAGAAAAATTGATGTCTTTGAGTTGTATGGTGCTGGAGAAGAGTCTTGAATATACCATGGACCACCAAGAAAACAAATAGGTCTGTCTTGGAGAGGGTGAAACAAAGTCTTTCCTTGGAGGCTAGGATTTTGAAGCTCTGCCTCATATATTTTACATATATGTGTATATATATATCCTATATTTAAATCTAGTTGATTTTGACTCATTGATGAAGTGACGGGAGAGAAAAAGGAATGGTAAAGAACATCATGAAATAGGCCCAGCTCTTAAAGCAAATAAGTAAAAGGAGAAAATAATGAGTAGCACAGAGTGTTTCCCAGGCTGTGCATTGAGCAGACTGTCACAACTGTCTTCTGCCAAGTGACTGGTAGGCTCTACCTACTGACCTTTAAGTTAGTAGCTGGGCTCTTTAATCACTGTGGCGGCCAGTCTCCTTTGAGAAGAGTTGAAGGGTAATAAAGTGGCAGTTAGAGAACATTTTTTATGTGAGGGGGGTGAGCTGTTTGTTTTTATGATAAGAAGACCTTGTACCTTCTTATAAGCTAAAAGACAAGACACAGAAAGGGAGAAGTTGAAATTGCAGTACAATGGACTGATGAAAGACGTCTCTGAGAGATAGCAAGAAGCAGAATCCTGAAAGTGGAGGGAGTGAGCTTGGAGAAAACGTATGCTCTTGTTCAGATACCAGTTGTTGTCTTTGAGATGATGCTCACTCATAAAGACAGTGTAGGACAGAGTACAATTCTCTTATAGGCTTGCCAAGGCTATACTCCACAGAAGCAGACTGCCGCATCTTTCTCCAGTGGAATGCTGCTGTGAGTTCATTCCACTTACTTTCCATTTAACCACTGGACCATCAGAGTTTCTCTCTTCTGATAACACAGGAGTAGGAATGAGTACAGTTGTTTTTAGGTAGTGGGGAGTAATCAAGTCTCCTTTAAAAAATATTGCTTCTTTGATTTTATCTAATTGCACACCTGTTTTGGTTTTAGAAATTATCAAAGTTTGGAGTTTACTATGTGAAAGTGAACAAGAAATGAAGATACTGGTCTTGTTGAGGGAATAGATTTGGGAAAGAAAGTGAAGGACTAAGAAGGTTAGCAGACCAATAGCAAAGGGAAAAAAATTGTGTAATTTATAGAGACATTACAGCAAGCGTACAGACGTGTTTAGAAGCCAGAAGTCATTGTTCAAAGAGAAGAAAATCTGGTGATTGGTTTTTGGTGATGACAAGTTCAGTGGTAACCACAGAACTGGAGAACTGAGGTGATGGTTGGATAAAGGTTTTTGGAACTGATTTTGCAATTACAGAAGTTCATTCTGTGCCATCTAACAAAAGATTCCCAAACCACATACAATGTTTTATCTCCTTTGGTTACTTTCCCCCACAGCCCCAAAGTAAAAAGTTCTAGTATGAGACACAGAATTACAAGAATGCGGCATTTTACAGTGACAATTAGAGGACTTGAGTCCTATTTATATTTACCTTGTTTCCTTGCCATATTATGGGTACTTATTATTACAGCTATTGTTAATAAAATAAACTGGCCATTGACAGTTCAGGAATGAGTTAAAACTTAATTGCAGTCCTCAAGCAGCTCATAGGTAGAAACATGCAAAACCACTTTCAATCTCTGACCTTTTGTGTTGGAGACAGGACATCTGAAAGAAACACAGTGAAGATCTTCCCCACCACACTCTCTTGGGCTCCTACCCACTCTGTATCCTCCCACCTGCCTACCATGTGGGGCTTCAATGGCACTCCTTTCCAGCCAGCTACACTCCAGCTGACAGGCATTCCTGGGATGCAGACAGGCCAAGCCTGGGTTGCCCTGATTTTCTGCATCCTCTACCTGATCTCCATCGCAGGCAACCTCAGCATCCTGGCTCTGGTGGTTCAGGAACCCGCTCTGCACCAGCCCATGTACTACTTCCTCTCTATGCTCTCCCTCAATGACCTGGGAGTGTCCCTCTCTACACTACCCACCGTGCTTGCCACCTTCTGCTTCAGTTACAGACATGTTGGCTTCGATGCCTGCCTGGTCCAGATGTTCTTCATCCACACTTTCTCTTTCATGGAATCAGGAATTCTTCTGGCCATGAGCTTTGATCGTTTTGTGGCTATCTGTGATCCGCTACACTACGCCACAGTGCTCACCAACAGCCGTATCTTGGCCATGGGCCTGGGAATCCTGGCCAAGAGCTTCACTACTCTCTTCCCTTTTCCCTTTCTGGTGAAACGACTTCCTTTCTGCAAAGGTAATGTCTTGCATCACTCATACTGCCTCCACCCAGATCTCATGAAAGTGGCATGTGGGGACATCCGTGTTAACAACATCTATGGGCTTTTTGTGGTCATTTTCACCTATGGAATAGATTCAACCTTCATCTTGCTCTCCTATGTGTTGATCCTGAGATCCGTGTTGGCCATAGCATCCCGGGAGCAGAGGCTCAAGGCACTCAACACCTGCATGTCACACATCTGTGCAGTGCTGGCCTTTTATGTGCCTATCATTGCTGTGTCCATGATCCACCGCTTCTGGAAAAGAGCTCCGCCTGTCGTCCATGTCATGATGTCCAATGTATACCTATTTGTACCTCCCATGCTCAACCCCATCATATACAGCGTGAAGACCAAGGAGATTCGCAAGGGGATCCTAAAAGTCTTCCAGAAATCCCGGAGCTGAAAAAGACTGAAAATATGGAGAGAACTTGAAAAAAGGACTGGTACATGTTTGCCAACATTGTTAAAACAAAGAGAAAAAGACCTTGATAGTTGTGACTGGGAGACTAATAAAGAGCATTTCACTGAATTAAATATTAAATATTTATAGAACATCTACTGTGCATTATAATTGACTTGATGGAACTGGCTAAGTGTTTGGTTTGTATGCACTCATTGGGTTAATTAATTGTTGAGTGGTAGAATGGTGAATAAAAATGTATTGCTAAATAAGAAAATAAGTCTCAGAAAATGAAAAACAAAACAAAAACAAACCAGCAATAGGTCTCTTAAGAAACATTTTGTTGGCTTATATGAAATAATGGAAGCCCTGCACAGTAAATAAGCTGAACGCAAGTGATTCTACTACCACCCACACTGAAGGAAATAAAAACAATAGAACCAAACAAATTGTCATTAAAGCTTGGCAATTCAGATAATAAAGCGCACATTTTTGATTTGTGGAAATCAGCCCTGATTTGGGATGGTGTTTTTGATGTGGTTATTTAAGTAGGAAAGGGTTTAGAAAATTCAGAAAAGAGTGGTATAAAGAAGTGAGGATTATAATCCTGACAGAAATATCTGCATGAGAATAAACATCTAGGCACAAGTTTTAGAAGTTTGCTATGACAAACATGATTCAAGGAACAATAGCATAAGCACACCTTACAGCCTGCAAGAAAAACGTAGTGAATAAATCATACTCCATTTAGACCTTTGAATTATCTATGTACATGATGAAGTTTTCAAACCAGAGCACTTTTCTAACATTCGCCAAAAAAGTCAATCTGCTAAAGTTTAGATAATTCTATGAGCATCAAGAATCTAGAAAACTAGTTCTCAAAATACAGTTCCCAAACTAGCAATATCAGTATCATGTGGGGTGTAGGGCCTAGCAAAATACGTGTTAACAAATGTGCCAAGTGATTAAAATGTGTATTAAAGGTTTGGCACCATTAGTTTAGAATATTTGGGAAAACTCCTTTGTTTGGGCAAAGAGATTTCATATTGTGAAGCTTGGGAAACAAGACCTTGGGATACTGCTTAAATCAGACTGTGAATGAACTTTAAAATTATGGAAAACTGTATGTATCACCAATAGGCAGATGATGTTACTGTGAATGTAGAAACAAGAAAAAGTTTTATTATCGCCAAAATGTGGTGCAAATAGAACTAAATAACGTCACAGGAGATGTTGATGAACAGTCATCCCACAATTAGCTCAGAAGGCTACTTCCCCACGATGCAATTCTCCTCTTTTTTTTTGCCAAATTTTTGCATCTTACTGTACCCAAACCAAATTTTAGACAAGCTTAAAATGTAGGTCTATTTAGACAAATAAATTTAGGTTTGTTTTCCTTTAAAGGAAAAAAAATCAGGATTTTTTTTTTCCCCACAATGGGATGGAGGATCAGGTAAGAGGATTTGAAGATTACACTTAATTTTGTAGATACTCAGAGTTTCTGAGGCTTTGTGCTATCAATTGAAAGAGGATGTTCTGAGAGTTTAGAGCATACCTAAAATGAAACCATATGCTTACACAATGAGAGAAGAATCCATACAATAGTCAAGCAATAATAATTTATTGCTACTAGATGCTAATTAGACAGCTCCAAGTCATAGTGAACTTCTGTATGACAGAAGAAACTATTGTCTGATCTTGGACCAGATAATCTTCATTATCATTTCTCTTTTTGAGCTCACTGTTGCAGCCAAGGTGTCAATTAATCTCATGTTGTTGTTGTTATGTGCCGTCAAGTTGTTTGCGACTCATAGTGACCCTATGTACAACAGCCCTAAACCGTGCTCTATCCTGTGCGAATCGCATTGCCTCTGACACACCCATCCCTATTATCCCAGTCACTGAATCAATCTACCTCATAGAGGGTCTTCCCCTCCTGCGCTGTCCCTCTACACTACCCAGCATGATATCCCTCTCCAAAGACCTGTCTCTCCTTGCAACATGTCCAAAGTATGTCAGACGAAGCCCCAGAATTTTTGCCTCCAAGAAGTAGCCTGGTTTAACCCTCTCTAGGATGAATCTGTTTGTTTTCTTGGCAGTCCATGGTACATTCAATACACTTCTCCAGCACCAGAGCTCAAAGGCGTCAATTTTCCTTCTGTCCTCCCTAGTCATGCAAAGACCATGGCCTGTATCAGGCACACCTTCATCTCCAAAGAGACACCGTTGCTCTTGAGTACTTTAGAGAGGTCCCTAACAGCAGACATTCCCATTGCAATACGTTTTTTGATTTCCTGGCTGCTGGTGCCAAGAGTGTTGACTGTGGAGCCGAGCAAACTGAAGCTGTGAACAATCTCAATCGCTTCGCCATCCATCCTGAT
>NW_006399794.1:10572575-10575178 GCF_000299155.1 Elephantulus edwardii
TGCATGTTCGATCTATCTCCGACTGTAAAAGTTGGTAGAAATCATCTATTTCTTCTTCTTTGGCTCTGGTTGTTGGTGCATATATCTGAGATTTGTTTTAACCCTCCAATTTACCAAACTGAGCAGAATGTCATAGGAAAAAGTGAAATGTGAAATAAATTTTGTCCAGTATCATGTTAGCCATGGTCTTCTCTAATTGCTCAAGTCCTGGAGAATATTCTGTTACCAAGCCCAATGATCTTGGATCTGAGCTCTGTAATTTTGTAAATGGGCTGTGATGTTCAGTTATTACTTTGGTTTTGGGTTATAAATTCAAATTGAGACAGAGGTTTGGAGTTCAAGTTTCAAAGTTAAAGCCCTAAGCTTAGCAGAATCTACCAGTGTTTTACATAATTTTAAAGTTATAGGTTCAAATCTACCAGGTCCTCCAAGAAAGAAAAATGATCAGACTCCTCCTATAAAGATTTACAGCCTCAGAAAACTGATGAAGGGTCAATATAAGTTGGAATCAACTGTACAACAAGAAGTTTGTTTGTTTTGGGTGCTTTTCTAAGCTTAGGGAAAGTTATTTTCACAACCCTCTTCATTATGGAGAAAGAACTAGAATTTCATTATTTTCTCTAGGGAGAAGGCAATAATTTTAGCGATGTCCTTTCCCTGACTCCCCACCCTCACATAGCCTTTATTCCCAAGGGAAACTTTAAGTTTCTTCCGTCTCCATCACCTGAGCATTATACTCAGGCCAGAGTCCCAGTAGGCCTGACTTTGGGGAATTCTCATCAGAGAAATAAAGTCAGAGGCCTTTATTTAGCTCTGTGCCTACAAGAGGCTCATCCTGAAATCTTTGTAAGCACTAGCCCTCTGACTGCCCCTGAGGCTGTTAATCTTTACAAGAGGAGACACTCATCCTTCTCCCCTGGAGCTCCTGGTGGATTTGAATCCACACTTTTCAGTTTGTAACAGGCTTCACAGAGCCCTCAGAGGTGAGTTGGAATCTGTGTGCTCTAGGCCCGCATCGCAAAAATTTGTTTTTGTCTGCAATAATTCTGTTTGTGTCTCTGTGTGATTATCTCTCTCACTGAGTCTCTGTATCTGAGTCTGTCATCAGTTTCATGTGCTTACGTATTTGTTGGGATTTATTATTCAATGTGCAGAAGTATAAACCAAATCAATTAATAATAAACTCCAAAGTATCCACATCATTTTCATGCAGATGTTCTACAAAAACACTATTATTCCTTTAAATATCCTGTGACCTGCAGACTGCTTGCTGATCTATATACAAGGCAGAACCAAGGTAAAGAATTCAACTTGAGGGAAGCACAGAGATAGAATGTTAAATGTTTCAGCAGATCTAGTGCAGGAAGCAAAGCTTAAGGGAGAGAGAGCATGAGAAGCAAATTCCAGGTCCAGGCCTAGTGACATAATCCACTAGTCTCCACAGTCACAGCTTTTGATATTTCCTCATCTGTACAAGTTTCCTTACTGTCTAACCATTAATGCTGTGTATTTTCTTAGAACTCATATATACGGACGTATTTTGGAGCTATTGAAGTTTGATTGTAGACTACTACAATAAATGGGATATTGCAATAAAGCAATCCACACAAATATTTTGATTCCCTAGGGCATGCAGAATTATAGTTACCCTATACAGGTGGGCATTCTTTTTCTATCCAATTAACTGCCTCTGAAACTCTGCTGGAAGGTCAGTTATGAGTAGGTTCCAACTTGATGATACACAACAACAACATAATGTAGTGTAGCATTAGAGGAAAATTGAAATATTGAGAAAAGTACTGAAATATGACACAGAGACATGAATTGAGCTCATGCTATTAGAAAAAATGGTTCCAGTATACTTGTTTGAAAAATTATCACAAATCTTCAACTTCTAAAATAAACTATATTTGTACAACAATGTGAAGTGCAATATAATGAGGTATCAAACATTTCACATCACCAAAAGTTATACACAAAATTAACACATCATTCATCCATCCAAATCTGCTGAGTGAATGAGCGAACCATTAGATGATTGGAGGTAAATGACTTGTAAACACGTTTTGAGATCACCCACACCGCTGCTTTAGATTCCCTATATTTTCACCTTGATTGAGCTTTAAGTAATTCTCTCCAGTCTCTTAGCACTAATGAATAGAATCCTCTATCTCTATGTTTCTGATCTCTCTAATTAATTCTAGGCAAAATCTATTCTTTTTGAAGCCACCTGCTTATTTATGATGTATTTACTGAATAGCCTCTTAAATTATTACTTTCAGATACTTTCAATATCTTTCAGAATTAATATTCATCTTTTTACCTTTCTCTGAAACTGTGGATTTCAACACAAAGAACATAACATTTCAAAGCTTCCTTGCATTTTCAGATGGATATTAACAGAGACATACCTGAAGTCTTTCTGATGATCTCATTCTACAGGAGACTAGATTTTATGCCCATCTTCACAGTGAAATGGGAACATCACTAGAAGAGTAGTCAGTGGCTTTAAGTGATAATGTAGGCTTTGAGCAAATTGACTATCAAACCTCAGGTACATTATTTACTCTTTGTTTCTTAGTTTTAGTGTATCCCTATAAATA
>NW_006399794.1:10576098-10578473 GCF_000299155.1 Elephantulus edwardii
TCCCAATTTTGAACCATGCAGTGTTCCCTTGCTCTGTTCTAGTCATACAATATTTTGTTTAAAAGTAATGGAATGGTCTATAGGGAGGTGTACTGCTTCAATTTCACCAGTGGTTCCAAGAGAGAAAGGACAATCTCCTTCTGTGTGACTTATAGACCCTGAGGGATCAGCTATGAGTAGGTTCTGACTCCCTGACAATGAGGTGATTATTGCTTTGTTTTTCTTTTCTGAGGAGGTAAATATATTTTTAGTAGTTATTTATAGAGAGACATTGAGACTTCTTGTTGTTGTTGTTATGTGCCACTGAGTCACCTGTGACTCATGGAGACCCTATGTAAAACTGCCCTAAACCCTGCTCTATCCTTTGACAATCTTATTGTTTCTGACCCACTTACCCTCATTACCCTAGTCACTGAATCAATCCATATCATAGAGGGTCTCTTTTTACTCCAACCTCATAAGCATAATGTCCCTCTCCAATGACTCCAAGGTTGCTCCTTGTCACGTCCAAAGTATGTCAAACAGTATGTCAGAATCCTTGCCTCCAAGGAGCAGCCTGATTTTACTCTCTCCAGGACTAACTTGTTTGTTCTCCTAGCAGTCCATGGTATATTCAATAACCTTCTCCAACACCACAGCTCAAAAGCATCAATTTTCCTTCTATCCTCCCTAGTCATTGTTCAGCTCTCTGATGCATAGCAAGTGATTGCAAAGACTATAGCCTGTATTAAGTGCACCTGAGTCTTCAGACTGAAATTATTGTTCTGCAGTACTGTAGAGAGGTCTCTGATAGCAGACTTTCCCAGTGCAATGTCTTTTAATTTCCTGGCTGCTAATGCCAAGAGTGTTGATTATGGAGTCAATCAAACTAAAGCTGTTTACAATTGCAATCTCTTCACCATCCATCATGATGCTGCCCATTGGCCCAGTGATGAGAATCTCTGTTTTCTTGATATTGAGCTTCAATCCATTTTGAAGGATGCAGTCTTTGACCTTCTGCAGGATGCACTTCAGGTCCTCCTTAGTTTCAGCAAGCAGGGTTGTGTCATCTGCATAGCACACACAGTTGATGAATCTTCCTCCAATCCTGATACCACATTTCTTCTCATAGAGCCCAGCCTCCCAGATAATCTGTTCTGCATATAGGTTGAAAAGGTATGGAGATAGGACACATCCCTGGCGTACACCCTTCCCAATTTTGAACCATGCAGTGTTCCCTTGCTCTGTTCTGATGATTGTCTCCTGGTCCAAACAGAAGTTTCACATAAACATGATCAAGTGTTCTGGGATTCCTATTCTTCTCAGGCTTAGTCACAGTTTGTTGTGATCCACACAGTGAAATGCCTTTGCATAGTCAATGAAACACAGACAGACATTCCTTGGTACTCCCTGACTTCAGCTAAGATATATCTAACATTAGCTACAATATCCCTAGTACCACGAGCCCTTCTAAACCTAGCCTATACTTCCAGCAGTTCTCTGTTGATGTGCTGTTCCAGTCATTTTTAGATAATCTTCAGCAGAATCTTGCTAGTAGGAATTAAATTTTCTGTTCTAATTAACATTGTGGTCTGGTGGCTTTAGTGGTAAGAACTTGTGCTGACAATGCGATGACACACTAACTGTTTATAGCAGTGGCATTTGAAACATTGGTACAGTCCAGAGGGAGTTGTGCTTTTTCAAATTCACCAGCTATTCTGAGGGAGAAAGATAAGCAATATCTTCCTTAGTGATTTACAATCTCTAAAAACCTGCTGGAGAATCTGCTAGGAGTCTCTTCCAACTTGACAACATATGTAACTACAACAAGTTCACAATGCCTCTAATGTCATAGTCTGGAGGGAGTTGTCCTGCTAACTCAAGACTGGTACTTCCCTCATGGCTGGAATCCATTAATGGTCCCAGGAGAAAGATGAGTGTTCTATAGCCTCAGAACACCTACTGAAAGAACAGCTATTTGTGGATTCCCACTAAAATCTGTCGTCAGAGAACTCTCCAAATTATTGAAGAGCAACAATGGTGGTTTGAGGAATAAGGTGGGTCTGACTCAAGCCATGATCTTTTCGGTCACATGTTATTCTTCTGAGAGCTGGACAATGAATAAGTATGATAGAAGAATTGATGTCTTTGCTTTGAACTGCGGTGTTTGAGAAGAATGCTCGATATTCTAGGAACTGTCAAAAGAACAAACAGCTTTGTCTTGGAGAAGGTATAGCCAGAATGTTCCTTAGAGGCAAAGATGATAAAGCTTCTTCTCACTGTTTTTGTTGTTGTTGTTGTTGTTGTTAAGTGCCATTAAGCAGTAGATGACTCATAGCGACCACATGAATGAAAGACCTGAACACTTGTATAACTTTGGTCTTTTCTCCATGTTA
>NW_006399794.1:10581473-10596998 GCF_000299155.1 Elephantulus edwardii
CTCCTTTGCCATTTCTGTTATCTAAATGTGTTCTGTTGTACATAGGGTTTTCAGAGGCCTGCTATTTCAGAAGTGTTGACATTGTGTACAACAGAACACAATGTCTCACATAGTAGGAGAGGTTATTCCTTGGACATCATACTTGGGAAAGTGGAGGGAGATTAAAGGAAAGAAAGACTCTCAACCCTCAGGTGGGTTGACACAATTATTTTAACAATGAGTTTGAATGTGCCAGAGATTGGAGGAAGCCACAAGACATGAAGAGAATGTCACAGCATAGGACAGGTTTCAGATTAGTTGTTCATAGTGTCACTATAAGTTATACTCAACTCGATGGAACCTAACAACAACAG
This sequence comes from Elephantulus edwardii, assembly GCF_000299155.1. NCBI lineage: Eukaryota > Metazoa > Chordata > Mammalia > Macroscelidea > Macroscelididae > Elephantulus > Elephantulus edwardii. Next base: position 10,581,827 of record NW_006399794.1, read on the forward strand.
ACAACAATAAGGAGTGAGTGGGGAAACATAAAGAAAACATTCAACTAATATTCAAACTAAAGTCTTTAGATTTCATTTGTGGAACTCTAAATCACTGTACATAAATATTAATGATCTCAGTTTTTTTCTGATAGCCAAAGAGGTGAATCATATTATACTTACTTCCAAGTTCCAGGTCAAAAAAATATAACAATAATAAAAACATTGTATCAGATTATAAATAAACTTTATATTTCTCAAGTGTAAACAAACCCTTATCTACTTAAGCATGGTTTATTTGATTCAGGTCTGATTTATTTCAAACTTTCTGCTTTTAATATTTTTTTTTACTTTTCATTTCATACTGGTTTATTTACAAAGTTTGAATATATTGTTTTTCACACCAGATCTTTCCCACTTCCTTCACCTTCTACCCTCTCCCCATTCTTAATTTTTAATTTATGCTGTTTCTAATAAAGATTAGGAAGTTTCAAATATCCCTTTTACATGTAAAATGGTAGGATTCAGGAACACAGGAATAGGTGGAAAGAAAAGAATGCCAATGGTAGGTCTTGTTGTCATTGTTAGGTGGCATTGAGTTGAATACAAGTCATTGTGACCCTGTGAACAAAAGATCCGAACTCTGTTCTATTCTGCACCATCCTTATACTTCTGACACACAAGAACCCATTGCAGCAGTCACCGTGTCAATCCACCTGGTTGAGAGTTTTCCTTTCCTTCACAGACCCTACACCCTTGCCAATATCATGTAACTCTCCAAGGAACAGCATCTCCTAGCAACATGCCCAGAGTATGTGAGATGAAACCTTATCACTCTTGTCTTCAAAGAGCACTCTGACTGCATCCTTTCCAAGACATAACTGTTTGTTCTCTTAGCTTTCCATGGGATGTTCAATGCTCTTCTCCAAAACCACAGATGGTGGGTCTTACGAATTCTTATTTTTTTTTAATACAATTTTTGTTTTATACTGGTTTTCTTACAAAGTTCATATACATTGTTTTCACACCAGATCTTTCCCATTTTCTTTACCCATCCCTCCCTCCACCCATCACATTGTGCAACCCAATGATTAACCTTCACCTGTCTTTATCTCTCTATCTCTCCTCCCCTCCTTGGATCCTCATTCACCTTCTGCAATAATGGTCTTATACAGTATTTGTCTTTATGGGACTGAGTTAGTTCATTTGACATAATGTTCTTCTGTCTCTTCCAAGTTAGATAGTAATTTACAAAATTCTTGCTCCTGTGCTGTATAGTATTTCACTGTGTGAATGCACCATAATTTCTTTTATTTCTAGTGAGAACAATGACTTCAGTTCCTAACTCTTCATCTCACCTCCCTCCTTCAGCCTTTGGCAGGAATCTGAAGGCAAAGAGTGCTAACTTCAGTTTGTTTCTTTTGAAATGGCAGGTGAAGATTGGCCACTGTTACGGGTGACATGGGACCTAAAAGAAATGCAAGTCTTCATCTCTTACCTTTTTTTCTGACTGGTATACCAGGACTGGAAGCTCAACACGGCTGGCTCTCTATCCCCTTCTTTGTCATGTACATCATAGCCATTGTGGGCAACAGCCTAATCATGGCAGCAGTGCAGGCAAACCATGCCCTACATGAACCCATGTATCTGTTCCTTTCCATGTTGGCCATTACTGAGGTAGGTGTCTCAGTATCTACACTGCCCACCGTCATGGGCATCCTTTGGTTTGATGCCCGACAGGTTGACTTTGATGGCTGCTTGGCCCAGATGTTCTTCATTCATACCTTCTCCTGCATGGAGTCAGGGGTCCTGCTGGCCATGAGTTATGACCGGTTTGTAGCCATCTACAGCCCTTTGCGATATACAGCTATACTGACCCTGCCTCGGATTATTTCTATGGGATTAGGCATTACACTGAAAAGTGTGGCACTCATGGCCCCCCTTCCAGTTCTTTTGAGGCACTTGCCATATTGCCACACTAATGTCCTCTCTCACTCCTACTGCCTGCACTCAGACCTGATTCAGCTGCCTTGTACTGATACTAAACTCAATAGCATCCTGGGGTTAGCCATTGTCCTGGCCACTTTTGGACTGGACTCACTGCTCATTGTGGTCTCCTATGTGCTAATTCTTTACACAGTATTGGGCATTGCCTCTGGGGAAGGAAGGCGAAAAGCCCTCAACACGTGTGTGTCACATATATGTGCAGTACTTGTGTACTACGTGCCCATGATTGGTGTATCTGTGATGCATCGTGTTGCCAAACATGCCTCACCCATGGCCCATACACTCATGTCTAGTGTCTACCTCTTTGTGCCTCCTGTACTAAACCCCATCATCTACAGTGTTAAGACCCAACCAATCAGAAAGGGAATAGTTGCCTTGTTCTCTCACAAGAGGGAATGACCCTGAATCATCCCAAGGAAAAGAGACTTTCAGTTAATCCAAAAATCTGATGGTGCTTCTCTTTGGGCATAACTCTACACTAGACTTTCTCAGAAGAGAGAGAGAGATGAAGAATTCAGTGTTGCCTGAGGCTTAAATATGTATCACAAGGGTTCTCTTTTCAGGTCAAGTTTTATCATCATATGTAGATCTTTGTATGCACCGTTATGCGTGTTTTTCCTCCTTAGCCAGATAAGATAACCTTGAGGGCAGAAATCAGGAATATTCCTTTTCCTTATTCCCCTAAAACTTCTAGCAAAAATCCTGACCAATAAAATTAGTAGTAAAGGCTTAAGACTTAATTATACTTGAATTTAAATAAACACATTTTTATTTTTATGCTGCAGATTGGGGTTAAGAATAATCCTCTTTTAAAAAAAAGAATAATACCCTAATAAAGATTATGCTGGCATATGCATAATGTCAGCGTACCTGCTGCTGGCTCCACATAATCATTGTTTACATTCATTTCCCTCAACATCATTATGAAGAGTGCCCCTTTCTTATTTTTAGAAATGTCCTTATTTAGCAATAAATTATTTGCTAGACTTACAAAACAATATCTTGTTCTAAACTTAGAGATTCCCAAATTTATGTACTGAAAGGTTCTGAGGAAGAGAAACAACTGACTTAAATGGTCCTCATTCAGACATAAAATATGAGCACACTAAAAAAAAAATCCCAGGGTTCCAATTCATAGTTTGTAAGAGATGATTATTCTTATTCAGAATGAGATTCCTGACTTTGACGACCATTTTCTTCTCTAACTCAATTAGATATTGTACTTCTTTCCAAAAGTTCTGAGATAATGCATTTTTTCTTCTGTTAGACACTATTTGATTAATTTCCTATCATAAATACTGCAAAAATATGGATTAAAAATAAAATATATTTACATTTGATTTAAAAAATGTATTAGAAATAAAGAATTGCTTCCAAAGTGTGTGCTGCTTTGAATTATTTTTATACTTATTACACAACAGAAAGATTAGGTGGCCTATTGGGTAGGGAGTTGCACTAACTACCCAAAAACAGGAGCTTGGAATCCACCAGCTGCTCTATAGTTGAAAAATGGGCAAATTCCTCTAGGGTTATTTACAATCTCTGGGAAAAAAAGCTGTCAGGTCAGCTATGAGTGGATTTGGACCTGACAGCTATGCAGGAGAGAGTGCAATTGATAAAAATCAGAATAATATATTGTACATAAAAAGTAAAATTTCATTGGAAAGATACCTTTTTGTTTCTGATTACTTAGTATAAACAAAGTTCATATACGTTGTTTTTCACACTGGATCTTTCCTATTTCCTTAACCCACCCTACTCCCTGCACCCAGAAAATTGTGTGATCCTATGATCCTATCCTCACCCCTCTGCTCCCACCCTCCCCCTTAGATCCTCATATACATTTTGCTAGTTATCTATTTCTACAAGGACAAATACTATATAAAATCATTACTGGGAAGATATCTTTTAATGAGATAGAAGAGGCAGTTTTTTGATCTGAAAATGAAGGGTGTTTGTTTGTTTTACTAAAAGAATGAGGCAGTGTTTGGTATCATATCTTTTTATTCCTATCTTCTCTTTTGTGTGAAGCTCTGGTGGCTGGGTAGTAAGAAGTTGCACTACCAACCCACAGGCATATGATTTAAATTCATCAGTTCCTCCATGAGAGGAAGGCAGTATCCTTCTGTGTTATTTATAGTTTCTGAAACTGGTTAGCTGTGAGTGGTTTCAGGTTTGTTGTTACATAACAATAAAAACTTCCTGTAAATGTAGGTACTGAGGAATTTACATAAAATTCCTGTAAACGTAGGTACTGAGGAATTTACATAAATAAGTAGGAAGGTGAAACTGAAATAGTTTTTTCATAGCCTGGTACCAGTCTTTTTCATTCTTTTTGGAAGTAAATGACAAGATAAACAAAACATAAAGTACATTATGATATATTTAAAAGGCTGCATATCTTTTTATTAAGTTTTAAAAATTTGTTCATTATTGCACATTCTCTAAAAGGCTGCATATCTCTAATAGTTTGAATCCACTAGCAGCTCCACAGGAGAAAGAAAAGCAGATTCCTCTCATTAAAATTTAAATACTTCAAATTCTGATGGAGGGTTACTATGAGTTACTTTAAGGCAGTAAGTTTGTTTAGCATTCTGTTTTTTTAAAAAATAAATCTTTAAATAAATCTTTTAGCTCAAAAAGGAACTAATAGCCATTTACTTTATAGTCTCAATTTCTAGCCATCATTATTCTCTATGGCAGAAATTTGGAGGCGTATTCCTTGCAAACAGGAACTAGACAAGGGCACTCTTCAGTACACTTATATTCAGTATTGTATTGGAAGTCCTGGTCAGAGCAATAAGACAAGATGAAAAAAGAAACAGAATTGAAATTTTCAAAGAGGAAATAGAATGTTTTCTATTTGTAGAGAGTATGAACCTATATACAGACTCAGGTTCCTATACTGGAAATTTCTCCCTCTGCATACACAGAGGGAGAAAGCTTTCCTCTAAAGCTAGAGTCCTGGATTTTTACTTCAAATCTCCATAATAGATTGAGAAGAGATTGAAGTTATTAATAATTTCAGCTTACTCTTCTCCACAATCAACACTCTTAGCACCAGCAGTCAGGAAATCAAAAGACTAATTTCACTGGAAAAATCGTCTGTCAGAGACCTCTCCAGAGTATTGAGAAGCAACGATGTCAGCCTAGAGACTAAGGTACACCTCATCCAGACCATCATCTTCCCAATTACTTGCTATGTATCAGAAAGCTGGACAATGACTAAGGATGATAGAAGAATTGATAGCAGAGTTGTGATGCCATAGAAATATTGAACCAGCAAGAAATCAAATAAGTCTGTCTTGGAGAGGGTAAGACCAAATTTCTCCTTGGAGATTAGGATTTTGAAGCTCTGTTTCACATACTTTGGGCATGTGGCCAGGAGGGACTAGTCCTTGGAGAAGGACATCATGCTCAGAAGAGTGGAGGGAGAGCACAGGATTAATACAATAACTTGGGCAATTGGGGTAGGTGTGTCATGGTCAGTGAGACTGGCTCAGGACAGGGCAGGTGTCAGAGCTGTAGTACATAGGGTCACTATGAATCTCAGACAAATTAACAGCACGTAACAACAACATTGAAACGGTACTTATGCTTTTAACTTTGTTTAAAAATTTTATTTTATTCATCTTTTTAGTGTTTTTATCAATAAAGGGTATTGGATTTTGCCAAATGCCATTTTTGTATCAGTTGTTATATTAATGAGATTCTTTTCCTTTACTTTGTGTTCTGGACTTAATATGAAATCATCATTGCATAACCAATATTAATTCCTCTTGATTATTATGCATGATTGTTTTTAAATGATGTTGCATTCTATTTGCTAGGATGTTTTGGAGAATTTTTACATCCATGTTTATGAGAGATAACTCACTCATTGACTTTGAGTCAAAACAAGTCATAATAGACATTCATGTAGATCTTCAGTGGCTGTAAACCACGTGGGAAGAGATTTCCCATCTTTTTCCTATAGAAAAAGTTGCAGTGCAACTCGCTACAGACTAGTTCATCAGTAGTTGTCAGGTGCTGTTGAGTCGGGTACGGCTCATAGATACTCTGTGAGCAACAGATCTGAACCCTGCCTCATCCTGTGATATCCTCATCATCTCTGATTTGAGCTTATTGCTATAGTCACTATGTCAGTCTATCTTTTCAACAGTCTTCTTCTCTTTTGCTGACTTTGAATTTTCAAGCATGATGTCCTTCTTCAAGAAATAGCCTGTCCTAACAACATGCCCAAAATATGTGAGAAAAAGTTTTGTCATTTTTGCGTCCAAGGAGCACTCTGGCTGCACTTAGGCAACATCATAATAGATGGATGGAGAAAGATTGAAGTTGTCAATGATTTAATCTTTCTTGGATCCTCATTTAACACTTGGTACAAGTAGTCAAGATATCAGGAGACATTGCATTGGGCAAGTCAAGGACCTCTCCAAATTACTGAGGAGTAATGATATCAGTTTGAAGACTAAGGTGTACCTGATTCAGGCCATGGCCTTTTCAATAATTTTCTATGCATCTGAAATCCGGACAATGAATAAGGATTACAGAGGAAGAAGAGTTGACGACTTTCAGCGTGATGTCGGAGACACTTGCTGAATATCCCATGAAAAGTCCAGGGGAGCTCCCCTTTATGAGGGATATGGTTCTAGAGTTTTCTTTTTTAGTGCTGTCTTTGCCTGGTATTGGTATCAGGATTACACTTGATTCATAGAATTACTTTGAGGATATTCCATATATTTTTTCCTATATTTTGAAATACTTTGATAGAATTGGTGTCTCTGTATATTTTGTAAAATTCCCTGGTGAAGCCATTAGGATATTTTTGATTTATGATTTCCTTTTTAGTCTTAAAGGTTTATTCAACTTGTATTCTCTTGTATATTTTTATGTTTGGGAAGGTTTCTGGATGATACATGTTAATTTCAGGTTTTTTGTTTACTATTGTTGATTATCTTTCTGAAGAACACGCTAGTGTTTCTTATGTCTCTTACAAGTTTGGTTAAGTTTTTAAATATCCTCTTAAATTATCTTTTGCTAAAAATATACTAATTTCATCATATGTTAGAGTCCAATTTGGTGGATATGTAAAATCTTCATTGGCAATTTTTATCTTTCAGAGTTTTATATATGGCATCGTATTGCCTCCTTGCTTGCATAGAATAGGGCAAGGGCAGATCTGTGGCTCACAGCGCTGCTATGAATGATAGTGGATTTGATGATACCTACTCACTTCTCACTGTTTTAAAGCAGAACCATTTCACCAAAAGAGTTGGAAGATCCTCAGACAGATAGATTGACAGTGACTACAGCAATGGGCTCGAGTGTATCTGAAATGATGAGGATGGCACAGGATAGCACAGGGTTCAAATCTGTTGTTCATAGGGTCTCTATGAATAGTACTTGAGTTGAGGGTACCTAGCAACACCACCACCACCACCACCACATTAGTATGTTATTTGTTGTTGTCAAATCAGCTCCAACTTATGGTAACTTTATGCATAACAATGAAACATTGCCTGTTCTTGTACCATTTTCATGATCATTGATATGGTTGGACCCATTGTTGCTGCTCTTAATTCCATCTATCTCCTTGTTTTCTTTGGTTTTATGTATATGCAATTATGCATTACGTATCCTCTTAGGTGTAGGCATATTTTTCCTCTCCAAGAATTCCTTATGTATTTATCTTTGTCAAAAAATTTTTTTCCCCTTAGGTTAAAGTAGAGTAATGGTGCAAGTTTTTCACATATCTTCAAAAGAAAGAAAACAAAACCCAAGTGTTCCCTCTTTACTTACACACAGTGAAGGTAGTACAGTCCATTTATAAGAATACTCATACTCAAAATTCACTACTTAGAGACAGTTTAACTCATAGTGACTCCCCATCACCTTTTAAAAATTGGCTTTAATACAGTAATTTATATCATTTCATTCATTTGCATTGTGTTTCATAAAATTTCTCATATTGAACATCTTTCATACAATCTCTCATATACATTTTATCCCATATATTACCATTGATCTATGCATATAATTCCACCACCTTAAAAGTCCCCAATGAATGTTTCCCATTCCCTCCCCCTCCCCCACTCAGCCACTAAACTCTATTATCCTAGTGATTTCCCCCTTTTCCCTTCCCCTTTTGAGCATTTATACACATGTTACTCTTGTGGGCTAGTGGCTAGAAGCTATGCTGCAATGCTGAAGGCACGTGATTTGAGTTCACCAGCTGTTCCTCAGGAGAAGAATGAGCAATCTCTTCCCATGCAATTAACTGCTTCTGAAAACCTACTGGAAGGTCATCTATGGGTTGGCTCCCAATCAATGGTATGATATACACCACCACTAACAACTACTAATTATCCTTCTATTCTTTATAGTAATGGTCTTATGCAATATTTTTCTGCATAATGTTCTATAGACTTTCCCATGTTATATAGTATTTTATGCAATTGTTGTTCCTTAGTGCTGCATAGTATTCCATTGTGTGATTTTTACCATAGAGAGCTCTGGTGGCCTAGTGGCAAGAAACTGCACTGCAATCCTAAAGGCACACGGTTCAAATCCACTAGCTACTCTGAAGGAGAAGGATGTTCAGTCTTCTCCTGTGCAATTAACTACCTCTAAAACCCACTGGAGGGCTATCTTTGGTTGGTTCCAAGTTGATAGTAGTCAACCACCACCACCACCACCACCATGTATGGTATGTTCTATGGATGTTTTTTCTCAGATCCATCTGTAGCAATTTTTAAATCTGTAATTACTATAGGGGTAGGGGGAGGAACTGCCTATGTTTCTTCCACAAAGCTGCCAGTGGATTTAAACTGCCTGAGACTCTAAGCCTTTTGGTTAGCAGCACAATACACTAGCGACTATGCCATCAGAGGTAGCTAGACATTTGAAGAGGGGATGGAGGGGTCATAGATCATCGGAATTTATTGCCTTTTGAAGCAAAGGGATCTGTTATAAATGGGAGGAAATATATGTAAAAGTTTAAAAAACAAACCAGATTATGCATGGTTTTAAGAACAAAAGGATAATTATTTCTATAAGATGATTGCTCTAACCTTTTCAGTAGTCGCATGAATGAATTAGAAGTGGATATTTAAATCCAGAATCAGTAGCAGAATGGGAAGGAAAAAAGAAAACTTATAAATCTCCTTTGGTTTGATCAGAACTTTATGAGCTGACTTGAATAAAAAGAAACCTCATGCGGCCCAATTTTCTTTTTAATATGTAGAATTTCCATATCTATGTAAGATATAAATGAAAAAAAGATCATTAGGAAAATCTGTGTGTGTGTATGTGTGTGCACACGGCAAGGAGTCGGGGAGGGGGAGGTGGAAATTATTGCTTATATTAAGCCCTAACTAGGTAAAGTGTATCTGAAAATAGTAAATAATAAAATTTAAGGGATATTTCTTCGGCTCTAAGGTCCTCCCTCTGTGGTTCTTTCTGGAACAGGTGTTTTAAAATTTTTTTTCCTAATGTATGAGTGTCAAATATTTTTATTTTTCCTCTTTTTATTATTCAATTGATTCATACTTACTTTCCTCCCTTCCCCTCCCTCCCAATTCCCCTTATAAGACCACCACTAATTGTCATACATATGGTTTCTAATTGTCCATTGCTTTCAGAATATCCTTCTTTTCACTAATTCCAGTGCAATATAAAGCAATTTATTATCTATTCATTCTTTTCCATGCTCTTCACCTCAGTCTAAATCCCATCTTTATAATAATGGGTTTATGCAGTTGTTGTTAAAATATTTTTAAATAAAGAAGTCCACAAAATCTACCTGCACCAAAATAAGATTAAAACTAAAATTTAAAATCTCTCAAATTAAAAAGATCTCATTCTAAGTTGTTTCTAAAGACTAAGACCGAAAAATCTGCAGTAGAAGAAATAAAAGTAGATCTTATGTTATATATTTAAAATAAGCTATGTTAATAAATGCTCTTATAAATATTATTAAAGATTTTCAATATCTTATAAATAAATGAAAAAAAGTTATGGTCAGTCTTCAAACACACATCATCTTCCTAGTAATGGTGACAGTTTATTGAAAAAATGTATAACTTAAAAACAATTGCACCTTTGTTTTTCTCTGATATTATCTCAGTCTAGAAGATAATGTTAGGATAGCATTTTCTTTTATGGACATGTTGTTGTTGTGTGCTATCGAGTCGCTTGTGACTCATAGCGACCCTGTGTACAACAGCCCTAAACTCTGTTCTGTCCTGTGCCAATTGCACTGTTTCTGATACTCCCATTCCGATTACCCCAGTCACTGAATCAATCCACCTCATAGAGGGCCTTACCCTCCTGCGCTGTCCCTCCACCCTCCCAAGCATGATGTCCTTCTCCAAGGACCGATCTCTCCTTACAACATGTCCGAAGTAGCTTAGATGGAGCCTCAGAGTCCTTGACTCCAAGGAGCCACCCAGTTTAACCCTTTCCAGGATGAATCTATTTGTTTTCCTAGCAGTCCATGGTACCCTCAATACTCTTCTCCAGCACTACAGCTCAAAGGCATCCATTCTCCTTCTATCCTCCTTGGTCATTGTCCAACTCTCTGATGCATAACAAGTGATTGCAAAGACCATGGCCTGTATCAGATGCACCTTAGTCTCCAGAGAGACACCATTGCTCTTCAGTCCTTTGGAGAGGTCCCTAACAGCAGACTTTCCCATGGCAACGTGCCTTTTAATTTCCTGGCTACTGGTGCCAAGAGTGTTGACTGTGGACATAGTTGTCTTATTTTCTTATTGAAAATATAATAATTTGAAGTATCACTATATTTTACTCTTGTTCCATTTGTTACATAAGTCACAATCATTTTCATAAATAAATGAGTTCATATGAATGCCTGACTGACCATAGGTTAAGAATCATTTAGGGAATTTTCCTTGAAATAATAGAGTGAAATTTCAAAACTTGAAACTGTTGGAAAATTAATTGAAAAATATTCTGCTTATTATGCAATTTTTACATTTTTCTGATAATTTTCTTAATATTTTAAAAAATGTTAATTTTCATATAATCATTCAACTTTACTCTTTAATTAAGCTCATAATATTTGTTTTTTAGTAGTGTTAAAATTCATTCTCTCACATTTAATGTCTGTTTCTGTGGGAAAGGAAACGGATAATTCCCTGGCGAATTTGCTTGGTTTTAACGCTGTAAATGATAGGGTTCATCACAGGAGGTGCTAAAAGATAGATATTGGCCATGATAACATGAACCAATGGAGACGTATGCTTAGCAAAGCGGTGAGTCATTGATACGCCAACCATGGGGATATAGAGGACCAGAACAGCAAGGATGTGAGACAGACAATTATTGAAGGCACGGAGTCTCTCAACCATAGAGGTAACACTCAGTACACTTTTTAGAATCATTGCATAAGATAGCACAATGAGCACTGGGTCCAACACAATAATGAGCAACACCAGAGCAAAACCATACCAGCTATTGAGTCGGATGTCAGCACAAACCAGGCGAATCATATCCTGGTGGAGACAATAGGAATGAGAGAGAAGGTGGGAACGGCAGAAGGGTAGGCGTTTGAGTAGGAAAAGGGAGGGAAGAACAGCCAGAATACATCGGCAGAGGATAGCTAGCCCAATTTTGCCAATTGTTTCATTGGTGAGGACAGATGCATAATGGAGAGGGCGACAGATGGCCATATAGCGGTCATAGGACATGGCCAGCAGGACAGATGATTCCATGAAAGAAAATGTATGAATGAAAAATATCTGTGCAAAACAGGCTTCAAAGCTTATTTCCTGGACATTGAACCAGAGGAGCTGCATGACTGTGGGCAGGGTGGTGAGGGTAAGACCCAGGTCAGTCAAAGCTAACATGGAGAGAAATAGGTACATGGGTTGGTGGAGGGATGGCTCTGCATGAATGACACCCAGGATGGTAATGTTGCCCATGATAGAGATGGTATAGAAACAGCAGAAGGGAATGGAGATCCAGACGTGAGAGGCCTCAAATCCGGGGAAGCCAGTGAGAATAAAGAAGATAGGGTCTTGGGTGGTATTAGTAATTTGGAACATGGTAGACAAATGAGATTCCAGATTCAGGATCTAGAAAGAGAGCCGAAGATGTTAGAAAGAACTCTTCTAAATCTGTTACTGTATCTTTAACTTATTTGATTAAATACTATCCAAATAAAGATACAGACCTTTGGAAGATAATTAAGGATGGATTTAAGAACACTGTTAAATTGTATTTAAACAACCAGTTAAGATAAAGTTTTCTCCCCCATCAGAACTCAACGTAGATTGATTAAGGAAACTTTGTGTTCGTCTACTTATTCTAATTCAATTATTAGCAATCAGAAATCTGTTTTTCAATCAAATAACACTGCTAATACTGTTTTTAAAAGATTCTAGTGTCCTAAATAGAAGTCATGGCTAATATTGAATATACATTAGTTGTTTATATCCAACATCTCTTTCTAAACTATCATTTGACTTCTTTAACACTATTTTCACCTGTCTCATTTGTCCCAATTACTTGTAGTCTTTCACCATCATCTTTCTCTTTTGCCATAATAAAAAAAGTCATTGTTCATAAGGTTTTCACAGAACAATTATTTCAGAAATGATTCTACTCTTTTCACCTTCCAGCAACACTGTCATCTCTCTCTTCCCCTCACCCCTTTTTGTCTTCAGAGAAACCTCACCTGTGGTTGCTGTTGTCTGGTGCCCTCCTTACTAACTGTTACCTTTTTTCTCTTCTGGTCACAGGGGCAGATGTCTTATAACCTCTTGCAGATCTCTATGCTGAAGCCCAAGGAGGCATGGCAGGTCCCTTTAGGATGATGTGAAATGATGTTCTGAGACCTGGAGTCTCACTGGTGAGCTCTGTAAATAAAAATCTTTGTTAAATTCCAAATGGATTAAGCAGATAAAAGTAAATTAGTAGCATAGTATTTAAGATAGAAAGAAATATAAGCTTTTAAATATCTTACTGGAATATGTATAAATTTGTTATGTTGTTATCGTGTAACAGCAAGTCAGAACTAGCCTATAGCTGATCCTCCAGTGGGTTTTCAGAGGCTATTAATCACAAGGGAAGAAAAAAAAACACACCATAGAGGTAAAGACAAGTGAAAATGAACAAGAAAAACAAAATGTTTCATTATATTTTTAGAAAATTTATGAAACATGAAAGAAACCTTAAAAATATTTATCAAAATATTATGTATACTGGTGCCATCTAGTTATATCCTGCTTATGGTGATCTCACACATGCCAGAGTAGAAATAAGCTTTGTAGGCTTTCACTGATTGCTCTGTCAGAAGTGGATCCACAGGCCTTTCTTCTAAAGTGTGTTTGGGGAGACTCAAATTTCTAATCTTCTGTTATCAGCCAAATATTTGTACCACCACAGATATGCCGTAAGGCTCAAACCAAACCTGTTGCTGTTGAATTGATTCCCACTCATGGGGACCCAATAGGAGGGAGTAGAACATGTCCCATTGGGTTTCCAAGGCTGTACTATTCACGGAAGCAGATGGTCACATCTTTCTCCCATGTGTTATCTGGGACCTCAAACCACCAACTTTCTCAGTTTAAAGCCAAGCACCATAACCTCCTTGCCACCACGGATCCTTAAAATCACGTAATAGAAAGCATTAAAAATTTAAATAACAATTAAATGGGTTAGTATTTACTGATGTTAAAAGCATGACAGATTAACAGAAAATATGATGAAATTAATAAGAAAATTAAATACAATTATAAATAAGCATACAACAATGCTAATTTTTATCTAAGACTAATAATGAAAAATTAAATTACATAACCTTTCCCCCCCAGTCTTTCTAAACGGCAGAGCATGTTTTGTTCATGCTATACAGCTGAACACATAGTATTGTAGAATGAGGTATACTCTACTAATGGAAGTGCAACTCTTAAGTTCATTACAAAAAATAATATGAGTGTATATGTCAATTTAATTTATATGCTTTGGTTCAGTAATTCACTTATGATATTAAATGCTAAAGCAAGAATTAAACAAAAATAAAGTTTTATATTATATATTCTTATACAATAATCAATACTTATTTTTGATAATTAGTTTGTGAAAAGTACATGCAATCAAAATTAAATCTTTTCAACAGCTTCTATTGGCACAATTCAGTGATATTGCTTATATTCTTCAATTTGTACTTAATTATCATTATTTTCTGCATTATTTCACCATTTTTACCTTCATGTGACTTCCCTTTAAGCTTTTTATCCTGCCATTTGAATTGCCATTGTTGATTTTATTTCACATAATTTTTTAAAAATTATCTATTATTGAATATTAAAAATATTTTAAAATAGAATATTAAAAATATGTATTATTGAATATTAAAAACACAAGGTTCATTAATTAAAATATCTATTTTGGTTCAAAGAAGATATTCAGAGTTTTGGCTTAATGTTTAAATAATACCTTACAGAGTTCTTGTTTCTTCCCAGCTTTCGCCATGGCCCGAGGTCCCAATAAACATTTAAAGAGAGTTACAGGGCCTAAGCATTGTATGCTTGACAAGCTATTGGGAGTTTTTGAACTTCGCCCATCAGCGGGTCCCCAACAGCTCAGAGAATGTCTTCCTCTTATAATATTCCTCCGGGATAGGCTCAAATAGCCACTGACTGGAGTTGAGGTGAAGAAAATATGCATGCAGCGCTTCATCAGAGTGGACGCCGAGATCCGTACAGATATCACATATCCTGCTGGATTCATGGATGTTATCAGCATTTTGAAGATAAGTGGGCATTTCTGCCTCATCCATGACACCAAGGGTCATTTTGCTATTCACCGTGTTACAGAAGAGGAGGCGAAGTACAAGCTGTGCAAAGTGAGGAAGATATTTGTGGGTACCAAGGGAATCCCACACTTGGTGACTCATGATGCTCGAACAGTTCGTTACCCAGATCCGCTCATCAAGGTGAATGACACAGTAGTGATTAAGAACAGGCAAGATAACCGACTTCATCCAACTTGACAAAATTCAAACCTCGAGTTGCTATAATCAATGATGCTTTCGGCAGAATGTTAAATGATCCAGGAAGTATTAAAAGAAGATTGAAGGAATATACTGAGTCACTGTATCGAAAGGAATTGGAAGACACAGAAGAATTTCATGAAACAACATATGAGCAAGAGCCTA
>NW_006399794.1:10598549-10603995 GCF_000299155.1 Elephantulus edwardii
GTGGGAATAAGTGAGTTTGAGATGGCTAGGTTGGCACAGGATAGAACAGCATTTAGAGCACTTGTACATAGGGTCGCTATGAGTCGCAAGTGACTCGATGGCACATAACAACAACAACAATGGTGATTGGTGGAGCGAAATCTTGGCCACGTTGGTGTGATCACCAACAGAGAAAGACATCCTTGTTCTTTTGATGTTGTGCATGTGAAGGATATCAACGGCCACAGCTTTGCCACCAGGCTCTCAAACTTTTTTTTCATTGGCAAAGGTAACAAACCTTGGATTTCCCTGCCCAGAAGTAAGGGCATCCAACTTAGCATTGCTGACGATATAGACAAGAGACTGACAGCCAAAAGAGCAGTGGCTCCTGATATGGTTGCTTTCTTGTGGGTAGGAGTGGGATTTATGGGAACTGGAGTGCCAGTCATCCTTTTCACTCTTTGAGAGATTGTAATCTGAGACTTTCTTTCCCTCACACACGTAACTCATCCCTGCCCTTTCCATGAGAAATTGCAAGAAGCAGGTGCAGCTATCAGAGAAGACTGCTGTTCAAGAAACCTGTAAATGAAAACCAACCATGTTTCTGAGTTAATTAAATGGATTAAAACAAATGAGCAACAACAAAAAAATACCTTACAGCAACGAGACTGAGGACTTATTCACTCTCACTGACTCCTGAAAACCTGGATTCCCTTGAAAATTTGAAGTTCTGTTCCATATTATACCTTATTTTGGTCACAATGCTTCTATAGATTCTTTGATCTAACTATTGAGTAATGGTAACTGGGCATCATCTACTTCTGCTTTTTTGGCAAAAGAAATAATTATTTAGGGAGGCACCAGGCATACATTCAATTTATGCCTGACTCCGTGACGAATACCAGAAAATCAAATTATGCTCATGTGAAGCCCAGAACACTTAATTGTGCCCATGTGGCACTCTAAAAGGAGTAAAAACAACTTGGGAAAGACACGATCAACCACAATTAACTCTACAGTGGGGAACAGTCCCTATAAATAACATCCACAGTAACAAATTAATAGCCAAACTAATAAGGTCAGACATGGCCCCACTTTGCAGCATTTACTTCTACTAATTAATGGGTCTAATGTTTGTTGCAAATTGACATAAGAACTTTATTCACAGTTAAGAGGTTTATTGGGGAATTGGGTTGGGGGTCAGGAGACGCAAAGGTGAAAGTTCAGATTCAGTCCAGCAAAACAAATGCAAGCAGCCTCTGGTTCCTCAATTGTTCAGCAAGCTTGTTCCATAGCTCTCACAAGTCAGCTCTTTCTTCAATCATCCAGTAAGCAGAAACTTTAACTCTGGCTCCATAGCCGGGGCTCCTTCAGGCTGTCCCTTGAAGCGATCTCTCTTCAGTCTCACCAGCTGTCTTTGTTTTGCTGGCCTCACAGCTGTTGATGATGTAGAAGATTCTGATTAATGGTGAACCATGTGTCTGCAGTTGAGGCAGCTGGAGATCGTACCCCCAGAGGGGGGCTAAGGCTATGGCTAAAAACCATTTTCAGAAGTCCGAACATCACAGAAACCTATACATAGACCAAGAAGTAGTCCAAATAGATAAGGAAAAATACTTCGTTGCTTAAAATGAGGAAATGTGTGTGTCAGGGTTGTATCCTTTCTCCATACCTATTCAGTCTGTTTGTTACGCAAGTTATTTGGGAAGCTGTGCTCTTATAGAGGAAGAATAAGGCATCGGAATTGGAGGAAGATTCATAAAAAACTGGCATCATGTAGATGACACAATCTTGCTTCCAGAAAGTGAAGACTTGACGCACTCACTGAAGAAAATAAAAACTACAGCCTTCAAAATGGGTATAGTTCAACATCAAGACAACGTCATGTTAGAGAAAAGATTGAAGTTGTCCAGGATTTTATTTCACTTGGATACACAATGAGTGCTCATGGTAAAAGTATTCAAGATGTCAAAAGATTAAAAAAAAAAAAAAAAAGAAATTCAAAGATGTGTTACTTCTAGAAAAGTTGCTGTCAAGGGCCTCTTTAATGTGCTTAAAGACCAAGAATGTCAGTTTAAAGAGTAGGACATGCCTCATTCAAGCCAGGATATTTTCAGTTACTTCTTGTGCATCTGAAAGTTGGACAATTAAGGAAGACCAAAGATGAATTGATGCCATTGAATGGTGGTGTTAGAGAAGAGAGTTGAATAGCTTATGAACTGCAGAAAAGAATAAAAACTGTCTTAGAGGAAGAGTGTCAGAGTGCTCCTTAGAGGCAAGGATGGTGATTTTTTTTCTCATATACTTTCAGCATGACAGGAGGGGCCTGTCTTTAAAAAAGACATTGTACTTGAAAAGGTGGAGGGTCCGCAAAAGTGAAGAAGACCCCTTAAGTAGATGGAGGGACATAGTTACTACAACAGTTGACTTGCGCATGAAGGAAATGGTAAGAATAGCATTTGACTGACAATGTCCCTGTCTGTTGTTTATAGGGTCTCTGTGTGTTGTGGTTGACTCAGTGGCAGCTAACAGCAACACTTATGATTCTTGCTCTGTTGATTTCTGACAGATTAAAACCACCAGAAACATTTCTGTAGTTAAAAAATTTAGAATTGTTATCAGTTGCATTAAAAGGGAATGCATATTATGAGGTTTTTCAGTGAAAGGAAGTGTGAAAGAATGATGAAAAATTATTGTAGTTATTTTAAGTGATATGGGGAATGTTTTAAGAATTTTTAGTTTTTCTTTGGATTAAATGCTATTGAGTAGGATAATTTTGTGATTGACTATATTACTATTATGTATAAGGAGGACAAACTGAAGCATGAAGTGAAATACTTTTTTTAATTTGGAAATTTATATTGAGAACTCATAAGGCAACAATAAAACGATACCCTATCCAGTTAAAACTTAGCCAAAGGTTTCATTAGACATTTCCCTGAGGAATGTATAAAAATGACAATGGAACACATGAAAAGTTACTCAACATCAATAGTCATTGGAGAAATACAAATAAAACCCAAATTTAAATATCAAGTTCACATGCATTAGAATAATATTCTTTCAACAAGCAGTGGAATCGCTGGATCATATGGAATTTTTATGTTCAGCTTTTTAAGGAAATGCTAAACTGCCTTCCAGACTGGTTGCACCATTTTACAATCTCACCAACAATGTATAAGAGTTGTTATCTCCCCACATCCTTTCCAACACTTACTACTTGCTGCCCTGTTAAACATTGCCACTGCTACTGAAGTGAGATGGTATCTCATCAAACCATGCTTTTTTTTTAAATTTTAATGAAAGTTTTTAAAATTTAATGAAAGTTTACAAACAACTTGTATTTCCATTCATTCATTGTTGCACATTTTCCTCCCTGCTCTCCCACTCCCCCAAGTTTGCTTTTTTCTTTGGAAAAAAGTTCTTTCATTGTTATACAGTCCCCCTCCCCCAGAACACTTTACTATGCAACTCTTATTTGGGATTCTTATTATGCCAATAATACCTAATTATATATTCCTTTTAAACAGTTCTCTCCCTTGTCTGTTTCAATAGTATGTATATTATTTATCCCCTCTTTCTTAGTTTTCCTCCAACTCCCATGCCAGTACTGTGTTAAAACAGTGATATTGTGCAGAATTTGTCTTTTTGTGACTGAGATATTTCATTCAGCATAATGTCCTCCATGGTCACCCATTTTGTATAATATTTCATGAGTTCTTTGTTTTTCAGTGCTGCATAATATTCCATTGTGTGACTATACCATAGTTTCTCTATCCATTCGTTTGTTGATGGGAACTTGGGTTGTTTCCAACTCTTTGCTATTGTGAATAAAGCTGCAATAAACATGGGTGTGTATATATATCTGCTTGGGTGGCAGTTCTGGTTTCTTTAGGGTATATTACCTTTAGTGGAATTGCTGCATTAAATGGAATTTCTATTCCCAACTTTTTGAGAAAACACCATACAGCCTTCCATAGTGGTTGCACCATTTTACACTCCCATCAACAATGAATAAGGGTACCAGTTTCTCCACAGCCTCACCAACATTTGTTGTTTGCGCCTCTGTTAAATTTTGCTTTTCTTACAGGGGTGAGATGATATAGCTGTTTTGATATGCATCTCTCTTAAAGCTAGGGAATTTGAACATTTCTATGTGTTTGTTTGCTCTCTGAGTGTCTTATTTGGTGAAGTGCCTGTTCATATCCTGTGCCCATTTTGCAACTGTCTTGTTTATCTTTATCTTGTGTTGTTCAAGTATTCTATAAATTCTAGATATAAGTCCCTTATCAGACATGTCATTACCAAATATTTTTTCCCAATCTGTCGCTTCCCTTTTTACCCTATTGGAGAAGATTTTGGATGTACACAGGGATTTGATGCTTAGAAGGTTCCGTTCATCTATTTTATCCTCTCCTGGTTGTAGGGTTTTTTAAGAATGCGTGGAAGGAAGTTAAATACTATTTTGTAAAGAACCAGGAGTCAAATAAGAGAAAGAAAGAGATGTTTATTTGTGATTTTGTCTATTTCATTGCTATCGACTTGATTCCATCTCACAGTTGACTCTCCCATAAATTTTCAAGGCTTCAAATTGCACTGGAGCAAACTGTTCATTATTTCCCTGAAGAATGACTAGTAAATTCAAATCACTAGAGAAGTTCAACCTTTGGCTTAGCAGCATGAAGCTCGGTAGACTGCACCAGCAGAGCTCCCTGCTTTGTAACAATTATGGATTAATGGAGTTTTCTTCCACATCTTACTACATCATGGTCACAGAGTGACCTTCTATGCTGTTAATTTTCTGAAATTATTTTTGTTTAACAAGAAAATGCTTCCACCTGGTTAAGGGCCTAGACAAGAAACTATTAACGCCCTGGCTTGGCTTATATATGTCAGCCCCAAATCTCATTTATAAATTATTTTTCTTATTTACAACAGGTGGATTTGGAAAATGAAAAGCCAGAGGAGTTAAGAAGATTGGTAAGATTTTTCTACATCATAACCAAAAACTTTGCAGAGAAGGCTACTGTATTAAAAAAGAGGAAATATATACTATATTGAAAGCAACTTTCACAGTAATTTCCCCAATACATGACGTAAAAGAAAGCTTTATTTAAGCAATTGTTAGGTTAAACTTTAAAGGATAAGACAAGAATAGTCAGTTGAGGACTGTGGTATACCAATGAAGGAAGTATGCAGGAGAGAAACATTACAGAGGAACAGAATGTTGTTGTTGTTATGTGCCATTAAGTCACTTGCGACTCCTAGCGATCCTATGTACAACAGCCCTAAACTCTGCTCTGTCCTGTGCCAATCGCTCTGTTTCTGACACTCCCATCCTGATTATCCCAGTCACTGAATCAATCCATCCTAGAGAGGGCCTTCCCCTCCTGCGCTGTCCCTATACTCTCCCAAGCATCATGTCCTTCTCCAAGGACTAGTCTTTCCTTACAACATGTCCAAAGTA
>NW_006399794.1:10604840-10630108 GCF_000299155.1 Elephantulus edwardii
TTTTAAACTATTCTCTCCCCCATAGACTTCAATGCCGTAAACATATTTCATCCAGTTTTTCTCAGTCTTACCCCCACCCCGATGATGTACACAGAGACTTAATCTTTAGAAAGTACTATTCATTAATGTTATCCTCTCCTGGCTGTGCATTTCTGGCTATATTTGCCAGCCTATTTATACCATAGGGTAGGCCTTCCATAATATCCCATCAATTGTCAAAAACCAAACAAATATGCAGCGCTGCCTCCGTGCACCGTATCATCTCCCTTCCATCTTCTTTTGGATCATTTAATCTTTAAATATTGTAACTCATGCCTTGAATTTGTTTTTATGTTCCATTAGGCTGAGACATGCCAAATGCGTTCTTCCCTTTTGGTTTTCTGACTCCTGCTCTTTGCACATTTCATTGTAATATTTTGCTGTGTCTTCATAAGTTGCTATTTGAAATCTTCTATTCAGCTCTTTAACTCCTCATTATTCCCTTTCTCTTGGCTTCTCAGCGTTCTAGTGGAATAGTCAAAGTCTCCTCTGATATCCATCTTCGTCTTTTCTTCCTCCTCTGTCTCCATAATGAACTTTTGTTTTCTTCAAGGATGATATTCTAGATATTGTATCATAATTCATCTGGTCTTCGTTCATTAGTGTTAATGCCTCAAACATGTTTTTGAGATGGTTTTTAAAATCAGGTAGGATGGACTTAAGGTCATATTTTGCTTTTTGTGGATTTATTTTCATTTTATTAAACTTCAATTTGAATTTGCACATGAATAGTTGATGGTCTGTTCCACAGTCAGCACCTGACCTGGTTTTCACAGCTTGTTCTGAGTTTCTCCAACAATTCTTTCAATCGATATAATCAATTTGATTCCCACGTAGACCACCAGATGTGGTTCATGTTTATTGTCATTCATGGGTTTTTTTTTTATAACAGATGTTGGCAATGAATAAATCTTTGATTGTACAAAACTTTATCATTCTAGCTCCAGCCTCATTTCCATCACCAAGTCTGTATTTTTTGACTACTGATCTTTATTCCTTGATCCCAACTTCTGCATTCCACTCACCAACTATTATTAATGAATCTTGATTGAATAATAAATTTTAGGTTGTAAAAGTTGGTAGAAATCTTCTATTTCACCCCACCCTTTGATTTAGTTGTTGGTGTATATATTTGAATAAACAGTGATATTAACAGATATTCCTTGTGAGAGATTGAGGTTGCTAACAATTATAGCTTGCTTGGATCTACAATCAACACTCTTAACACCAGCAGCCAGGAAAGCAAAAGACAAACTGCATGGGAAAATCTGCTGTCATAGACCTCTCCAGAGTGCGGAAGAGCAACGATGTCAGTTTAAATACAAAGGTGTGCCTGATTCAGGCCATGGTCTTCTCAATTACTTGTTATGCTTCAGAGAGTTGGACAAAGACTTAGGATGGCAGAAGAATAGATGCCTTCGAGTTGTGGTGCTGGAGAAAAGTCTTGAACATACCATGGACTGCCAAGAAAACAAATAGGTCTGTCTTGGAGAGAGTGAAACCAAGTCTCTCCTTGGAGGCTAGGATTTTGAAGCTCTGCCTCACTTACTTTGGGCACATGGCCAGGAGACATTGGTCCTTGGAGAAGGACATCATTCTCAGAAGGGTGGACAGACAGCACAGGAGAAGAAGACCCCAGATGAGATGGACTGATACAGTGACTGGGGCAATGGGGGTTGTTGTGTCAGAATTAGTGAGCCTGGCTCAGGACAGGGAAGGGTACAGAGCTGCTACAGGGTCACAGTTCATTGCAGGTGACTCAATGGCTCATAACAACAATAATATACTATGACAGGTTTGGGAGCAGGAGTGGCATCTACTTCCTAAATAACATGCCTCCTGAAACATGAACTTTGATAAACGCCAATAACTGTAGAGGGTCTTTAGGCCTTTTGTTCATAGGGTCACTGTGAGTCGTGCTCAACTAGAAGGTAATCAACAACAAATATCCTGTCACTCACAGCACTGTACTTGAGGATGTATCTAGAAATTGTCTTTTTTACTATGAACACAATCTCATTTGCCTCACTTTTTCATTCCCAGCAAGTAGATCATATGATTGTCTGATTCACAGCTACCCAAAGTTACATCAGTTCATCTCAGCCCATCAATGCCTTGTATGTCAATGTTTATGCATTCCATGTCTTTAATAATGTCCAATTTTCCTACATTTGTATTCACACATTCTGAATTCCAATTATTAGTGGCTGTTTGCAACTATTCATCGTTTTTGTGTTTGCCAGTATGAAGGCACAGCCTCTAGTGCTGTATTTAATAGTCTAAGTGTGCTTTATTGTTCATAGGGTACAAACAGATTCATCCTGGAAAGGGTCAAACCGGGTGGCTCCTTGGAGGCAAGGATTCTGAGGCTCGTCTAACATACTTTGGACATGTTGTAAGGAGAGACTGGTCCTTGGAGAAGGACATCATGCTTGGGAGGGTGGAGGGACAGCACAGGAGGGGAAGGCCCTCTATGAGGTGGATTGATTCAGTGACTGGGATAATCGGGATGGGAGTATCAGAGACAGTGAAACTGGCACAGGACAGAGCAGAGTTTAGGGCTGTTGTACATAGGGTTGCTATGAGTCGCAGGTGACTCGACAGCACATAACAACAACAACAACAGCAACAACATTATTTCAGAAGTTCTAGCCAATCCTTCTTTCTAGTCTGCCTTCATTTGGTAACTCTGCTTTAGTACCACATCTGACATTGGTTCAATTTGCTCATTGGGCTCAAATATGTCAAGGATTATAAGGAGGGAGCAGGATAGGGCAGGGTTCAGGTCTGCTCTATAAGGTTATTGTGAGCCACACTACAGCATTTAACAACAAGATGTTCTGGTACTATAATAGTGTTCTGTTATTTGTAGTGTTTTTCAAGGTCTGTTGTTTCAAAAGTGGATAGTCAATCCTATTTTTTAAGTCTGTGTTAATCTGTAAACTGCAGTGGAATCTATCCAACATTGATAAGGCCTTCTTTATTTGAAATGTCGGTGACATAGCTTCCAGTATCACAGAAACATGAAAGACACCTCTCTAGAGCAAAGAGAAAGCTGAAAGACAAGCGATGTACCTATAAGAGCCAACTCTAAAGAAGCAAGATTTTTTAATGTTTTTAAATATAAAACTATTAAATAAGCAGCAACATCTCATGTTGCCTTTGCAACACAGAGAACTGACAGACAAGTTATATAACCGTAGGGGAAACACATGAAATGAGCAAGCATACAAATACGTATGCTATGGGGAATAGAAAACTGTCTGGCCTGGGGCAGTGGATCTGCCAGGTAGCAGAATGCTGGAGTAAGGGTGCCAAGTTAGGTCATTAGAGTGTTGATCAAAACCCCAAGAAGTCAGCCGGATCACAGGTCACCTCTACTGCTCGAGAGTGTGTGCAACATGTGTCAAGAATTGGAGCATTCATCTTGGGGCAGAGTTTCTACTGGCCTCGGAGGGGCCTAAATGAGTCTATCTAGCTAGAGAGGATGTCTTTGTTAATCTAGGTGCTGTGTACAGGCAGGATGCCTTGTCAGAGAAGGTTAGCGCAAAAAAGAGATAGTCACTGCCAATCTGACATATGTTCAAGTGTAGTTATATGTGGTAATGGTGTTTGTTGGGTGAGGGTGACCCAGTGAGAGAGAAGGATGTCTAGTCCGATGCAATGCTTCCACTAATCATTTGTCTCCCTGTCTTTGACTTTCTGTCTCCAAACTGTGGGCCAGGTATAGCATAATCTGCAGAATCTGGGAGGAATGATCTGAGAGCAAGATGGTATGGGCACAGCCTGAGGTAGAACTGGCTTTTGGGGAGCAGGGAATACTGTCTACCATCTGGTGAGTAGTGACATGGTCGGTAGAGGGGGCTTGAACAAAGAGGTAGATAGAGCCTTTAGAGTTGTGTGTATACTTCTGGAAAGTTCTCCTAGGTTCTAAAAGCATGGGAATAGCTGTTCAAGACAGCTGTGTGTGATTCTGGATTCTGTTTCTTTCTTTATTTGATATTTTTATTTAGTCTGTTCCTTCAGCCAGTGTCAGGTACCTAAACACCATCTTGTTCTCATGGAGGTAGAGGTCACAGAGGCATTGAGTCATCTAGCATAATTATTTCTATGCACATTTGATTATCTTGACTCTCACAAGCGAATCCCTCTTATGTCCTCAAATCAGATGAAAAAACTACACTAATGATCAATTTTAGTATATGTGTATTTAAAAAATAATGTGTAGTATCCATACAGATATTGGCTCTGTAGATCAACATTCCTAATCATATTTCCCAAATCTTCATTGATTTTTGTTTTAGGTTTAGTTGTTATTTCAGTTGCTAAAAGCAATGTAGTAGAATCTACCACTGTGATTATGGTTTTGCCTATATTTTTGGTGATACTTGTAATTTTTGTTTTATGAATTTCAATGCTGTGTTATTGTTGTTGCTACAAATAATAAAATATATTTTGACCAATGGCAACCCCATGTAACCAAGTAGAATAACTCCATAGGGTTTTCTGGAATGAACTGTTCCCAGAAATAGATCTCCAGGTCTTCCTTCCAAGAACTGTTAAGTGGCTTCACATCACCAACCCTTCAGTTAGTAGTTTAACTTAAAGCTCATGCATTGCACCTAGTGCTCAGCTTTGTTACTGGAACCTGCAAACTTAAAAATGGTTCACTGTTGGTGGGAGTGTAAAATGGTGCAACCTTTATTGAAGGCAGAATGGTGCTTTCTCAAAAAGTTGGAAATAGAACTACTATTTAATTCAATAATTCCACAACTGGGAATATACCCTAAAGAAACCATATCTGCCACCCAAGCAGATATAAGACAGTCATATTTATTGCTGCTTTATTCACAATAACAAAGAGTTAGAAACAACCCAAGTGCCCATCAACAAATGAATAGATAGAGAAGCTGTGGTATAGTCACAAAATGGAATACTATGTTGCATTGAAAGACAAATAACTCATGAATTATACAAAATTGGTGACCCTGGAGGATGTTATGCTGAGTGAAATATCTCAGTCACAAAAGGACAAATACTGCATAATGCCACCGTTGTAAAGCTGGATTGACCTTGTGGTTGGGGGCAAACTAAGAACTGCATTGAATATGATTAGGTATTATTGTCATAAGAAAAGTTCAGAACGAAAGCTGCATAGTGAAGTGGGCTGGAGTGGGGGAGATTGTATAACGATGAAAGAATTTTTATTATTATTATTTTTTTGTACTTTTCAAAGAGAAAAGCGAACTGGGGTGGTGTAGGGCAGGCAAGAAAGTGTGAAACAATGAATGAATGGAAATCCAAAGTCTCTCTAAACTTTAATTAAAATTAATTAAGAATGTTTCAACTAACTTGCTTATTTTTGTAATGAATAACTCTGTCATTAGTCTTGCTTTTGTTTTGGATGCAATACATCTTATATATAGGTATAGCTATCCCAGATTTCTTTTGGTTAAAATTATGTGAAATATAGTCTTTATTCCTTTTGCATTAAATATTTTCTGTATTTGTATATTGAACATGCATCTAAAAAGAAGCATTTTATTTTATTTTGTAAGATAAGAGTTGTCTTTTAAGCATTAGGACAATTTATTTTCATGCAATGAATTACATGAGTGGATTTTATACTTTAGACTGCCCAAAGAACAAACAAATCTGTCTTAGAGGAAGTGTAGTAGGGAGCTCTTTGAAGGCAAGGATGCTAAACTTTGTCTTATATACTTTAGGCTTATTTTCAGTAGGTACCAGTCCTTGGGGGAAAAAAGACATTTTACTGGGAAATGTGAATAAACGGGGAAGACCTCAACAAGATGATTGCCACAGTCACTGCAACAATGGGCTTGGTGGAGATCATGAAGTCATTACAAGTGTGGTCCGCTTGATGGGGTAGCAAAACTTTTTATTAAAAAAAAATTACTTTATTCTTTTCTTACACTTCTTGCTTTGTTGTAGACTATATTTTCTTATCCTTTATTCCTTTGTAAACATTTTAATAAGAAATTTTACCCTTTTTTCATTGTTTATAGAAATTAAAATGTACGTTTTAGGCTTACTGAGTCTAATATGCATTTGTTTTTTTACTATTGGCTAGACAATATAGGGATAAAAGACTTACTTAACTCTCTCACTTCCAATATTTTGTTCTTTGGGATCTATGTACTTTATTTCTACATGTAATTTAAGATACAAAACATTGTTTTCTGTATACTATCAATTGTACTTAATAAAATTTTATTTAAGTAGTTATTTTAATGTTTGTATGTAGAACTATCTCCATAAACGGATCTTCAAGGATCTATCCCTTTGTCTTTACTATTTTTTTCTCTTCATTGTTATTGTATTCTTGTACTTTTGTATGCTAAGTTGTTTTTTGTTATATGCTGTCAAGTTGCCTGTGACTCATGTTGACCCTAAGTACTACAGCTCTGAAGCCTGCCCTGTCCTAAGCCAGTCTCACATATTCTGACACACCTACTCCCATTTCCCTAGTTACTGTATCAATCCATATCATCCAGGATCTTCCTCTCCTGCTCTGTCCATTCACACTTCTGAGCATGATATCCTTTGCCAATGATCTGTCCCTCCTGGCCACATGCCCAAAGTATGTAAGACAGAACTTGAGAATCTTAGCATCCAAGAAGAAACTTGGTTTAACCCCCTCCAAGACAGATCTATTTGTTTTCTTGGCAGTCCATGATATCTTCCAGATAGCACCAGAACAACAACTCAAAGGCATCAATTCTTCTCCTGTCATGATTAGTTATTGTCCAGGGCTCTGATGCATAGCAAGTGATTGTGAAGACCATGGCCTGGATCAGGTGCACCTTAATCTCTAGACTGACATCATTGCTTCTCAGTACTCTGGAAAGGTCCCTAACAGGTTAGATACTTCATAAATACAATGAAAAATCATGATGACAAATTGAAATACTGGTTGATATCTTCATCAAAAGAGTATTTAGTTTTACTTCTGATTAGACTAACCAACCATCTGTTCGTGTTGGACTACAGTTTCCTAAGATGTGATCCTATATGTACTAAAACTGAAAAAGTCCTGAGAAAACTAGGATCACTGGTCACTTTCATGCTAATAAGAAGGGTATTGAAACTAGAGAAATAATTTAAAGAGAAAAACAAAACAGCCTTTTGTGAGGCTGGTTCCCTTACTTCAAATTGTAAACTTACTAGAATAAGTATTTTACCAGGTACTCCTTTCCTTGAAATTTTTGTTTAAGCTTTTGTACCTCCATTGTATAGCCCTTTGTGATTGCAATAAAATATTTTCCTTTTATCAGATATTGCTATTGAATTAGCAATGACCTTAAATAAAATTGGCACCAAGTATCAGATATACTTATTTAGACTTTCTTTCTTTATGAAATTTTGGCTTTTCCATCATCCTTGGCTTGAATGCTCTCTGAAGTCATTTAAAAATACACCTAAATATTTTATAGCTTCTAAATTGTTTTTCTAGAAAGATTGACCTTACATTTATTTTTCTCCTGTGAATCAGAAAATACTTATAATATTTTTATATTTTTACTTTGAAAAAATTGTTTAGTGTCATGTTTAGCTGATTATAATTATTAGCAATTTTGTCCTATAGAAGAAGAAAGATCAAGGTAGTTTCAAAAGATTTCCTAGAACACCTCTCAGCCACATATTTCTTTTTCTTAAGGAGAATATTATGTTTTAAAAAAGGATTTTCTTTTTACACCTGCTCCAACAATGTATAATAGAAAATATTATGCCACATAATATATTTTAAGATACCATCCATTCTAGATACAATTCTGCCATTGCATAACCCTTTCCAACCTGCATCTCCACTTTAGGTTGTTAGAAGGTTATCAAGATTCTCATAATAGACTCCTTGTTTTGATATAATATCAATTGCATAGCATGCAATCTAGGATGCCTTGTGATTATAGTGGGGAAATAAACCCTCTGTTCCTTAGTTTGGTCTCTCACTGAACTCTAAACTCTTCCTTTCTTCTCTGATAGAATTCGAACAATGCCACGACGGATCTCTTTGGTCTTGATGCTGTAGACAATGGGGTTAACAACAGGTGGGAAGAAGAGGTAGGCATTAGCCATCATAGATTGCAGGAGAGGAGATACATGATGTCCAAAGCGGTGTACCATGGACAAGCCAATCATAGGCACATAATAAGCTAGAACAGCACAGACATGCGAGACACATGTGTTCAGTGCCTTCCTTCTCCCCTCCCCAGTGGCAATACCCAGTACAGTGTGGAGTATGAGCCCATAGGAGACCACAATGAGCAACGAATCCAGCCCAAAAGTGGAGATAACAATGAAAAGGCCATATATATTGTTAATGGAAATGTCTCCACAAGGTAGATGAATGAGGTTGGGGTGGAGGCAATAGGAATGGGAGAGGACATTATGACCACAGAAAGGCAGACGGCGTAGGAGTAAGGGTAATGGGGCCATGAGCACAACGCTTTTCAGTGCAATAAGAACTCCTGTACCAAAGATGCGGGGTAAAGTCAATATGGCAGTATAGCGCAAAGGGCTGTATATAGCCACGAAACGGTCCACAGACATGGCTAGCAGCACAGCTGACTCCATGATTGAGAAGGAGTGAATGGAGAACATCTGGAGAAGGCATGCATCGAAGTCAATTTCGGTGATGCCAAATAGGAAGATGCCTAGCACTGTGGGCAGGGTGCATGCAGAAACACCAACTTCAGCCAATGCCAAGAGTGCAAGAAAGAGGTACATAGGCTGGTGTAGAGCGACATCTGTTCTGATGACATGTAGAATTGTACCATTTCCAAAGAAGATGATGACGTATATCAGGCAGAAGGGAATGGAGATCCAGATATGCTTTGTCTCCAGGCCTGGAATTCCAACCAGAACGAATGCAGTAGGCAAAATATCCGAGCTATTGGAGTTCTTCATGTTGAAATATCATCCCATAAAATTAGTGTTACCTTTATATTAAAAGCAAACAAATAGATACAATCATCAGAAAAGCCATTGGACACTGAGAACAGACAAGACTAAAACTAAATTCAGAGACTCAAGTGACCCCCCCCAAAAAAAAATCTCATGAAGCTGAGTCATGCCTGAAAACTGAGCGATGCCCATTATTAGGATACTTAAGTGAATAGGGATTATATTCTCCATTTTAGACAAATTCTGTACTAGTTGATAAATCTCTAAGAGAGAGAGCTACTTTGTATGAATATGTCTGGCCTTTGAAAGCTGTAGAAGAGAGACAGATATGTAGCAAATATCATCTTATAATGTGGACTCAATAAACAGATATTTTATTGATAATCAAGTTAAATCAGAACAGATAGGACCTTGTGCCTACACTGGGCTTTGATCTTCTGAAGTCTAAAAATAACTGGAAAGCAACTTTATATGTTATATAAATGTTATATGCCAAGAGTTGAATGAAGCAATGAAGGCAGGAACGTAGGTTGATGCGTTTACAGACAGCCTTTAAAATTGATCAACATATTTTCTCAATAGTATATCCACATTTTCTCCATCCTAGTTTTCAGACAACTTCTAGTCCATTTGAACTTCTTTTCTAACTCAGACATACTCCTGAATATATTATAGTAACAAAACAAAAAACATAAATAATATTTTAAGGAAAGCTCTCCTGAAAAAGGAGAAGGTTAAGAAAACCATCTATCTCCCAGATTAACTGTGCTTTGTCTCCGTGCTGTATGAATTAGGGTAAGAAGAACAATGGAATTCTGGGCTTGAAAGTTTGTAAGGACTCTATAGATATTATTATTCAACTTAACTCCCACTTGAAACACACATCTATTTGTACAAATATACTTTCTGCACTTACTGAAACATTTTCTCTGCATCCTCGTTGTTGTGGTATACAGGGACCTCTCTGTCTCTATCAGTTCTTAATAAGTTCTACCTTTCCCTGTTGATCTAGACACAATTAACCTCTTCTTTGTCGAGTATGCAGAATTTATCAATGCAGAATCCTGACCTTATTCACACAAACTTTTCCGGAATTTTCAATCACAGGTGACAAAGAACACATTTTATCCCACAAATAGTCAAGTTAATTATCAAGTTTGTTGAAAGCTGCTCTTTTCTAAGCAGTTCTAGTTTTGTGTGTGCTACAAAGCAAAAGTTTTGAGAATAATGTGTGGGATCTAGAGGAATAAACAACTTCCTTGTAGGAAAGTTTTCTACGAGAAGTGATATTAAAACATATGTGTGGCATTAGTGGGAATCTGCTAAACACAATGGAGGGATGGGATTAGTGTACACAAAAGCAAAACAAATTTTACCATCATTGTGGGCATATAAGACTGCACTTTGATAAAACTTTGATAAGGGAGATCTGATGGCCTCCTCAATAGGGCACTGAGCTACCAAAGCTTATGCCTCTCTGGCAATTTGAGGGAGATTGATGGGCAATATCTTCCTAAGACATTTATAGCCTCAGGAAACCTGCTGGAAAGTCAGTTATGAGTTGATTATGACTCAATGACAATGATGTTTTTAATGAAGGGGGGAAGTGAAAATACTTAATGTATTAGTATATTAAAGTCTAAAATGCATTCATGCTTTCCCCCCCTACTTTTGTGTGTGTGTGTGTGTGTGTGTGTGTGTGTGACAATTAGTGAGGAAAATATGTTTACTGCCTGCATAAATATATGACCCTTGGGTACCTATCAGAGTCTGATGCAGTTTAATTTAGAATCATGAAGTTATTAGCTTAGAAAAAAAAATCTGTACTAAGATTTGTGCTAGGATTTAGTGGGTAGAGAAATTTAGAAATAGTTCATTGACCTCAAGATATGATCACATACACAAGAACTTCCCACGGCTGAGGAACTTAAAAGACATTTCTCTCTATTTTTCATGCTTGTTCTCTTTATCTACAAATGACAAATGCATCTTTTCAGTCCTTTATAGGGATGTCCTATTAGACTGCCTGTAGGTTGAACAACTGCTCCTCCCATGTGGTAAATCATGGCACTCTTGCTCTGATTTCTCAGATATTGCCTGCTATTCCTCTAAGTAACTGGAATTAAAACCCAATGTCTTTGAATCAGTTCTGATGGTAGAGAACCTGAAGAGCAGAGTAGAACTGCCTGACAGGTTTCTCCAGGTGCTAAGTCTTTACTGAAGCAATCTGGCCTATTTTCTTCTGTGGTCTGGCTGGTAGGCTCCAGTCACTCACTGGCTTTCTCATTAGCAGTCAAATACCTTAACCACAACACCACCAGGATTCTTTGAACTGATGTGAGAAATTGGAACCAAATCAACTTGAAACTTGAGTCTCTTCCTATCGTCAATAGTGGTCTTGAGCTTTCTACACTAATTTTATTTTTCTTATTACTTTTGTTCCTCTCCCCCCCCAAAAAAAACCCCCTCAAAAAACCCTTTCCATTCCCACCTTTCAGAACTTTCCCTGACAGATAGAGAACAGACCTCCTTGTAAGGGATCTTGTAAAGCAGTAATTCGCTTGAGTTTAGAAATTATTGAGCAGGAACATTTCAAGATGGGTGAAGTAAAAGTGACTGCACTCTGGATAATTTTTTTATTTATTCCTTTGTTTTTTAAGCAGCTACAATTCCACCTCATAGTGACCCTCTTGGAACTAGGCAAAATGGAAAGTAGAGCCTATTTGTTGTATATATTTATCTACTTAGCCTTAGTGTACTATTAATTTTTTTTTTCTTTTAAAGATAAACAGTCATGAGTCTGAGAATTTAATGTGAGCATTTGTCAACTCAACTCACTATCAGTGAGCTAATTACAACTTGGAGGTTTGGGGTTTTTGTTTGGTTGGTATTTTGGCGTTTTATGGGTTTTTAGGCTTCAAATATTTTTTTTAATTTTCATACAGCTCTTTTTTTAACTTCTTCTTTTTTTTCCTTATTTTTTATTATTAATTTGAATGAAAGTTTACAGTGACTGGGAATTTCCATTCATTCATTTTTCCACTTTTCTCCCTGTCCACCCTTCGCTCCCCCCCCCATTCACTCTTCTCTTTGAAAAGAAAAATTTTTTCTTTGTTATACAATCCCAACCCCCAAGTCCACTCCACTATGCATAGGCTTCAAATCTTAATAAGAGACTGCCCAACTTTCTCTTGAGGAGTTCCTGGTAGATTTAAATATGCGAAGCAGTGTGGTCTTTTTGTTATCAGTGTAAATCCCTACAAACCAAGCCATCAGAACTTCTCAGTGAATATCTATGTATGTCCCCTTTACTATTCCTACCTTCTCTTCTTTCAGAAATTCTCAGAAGGAATAAGTCACAATCAGAATTAAGTTTCTTAGATTTAGTCTAAATTTTCTATTCATAGTGCTGAAAGGAAACTCATCTTTGTCTCACTAATCTTCAGAGGGAGAAAAGATGACAAGATCTTTCTATTTGAGCAGTGAGGGAGACAAAAAAAAAAAAAGATACCTGCACGGCACAATGAATCTAAGGTCATATAGCCTCAAAACTATTTCTAG
Organism: Elephantulus edwardii; assembly: GCF_000299155.1. NCBI lineage: Eukaryota > Metazoa > Chordata > Mammalia > Macroscelidea > Macroscelididae > Elephantulus > Elephantulus edwardii. The sequence continues at coordinate 10,617,366 of NW_006399794.1, forward strand.
AATTCATTCACTCTTTATGGTTTTTCTTTTGTTCTTTCACTATCTTCAAGTTTAGACAAATTGTTCCTTGGTCTTATGACACAGGCTATGAAGCAATGAGATGACTAGTAACTGGGGCAAATCTTCAGCTTTTTGAACTTTGGGACTCCTGGAGGCTTTGTCAAGAAATAAAGACTGGGCATGTGTATCTACACTCACCAGGAGCAGAGCTGATCTCTGAGCTTCAAAGAGGACTGGGAACTCACTTCACCCTGGCATCAACATCTTCTTATCTCTGAGACTAGAACAGCTGCCTCTCTTTTTGTAAACTAAGCTGAGGCTCCAGGGAGTGTATCTGCATTCCCTGAGGAGCAATTACTCAGGTATTCATTTGACCCGTTTTCAAGGTCCTGTGATCTCTAAAAAAAGAGGCAAGTATGTAAAGTCAGACAAATAGATAATAATATTCACCTATTAAAATTGAAATAATGCCTATCAGTTGCTTAGAAAAAGATATGACTCAAAAATAAACCACAAAAGTTACATCCTGGAATATTAATATGCTCATCTAAAATATTCATTGATTATCACTTTCATGAATTTATCAAGTTAGAAGAAAGATAATGGGATTCTTACTACCCAAAGATTATTATCGTTGTTGCTGTTAGATGCCCTCAAGTTGGTGCGATTCATAGTGACCCTATGAATAACCTTTAACCTTCTCCTATCCTGTGTTATCCTCATTATCTCTGACATATTCAAGTCTGTTGCTTAAATCAAATCACCTTGTCAATCTTCAAGACTTCATCAGAAGTCTTGCTCTCCTTTGTTGGTCTTCCATCTTTCCAAGCATGATGTCCCTTTCCAAGGAACAACCTAGCTACATGTCCAAAGCATGAAAGATGAAGCTTCATCATCCTTGCCTCCAAGGAGTACTCTGGTTGGACCTTCTCCAAGATTTATGTCTTTGTTCATTTGGAATACTTCAGCACCACAACTCAGTGGCAACAATTCTTATTCTGTCATTCTTATTCATTGTCCACTTCTTTGATGTGTAGCAGACGAAGACCTGAGTCAGCTGCATCTTAGTCTTCAAATTGACATTGCTCTTTAAGATTTTGGAGTGGTTTCTGACAGCAGACCTGACAAATGCAATATATCTCCTGATTTCTTGACTGCTGGTTCCAGGGGTGTTGATTGTTGATCCAAGGAAGATTAAATAATTGACAGGTTCAATCCTTTTCCCATTTATCAAAATGTTCACTGTTGGTCTTGTGGTGAATGCCTTTGTTCTCTTGATGTGGAGATGTAATCCATATTGAAGGCTGTGTGGTCTTTGATCTTCTCTAGCAAGAGTTTTATATCCTTCTTGGGGGGAAAAGTGATTTGACTTGGAAATACCAAGAACTCCTTTAAACTAATGGCTTTTTGAATGATGAAAGAACAACTCAATTCTCTATTCTCAATGGTGACCATGATGATTTCTGAAACAAGTAATGATGAACACAAAAAACCCACCAATCTTCTTAAAAAACAACAACAAAGAAACCAACCCTGAAACAAACAAAAAGCCAATCTTAATTTTTTCTGATGACTAAATTAAAATCAGCATTAGTAATGAATTTTACCAGTGTTAGAACACAAATTTTTCTTGTTTTACATATCATTAAAAAGTTATTTTTCTGTCAAAGTATGTATTTAAACATAAAACAGTTGTCAATATATAACTTATACTAAGTAAGACACTTTGCTTACCTGTTTTGTTATGGTTTCCAAAAGATGGACATTTTCATTTCAACATTAGAAAAAGATTCTTTCAAAATTGGAAACTAATTTCCCCTAATTAGTAATCACCAAGAGAAGAAATTAAAAAAAAAAGAAAGAAAATTTATACAGCTTTATAAAGAATGTAATTTAAGGCTCTAACTCAAACTCACTGTCATTGAGTCAATTCAGACTTACAGCTGACCTCCTGTGGGTTTCTAAGTCACAATGGAAATGTACTGCTCATTTTTATCCCTAAGAGCCACTGCTGGATCCAAACCACCAGAGAAACTGCCTTTGGGTTAGCAGAGCAACTTCCCATGGACTAGGAAATCCCCTCCCATACAAATATGTTAGGAAATCAGTTTTCCAATCAGCAATTCATACATAAATTGATCTGTAACATTAGTTGTCATCTAACACTTTCTCCCTCATAACCGCTGCTTCTTGTTGTTTAGTACCATCTAGTTGCAACAGACTCTTAGCTGATCTCCTATTGAGTTTTTTGAGACAGTAGAACTCACGGGAGGAGATTGCCTCGTCTTTCTCCTACTGCCATGCAGTTGATGAGTTAGGATCATGTACCTTTGTGTTATCAGTGCAACTCTTAGAAATCATATAAAGCAAGACCTTTGAATTAGCAGCACAACTCACATCAAACTATACCTCCACACGTATTTCTGTGATTGTTTTATTTGCTACAGTGTCTTCACAGTTCATTCAGGAGGTGAGCTGTTTTGCAGAGTCATCATTAATTTTTGTTATTATATAGTATTCAGTTGTATGTGTGTGTCACAATGGCTGGTCTGTACATTCCACCATAGACATTTAGACTATCTTTTCTTTCTCATCTTTTCCATGTACAGTAAGATTTTTTAAGAAATATTTTTTATTGATTTGCTTACAAAGTTTGTATATATTGTGTTTCACACTATTTTTCACTCACCTTATATTTCATACAATCACTCATGTATTTTGTTGTTGTTCTTGTTGTTATGTGCCATTGAGTCGCTTGCAACTCATAGTGACCCTATGTACAGCAGCCCTAAACTCTGCTCTGTCCTGTGCCAATTGCACCGTCTCTGACACACCCATCCCGATTACCCCAGTCACTGAAACAATCCACCTCATAGAGGCCCTTCCCCTTCTGCACTGTTCCTCCACCCTACCAAGCATGATGTCCCTCTACAAGGACCTGTCCCTCCTTGCAACATGTCCAAAGTATATTAGACAGAGCCTTAGAATCCTTGCCTCCAAGGAGCAGCCTGGTTTGACCCTTTCCAGAATGAATCTGTTTGTTTCCCTAGCAGTCCATGGTACCCTCAATACTCTTCTCCAGCACCACAGCTCAAACGCATCAATTCTCCTTCTATCCTCCTTAGTTATTATCCAACTCTCTGATGCATAACAAGTGATAGTAAAGACCATGGCCTGTATCAGACGCAGCTTAGTCTCCAAAGAGACACCATTGCTCTAGAGTACTTTGGAGAGGTCCCTAACAGCAGACTTTCCCATAGCAATACGTCTTTTCATTTCCTGGCTGCTGGTGCCGAGAGTGTTAACTGTGGAGCCAAGCAAACTGAAGCTGCGGACAATCTCAATCTCTTCACCATCCATCCTGATGCTGCCAATTGGCCCAGCGGTGAGATTCTTTGTCTTCTTGACATTGAGCCTCAATCCATATTGGAGGCTGCAGTCCTTGAGCCTATGCAGCAAGTGCTTCAGGCCCTCCTCAGATTTTCCACTGATCTTGACCCCACATTTCTCCTCATAGAGCCCAGCCTCCCGGATAATCTGTTCTGTGTACAAGTTGAAAAGGTATGGAGACAGGACACATCCCTGGCATACGCCCTTCCCAATTTTGAACCATTCAGTGCTTTCTTGCTCTGTTCTGATGACTGCCGCTTGGCCCAAGTATAAGTTTCTCATTAGCATGATCAAGTGTTCTGGGATTCCCATTCTTCTCAGAGTCAGTCACAGTTTGTTATGATCCACACAGTCAAATTCCTTTGCATAGTCAATGAAACACAGGTGCACATTCCTCTGGTACTCCCTACTTTCAGCTAAGACCCATCTAACATTAGCTACAATATCCCTAGTATTACATTTTATGAAATTAATCACCATTGGGCTATGCCCACCATTACTGTCTTTTCAGGTCCCCATTGGATCCCTCCCATTTCCTTTACTCCCTCCCTCCACCCAGCAAATTATGTAATTCTGTGATTTCACACCTACCCATCCTCATCCCTCCACACCCACCCCATCCCCCCTTGAGTCCCCAGACATGTTTTACTGGTTATCCTTCTACTTTTACAATAATTGTCTTATGCAGTATTTGTCCTTATGTGACTGAGTTAATTCACTTAGTATAATTCTCTCCATCTTTCCCAAGTGATGTAGTACTTTTCAAAATCATTGCTCCTCAGTGCTGCATAGTATTCTATTGTGTAAATGTACTACAGTTTCTCAATGCATTCAGTTGTAGTTGGACATTTGGGCTGTTTCCAAGTTCTTGTGAGCAATGCTGTTATGAACACTGGTGCACAAATCTCCATTTCTATGAGATTCCACTTCTAGGAATATACCCCAAGGAAGTTAGAAGTGAGACAAGATAACTTTTAACTCATGTAGATCACAAGCATAAATACTAATCTGATGCCCAAATCTGATTTAACTGTAACCTGGAATTATTCAGAACCTCATAGCTCAAAGGTTTTCAGAATTTGATCCTTTTTGGAGGTCACCACACAAAAATGTATTATATTTCATGGGACAGGGATGTCTGGTGGCACAGTGAGTACGGAGTTCCACTGCTAACCCAAAGACAACATCTTTCCGGAAGTTCAAGTCTACCAGTGGCTTCAGAGGGGAAAAAATGCCCAGTCTCCTCTTTCGCAATTTTAGAGCTTCTGAAAACCCACTTGTGGGTCAGCTAAGAGTCAGTTCTGACTTGAAGACAATGAATGATTTGAAAAGTTTTGATATTCTACATGTTAAAGTTCATGAGGGAAAAGAGAAAGACACTTATTATGGCAACTTGTGAGACTGTAAACACTGTATAGACTTCCCATAGTAATAGACTGGAAATAGAATGATCACTATTGCCAAGTATAAAGCACGGTGTAAAGCTTCTGACATTTTACCACACACCTGAAGTCTAGGATCTTGGGGAAGGGAAAAAATGGTGTTTGTTAACTACAATGAGCGATGAATAGAGCCTGCAGGTGAAAAACAACCAAGAACCAAAAAAATTGTTGGTCCAGTGGGCTTTTCGGGAAGCTGTAAGTGATACAGGAGGAGAGGTCCATCTTTCTTTCATAGAGTGCCTGGCAATTTGAACCATCAGAGGGGCTTGGCCGTTAGTTTAGCAGTTCTGCTTTCTGTGGCTTGCTAGAGCTCATCTTTTAGCTGAAGGTATAAGTGATAACAAACGATTGATAACAGATGCAAAGAAAAGTAAATAAGAATATGAGCACAAAATAAATATGTTGTTGTCAAGTACAATTCACAGCAGCCCTATGAACAGATCAGAACCCTGTCCTATCCTGTGCCATCCTCACCATCTCTAACACACACGAGCCCATTGTTGTAGTCACTGTGTCAATCTATCTTACTGAAGGCCTTACTTTCTTTCATTGATCCTCCACTTTTCCTAGCATGATGTCACTCCCCAATAAAAAGCCTCTCCTAACAACATGCTCAGAGTTTTTGAGAAGAAGCCTTGTTATCTTTGCTACCGAGGGACACTCTTACTGTACTTTCTCCAGGACATATATGTTTGTTCTTTTCGGAGTCCATGAAATATTGAGTACTATTCTCCAACAAAATATAATTAAGTCTGTGCTCACTTATAAATTATTTCTTTGCCAAACATCTATGGGTTACCTAGGATATCCCAGGGACTAAAGGAGACTATAGAAATCATTTGTGAAGCTGAACTCTGGAGAAGAATTTGGCTTCAGAATTGGAAAAAGACTCATCAACAGTCAGTGTTATGCTGATGACAGAATGACAGAATCTTGTTTGTTGAAAGAGAAGAGGACTTGAAATACTTGCTGCAGAAGATCAAAGACTACAACCTTCAATAAGGATGAATTTTGTTTTAGGGTTAAATTTTAATATTAAAAAAATGAAGGTTCTCACTACTGGGTGAATGGGCAACATCATAATAGATGGAGAAAGGAGTAAAATTTTCAATGATTTCTTATTTGCATCTACAAATTAATACCAGTTACACTGGCAGTCAGGAGATCAGGAGATGCATTGCTTTGGGCAAGTCTGCTGTCAGAGACTTCTCCAAATACTGAGCAACAAAGATATGAATTTGAAGACTAAGTTGTGCCTAATTCAGGCCATTGTATTTTTATTTACTCGCAATGCATCTGAGCCTCAAGCTGCTGCCAGTTTCTTATGCTATGGCCACTGTCTCTTGAATTTAGGAGTTTGTAAGTCCAAATACCAGGTCCTAAGGTTACGGAGGGTTTCCTATCTCAGACAGTTCTGAGAAAAAGTCCTTTCCCTTGAATTTCTGCTCCAAGATTGACTTCTTGTGGCTTAGGGCTTCATCTCTTCCATTTGTAGCTCACTATAGTCACAATGAAATAATTTCCCAAGGGAGTGTGATGTGTCCTGTAGATTGGCTTCTGGGAGACATGGGCATACCTGTGTTGTGGGGGAAGCTGAGTTCCCACCTCCTGTGCCTCACTTTGTCTCGTGTACCCATTTCCCTGTGCCGTGTTCTGCCTCCTGGCCTTGTTCCCCAAAGAATTTCAGGCTCCTCCTTGATCCAAAGACAACAAACTGTGGCTGACTCTAAGAAGAATGGGAATTCCAGAACACTGGGTGATGCTTATGTGAAACCTATACTAGGATGAGGAGGCAGTCACTAAAAGAGAGCAAGGAAACACTGAATGGTTAAAAATTGGGAAGGGTGTATTATTTCCAAACCTTTTCAATCTATATGCAGAACAGAATATCCGGGTGGCTAGGCTCTATAAGGAGAAATGTGGCGTCAGGATTGGAGGAAGATTCATCAACAATCGGCATTATGCAGATGACACACTCTGCTTGCTGAAACTGAGGAGGACCTGAAGCGCTTGCTGCAGAAGGACAAGGACTGCAGCCTCCAATAGGAATAGAAGCTCAACATCAAGAAAACACTGGGCTGATTGGCAGCATCATGATAAATGGGGAAGAGATTGATATTGTAAACAGCTTTAGTTTGCTTGGCTCCACAAGCAACCCTTTTGCCACCAATATCCAGGAAATTAAAAGATGAATTGCAGTGGGAAAGTCTGCTGTCAGAGACCTCTCCAAAGTACTGAAGAGCCACAATGTTATCTGCAAACTAAGGTGCAGTTGATATAAGGTCATAGTCTTTGCAATCACTTGCTATGCATAAGAGAGCTGGACAATGACTAGGGATGATAGAAGGAGGATTGATGCTTTTGAGAAGAATATTGAATGTGCCATGGACTGCTAGGACAAACAGGTTCATCCTGGAGAGGGTTAAACGTGGCTGCTCCTTGGAGGCAAGTATTCTGAAGCTTCATCTGACATACTTTGGACATGTTGCAAGGCAGGACAAGTTCTTGGAGAGGGACTTCATGCTTGGGAAGATGGAGGAACAGTGCTGGAGAGGAAGACCCTCGATGAGATGGACTGATGCAGAGACTAGGGTAATGGGTGTAGGTGTGTTTGAGACAGTGAGATTGTCACAGGATAGAGCAAGCTTTAAGGCTGTTATTGTATATAGGTTTGCTATGAGTCACAGGTGACTTGATGGCACATAACAACAACATGCATCTGAGAACTGCACAATGAATAAGAATGACAGAAGAAGAATTGATATCTTTGAGTTGTGTTATTGGAGAAGATTATTAAATATTGCATGGGCTTCCAAAAGAACAAACAAATAGGTTTTGAGTAATGTGCTGCTGGAGTACTTCCTACAGGCAGTGATGGTAAAGCGTCATCTCTCATACTTTGAGCATGAGTCTATGAGAGGCTACTCCATGCTTGCAAATGTGGAGGGTCTGAAAAGGAGAAGAAGGCCTCCAATGAGATGGATTGACATAATACTGGAGCAATGGGCGCTGTGTATTAAATATGATAAGGATAGCACAGAATAGATCAGTGTTCTGGTCTGTTGTTCAAAGAGTCATTATGATCTGTACTTAAGTCAATAGCATCTAATGACAACAGTAGGACACAAAAACTCAAACATTGATTTTACACATGGTAGAGTGAGAGGTTGGTGAAGAATTAGGCAAAGTTTCATCCATTTTACATAGGTTTATTATGAGTCAAAGGTGACTTGATGACACTTAACAATAGTAATATAGGATATATTAAGAGACATACTCTAGGTGTTACTGAAGTTAAAGTTTATTGGATGAACTAGACATTAAACAATCAGTATAGTTGGTTGTAATTGTGGTAACTGATGTGAAAGAAAATATAATATCTGAGAATACTTACTGGAATCAGAGGCTACCTAGTTTGATGGTTTCAACTATTTTGAGTGAGGCATGAATACTTTTAAAGCCAAGTCCCACTAGATCCAAATAAAGGAAGAATTTTCCATTTTCAGAAGAGCTTCCCATATCACATTTTCTATTAACATTCAGTCTGCAACAACATTTGCCTCTCAACTCCTAAAAGCTCTCATTTCAAATTCCCAAGCCAAATGATGCTATCTAGAGTAAGCAAACTTTATTTTTCCTGCCCTTCAATTTGTTCCTCCAATGTCCACAAACAATAAATTCTTTCAAAAAGTCTTACTTAGCTGGAGGAACTGAGGTTATTTTAAAATTCAGTATCAAGAACTTTATAGAGTCTATTCCCCGCCCCCCCCAGATTTGACAAGGCTTTTTCTTTTTAGATTCTTAAAGTTTCAAAATTTTTCTGTCTGCATTTATTTTTTGCCATGGGGTTTTGCACTTAGTATTTATTTTATCTTCATTTTATTCTAAAGTATGAACATATTTTCTTATGTGTGGATATACCATTTTATCATTTAGTATATTCATTGTATTATAAGTATATATGTCTATATTTTAATGAGTACTAAAAGTATTTCTGAAAGTTTAAAACAGTGAGTCTCCTTTGATTTCTGTTCAATTTTCATAACTATGATGTTTACAAAGGTAAGTCGTATTTTGCAGATTTATAAATGAAAATTTATACTAATAGATAAATATTCGTAAAGAAATTGATAGTTTTTGTGCTTGAATTATTTTACAGAAATGTTACAGTATCCACACATATTTGTGTGGATACATGTGTGATATGATTAATTTGTTTTTTCCTTGTATAGTGTTAAGGTTTGAATACTCATACATGCAAGGAAAGATAAACTTGTATCTTACTTCTTTCCTTATTAAAATTATTATATAATATTCCATGATATATATTTGTGATATTTCAATTTTAATTTATTAATTTATTCAAAAAAGTAACAAAGATCCTTATTTAAGTCTTCTACCGTGTATGAAATAGGGTCAATATGAGTTGCAGGCAACTCGATGGCACATAAGAAAAAATAACAACCACCATGTGTGTAAATATCAGAATATGAATGTAGGTTCTTGTTAAGAATAGGAATTTCTGGCCTACAAAACCTATTCATTTAAAATTGATACATACATCAAAATAGCTAACAAAAATACTAGACTAATTTAGATCACTACCAATAATGAGAGAAAATACATGTTCCCCATACAGTCATCAAAATACAGCATTAGCAAACTTTAGAACTGTACCAAGGGAGCTCTGGTGACCTAATTCATAGAGAACTCTGCTGTTGACTTCATTGTTACACTTCTCTGGTAGTTTGAATCAACCAGCAACTCCAACAGAGAGATACAAGCAATATCCTCCTGTTGGATTTACAACCTTCAAAATCCAGTCAGAGATCTGCTATAAGTCAGTTTTAATTCAATGGCGGTGAGTTGAGTTTGAGTTGACTATCAACGTGATAAGCACAACCCTTGGTGATAAAATTGACTACCTTGGGAACGATCTCCTCTGCCTTAACCTTTTAATGTTTTCTTTGAATGAATAGTTGTATCAATCCTTGGCGGATCTGCTTGGTTTTAACACTGTAGATGATGGGATTCAGTACTGGAGGCACCAGAAGGTAGACATTGGCTAAGAGTAGGCGCACAGCAGGAGCAGCATGCTTCATGAAGCGATGTACCAGAGCCACACTGATCATGGGCACATAATACACAAGTACAGCACAAATATGAGACACACATGTGTTGAGAGCCTTCCGCCTACCTTCCCCAGAGGTAATGCCCAGAACTGTGCGGAGGATCAGCACATATGAGACCACAATAAGCAGTGAATCCAGTCCAAAGGTGGAAGTGACAATGCAGAGCCCCAGAATGCTGTTGGGGCGAGTATTCCCACAGGGCAGCTGGATCAGATCCGAGTGTAGACAGTACGAATGGGAAAGTGTGTTGTGGCCACAGAAAGGCAAGCGCTTTAAGAGAAAGGGCAATGGGAACATGAGCATCACACTCTTCAACATAAGAGCAGCACAGGTACCGGCAATACGGGGCATGGTCAAGATGGATGTATACCGCAATGGATTATAGATAGCCACAAAGCGGTCTACGGACATAGCCAGAAGAACTCCTGACTCCATGATAGAAAAGGAATGTATGAAGAACATCTGCAGAAGACAGGCTTCAAAGTATATCTCATTGGCACCAAAAAGGAAGATGCCTAGCACGGTGGGAAGTGTTGAGGCAGAGACACCAAGTTCAGCAAAGGCTAGCATGGCGAGGAAGAGGTACATTGGCTGGTGGAGAGAGTTGTTTTTCTTAATCACTGTTAAGATCAGGCTGTTTCCAAAAAGGGCTACAAGATATGTGGAACAGAACGGGAAAATGAACCAGGAATACAGAGCTTCCAGACCAGGGAGACCAGTGAGTAGAAAATATTTTGGGGTGAATTGACTAATGTTGATCATTTTTTTTCTTCTACTGGGAATCTGGAATCTGAAGACCTTGCCCTAGACAGGTGCCATAGGTTCAACCTGGAGTGAGACATACAAAGGGCAATAGGTTGAACACTGACAGGGACCTGAGAATTGCTGTCTCTCCATTCCTCCTCATACTGATGCCCACGTTCACTTTTCTTCAATGCTGTGTTAAACTAAGGGATCATGGCTTGTAAATAGGGATATCTACAGAATAAGAGGCTCTTGTGGAAAATGATATTGCTTACAATTCAACTTTATCTCAATAGTAATTTCACTGTATATATCTTTTTTTTGTATATACCCCTTTTTTAAAAAAAGAAATCGGTCTGCTCAATTTTATAATCCATCTCCTCTGTGTGTGTGTGTGTGTGTGTGTGTGTGTGTGTGTGTTAGATTCTCTGTGTATATATCTTTTAAGAAATTTTGCTCATATGATGTTAATGTATATGTTGCAATTCACCTTTAATTCTCTTTTAAAATAACGTAATATAACATAATACAATTAATATAATCCATTATTATGACTGATAAAGTAGTAACAATAATGATACACCTATTCCTAAAAACTTTTTATTCTGTGACATTTCAGATTTATGACAATTAAAAAAAATCTGTTTGGCTTTTTTACACATTAACAACCTTCACTTTGCAGTAATGACCAGTGATGTGGTAGAAGAGAGTTACACTAGCTATGATGGTTAAAGTTCTGTGCCAGCTTAGCTGGACCATAAATCTCAGTAGTTTGGAATGATGTAATGAAATAGTATAATTTGAAAATGATAATGATGTAGTCATCCTTTATTGTATGATCCAATGTGCTCATTCACCATTTTTACTTAATACCTGATTTTGAATAGCAATATAATCTTTGGAACTTAGCCACATTCATAACTAAGAAATAAATGTATTAATAATATATCAACAACACAAACCACACACTGAGTTCTCTCTCTCTCTTTTTCTCTCTTTTTTTTTTTTACACATTGATTTTTCTTATACACATGCTACATTCAGGGATTTCTCTTACTATCCTTGTGTTGTTGTTTTTGGTAGGTACTGTTGAGTTGAATATAACCCACTGTGATCTTATGAACAACAGGTCTGAAACCTTTCCTATCCTGTGCCATCCTCACACTTCCTGATATTCTAGAGCCCATTGAGGCAGTCACTGTGTCAGTCCCCTTGGTCGAGCGTCTTTCTCTCCTTTGCTAACCCTCTGTCTGTCCAGGCATGATCTCCCTCTGGAAGGAATAGCATCTCCTAGCAACATACATAAAGTACGTGAGACGAAAAGTTACTTGCCTCTAAGGAGATAATAATAACAATAGTTTATTTGTACATCAGTAATTTCTTAAAATTGGTCATTTATTAATTGCTTAACATTTTCTAGGCTGAAGAGAGAAGTTTTAGATTTTAACGTATGGAATCTTTTTAAATGGCTACTGGGTGTCTCTAAGACATAATTTGGGCCTGCTTCCTGAATGTCTAGAGTCATTGGCTTTCACTTATATCTGAAAACATGAACAGAAAGAACAAAAATCAACTCTTCATTATAATACATTTTAAACATTAAAAAAATAATAAGTATTTACATGAAAAATTAATAACTAGAGTACTGATATATAAATAAAAAGGAGACAGAAAAAGTTCAGAACAGAATATTCCTGTTCATAGTTGGAGTTAGAGGATGGAAGTGTGGTCTGGAGTCCAGAATGAGCTCTGAGTTTTGTGATCTCCATTGTCCTTTCACCATTACGCTGAATTTGGAAACATTAAGGAAACAGTTCATCTTAAAATATTTTATCATCCTGAACTCAAGGTGATATGTTGATGAAGAAGCTTGTGTGCTCTGAATATGATACATCAATTAGAAATAAAAATTTATTCCTCCTGGCTGTAGCTTTTCCAGGATAACATAGATGAATGGGACCTTCTAAGACTCAAATCCCTATGCACATCCAAAAACTTCTCCAGTAGGGTAAAAAGGGAAGCCACTGACTGGGAA
>NW_006399794.1:10631448-10668305 GCF_000299155.1 Elephantulus edwardii
GCAACAATGAATGAATGGAAACCCAAAATCTCTGTAAATGTTTATGAAAATTAATAAAATATAATTATAGAAAAAAATTTATTCCTCATGCTGCTGTTTAAGAGGAAAGAAAATGGCTTTCTTCTCAAAGCACATATCTTCTTTGCATCTGTTATTTTTTTTCCTATTAAAACCCATTGAGGAAATTTAATTACTTAACTCCTTTATAAAGCCTGACCTGTTCTATCATTGTTTTTTCCTTCTTGATTATTTCTGAATGTTTAGTTTTGTATTTAGCTTTTTTGTCCTTTCCTTTTCTCCTCTCTCCTCCTGTCCCCCACCTTCCTTTTATTTTTCTTCCATTTACTTTTCCTTAGAATTTGAGTATTAGTTCAAATGTAAATGATATTTTAAAACAAATAGAACTGCACCTTCCTTGTTCTATAACATTCAGCTCAGGTGTCAACTTCTATTCAGTACTTCTTTTTACTCATCCGCAACTAGTCACGTTCTACAGAAGCTTTATGGAATATTTTTTATTTTATTTATTTTAGCACTTACCTTCCTTTACTGCAACTTATTTGTTGAGACAGTTTCTCCTAGTGGTCTTTAAGCTCTTTAAGGAAATACTTGTTGTATATATGTTAACCACATTACCAGGATTTAATATGTTTAAAGGAAAAAGAGAAGGATGACAGGAACGGAGGTGTACTCTGATAAAAGATGATATTATTCCAGGTTGAGTTTTTGATGAGAGAAAGATTTTGTCTTCTATTATTTAAAAAAGGCCTCTCTAAGAAAAGAAAGATTATTTGATGTTCTTTGTATTGAGGAGATAATATTAGAGAAAGTTGTGTTAGTAAGTGTGAGAGACTGAAACGTGGTGTTTGGTTGAGCAAAGAAAGAATTATGAGAGAAGGGGATGAACGGTATAAAATTTAGTAGTTTGTATCAGACACTCAGTCCTCTGGTGTGTACAGAGTCAAGGTACTAACTAAAGGTGGTGTCTCCCTAGGGGTTCAAATCCACCAGTGACTCTTAAGGAGAAAAATGGGTAATGTCCTCCACTGAGATTTACAACTGACTGAAGGGTCAGCTATTAGTTGACTTAAATTTGATGGCTATTATTTTTAGTTTGAGCACTCCAGAAGGATATTTTGTAGTTATCTTTGTAGGTGACTCATAGCACTTAACAACAATATTGTCTTCGTACATGTCATTAACCATCAGTATTCTAAAAAGGATCTAGATATATCTGTATACAACTTGGTAGCATGATAAATTGGTATTTCTCTTGCCAAAGTCACATAGCTCCTTTGTTCTAAAACTGAAGTTAGGAGAAAAGAAGCCTGAACAAAAGTCATATAAGAAAACTAGTGATATCATTTGAGAGGTGAGAACAGGAATGAAGATAGGTCAGCCAGAGGAAGAAATGGTGGGAGAGAGTAAAAGACAGATCACCAGAAGTTGAGTTTAAGAGGTCCTCTTGAGGCAGAAAAAATAAAGCCTTCCAGATAAACAGAGAGGTAAGGGAAGCCGAGGAAAAGATAATAAACAGACCTAAGGAAGGGATATTTAACAATATATTGTGGAAGAATTAAACATTTAAGTGATCAAATCTGGGAACAAAATAGAGGGTTTTCCGCTCACAATTTTCTGATTTGTCAAACAAAAGCTAAATGTAGACAGACTCCAAATGTTCAACTACCATCAGGTTTTCAAGGTAAGAGTCTATATCCATAAGGGAAGCTTATCTTCACAAGGGAGGGAGAAATATGTCCTAGAAATTAGCTTATTTCAAAATAAGAAACCCAAGTTAAGCTCACTTGGTCATATGCTCTATCATCTGTATCAGAAAGTGTGATCTTTGAGAGCAATCTCTCCTCTGTGAGAACCTACCTGTTATTCAGTGTCGGTCTAAAGCCTGGTCTCCGACTCACTATTTAGACACAGGGCTTGGATAATCTTATTTATCATAACTCTAGAAAGAAGTCCTCCTCAATTTTGCTAATCACAATTCCCTGGAGAATGAAGACAAAGCATTCTTGGAAGATTGGGCTTTGTCCCACAGGAATAATTTTGCCAAGAAGAGAATCCCAGAAGATCATTTCATGAATATCAGAAATGTTGAGAAATATAGAACTAGACTATGTGTGTATTTATTTGTATGAACATACACATATATAAGTATGCACACTTACGTAAATGTACTCGCAAGCATACTTTGGATGTGTAGCTATACAGGCAGGTCACCAGTTGCTCCATGGGAGAAGAATAGACAATCTCCTTCTATGCGATTACTGCCTCTGAAAACCCTCCAGGTCAGCTATGGGTCATTTCTGACTCTACAGTATACAAAAACAATAGCAATGAGTATTCATATCTTTTCATATACACATAAACTAAGTGAAAAAATATAAAATATATATATATATGTATATAATGAGTAATATGTGTATTTTTATTATTTGAACAGAGCAAGGGAACACTGCAAGGTTCAAAAAGAAAGGAGTGTGTCAGGGATGTATCCTTTCTCCATGTTGTCTCAGTCTGTATACTAAACAGATCATTCAGGAGGGGGAACTTTATGAAGAAGAATCTGACATTAGGATTGTAGGAAGACTCATCAACAACCTACATTATGCAGATGACAGAAGCTTGCTTTTTGAAATTGAAGAGGACTTGAAGCCTTGAAGAGTTTGCTGCAGAAGGTCAAGGATTGCATCCTTCTATATGGATTGTATCTCAATATCAAGAAAACAAAGGTCCTTACCACCAGGTCAATTGGCAACATCATGCTAGATAGAGAAAATATTGAAGTTGTTAATGATTTTGTCATACTCAGATCTACAATCACCAGCCCTAGTACCAGCAGTCAGGAAATAAAAAGGTGACTTGCACTGGGAAAAATCTGCTGTCAAGGACCTCTTCAGAGTGCTAAAGAGCAACAATGCTAGTCTTGAGATTAAGGTGCACCTGATCCAGGCCAGGGTCTTCTCAATTGCTTGCTATGCATCTGAAAGAAGGACAAAGAATAGGGAATAGAAGAATAATCAATGCCTTTGAGTTGTGGTCCTGGAGAAGAGTATTGAACATACTGTGGCTGCCCCTTGAAGGCAAGGATTCTGAAGCTCTATATCACATACTTTGGACATAATACCAGGCGGAATCAGTTCTTGGAGAAGGACATCATGCTTGGAAGAGTGGAGGGTCATTGAAGGAGAGGAAGACCTTGGATAAAATGGATTGGCACTGTGACTGTGGCAATGAGGTCAGGTGTGTCAGACAGTGAGGTTGGCACAAGATAGGGTAAGATTCATAGGGTCGCTATGAGCCATAGTCAACCCTATGACAACAACTAACAACATGACAACAACTAACAGTACATATATACATATAATACAGTTCCCTGTGTACAAATGAAGCTGTATACTATTATGTATTTCTTTATAGTTCCTTCTAAAACTTGATACTTATCATCACTCATTTTATCCTAAGTCCTATTGTTGTGTACCATAGAATTGTAACCAACCAACCCATAGCTAACTCTTTGGTGGGTTTTCAAAGACATTGGAGGAGATTGCCCATCCTTCTCCTGTAGAGCAGCTGATGGAGCTGGTGGTTTCAAACTGTGTGTCTTTGGGATTTCACTTAAGCTTCTTACCACTAGACTACAAGTGCTCCCTACTAGGAGAGAAATTTCTGTGTCTTACAGGTCTTGAAGGGAGTTCTGGTGGCCTAATGCAAGAAGCTGCACTACAATACCAAAGGCATACAGCTATTCCAGTGGCATGTGGTTCAAGGCCACCAGCTGCTCTGCAGGAGAAGGATGGGTAATCTCCTCCCATACAATTAATTGCCTCTGCAAACCCACTGGAGGGTCAGGTATGGGTAAATTCTGACTCACGGTACACAACACAAAATAAAATGGGCCTTGAAGTAAAATGGTCAAAATTTTCAGCAGCTAATTGAAAGGTTGGTAGTTTGACCTCACTAAAAACTCTGCTGGAGAAAGATGAATCAGTCTACTTCTATAAAGACTTACTGCTTGAGGCACCCTATGTGACAGTCTTCTCTGCCATATTAGGGAGCTTTGAGTAAGGCCAACGTTTCTCTGAGTTTACAGTGTTAATTCAGTGCTGAAACTTCTTTCTTCAGTTCGTGGACTCAAGAACATATCCTCTTCCTCCCTGACTACATGATGTATGCCTTTTTGTTTATCCAGACTGTTTTGTGCAGGAGAGAGAATAGAGAGACAAAACTTAATTGGAAAGCCTTTAAAAATCCACAAAATATTGACATTCCAAATGTTAGTTGAATGCACTTCTTAATAACAAAGAGAATCTAACACCTATTGAAATTATTCCTGCAATTCCTTTAAAATTATTCCCCAGCACTCTCTTCCTCTGGCTCTTCTCCTGGGAAGTATCGTTGGTTTTGATTCTGATTAGAGACTACCTGTGCTAGTGACTTTTCCACTGTCATTCTGAGATAAAGTCCTAAAGGCATTCTCCATAAATGGCCATCTTGCTTGGCCTCCCCTAAGGTAACATCCGATATCTGCATCAGACAGGCCTGCTTAGTCAGAGTGGCTAACGTGAATTCTTGACGTTTAGTGGTTGAAATCCGACTGAGTTCTCATCAAATCAATAGAAGCTTAGACATATAAGATACTCAGTGGATAGTGATGATCTTGGTCACATTGTCCTCTTAAAGGCTTCTGAGTATCTGTGTTTGTTGACTTAGACTTATTGATAGAGATAATGTCTGTTACCTCCTGATGCCTGATCACTCTGGATTCATTTAAGTGACGATGACACCATACTTCAACTTCTTTTACATATTCTGTGCTGCTTAGGATTCGTATTTCCCAAACATGGAGAGAGTGATCACTGTTGTTATTTTTTTTTTAAATCTTGGTAAAATTTAAAGAATAATGGTTACATGCACAGTATTCAGGGTTGCCAATAAACTATTTATAGAAAAGATTTCCTGTTTCTCCGACACAATCACCTTTTCTTGCATCCTGAGAAGATTTTTTTTCTATTCTTACGGAAATATAACCAGGATTAAATTATCACTGTATAATAAAAGCTTCTCTGTGTGAAACAGCTATTATATTGCCACTACAACCTACCACCTTCCATCATGAATCTGTCACCTTCCTTTATTGAAATAGAACACTTTTTCAAATGAAGAACCAGACGTTTTGTTTTGTAAAGAGGATTCAAGAAAAGATAACTATGTCAGGGTGAAAGATTAGGTTAGAAGAGGTGGCAAGCATATTTTACAATAGCAAGCATATTTCACAATAGCAAGCTATTTTACTATACTTAATTTCCCTCTTTGGCTTTCTAGTTGTCACATTTCAGGGTTCTGGTTGGAGGAAGCCATTGTTTTATCTCCATACTTTTTATAATACTCACTTATGTAAATAATGACAGCTCTTAGAACTATTTGGCAACTACCATTAAAATGTTTTGTGTTTCTTGGGTATTTTCTTCTTCAGCTTTCACTCTACCCTTATCAAGGATACTCTGTCCTTATTTTACGGTTAAGGAGTCATAGTTTAACACAAGACAAATAAACTCAAAATGATACTAACATATTCGTGCAACCAAGGTGCTCCTTTGACACAAGGATAGGGAAGTTTTATCTTACATATTTTGGATATGTTGTTAGAAGAAGCCAATCTTTGGAAAAGAAGATCATTCTTGAAAAGTTGAAAGGACAGAGAAATACAGGAAGACCCTCAACAAGATGGATTGTCACAGAGATTGCAACAATGGGCTCACTTACATCAGAATTAATGAGGATGACATGGGATCGAGCAAGGTTCAGATGTATTGTTCACTGGCTCACTATGAGTAGTAGTGAACTCGAAGGCACCTACAATAACAATTCTTGCAAAGAGAATAAAAATCACAATGAAATATTTTAAGTTTTTGCTATCGCATTTAATATGCTTTGGAATCACAAATTCTAAATAGTCAACCTATTTGGGACTTATTTTGAACCCCAGTTATAGTTCTTTTTCTTTCTTTCCATTTTGTTTATTTATTTCTTCAGTATGAGCAACAGAAAAGAGCTCTGGTGACACTGTCCAGACACTGTTGGCTGATTAGGTGATTAATAATTTGAACCCACTGGCTATTCTGTGGGAGAAATTGAGGCATTGTGCTTCTGTGAAGTTTTAAAGCCTTGGAAACCTTACAGGGCAGTTTTATATACTTTTTTTTTTTTATAGGATCCTTTGAATTAGAATCCACTAAATTGGAGTGGTATCTGTTTGTTTGTATGAGTAGTACTTTCCTGTTGCTTTACATGTGTATTTTTGCAGAACACTGGAAAACATAGAAAGCGTATTCTAACATGTTCAGGTTATTTGTTTCCAGACTTTCACTACTGATGCTTGTCAAGTTGTCTAAATATGAACTACATGGTTTGTCTCCCTGTAGATTCGAATTTGCTTCCATTTATGTGTTATCTAAAATAGACTAGCCCATCACTTATTATACGTAGGTTTGTACTTACCCTACTGGCAGAACCTTAGCTTGTCACTTGTTTAGGCTAATGATGTGTGAAGAAAAGTGACAAGTGATCAGAAACTAGTAAAGGTACTATGGAGTTGGTGTTGTTCTTTTCCATCTTCCAACATAAAGGCAGAACACATATATCCTCATTTTTTACATCAGAATGAAGACAAGTTCAATGAAGAAGTCAGGGCCAACAGCTTAGTTCAGTGAGCAACAAAATAATTTGTTTCAAAACATTGATATATTGAGTTTGTTTGTTACCACTACATAACTCAGCAAAATCTAATTGATATTTTGTTCTATTTCTTTTATTTGCAATACTCAGCATTGTTTTCTTTACTATCTGAAATATATGGATAGAAAGTAATCAAACAAATGTGGTCCAGTGTGAAAAAATAATTTATTCAGTGTAAAGTATGAGACAAAAGTGTTCTTTTTTTTCTTTAAAGAATTAAAAGTTCAATGTATGTATAAAATAACCTACAAAAGTATCACTAGTAAAGTTTTGTAGTCTCAAAAAACCAATTCAACATTTTCTTATAAAACACAATATAATATTTTATAGTCTAATTTCCCGAAAAATAAAGGCTACTAAATAAGAAATTCTTTGAATTTGCCTCTTCTAGAAGAAAGGATGCCTTTTTTTTTATTACCGTCTGTTTATGTGACTTTGGCAGATCTTGCTTCTGCAGTCTTTCTCTTTCCTCAGTCCTTCTCTATGGTTAATATTCATTATTTGCATATAAACATTCTTTTTTTTTTATTCTGGTTTTAGGCTTTATTCAAGGTTGAAGGCAAAATCTAAGGAAGTGATGTTCTTTTTTAAAAAATTTTCAGGTTTTTTAAAAATTTTTTTTCAATTTTATTAATTTTAATGAACATTTACAGAGATTTTGGATTTCCATTCATTCATTGTTGCACTATTTTCTCTATGCCCCCCCTCCCAGTTTGTTCTTTTTTTTCCCCTTGAAAGTCTGTCTTAACTGTCCCATTGCCACAGTGCTTGTCAAAACCAGTTCTGATTAATCTCCTTTGTCAGTGTATCCTTTGCCATTCCCTATCACTCCTCCCTGAGGAAAAGGGGACGGTGTATTCTCTTAGCTACTTTGTGAAAAGGGATGCTGTAGATTTCAGGGTGAAGATCTTTTCTTACTACTCTAAAGGAGCCCTTTGGCAATAGGAAGCATGTAAACATTCTTATATACATTCCAGTAAAATATTTTTTTCATTACACTGTTTATTTTACTTTTTTCTTTATTTCATTGACATGTTTCTTAGATCAGTATATTGGAGTTGCAGCAATTATTTGCTGAAGGTAAATAGTAATCATGAAGAACAAGATGAATAAAAGTGGAGATCAAAACTTAAATATTACTTTATTACATCTGTCAAGTAAAAAAAATTAAGAAAAATATCAGGATTTTAGGAATCTTTCATTAAGGTAATTGTGGAAAAAGAAAACTGAGTTGGAAAGCCCCATTGATTCTAGCATAAAATCTTCCTGAATGAAATGAAAGAACTATTATATTGTGAAGAAGAATGACAAATTCATCAGTTAATTCAATAATAAAAAGCAACAATCCACCTTTCCATGACTTTGATTTTAGAATTAAAATCCAAGAAATTAACAGAGGAAAAATATTTTAAAATTTCTTTATTTTTTAAAATATATGTATAAAAGAAAATATATGAAAAAAGGAATCATTACAATGAAATGATGAGTGTAATTACATGCATAAATAGTAGTAATTACTGACTATTTATTTTTGAAATTAGAATCAATTCATCATGTCCAGTCAATTAACCAAATTAAAATAGGTGAGCAGAAATGGTTTTGAAGTAAGAAAACTCTAGAATGGAGTTTTAACGTTTCCCTCCTTTTCCACTGCAGTGGCCCATCCCTCATATCTCATTGTATCTTCCCTAGTGAAATCACTTTGAGGATGGCCCGGCGAATCTGCTGGGTCTTGATGCTGTAGATGACTGGATTCATGAGCGGTGGGAAGAGCACAGAAACTGTGCCCATGAGGATGTGTACCAGTGGCGAGGTATGGCGCCCAAATCTGTGCACAACGGATAGACCTAGCACTGGCACATAGAAACAGAGCACCGCCAGGATGTGGGAGACACAAGTGTTGAGGGCCTTGAGTCGCTCCCCAGCGGAGGCAATGGCCAGCACAGTGTGGAGGATGATTGTGTAGGAGAGCAGGATGAAGAGCACATCGGAACCCATGGCCAGCATAATGATGCACAGCCCATAAAGCCTGTTGAAGCGAGTGTCAGAGCAGGCCAGGCGGATCATGTCCTGGTGGAGACAGTAGGCGTGGGAGAGTGGTCCTGGGTGACAGTAGTTAAATTTTAATAAGTGTAATGAGGGTGCAGCTGTGATTGCGGCACTTCGCAAGCCCAGTACAAGCCCAGCCAAGGCCACACGAGAGCCTGTAAGCACTGATGCATAGCGCAGTGGGAAACGGATAGCTACGAGGCGATCCAGAGCCATAGCAAAGAGCACAGCTGACTCCATGAAAAAGAATGAATGAAGGAAGTGCTGTTGCAGAACACAGGGTACCAGGCCTACTGTCCGAGCATCAAACCACAGAACACCTAGCACTGAGGGCAGTGTGGACATGCACAGGCCCAAGTCTGTTACGGCCAGGATGGCCAGGAAATAGTACATGGGCTGGTGAAGGGAAGGATCAGTTCGCACCAGATGCAAGATAGTGGCATTACCAAGGAGAGCCACAAGGTACCCTATAAAGATGGGCAGTGAAATCCAGTGGTGAGCCCACTCCAGTCCTGGAAAACCTGTCAGCATGAACGTAGAGAAGCTCAAGTTGGCACTTGGAAGGGTAGACATTCTCATTCTTAAGGAGCCTGTTCACTCTGGGAAAGGTAGCAGCATATTTGAAAGTTAATACTTAGCAAGCATATGGCCTCCCACTATCACTGAATATTCCCCCTCTGTTGGCTGATCTGTTTTCTCTGTACTCAGTGACCCCTCAGTTAACCACTATTATCACAAGTCGCCCCAGCTCTTTCCTTGTTCACTTCTCTTCTTATTCCGAAGTTGGTAGGAAAATTCCTCATGCAATCTACCCTCTATTGAATCTTTCTTATGATTGTAAGACCCTGTTGTGTGTGGGTGTACATATGTACATATGTTTTATTATGTTTTTTTCAAAATTCTATCTCTTCATATATCCCATTTGGAGACCTGATACAATTTGTAAATCAGGTAAACTTATTAAAATAATGTTTCTAGTATGTTGTTGTTGTTGTTATGTGCCATCGAGTCGTTTGCAACTCATAGCGACCCTATCTATGTACAGCAGCCCTAAACTCTGCCCTGTCCTGTGCCAATTGCACCCCAGTTACCCCAGTTACTAAATCAGTCCACCTCATAGAGGGTCTTCTCCTCCTGTGCCGTCCCTCCGCCCTCCCAAGCATAAAGTCCCCCTCCAAGGACCAGTCCCTCCTTACAACGTGTCCAAGGTATGTCAGATGAAGCCTCAGGATCCTTGCCTCCAAGAAGCAGCCTGGTTTAACCCTCTCCAGGATGAATCTGTTTTCTTAGCAGTCCATGGTACTTTCAATACTCTTCTCCAGCACCACAGCTCAAAGGCATCAATTCTCCTTCTATCCTTCCTAGTTATTGTCCAACTCTCTGATGCCTAACAAGTGATAGCAAAGACCATGGCCTGTACCAGATGCACCTTAGTCTCCAGAGTGACACCATTGCTCTTCAGTACTTTCGAGAGGTCCCTAACAGTACTTTCCCATCGCAATACGTCTTTGGAGATGTATTTATTGATATGTCTCTTTTGCAATATCTATACTAGAAACTGTGTACATCAGACTGTTTCCAGTATAGATACTACAAAAGAGTCATATCAATAAATACACCTCTAAATAGCAGCAAAGTAATGAAGAAAGACACTTACATGACAGTTATGCCCTGTATTCTAGTTACTTACATAATATTTGCCTTTGCAACTTGACCAGTAAAATAGGGGTAAAGAAGAGGTTAAATGACAGAGAGAATTGCATCACCGAGAAGAGGAAAACTGACAGCAGAAGACATGGGACAGTATGCTAGAGAAGAAATTGAAAACAATGAAGAGAAAAGTGAAGTAATATTTTGAGGGGGAATCTTAGGGCAAAAGGTCCATAAGGGTGAAGGAAATAATTTGAGCAATCATGGGATATTAAAGTCATGGTTTGAATCCATGCACTTTAACATCAGATCTGCTATTGTTAGCTTTTGGTAGTGTGATTTGTGCTTATAACTTAAATGTGGTGCCTTTCTGGAGGTTTGAAATCACCAGCAGCTTCTAGGAAGAAAGATGCTCATCTCTGTGTGATTTACTGTCGCTGAAAACCTACTTCTATAAGCCAGTTCAAACTCAGTGAGGTCGACTCTGAGCCAACTCATAGTTGACCCTCTAAATCATGACCCCAGTATTCTATTGTTGTTCGTGAAGATGTGCCAGGGCATGGGGACACACAAAGAGAGTGGGAAAGCCAATGAAAGAGGTCTCCTGTGTGGTAGTAAGAGAGGGAGTGGAGACAGAGTGAATGAGGAATTGGGAGTGTAGTGGTCAGACAAAAGGGGATTGAAAGGTGGAAGGTTTAAGAGTAGAAAAAGCAGAACATTAAAGAGTCTGAGGCCCTGAAAAGGGTCATAGAAGTTTTCAGAATATTTTGTTTAGTTTTATCTTCTCAAACCTATTGGTCATGGGGGGAAAAAATTCTAACTAGTTCCTTGGACCTTTACATAGATTCTTCAGTCATCTTCTATTTTTAGGCAATATTTTTAGATGTGTTCATTAACAGCTCACTCATTCATTGTTATCAAATCAGGGCCAGAGCTAACAAAGACCTGAAATTAAACTGCTTGGATGCAAGTCATGACGCCAGTATTCTGTGCTTGTTCAAATAACTTCCTAATTTCTGTTTGCTTATTTAAATCTTGTGACAATAATAATAGAGTCCCTTTAGGTTATGGATATGTTTCTATGCACTTAGATATTAGAACCATACACTAAATTGTTGTTATTGTTGTATACCATCAAGTCAGGGCCAACTCATAGCTGACCCTCCAGCGGGTCTTCAGAGGCTATAAATTAAATGGGAATTGGTTGCCCATCTTTCTCCTGTGGAGCAGCTGGAAGGATAAACCTGCGTATCTTTGAGTTGACAGTAAAATTACTTACCATTAGGCCACTTGATCTCCTATTAAATTATTATTTGCAGTTTCTAACACTACTTTCTCATTAAAAATTATCCATATTTGTCTACCACATGCCAGCTACAATTTTGGATTTTCCCCCCTCCCTGCTTTGTCTTCAGTAAACACTAAGAGAATGTCAGCAATTCATCTAGCAATAGTAAAGACTAAGAAACTGTTAGTAGGGAGCTCTGAGCTCTGAGCAGGTTTTAGACAAGTCAGTCATGGCACTCCTACTGCACCTTAACTACTTTCTATGAGTGAAGATTCTCACAATTTTCCTTTCCTTCTTTCTACAGAAGCTAGTTGAAGTAATGCAAAAAGAAATGTTAGAAATCTCTCAACTGGGAAGTTGTTGAGATTGTGATTCCTTCCTCATATCTCAGCCCAGCAACAAATTCAGATTCCTCTGTCCAGTAAAAAAAAAATTATGAGAAAATGTAATAACATAGGTCCCCTAAATGTACGCTGGCCGTCCTCTTGAAAGCTTTTCACTGATACCCTATTTACAGATCTTCTAGAAAATAGTTATTAGAGGGCACTAGTTTGATTGCTCTCTCCATAAACCAAATTGTTTGTATCAACTTACTGGTCTGTCTTTATACCTTTTCTGGCCCCTGCAGCACTTCGTACTCCTGTCACAGCCTCTTCATATGGATTCAGGACACAGCTCTGTGTTTGCTTCACTGGCAATTATAATATTTGTGTCTTTCTCCCTTGGGTCTCAAAGTCCTTACAGACATTTTCTCAGATAGCTGCCAACCTTTGCAGCACCATAGAGAAACCAGAACTCTCTCATCACTTTGCGTTTCCCAGTAATATTCTGTGGAAACTAAGTGGCACAAAAAAAAAATCACTATTTCGTGTCTTTAAATGACCTTTCCGTCATGTGCGATGTCTTGATGTCATTTCACGTTTTGTCTAGTCTTAAGTCACTAGTGTTTAAGGCAGCCAATCTATTTCTGAGGTGATCTTTAAATTTAATTGGAATATATTTAAGTTTCTTTTTTGCCTCCAGTTGGCTTGTTTTTCCTTTTTCAAGTTCCAATTGAACTTGCATATGAGCAATTAATGATTTGTTCACCAGTTGGACCCTGCCCTCATTTTGAATGATGATATTGAGTTTTCTACCACACTTTTCACCTTGTCTCCTGTGTATTCCTTCTGGTGAAGTCCATGTGTATAGTAGTCACCATTTATATTTTTTAAAAATTGTATTTGAAATGAAGAAGTCATTGGTCATATAAAATTTTACCCTGCAATATCTAATCTCATCTCTATCATCAAATACTTATTTTAGAACTACTGATCTATCTTTGCTTCAATTTTTAAATTTCCATTACCAGTTATTATTAGTGCACCTTTATTGCATACTTGATCAAGTGTAGACTTCAAAGTTTGGTTGCTGTTTTATGTACCATTCAATCTACTACTCATAGCAACGTAGCTTTGAATCCTGCTCTATTCTGAGTCAATCTCATTGTCTCTAACACACCTACTCTCATTACTTCAGTTATTCTGTCAATATATCACATGTGGGGTCTTCCTCTCCTGTGTTGTCACCTGACATTTCCAAATGATATTCTTCCGTAAAGATTGGTCCCTCCTGGCTACATGCCCACAATACATGAGACGGAGTCTCAAAATCCATCTCCAAGGAGAAGGTTAGTTTCACCATCTCCAGGTAGAGATCTTAAATCCCTGCATCTTTGTCTTTACTACTTGGTGAATAAATTTGAACAATAATCATATTAACATGCCTTATTTGTATGTGTATGTTGTACTATAATTAAGAACATTGCATATCATGATAGACCTTGAAATGTTCTTTTTGATGCCATTGCTCTTCATTTTATCATTTTCTACATAGTAGACCACATGATTTTACACTTAAAAATTTTTATTACCAGTCCATTTTGTGTCATACCATATCACACACAAGCTTTTAAAGCTGCAAACACTACTAGAATATTAAACATCATCTTTATCAAACATGTGTTGTCAATTGACCTAGATGTCTTCAGACATTATGATCCTTAGTTTTCAAGTCCAGTAATTGAGTTATGTGAGGTATTTAGTTACAACTAAAAACTTCTATACATGTGTTGCCACTGTGCTTTTTAGATAGAAAGATATACATGGAGTACATACAAGTACATAGAAAGATATACTCAAAGTGCAGAGAAGTAGTATGCTGAAATATATACAACTATCCCTAAAGAAAGAGCCCCGGTGGCACAATGACTAAAGAATTTTACTACTAACCAAAAGATCATTGGTTCAAATCTACCAGTCTCTCCATCAGAGAATGATAAGATTATTTGCTTCTATCTAGATGTACAGCTTCAGAAACACATTGGTAAATTCTACTCTGGGATTGTTATAAATTGGAATTGACTTCATGGCAGAAGGTTTGGTTTGTACTTACAGGTGGATGGTATACATTGTACAAACTGTTACATGTACTTAATGTAGATATCTATATACATTCACAAATTATTCATTGTTTATATTTTAACTCTATTTTTCATTTGCTATTTCACTTTCTTAGCAGGAAAGATGATCTTAAAGATTGTGTAAATAGGGTTGTTGTGGTTGTGTACCATTGAGTTGGAATCAACCCATCGTTGGCCTTCGAGGGGATTTTAAGAGGTAGTAAGTCACACAGGAAGATATTGCCCATCCTTCTTCCACACAGCAGCTTGTGGATTCAAACTGTGTGCCTTTGTTTGCATCAAGATCTAGGAGGTAGGAGGACAATGGATGCCAAGGCTGCAGAAGATAAAGCCTTAAGAGAACAGGGACCAGTGTAATAATCTCTTGGGAACCTTGTATGAAACAACTTTGTTGATTCTTCTAACTCTACAGAATTTTTTTCCCCCCACGTAGTTTCCTTTGCTGCCTGAGCAAGGATATGAGCTGATACCTGACTCTGAGATTATTACCAAGTGTGTTTCATATGGCTAGCCCAGCTTTCCTCTTAAACCAGTACATGCATATATTTTAGGTGCATGGACTAGTCTCCACTTTTGATTATCATCAATACCATCACCACCTCCTTGTGTGTGTGTGTGTGTGTGTGTTCAGGCAAGCAGAAGTAAAATACAAATCTAGGTCAGAAACCTGTTAACATTGACTTTCTATGTGCCACACTAGGGAATCCTGAGATCATCTATTGACTAAAGAAATAAATGAAAAGATGAGAGAATGCTGAGCTATCTAGGCAAGCTAATCTATCTTTTGTGGAGATAGGAGATAGATATTTATGACTTTAGAACTTTTTAATTTCTAAGAGTGTAAGATAGGAAATGCTATGTGCTTTCAAGTTGCCTGTGACTCATAGCCACCCTATGTATAACAGCTCTGAAGCCAGCTCTGACCTGAGCCAGTCTCACTGACCCCAACATCCTTACACCCATTGCCCCAGTTACTGTATCAGTCCATCTCATCTGGGATATTCCTCTCTAAGTGCTGTACCTGCATCCTTCTGGGCATGATGTCCTTCTCCAAGGTCTGGTCCCTCCTGACCTTTTACCCAAAGAATGTGAGACGGAGCTTCAAAATCCTAGACTGCAAGGAGAAGCTTGGTTTCATTCTCTCCAAGACAGGACTACTTGTTTTCTTGATGATCCAAGGTATGTTCAAGACTCTTCTCCAGAATACTCAGTTGGATTAATGAAATGAAGTTGGCAAGTTTCCTGCTCTATATCAGACTAGAGCAATGGTTTATATACAGTTTCCCAGGATGTGAGGTTGAGAGAAGAAATTCTTAGGAATCATTTTATAGTCATGATTGTTTTAACTAGAAGTGGAGGGTAGAGGAAGGAAGGCCTAGAAAGTTTGAATGAAACACACCCAGGAAAATGATAACAAAAAACCCTTTGATGAATGACATCCACTTGGGCTTCCTGGACAGAAAGAAGGGGATCTGTCCTAGACAAGAAAAGTTTTTATTTTTAGCTTTGAACTCTATATTGTTCATGCATACATTAATTCAACATTTATTTATTTTCTTCTACAGGGCAAACACTGAATTTATGGGAACATAATGGTGAACAAGGCATGTATAATTTTCCCCTAGTACCTTATTTCAAAATAGTGTACTCTGAATGACTAAAAGGAAAAAAAAAACACAAAACAAAACAAAACATAAAAACCTAAACAAACCCCAAGTATTACATTACTATGTTACTAGTATTACAATGAGAAATACTTATGGCAGCAGATGGAACATCTCAACTAGTATTGAAGAAGGAGTCTTTCAGTGTAAGAGTTCTATAGGAAACAACCTCAATGCTGAGACTTCAACATGAATTGCATCTAAGCAAGGTTAAGTGCATACTGGTCCATTATCTCTAGGTTCAACTCTTTTGGTGAACAGGAGTCTTACTTAAACATGCTTCGTGGTAGTTCCCTTTTTCACATTTGATGTCATTATATAAGATATCACGATTAAAACACTGCCTTCAGCTTAACATTATAACTCAGGTTTGAGAACTCAGGAGTCCATTGGCAATGTGAAAGCAGAAAGAAGGGTATTGGGAAGAATATTAAACATCTTCTAGAAGAACATGTGTTAGCAAATCCTGAGAAAAAGTGGAAGAGTTCAACTTGAGCCATGTATGGAAGCAGAATGCAGGGGTTCTTGTGTGGCTCAGAGGTTCTAAGGAGATTGGCTTTGCTAGGACAGGAAGGCAATAGAAAGAACTGTGGCCAGGTAGCAGTCTCAAGACACCATGGATGGAGATACATTTCTTAAGGTGAGTTAGGGTAATTGACATTTATCTGTGTTGTATTAAATTCTGCTCTATATTATTTTAGCTTATTTTTTCTTTTCATTTTGTTGTTGTTTTGTTTTATTTTCTTTTTGAGTTTTAGTATTAGTTCATATATACTTAGATACAGTGTTAACAGTTTTCTTCAGGCACTTTAGATGTTCCCAAGTCTCAAAATGGGGAAGAAATTATGATTTAAACCAGAAATGTTGTTATGTGCCGTCGAGTCGCTTGCGACTCATAGCGACCCTATGTACAACAGCCCTAAACTCTGTTCTGTCCTGTGCCAGTCACATTGTCTCCGACACTCCCATCCCGATTATCCCAGTCACTGAATCAATCCACCTCATAGAGGGCCTTCCCCTCCTGCGCTGCCCCTCCACCCTACCAAGCATGATGTCTTTCTCCAAGGACCGGTCTCTCCTCACAACATGTCCAAAGTATGTTAGGTGGAGCCGCAGAATCATTGCCTCCAAGGAGCCACCTGGTTTAACCTTTTCCAGGACGAATCTGTTTGTTTTCCTAGCAGTCCATAGTATTCTCAATACTCTTCTCCAGCACCACTGCTCAAAGGCGTCAATTCTCCTTCTATCCTCCTTGGTCATTGTCCAACTCTCTGATGCATAACAAGTGATTACAAAGACCATGGCCTGTATTAAACGCACCTTAGTCTCCAGGGAGACACCATTGCTCTTCAATACTCTGGAGAGGTCCCTAATAGCAGACTTTACCATGGCAATGCGCCTTTTAATTTCCTGGCTGCTGGTGCCAAGAGTGTTGACTGTGGAGCTAAGCAAACTAAAGCTGTGTACAGAAATATTAGAACTACTAAATCATCACTTAGGAAAGAATTTAATTTTTTGCTTTATTTAGAGAAGTGGAAAAAGGTTAGAGAGCACAGAGTATGATAATAGGCATTTGTTACAAATTGCATTGTGTCAGCTTTAGTGTTATAATACTAACCTCAGTGATATTAAGGATCTAGAATTAATGGGTGCTATTTTAATGATCCAGGTTATAATCTATACAATAAGGTTCTGTATTTTGAGTCAATATCTGTTGAGATATTAAAGATATTTCAAAGGTAAGCAGAGACAGAGAAATTTAACTACCACCAAGAAAGGAACTAGTAGTCAAGC
Source organism: Elephantulus edwardii (assembly GCF_000299155.1). NCBI lineage: Eukaryota > Metazoa > Chordata > Mammalia > Macroscelidea > Macroscelididae > Elephantulus > Elephantulus edwardii. Next base: position 10,649,105 of record NW_006399794.1, read on the forward strand.
TCATTCTTTGAAATGAGGGTATCTGCCTTGAGAATCTTCTAGACCAAGGAGAAGATTGGTACTATTGCACATGTAGATCTCTAGTATTTGCAAACCCATAGGTATTGAAAGGATACCAGGCCCTTTCCCTAGAGCTGAGAGAGAAGCAAAACCTTTTCCTATAGAGAGCGCCTCAAATTTAGCATATAGCCTCTTAAACTGTAAGACAGTAAGTATTGGTTTGCTTTGTTTTTTTAAAATAAATTTTTCATTTTATACTGGTTTACTTACAAAGTTCATATACATTGTTTTTCATTTGGGATCTTGCCCATATCCCTTCCCTTCCCTCCCTCCTCCCTCCAACCATCAAATTGTGTGACCTTATGATTATCCCCCTCCCCCGCCCATCTTCATCCCTCTACTCTTCCCTTCTCCCTCTTAGATCCTCATAAATGTTTTACTAATTATATATTTATTCGATAATGGCCTTATACAGTATTTGTCCTTATGAGACTGAGTTAGTTCACTTAACATAATGCTCTCCAGTCCCTCCCAAGTTAGGTCGTAAATTTTCGAACACATTGTTCTGCATGCTACGCAGTATTCCATCATGTGAATGTACCATAATTTCTCAATCCATTCAATGGTGTTTGGACATTTAGGCTGTTTCCATGTTCTTATGATGGTGAATAATGCTGCTATGAACATTAGTATGCAAATCTTCTGTGTCTGCTTGTTTAAGACATCCACCTGTGGTGTTCACATTACAGCTGCACTAGATATCTAAGATAGCCCTGAATTCTTTAAATCCATGAACTGATTAGGGATTCCCCCACCCCCATATACCATAATTGGAAGCAGGAATGTCATCCACTTCCTAAACAACGTGCCTCTAGAGACTCTATGAACTTTGATAAATATTGATAGCTGTAGAGGGGCTGCAGGCCTTCTGTTCATATGATCACTATGAGTCGTGCTTGACTCAAAGGCAATCAACATAACAAAAACATATACCATAATGTAAGTTTTAGCCCCAGGATTCAGTATTGCTCTTTCTAAGTCCCAAGTACTTGATAATGGTACGGCGGATCTCCTTGGTCTTAATACTATAAATGATTGGGTTAAGCATGGGAGGTACAAAGAGGTACACGTTGGCCATGAAGAGGTGGACAGCAGGCGGAGCATGTTTCCCAAAGCGGTGCACCAGGGACAATCCCACCATGGGCACAAAGAAAACCAGCACAGCACAGAGATGTGAGGTGCATGTTTGGAAAGCTCGAAGGCGCTCTTCTCGGGAGGCCAATCCTGCCACTGTTTTAAGGATGAGCCCGTAGGACAGTGCAATCAGCACCAGATCTAGCATTACAGTGAATACCACCACTCCCAGCCCATATAAGTTATTAAAAGTAGTGTCTGTGCAGGCCAAGTGTATCACTTCCTGGTGTAGGCAGTATGAGTGAGATAGGACTCGGGAACCACAGTAGGGAAAATATTTCAGTTTGACGACAAGGGGAACAAGGGCTACAGGACCCCTGAAAATTACAACCAGACCAATTCTAACTACTCGCTGACCGGTGATTATGACTGAATATCTTAAGGGGTGGCAAATGGCCACAAAGCGGTCGAAAGACATGACAAGGAGCACTGAAGATTCCAAGAAGGAAAAAGAGTGTATGCAGAACATCTGGATTTGACAGGCTACAAAGTGGATTCCATGGTAGTTGAACCAAAAGATCCCCATAGTGCTGGGCAAGGTGGACACCGACAGTCCTAGGTCAGTGAGGGCCAGAAAGGACAACAGATAGTACATGGGTGTGTGTAGATGATGGTTGGTCTTAATGATTATCAGGATGAGACAGTTGCCCGAGATGGCCACCAGGTACATAAAGAAAAAGGGAATGAAAATCCAATGTTGTACGGCCTCCAGTGTAGGAAAACCAGTGAGATAAAACATAGGGCTAAATAAAGTGATGTTGGATGAGTGCTTGAACTGAGGACTGAGGAGATATTGTATTGGCATTCCTCAAGGACTGAGCTGAAAAGAAATAGATATTTCTGATTATTCTTCAATTTTGCTAACACTCACATTATCATAAACAACATCATAACCATCATAATATACTTTGATCCACTATTATCGGTGCTGCCACCATCATTAACTTATGGACATTTTCTTTCCTATATAATTTCCATTTCCCCCGCCCCCAGTCTCCTTTGCCAGTTTTTCTTCTTTGCTTATCCTTAAACATGTTGTTATGTGCTGTCGAGTCTCTTGAAACTCATAGTGATGTTATGTACAACAGCTCTAAACCCAGCTCTATCCTGTGCCAACCTTATGTTCTCTGACACACCTACTCCCATTACCCTAGTCATTTAATCTATCCATCTTATCAAGGATTTTCCTCTCCTGCTCTATCTCTCTACCCTTCCAAGCATGACATCCCTCTCCAAGGACTGATTGCTCCTTGCAACATGTCCAAAGTATGTCAGACGAAGTTTCAGAATCCTTGCCTCCAGCAGCAGCCAAGATTCACCCTCTCTAGGATGAATCTGTTTGTTCTCCTAGCAGTCCATGATATATTCAATACTATTCTTCAGCATCATAACTCAAAGGCATTAATTTTGTTTTTTACCATCCCTAGTCATTGTCTAGCTTTTTGATGCATAGAATGTAATTGAGAAGACTGTGGCCTGGATCAGGCACACTTTAGTCTTCAGACTGACGTCATTACTCTTAAGTACTTTGGAGAGGTCCCTGACAGCAGACGTTCCCAATGCAATTAGTCTTTTGATTTCCTGTCTGCTGGTACCAAGTGTGATGATTGTGGAGCCAAGCAAACTGAAGCTGTCAACAATCTCAATCTCTTCACCATATATCATGATGCTGCTAATTGACCCAGTGGCGAGAATCTTTGTTTCCTTAATGCTGAGCTTCAATTCATATTGATGGCTGCAGTCATTGACCTTTTGCAGCAAGCATTTCAGGTTCTTCTTAGTTTCAATAAGCAGGGTTGTGTCATATGCATAACACAGATTGTTGATGAGTTTTCCTCCAGTCCTGTTGCCACATTCCTCTTCTTAGAGCTCAGATAGCTGTCCCAATTCTTGGTTGCTTTCAGGTCATATCTTGTAATCTCTCCGCAAGCAAAGTCATCCATTCTCATGTATTTGGTTATCATTCATATATTGATAAGTATTATATGCATATGACTCTAGCACTTCTCTTTTGATTTCAAGAATACTATATTTAACACATACTCATCTACACATACATTTCAGTTACCTCTGAAGCATATAAAAATTTAACTTATTCTCAGCAACCTTCTATTTTGTCTATATTCATAACACCTAAGTAAAAGATTAAATTTCATAATTGACCTTTCCATATAACACCTCTGCCCTATGCTGAATCCATTACTTATCAAATCTGCAATTTTAACTACTAAATATGCACTCACATAGCATTATCCTCACTGTTGCTGCCCTACTTCAGATCATTGTACCTCTACCTAGATAAGTCATTCAGCTTTTAATTGCACATCCCTAATTTGCTTACTATAATGTAAGCAGGGAATACCAGAGGAATGTCTATCTGTGTTTCATTGACTATGCAAAGGCATTTGACTACGTGGATCATAACAAACTGTGGCTGACTCTGAGAAGAATGGGAATCCCAGAATACTTGATCATGCTAATGAGAAACCTATACTTGGACCAAGATGCAGTCATCAGAACAGAGCAAGGAAACACTGCATAGTTTAAAACTGGGAAGGGTGCATTCCAGGGTTGTGTCCTGTCTCCATACTTTTTCAACTTGTATGCAGAACAGATTATCCAGAAGGCTGGGCTCTCTGAGGAGAAATGTGGATCAAGACTAATGGAAGATCTATCAACAATCTGCGTTATGCAGATGACACAACCCTGCTTGCTGAATCTGAGGAGGACCTGAAGCACTTGCTGCCGAGGGTCAAGGACTGCAGCCTACAATATGGATTGAGGCTCAATGTCAAGAAGACAAAAATTCTCACCACTTTGCCAACTGGCAGCATCAGGATGGATGGTGAAGAGACTGAGATTGCTCACAGCTTTAGTTTGCTTGACTCCACAGTCTACACTCTCGGCACCAGCAGCCAGGAAATTAGAAGACATATTGCCATGGGAAAGTCTGCTGTTAGGGACCTATCCAAAGTACTGAAGAGTAATGGTGTCTCTTTGGAGACTAAGGTGCGTCTGATACAGGCCTTGGTCTTTCCTATCACTTGTTATGCATCAGAGAGTTGGACAGTGACTAAGGAGGATAGAAGGAGAATTGGTGCCTTTGAGCTGTGATGCTGTAGAAGAGTATTGAGAATACCATGGACTACTAGGAAAACAAACAGATTCATCCTGGAAAGGGTCAAAGCAGGCTGCTCCTCGGAGGCAAGGATTCTAAGGGTCCGTCTAACATACTTTGGACATGTTGCAAGGAGGGACAGGTCCTTGGAGAGGGACATCATGCTTGGTAGGGTGGAGAGACAGCAAAGAAGGGGAAGGCCCCCTATGAGGTGGATTGATTCAGTGACTGGGGTAATCGGGATGAGTGTGTCGGAGACGGTGCAATTGGCACAGGACAGAGCAGAGTTCAGGGCTGTTGTACATAGGGTCGCTATGAGTCACAAGCGACTCGATGGCACATAACAACAACAACAACAACAACAATGTAAAAGAAATATTTACAAAAGAAATTTTGGATGACATTAAAATACTTAAAATTATATCAAGATCTATACCGATCTTATTATTCCTGATTATACTTCTATTCAACTCTATCTTCACAGTCTTCTTTTTCTTTTAAAGTGGCAATAACATTAAACAATTTTACTAGTTTCTCCATTTCCTTTTTTCTGGAATGAAAACTATTCAACTTGGCATATACCTATGATTTTATTTTATTAATTTTTGTGTGTGTACTGTCAAATCAGATCCAACTGATACATAAGGAGATTGCTGCTCTTGTCCATTGGAGCATCTGATAGATTTGAACCATATACCTTCATGATTGTAGTGGAGCTTCTTGTCACTAGGCCACCAGAAGGCCAAACTTGTCATATATTTATCTTATTCTTTGTCTACCTAACCCCTATATACACATCTTTTGCATCTTAGACGTTTTCTCCTTTTAAAAATATTAGATTTATCAAATTAATAGTATCTCTTCTATGTGATCTTTTTACAGGCTATATTGTCATTACCAACACATTTCTCTCTCTCTCTTTTTGTTTTAGTATCTACTGTAAATTGTAAACCTTTTGTGGAGAGAAACAAGATACACCTATTTTGTTGTTTATTTTACTTTAGCTATTCAGATTGGTTTAGTGATCAACATCACTTTATGTTTGTTGCATGCAAGATTACTGGTGTATGTGTGTGTGAGTCTGTGACTGAATAATACTCACCTGTTGTCCTGATTGGTTGTGGCTGGTATCCTGTGCAACACCTCCTTTCTGCTGCCTTCAGAACGTCAAGAATGACAAGGAAACCGATCTATGGAAACAAGGATTCTCTGGGAGACAGAAACAGGGCTAGGACCATTAATTCTGCAAAAGAAGTTCCAATGAGTTTCTCATGAATTAAAAGACTAGGAAAGAAACTGAGAATTTTATTTATTAGCACAAGTCTAATGATATTATTATGACAGCAGAACACTATGATGAGGTCTGTAAATGGAATTCCTGAAATGAGCACTAAACTTTCTACCTTATCTATGTTATAACTATTCTTTTAGTTTGATTGTAATTGCTAATTTTTTTAAAGTAAAAGTCATTGTGGTTGATTCAGAAGCAATTCATATCTAACCCTCCTACATGTTTTCATAGGCAATAAATAAATAGAGTGTTCAATAAATAGAGTGAGCAAAACCTGAAAAACTGGGCAAAAAACTAAGCAAAACCAAATTAGAACATTTAGAGAGACATGGACTTTCAGTTAGCAGCACAACTCTCTATGGATAATGACAGCTGGGCCTCCTAATTTAAAGGTGATCAGTTCAAATACACTAGCAGCTCTGCAGGAGAAAGGCAGGCAATCTCTTTGATGTTTTACAGCCTCTGAAAACCTGCTGGAGGATTAACTATGGGTCTCCTCCAACTCCATAGTGGTGAGTTGAAGTGAGTTAATTGTTTTAAATGAACAATCTGTGGAATCCACTGGTTATAATGTGTATAAAATTATGCAAGTAGTCATGCTTAAGCACAAAGGCATTCTACCCATACCTCGCTCTTGAACAAGGAACATTCAGAAAATTTTGTTGTGGTTATGTACTGTCTAGTTGGAACCAGCTCTTAGCTGAGCCTCCAGCAGGTTTTCAGTGGTGGGAAATCACATGGGAGGAGGAGATTGCCCCTTTTTCTCCCATGGTGCTGCTCATAGATTTGAACCTCATACCTTTATGTTGGCAGTGCAGCTCCTGACCAGTAGGCGACCAGAGCTCCCCCATTACCCCAACAGTAATTTCTATATGTGTCTCTTGTGAGGATGGAAGAGAACTTTGGAAGAAAGAAGGCAGAGTTCTCACTGAAATCTCACCCTTGATTATGTCCTACAGAAAGTCTAGTTAGGTATAGGACAACATCAAAAATACTATTGTTACTACCAGCATAATAATTGTTTGGAGACATCTATTACATACAAGATAGAACAACAATTATGCGTGCAATAATATTGGGGGTTAAGATATACCATGAAAGTGGAAAACAAGGTAAAAATAAACAAACCCACCTGTACTGAGCAATGAAAGTAAATATGAAGTGAGTATGCAATAGAGATTCTCCAGGATAAGGAGGATAGCATGAACACAGACATAAAGGTGAGAATCATTTTTAAACAACTGTAATATTTGCTAATACTCAAATACCAAATTTGAGATTAGAATGAGATTGTAAAAGTAGGCGAAGATAACTATCAATAGTTTATATGACATGTCAGAGATGATACATATTTTAATAATGATGTTTTGAGAAGGTTAGTATGACATTATCAAAATTTATACACTTTTAATTAAGTATTATTGTTATTAAGTATTATTAATACTTTATTGGCAATATGAAAAAAAGGTTTAATGACTAAGCTGAAGACAGAAGTTGTATTAACCTTTGGAGTTAGGTGAAGATACTTAATAGCTCTTCACATAACTATGCAGTGAGACTTAACAAGTGCTACTTGGTGACTTGGAGTACTTGCTTTAACTATTAGTTGTGTGAGCATCATTACAACAGTATAAATATTGAAGGACAAGTGCTCAAGCAATAGGCATTTTAAAAACTTAAGCAAATAAAAACCACATTTTTGTACCTTTATCCTGCTGCATAGTTTGATTTATTTAATAATAGAAAAGTAATCATTGAATGCAACTGAAATCATGTTAAACATTATAATAATTTCATATGATTCTGCTAATCTTGATGAGAGATATAAGTAAGATGAAGTCATTGACAGTTTCAATCTTTTTTTTTAACAGTTCCAATCATTTATCGGTCTATCATGGTGTTGTCTATTGGTCCAATCATAAGAATTTTTGTTTTCTTGACATTGAAATACAGTCCCTTTTGAAGGCTATTGTTGTTATGTGCCATCAAATCACATAGAGACTCTATGTACAATAGTCATAAGTCAATCCATCTCATCCAGGGTCTTTCTCTCTTGTGCTGTCCCTCCACCCTTCTAAGCATGTTGTCCTAACCACAGTATGTGGAGGTGGAGCTTCCAAGTAGCCTGGTTTCATTCTCTCCAGGACAGACCAGTTTATTCTCTTAGCAATCAATGATTTATTCAATATTCTTCCCTAGCACCATGACTCAAAGGCATCAATTCTTGTTATCCTTAGTCATTGTCCAGTCCTCTGATGCATAGCAAGTAATTGCAAAGACCATGGCTTCGATCAGGCTCTTCTTAGTCTCTAGACCAACATCTTTATTTTTCAGCACTCTAGAGAGGTCCTGGACAGCATATTTTCTCAACACAATTCACCTTTTGATTTGTCTTGGTGCCAAGAATGTTGATTGGGGAATCAAGGAAACTGGAAATAATAACATTTTCCATCTCTTCTCTGTCTGTCATGATAATGCCAATTGTCCCAGGGGTGAGAATCTTTGTTTTCTTGATGTTAAACTTCAATCAATATCAATGACTTCAGTCCTTGCTCTTCTACAGTAAATGCCTCAAGTCCTCCTTGGTTTCAGCAAGCAAGGTTGTGTAATCTGCACAATGCAGGTTGTTGATGAGTCTTCCTCCAGTCCTGATGCCACATTCCTCTACATAAAGTCCAGCCACCTGGGTTATCCATTCTACATATAGATTGAAAAGGTATAGGGATAGGATGCATTCCTGGCATACAACTTTTCTGATCTTGAATCATGCAGTATTTCCTTGCTTTTTGTTGTCCACTACGCTCCTGGTCCAAATACAGGTTCCACATAAGAACAACCAATTGTTCTGGGACACCCATTGTTTTCAAATTTAGTCATAATTTGTTGTGATCCACACAGTCAAATGTCTTTGCATAGTCAAGGAACAGTTCTTGGCCCCATCTCTGTTCCTTTATTTAATGTTAGAATTATATCACTACTAAACGAAGTGAATGTGAGCATGTATTAGTGGAATGTAGAGTGTCTGCATGAGTCTCTCACGTTTTATACTTGAAATATATTAGAAGCATCAGTAAAACTATTAGTGGAAGATAATGCCTATTTGCAAATGTGCCAATGAGTACATGTGTGCATTGGTTGTTTTTTTGTTTTGGTTTTTTTTTTGGTGTTTTTTTTGAAAAATATGTCTACTCGGAGGCAGAAATAAAGAGAGTTCAGCTCTTCACACTTGATTTAGTATATACATAAAAACATGACTAAGCTCATCGCCTCAAATAAGTTCAACTATTCTGTACTCTTGATCCCAGAATAGAAAACGTCAATACATGTGTTGTGGTTTTCCAACATGACCACAAGGGGGAGACTTAAGTCCAAAAATAGATTTAAATTCCCATTAGACAGACCCTGCCCCCACCTCCCAGTTCTACATTCACTTGAGGCAAGCAAATTAATTTCATCATCTCATACCACACCGTATTTTATTTCCCTCTGTTTTTTATCCAGCACTGAAAACTGACAGCCTGCTTATTTCTCCAGTTTTTAGTTTGAAGATTCAACTTTTCTCTTGAAAACTTGTATCAAAGTAGATACAGCTATACCCACACAAATCTTGATCCTCATGGAGAGATGGTGTTTTTTTCCTTTACTTTCTAAAATCTTCAAACAGATGAATTAAGAAGATACAGGTTTACAAAAAACAAGATGATACAGATTGTTTATGGGACCTTCCGTTTTAGTCACGAGTAATAATAGTCTTAAATATAATTGGCACAAACAGATGAGTGAGTTAATTTTGCACCTTAGGCTAAAATTTACCCTATTCTCAACTTTATTGAGTACTTATGGTTTAGACAAGAGAATACACAGTGACAAAGAAATGCTCTAAAGCTTCGAGGGACATTCACAATAGTATAGGGCAAATGTAAAAATACGCTGTTGTTTGAGAAACTTCTTAGAAGAGTTGTTGCCCTTAAGCCAGAACAGACCCCTAGCTGACCCTTCAGAAGATTTTTAGAGGCAGTTTAATCACACGCGAAGAGATAGCCCATCCTTCTTCTCAGAAGCTCATGGATTCAAACCTTGAACTTTTGGAATTGCAACTCAGTGCCTTAGAACTAGTAACTTCAATTAAATAGGTATTTGTAACAGTAGTATATTAGCCAAAGAAAGAAGGAACGCCATATTTTCCTACTCTGGTAGACACTGTTATTTTTGATAACAATCAAATAACCCTCTTAAAAGATGGCATCAAGAAACAGAAGTTCATAGAATTTTGAGGCTTAAAGTGGGATTACTTTGTCAGCCAAATAAGATGAAGCAAATTATTGACTTTCTTCTAGAGTTATTTGTTCGAATAAAATGTATTTAATGCATGATTAGGACAGATTTGGGGAGAATCATGAAATAATTCTTGGATAAATCAAAGAAACTATTTCCTAAATTAGCACAAACCATTGTCATTTTGCTTTTTCAGGATCCCTAGTTCTCAGTAGGTTGGTATTTATAGGAGATCTGTGCCTTACCCATGAGGAGGGCCTGTGTGTGGATCTACTGTTGATAATGAGCTGTGTAGTTGCCGTGCCTCTATCCTAATACATGCATGATCGCACACTCACTACAGTGCACCTGATTTAGGCCCTGATCATCTCAACCACTTACTATGTGGCTGAGAGTTTGACAATGAATAGGATGACAGAAGAAGAATTCATGCCGTTGAACTGTGGTATTAGGGATGAGCACTGAAGATCCCATGGACTGTCAAAAGAACAGATATGTCTTAAAGAAGGTGTCACCAGAGTGCTTCTTGGAGGCAAAAATAAGAAAGCTTCATCTCACGTATTTTGAGAATGTTGTTATGATAGACTATTCCTTGTCAAGGGACATCCTGCTTGGAAAGGTAGAAGGTTGGCAAAAGACAGGAAGATCTTTAACCAGATAGGTTGGCACAGTGACTGGAGTAATAGGCTCAAGTGTGTAAAAAATGATGAGAATGGCACAAGATAAGGTTCAGATCTGTTGTTCATACGGTTGCTAAGAGTAGTAGTACTTGACTCAGTTACACCTAACAACAACAATACACACTCTTGTGTAACACAAACTATGTCTGACATTCTCCTTTTTCTTGAGCCTTAATTTCTAAACTGCCCCCAGAATAAGACTATATTGTTCGCTGGGATCTTGGCTTATTTTTCTCCTCGTATCATAACATCAAATAATGCCATGTCAGTCATCCTTCCCTCAACAAATGTAGATGATCTCTATAACTTCTTGAAACAAAGGTAGAACTAACTGCCGTTTGGACGAGTAAGAAAGTGTTTAGGTTCAATTATATTCCCCCCTTTGCATGACAGATTCATTGGCTTAAAAGAGACAATGTTGTTTTTATCGTTAGGTGCCATTGAGTCATAGACAACTCACAGCAACTCTATGAACGAAAGGCCTGAGTACTGTTAATAGAGTTTCTAGAGGCAAGCCATTTCAGATGTGGATGCCACTCCTGCTTCCAAGCTCAGTTTAATCGGGAAGCTCCACTAAACACTTTTCCATGATTTAGCACATTTGGCACATCAGTGTCACAGTGTTTAGCCTCACAGCAACCATGAGTTACCTTTGTACAGCAATGCACAGACCACCTAGAAGAATGTTTGATAGAAAGACAATTTGAACCAGGCCTGAGGGTCGCAGATTAAAATTACCCACCTTGGGCTTGGTAGCATAACTTTCTGTCCAAAAGAGATGATAAGCACTGAATTAAAACAACCAACCAAACAAAAGTAAAACTGTGGTGAACTCATATACGAGCTAACTTCAGACCTTTACGGTTTCCACAAGAATATATTATACGGTGATTTCAGATGCTCACAGAATATTTACTCAAATCCTTATATTGCTCGGTTTCCACAGACTTGATAAAGACTGTGATCCTATGTTTGTCTCCTCTCATCACATTTCTGGTCACTCACTCCACTTAAGTACCCTTCTACTTCATTTGAAAACAGTTCCCTGGCTTGGAGGTCTCCCATATTTGAATATCTATTCTCTATTGTTGTCTTGGCATCCTCTCTTTTGTGATCAATGTTACCATCCTTACTGTCATAAAGGGAAGAGTCTTCTCTACAGGAACCTATGCACTTGTTCCTCTCCACGTTGACTTTGAGCAAACTTGAGCTTACTGCCATTGCTTGACCCACAGTCATGAGTATCCAACCTGTGGTTCAAGTCTCAGCAGTTAGTGTGAAGCTTGTTTTACTCAATTTTCTGTATCTGTGGATTTTCCTTCAGTGAAGAATTCTCTGTTGCTTACCATATCCTGTGACCACTAGTTAGCCATCCTCACCAACAAGATCTTTAGTTAAATAGGTCTAGCCATTATTTGCTGCTATGTTCTGTATTCTTCCACTGTTTCTGCTGAAAAGAGCTTCCCTTTAGTCTTTCCTGTCATTTCCCCAATTCCTACTACCTCCATCAAGAGGCAATTCACCTAATATGCGCTGAAATCACTATGAACAAGTGCCAGGAATCTGTTCTTCTCACTGTTATACTGAACCCCCTCCCCACTGTGCTCCATCCTATGTACTCACAACTGACCTGAGAATTGACTTTCAGATTTAAAGGTGCTTTTCTCTCAATAAATGCCTGTCTCATACTCTGGCTGTATGATCCTCTTTGTGTCTTTTCTAAGACCTCTCATGACTCACAACTTTTCTAAGCATGTCCCTTTGATGGTGCATGTCATTATGGCCAATATCTTTTTACAACTGCACTGAACCCATTATATACAAGGTAAAAATCATGTAGATCAGTCAAAGGGATTTCCCCTCTCTTCTCTCGTGAAAAATCTACATTTAAGAAATGTCTCTTTTGTACCAGTCTTTAAAATAATTTGAGACTAAGAAAGTTATGATTTGAAGGTCCAGTCATATATGAATCATAAAGCACGGATGAGGATTGAATATATTAATAAATACTAGTTCTTACTCATTTTGCAGCTTAGACAAAGCAGATTCACACATCCATGTTCATTGTAGCACAGTTTACAATAGTGAAGAGATGGAAACAATTCAAGTGTCCATCAGTAGAAGGTGAATGGGTAAAAAATGATGATATATTCATATAATGGAGTACTATGTAACATTTCAAAGAATTAAAGAAATACTGCATAAAATGGATGAATTTTGAGGCCCTTACTTGAGTGAAATAAGTCACTCACAAAAGGACAAATATTATAAAAGATAATTAATTTATTATCAAATTAATTACTAACATCTGAACTTCTTATTAAATTATTATGAAATGAATGATTGAAGCAGAATAGATGTCCCTAAATCACAATGCATAATGCAGCATAGCAGTATCTCCCAACATACACTTTTCTAGAAATTTCATTTTCTTTATAATGGACTTTCTAGCTTACTCCTAATCCTGGCATTACAGTGTTTAAAGCATTAAACTGCTAACCAAATGTGGGTGATTTGAACTTGGCAGCTGCTTAATCAGAGAAAGACGAGGCCATTTATTTCTCTATATTCATAACTCGGGAAACTCTGTGGGGAAGCTCTACTTGTCCTACTTGCTATCAGTTGGAATCAACTTGACCCCAATGGGTTTGATTTTACTTTTAGGATAATGTATATGAAAGGAACCATGAATTTGGTTTGGAATAGATGTAAAACTTGCCTCACTTTACTGTAGTAGCTCTAGTGTTGCCAGTCAGTATAAAGGATACTTTCTTGACATATTTAATATTTCATAGTACTCAAACTCAACACTCTAAACTTTATGATTCATTCTAAGGGGCTGACATCATCAATGATACATTGACTACAACTCACAGTGACCCTATGCACTAGAGATCTCATTATCTCTGCCATTGTTCATTTTCCATTGTTCAATCATTGTGTCCACACATCTCAAAGAAATAAGACATACAAGCATTCATGATCACTGCTATCATTACTTTTTAACTATGTGATTGTCCTTGCGATTTGTATATATCCATTTTATTTCCTCAGAAGCAATTTGTAGATGTTGTACAAGCCAAAAGATGGCAAGAGTTGCCTCCAGTGTAACTGAATCAATGGCAGAGACCTCAGATTTGTGAAGAACAAATCTGTTCATACAGGGTGAGCTGCGGTAGGATTCCAAGATCTCTTCCCGGCTTCTCTTTCCTTTGCATTGCTTCATCACAAGGTATTTATGAGAATGTAATAAAAAGATTGTGGTAGCATATCTTTTTTTAAATTATTTGCACGCGCACGTGTGTGTGTGTGTGTGTGTGTGTGTGTGCATGCACACATGCAAGATGAGATTGCCCCTCTTTCTACAGCAGAGCATCTGGTGGATTAAACCGCGTGCCTCTGGGATTGCATTGCAGTTCTTGCCTGTGGTAGCATTTCTTGCCCTGTGTGTTTCAGTGATTCTGCAAGGTTACATATGCGTATGTGGAAAAGCTTCTTTATTTCTAAGCCAAATTGAAACTTGAGAGACTTGTGTCTAGTCCCAATGAAAACACTTTTTTCTTATCTCACATTTATTTCAATGGAGGTGTCTGTGTATCAGTTTTGGGAGTGGACTGTTTGGAGAGACCATAAGCCTTGTCCCCATGAGATAATATGCCAAGTCATGGGAGTGATTGGCAGTCTGGGGCTGTTGTCTCATGGCTCAGATAACATTCACCACTTGCCTCTCCCTACCCTACCTGCACAGCCACTCCTGCTGGGGACTGGATGGGAGCTTATCACTGGTGATTAAAATGTTCCTGAATTTAAAATTTTATCCCAAAGTTTTGCAGGATAGCACCTTGATTTTCTTTTCTTTTTTTTTTTTAACTGTCCAGTTACAGATGTACCTTCTCTAGATTTCCTTTTCCAATACTCACTTCTGTGTTTGATCTTTCCTTCCTCATCTTCCACCCTTCCATCAACATTTCCCTGCCTTTTCACTTGCTCCATATTCTTCACAGACTATCTTACCCACTTGAGCTCATCACTACATCACTTAATCTTTAGTATAAACATGAACATGCCTCATAAGAATTCTTGCATTATCAACTGACCCAAAGATTTGCTGATGCGTGGCTGCTCTACAGATTGAATGATTAGTTCTATGGGTCACTCTGTCTAGCACCTGCCAGTGCTTCAACTAAGAGCTAAAATCTAATCTGACCCTCCTCCCGTCTAGCTCATTGTTTATTCCTTTCTTTAGTGTGAGCATCAGATCCCATAAAATCCCAGGGATATAAGTAGAGGCCTTCTAAGAACAGTTGTTGTTGCTATTATTATGCAGAGTTAAGTTGGAACTGACTCATAGCTGATTCTCTAGCAGGTTTTCAGAGGCAGTAAATTGCATGGAGGAAATTGCTCATCTTTCTCCTGTAGGACCCCTGGTGGATTTGAACTGGGTACTTTTAGATTGGCATCATAGCTTATTACTCACTCACCAGAGGTTCCTAAGAACTGGAAAGGGCATAAAATCCAAACAACCATCATGGCAGCACAGAGTGAGCATCTGTGATGTTCTAGTGTAGATTCAAGTGGAGGTAGTGCTTAGATCTTAACCTCTGTTCTCAAGCGTGTTCCAAGAGTTAGAAAATGTTTTTGTGTAATTTTAATCTGTCTAGTCAGATTGAACATTATCAGGTGTGTTTTACTGCAGTGTTAAGTCACACCAGGTCCAAAATACACCTGGAATAATGTGACAGTAGATAGAGTCACACCCAAAAATCTCTTTATGACAATCAGATAATAATTTGTATACCTCATTTATGCTTTTATGTATGAAAATACTTCATGGGAGATCTTCTGAGTAGTTCTACTATATCTACTCATATGTATGTCTGCAGGTGCTATCAAGGCAGCTCTGACTTACAAGGACCCAATAGTAATAGCAGCCAGGGGTTCAGAGGATGTGTTTCATTGTGGAAATCAGATGACAAGTATCTTTCCAGAGTTCTAGAGAGCAGAGATGTCAGTTTGGGCACTAAATTGTGTAATTTAATCTGTCTAGTCAGATTGAACATTATCAGGTGTGTTTTACCTCAGTGTTAAGCCACACCAGGTCCAAAATACACCTGGAATAATGTGACAGTTGATAGAGTCACACCCAAAAATCTCTTTATGACAATCAGATAATTTTGATAATATCAAAACCATGATATTGTCAATTGTTTCTTATGCATTTGAGAGTTGGACAACAAATAAAGAAGACTGAAGAAGAATCAATGCCTTTGAATTATGTGGTGTGGTGAAGACTTTCAAATATATCATAGACTGCCAAAAGAACAAACAAAAGGAGGGTCAGAGATGGAGAGGAAGACCCTTAGCAAAATTAATTGGCACAGTGACTACCGCACTGAGCTCGTGTATAACTCAGATTGTGAGCATAGTACAGGATAGGGCAAGGTGCAGATATATTGCTCACAGGGTCATTGTGAGTCATAGTTGATGCAATAATGTCTAACAATAACACAATAACAAATGTCCTATGGAACAAAACCTTGGCCATTCACGTGCCATATTCATAATACCAGTTGTGCTTAAGCTTACTGTTGTAGTCACTGTGTCACTCCCTTTTTTCAAAGGCCATCCTCTCTTTTACTGACCCATTGCTTTATTAGGCATATAAATAGAGGGAATATTAGTGACTAATTGTTAGATTAAAACAAGTTTGGCTGCTTTTATAGTTCTATCTTTACATCTCTATACAAATATAGCTATTCATAATATTTGCTATCATATAAATGTGTTAACCTCCCTTACTATATTTGAAAATGTTGGCAAGATTAGGACCAGCCTAACATTAATTTTGCCTTGACATCACTGTATACTCAGATATCAAAGTTTCTAGATCTTACAAGCACCAGTGACATTCTAGTAACTCTATGCAGAAACTCTATGAGCTTGGAGAAATGATGAAAGTTATGTGTTCAGGTCTTTCATTCATAGGGTTGCTATGAGTAGTCTATGACTCGAAGGCACTTAACAACAACAACAACAAACCTGTCGAAGAGTAACCACCATTCCTTTAAGTTAACCAGATGCTTATAGGCATTAAATTTTGATTTAATAGGAGACTAGGCTCATTTCCTAATTATCACAGAATCCATCACCAGACACAAAAGTCAATTAAGAGCCCACAATAGACCACCACTGGAATTCAGGTTAGTTCATGTTCTGTCACAATCACATTGGTTTCATCAAAGATCCCGTATTTGCCCAACTATTAATCATTGCTATGACAAGAATGAGAAGAAATAGCAGCAGTATTTTGAGCATTTGCCCTATACTCCTTTGTTATATACTTTCTACTACCCTCCTCTCCAACTTCATGGTATCCAACAGTCTTTAGAGAAGAGACTAAAAGACTTCTAGAGAAGCCATAATATTTTCACATGAAAATAACCACATCCACTGCTGTCTAATCAATTCTGATTCACCCTATATGACACAGCAGAATTGCCTCAGGATCAGTTAACTGTCTCTCCACTCCAAAAAATCCCTCCTATCTCTCTCTCTCCCCCTCCCTCTTTCTCACTCTCTCACACACATACACACACACATGCACACACACCCACACACATGCTTGTACACATCACCAACATCCAGCCCAGCACCCAGCATCACAAAATATATCTATTACCTTAAATGAACAAGCACAGGCAAATAATCAAGTATTAAAGAAAACAACATAAACTGGTTTTTCTTACAGACTCTATTGAGAAGACCATAATTTCTACACTCTTTGTTGCCAAACTAATTCTATGGAGAGAGAGAGAGAGAGAGAGAGAGAGAGAGAGAGACAGGAGGGCGGATGGGGGAGACAGAGGAGGGAAGAGGGATTATTAGAGACACAGTTAACTGACGATTTTAGTCATGCACTTGATGCAATAACTCAAAGGGAAATCCTATAATTCTGAGATTTTTATCTCATGACCTTGAAAATCATAGTCATCAACTCATAGACATCCATCATCTTTGATATCTTTTATTGATAAACATCTACATGTATATTGTCATGATTTTGTTTCAAAAACTTAGCGTTTCCTCTCAAAGCATGTTCTCCTGGGAAACATTAACAAACCATTTTACAATTTTGCCTTTCTTAGGTTAATGATTTCCCTTCTAATCCTCAGTCTTCATTGACCAGTTCTTGACTCCCTTGAACTACTTAGTCTTATCTTCTGTTGATCAGACAATATGTTTTATAACCAAAACTGCTACCTATATTGATATATAATATTCAATAGATTGAATAATCATAACTACTAGTTATAAGACACAAGATATCATCATTATGCTTTTCTAAAACCATAGGCTGATCAATTGGCCAATAGTTACTGTAATTTCCTGACCCTCTTAGTAACGAATGCTCTCTCTGATTGACTTCTTGCCCAAAGCACTCAGCAGCATTTTCACTTCGATACATACCCAGTTAAACAAAATATTAACCACATTCATCTACATTATCTCATTCCAATATATGTATATAGGTGTTCATCAACACAATGCTTACACTAAGAATTTGAAACCCTCAGAACATAGAAAACCTGGAACTCAATAATTAAGATTGGTGAAAAATCTGATATGGCTACCATCAGTTTAGCAATATTTGTGTTTATTACCTACTGTGTCCTAGGCTTGCTTCTGTGAATTTCACACTGTAACTTTAAAATAGTTACTAATGTCAAATTCCTTGAACTCTGCATGTATTTTAATATGAGGACTGTCTGGCAAGCTCATAATAGTATCTCTTTACCATAACATGATTTCGGCTTTTGGGACATAATCTGATAAGACATTTAAGAGCAGAGTGAAAGAAGGTTCAAACTGCTGAAGAAAACAAAGGAAATACAGAAGCCATTCTAAATTCATGAACTACCCCAGAAATATCTTCTTCTATCTCCATGGACTTTCAGCTTTATTCTTTCCTAAATATATTTCCCTGGTAGGGAGAAATAAAAGTAGATATAGGTTGGTGGTATTATTTTTTTTCCAAGAATTTGCAGAAAGAGATTCTTTAGAAACCAAGCATTGACTATTTAGGGGAACTTTGGGGACACAGTCAGGATCTCTGGTGGCTATTAATGAAAGACTGGCATTTAAAATTCTCAAAACTGTACAAGATAAAGATGTGGCAATATGTTTCTTTAAAAATTTACAGTCTTAGAAATCTTTGGGTGGCTGTCCTAGAAGGTCTCTATGACTTGATGATAATGAATTTGAGTTGGAACACTTTCCTACACGTTTTTAACTAGTTGAGCAATGTATTCCTGCCTTTATCTGTGTTTGAATTATAAGGATTCTGTTCTCTAGGGTGCTTTTTTCCTGTGGTACCTTTACCTATATTGATATTATTAGTATAATACACATTCTAGAGTCACTCACTGACCTTTTTTATGACTCTTCTTTTTCTCACTGGTGCCATGAATGTGACACTGGAACTCCGAGTCTGTCCAAAAACTTGGTTCCAACATCACCTCTTTAGAGAATATCCAGAGTGGAGCTTTAAAGGGCATTTGCTTTGAAACCTTCTCCCTAAGGTCTATTTCTACTTCCTCCTTCCTCTTTCCTCTCCCAACCTTGGGGGTTTGGGGTTTTAGAATA
>NW_006399794.1:10668626-10679654 GCF_000299155.1 Elephantulus edwardii
CCGGCAGGTTTTCAGAGGCAGTGACTGTCACAGGAGGAGATCGCTCATCCTTCTCCTATGGAGATTCTGGTGGCCTCTAGCCGCATGCCTGTAGGATTGCAGCACAGCTTCTTGCCACTAGACCACCAGAGCTCCTCTATCAACATGGGGTCGGGGAGTATAGATATCTGTGGATCGTGCCTTTTTTCCTCTAGCTTTTAGAGACAACTCTCAGGATTTGTTTCTACAGTGAGGCATATGTGTTCGTGGTGAACAGAGAAGATAAAAACATCTTATCTATTAGAAATATTTCTCCCAACTTCTCCCACATAATTTCTGTTTTTGAGACATTCAACCGAGGCCATCATGATCTCAGAACTTTGTTTTATTTTGTAAAATTCAACTCAATGAAAGAAAAACCAAACTCTTCTCTTTTCCTCTAATGTGATCTTCTGATTCTTCTTTCCCAATTGCGTAAAAAAACCCAAACAAACCAGAAAAAAAGTTGGAATCTTTAGGAGTTTAGGAGTATCTACGAAATATATACATTGGCAGACAATGCATATGAACCCCACAATTAATGTAGACAAAAAAATCAAGAAAAAATTCCTTCAATGTGACTAAAACCCCTCTGACATAATTTTCAAAGGCACAAAGAATGAATGAACTCTGACTTCAAAAATTATTTTCTGAGGTTATTATGTTGTTATTATTATTACACATTGATATTGTTTATCAAGCGACTACAATCCATTGTGATTCTATGAGCAACAAATCAGAGCCCTTCTCTATCTTGTTCCAGCCTCACCATCTCTAATACACCTGAGCCCACTGTTATAGTCATTGTCAGGATATTATATCATAAATCAATTTTGGAGTTCCCAATCTCAGAATATACTGTAATGGACAAAAATAGAGACATTCAAGGGGTAGGTATGTTCATGGATAAGACACAAAATTGAAAAGATAGAGGGAGACAATCTCTTTTATCTTAATCAACAATATTATTTTAGTAAGAATCAGTTGTGTGGCAGGGACTTAAAACAGTAGCAAATAAGACTTAACTTAGGAGACGTGCTTGTAGTTATGACAGAAGAAAAATGATTATAAATAGCAAAAGTCAATTTGAACCAGGAGAGGGGAACCCAAGCCAAATCCACCACCACAACAATAACAATACAAAACATTAAAACAAAAGACAATCTGGAAAATAGCTTTTTGGTTCAATCAAACACAGATCATTTATTATGAGAGTATAGAAAGTCTAAATACTTGTTTGATTTTCTCCATGTTTGATCCCAGGAGCTCTGAAACCACCCCACTGCTCAATTCTATCACTAGGAGTAGGTGTGATTTTTCAGAGGCCACTTTGAGTGTCATTGTGATAAAGTCTAGGGCAGAAAGCAGTCATTTATACTGCGTAATCCTTATACAAATCCAGTATTTTATTATTTCTTGTTAGCTATGGAGATGTATTTCTTAATCCAAAGTTCAAATCTATCATTTGACTCATGGATACTAGTTCTTCAGCTGACCAGAGCACTGTGTTCCTTACTCTCCATTCCCGCCCCATGAACAAACTGGGGCAGGTACTTGGAGACAGACAATTATCTCTTAATGATCAGTGCTAACTCCATTTTTCCCTTTTCTCAATTTCCTACACTCATGGCCATATTTTTCACAACTCATAATTTTTTTTCCATACCATACTCGATGACACTGGAAGCAGGAGTGGCATCCACTTTCTAACATGCCTCCAGAAACTCTATGAACTTTGATAAATGTCGATAGTTGTAGAGGGGCTTCAGGCCTTTTTGTTCAAAGGGTGGCTACGAGTAGTGTTCGACTCAAAGGCAATCAACAACAATATTTATGATATACTTTAAAATTGAGCCTTAGCTACCTCTTAATTGTGAAAAAAAAATTCTTTTTAACAAGATCTGGCAATAACTCACCAAGACAATGGTCATTCAGGTTAGGAATGTTCTATCTTCTATTATTAATATTTATAAAATTTTGCTTAGCTGATTTCTTAAAAATATTCTTTTCCAGAGTTGTAATCTCAAATAATTGAGAACAGAGTAAAGATTATTACTTCACATGATTTTTCCCCTCTTTAGAAACAGTAATGAGTTCCATTCAAGTGAAGAAGCTGGAAATAATCTATAGTCTAAAATGTCTTACAGCTAGATATATAAGGTCCTTTATGTACAGACTATATTAAAAAAATTGCTTTGAGTCCAATACTGTCGAACCATGCTGTAGACCACAAGGTGCTTCAAGTGTACCGAACAGCATGAGCTATCTGGGAACACAATAAATATTAGTTAGGCATGAAGATATACTTAGTTAATATCATTGTTCTTTGGTACTATTGAGTCAGCTCTGACTCCTATCAGCCCTATGGATAACAGAAGCTTTGCCTTGATCCTCTGCCATCCTCACAATATCTGCTGTGCTTAAGCTCATTGTCCCAGTCACTGTAAATCTACCTCACTGAGCATCTTCTACTTTTCCAAATATGATGACTTTTCCAGAGACTGGTTCCTCTGGATAACATACTCAACGTATGGGAGATGAGATGAAGCATCACCACCCTCGCTACCAAGCAGCATGCTGGCTCCATCTTTAATTTCTTCTTGTAAGACAGATTTATTTACTCTTTGGTGGACCATGATAGCATAAAAATTCTTTGCCAACACTATAATTCAAAGCCTCCTTATTTCCTTCAGTCTTCTTTATACATGGTCATATTTTAACATGCTTTCATAGCAACAGAAAATACCATGGGGGATTCCTGCTGGTTCCTGAAATACTAGTGGCATAATATTTAGCATTACAGCCACATGCAAGCTACTAAATAAAACAAAATGACAGACAAATGCTGATCATTAATATGATATGTGTCTACATGTGCATTTGTACAGTTGCATACATATAACTGCATATGTACATATACACATATGTATATAATATTTATAAATAACATATACACATATTTATAATTATGTATACAGACATACTTGCATGACAACTTGTATGTCGTTATGTATGTATAATGTCATTATAACTCAGAAGGTTGAAATAATGCTCTAAAGAAAATAAAAGACATCTGGATTTGCAAAGAGACGGTTACACTATCGTTATGTGCCTATGATACTATAGAGTACACAGAGAACATCAAGGACTAAAAAAAACACCTCTTAAAGTTAGTGGGCCAATTTAGTGGAGTGGCAGGATATGTGATCAATATCCTAAAATCAGTGGGATTCCTCCATAGTAACAAAGAGAACTCAGAGAAGGAAAAGAAGAAAGCAATACCATTTATAACAGCCAATCATAAATTGAGGTACTTGGGAGTAAACCTAACTAGAGTTACAAAAAAAAAACTTATACAAAGAAGACTATAGAACATTTCTGCAAGACACAATAAAAGACCTAACTAAATGGAAAAGTGTGCCGTATTCTTGAATATTATGAAAATAAAAATCCTACTAAAAGTGATCTACATATTCAACACATTCCCAATACAGATACCAAATTAATTTTTCAAGGAGATTGACAGGGGAATTGTCAACTTTATTTTGAGAGGAAAGAGCCCCAAACAATCAAAGCACTTCTGAAAAACAAAAATAAAGTGGGAGGCGTAGCAGTCCCTGACCTCAAAACCTGCTACACAGCGGTAGTGACTAAAACAGCATGATACTGGTACAATGGCTGGCACATAGACCAATGGAACAAAATTGAGAACACAGAAATATACAACTATGTGTGGTCAAGTGATATTTGACAGGAAATAAAATCTATCAAATGGGGGAAATGACAACCTCTTCAACAAATGATGCTGGAAAAATGGGACTACTACCTGCAGAAAACTGAAACAGGATCAACATCTGAAACCACATACAAAATCAACTCAAGGTGCATCAGGGACCTGGGGAGCAAAGTTCAAGATCATAAAGTTCATCAGAGACAAAATGGAATCAAGCTTAGATAGCCTAGTCTATGGTATAAAGAGATTGCCAAATACAACCAGAAATGCACATCTGGAGAGGATGAAATTGATAAATGGGGCCTTCTAAATATCAAATCTCTGTGCACATCAAAAACGTTTTCCAACAGAGTGAAAAGAAAACCTACTGACTGGGAAAAACCCCAAAACGCTTGGCAATACCATTTCAGACAAGGGTCTCATATCAAAAGTTTACAGAACCCTATAGGACCTCTACAAGAAAAAGACTGATAATACTATTACAAAATGGGCAAAAGACGTGGACAACATTTTCACACAGGAAGATGTGTGGATGGCCAACAGACACATGAAGAAATGCTCAGAATCACTGGCAAGAGAGAGATACAAATCAAAGCAAAATGAGATACAATCTCACTCCAGTAGCAGTGGCAAGGTTTAACAGGACAGAAAGTACTAAATGTTGGAAAGGATGTGTCGAGATAGGAACCCTTATACATTGTTGATGATAATATAATATGGTACAACCACTCTGGAAGTCATTTTGGTGCTTCTTCAAAAAGCTGAACATAGAAATTCCATATGTTCCACCTATTCCACTGCTTGGAATATACCCTGAGAAAATGAGGCATAAACGGAGACTTGTACACCAATATTCATAGTTGTGTTATTCATCATCACAAGAATATGGATGGAAACAGCCCAAATGCCCAACCACAATCAAATGTATTGAGAAATTATGGTACATTCACACTATGGAATACTATGTAGCATGCAGGAGCAATGATTTTGTAAATTCCTACCTAACTTGGGAGGGCCTAGAGATCTTCGTGCTTAGTGAACTAACTCAGTCCCATAAAGACAAATATTGTATAAGACCATTACTTAAAAAGAAGATGAGGATCCAAGTTCAGGGTCGGGGGGATGGAGCAGTGTGCTGAGGATGTCTGGGGTAGGTATAGTGTTAATCATAGGGTTGCATAATTTGATAGGTGGAGAGAGGGGAAGGGGGATGAAGAAATGGGAAATATTCTGTGTGAAAAACAATGTGTACAAACTTTTTAAATAAACCAGTATAAATTCTTTTAAAAAATAAGAAAAATGCACTAAATGGTAGCACGATTGGCTTTTGTAGAAATTGTCTTTCAAGGTTGCTTCTATCAACAAAGATGTCACTCTGCCCAGGATCCTGAATTCCTCCTCAGATATTGATGTTTCAGATCACGTTCTTGAATGAGATAGAGATAACAAACGTAGGATACCATTTTGGATTTGCTTGGTTTTAATGCTATAGATGACAGGGTTCATAAAGGGTGGGAAAAGGAAGTAGATATAGCTCATTGTGATGTGGACTACGTGAGGCGCATGCTTTCCAAATCTATGAATAAACGTCAGACCAACTACAGTTATATAGAAGACCAGGATGCAGCAGATGTGGGAAACACAAGTGTTGAGGGCCTTCGCCCTCTCTTCTCCAGAAGCAATGCCCATGACAGTCTTAAGAATCAAAATATAGGAGAAAAAGATGATGAGAAAGTCCAACAAGACCATTGCAAACACAACCACAACTGGGTAGAGACGATTGAAGGTGATATCAGCACAGGCTAGCTTGATAACATCTTGGTGCAAACAGAAAGCATGGGAGAGTACGTGGGATCGACAATAGGGAAACCAGTGCAGTCTAATTATTATTGGCATAATTGACAGACCAGCCCTTGTCAATACCCCCACACCAATCTTGATTACCTGAGTGTTGGTAAGTATGGAGGTATATCTCAAGGGGTTGCGGATAGCAATGAAGCGGTCATAGGCCATGGCAAGCAAGACACCTGACTCCACAATAGAAAGAGTATGAATAAAATAAGCCTGAGAGAAGCAGGCTCCGTGGCCAATCTCCCTATGATTTAGCCACAGGACACCCAGCACTGTAGGCATTGTGGTCAGAGTCACCCCAAGGTCTGTAGCTGCCAGCATGGCTAAAAAATAGTACATAGGCTCGTGAAGAATATGGTCATCTCTGATGAGAAAGAGAAGGGTACCATTGCCAAGGATTATGGAGATGTACACTACGAACAATGGGATGGAGATCCAGTGATGTGCCTTCTCCATGCCTGGAAAACCAGTCAGAAGGAAGGGGGAAATAGTGGTATTTAGCCACATTGTGGGACTCATAAATTGGGAAGTTTTTCTTCCAGATAAAGCAATAGAATCTTCTAGATCTTTTGAAGTCCTTCTGGAATGTGCTACCTCTTCATAAATCGTCTATCTGATGACAGCAAGCGTAGTAATTCAACCATTCCTTGGAGACTCCTGGATATTGGGAAATAGATTGTAGGAGTAACTGTTACTCAGACTTCAGTATATATAAAACTATTGAGCAATATGCTGGAGATACAACATTCAGTATATGTAGAATAGACTTGTTTGACATTTTTACAGATCTTACAACCCAGAACATGAAGAAAAAAATGAAAATTAAAAAAATCATTGCATTTGACTATTACTATAATTACACTGGAATTTTTTTACATTATTCTGCCTATGGTACTTTTTATCTTTATTGGAGGTAATAAGGTTAGACATAAAGACTTCTCAGAATGTATGAGACCTGGCATACCAATAAAACATTGTTTCTAAAATTTTGGAAGAGCAGACATTAAAATCCCAAGGCAAAATAAGCATATAAGAAAAGGAAAATAGATCAGTCTTAATTTAAGGAAATGACTAGTACTTGATATAGTTGGAGGGAATATTCAATTGGCAAAGCACTGGAGATTTTGGGTTATTGTTGGGTGCCCTCCAGCAACTACATAGCAACCGTAAGAGCAACAGAAATGAACCTTTTCATATTCTGCCCATCTTTTCAATCTCTGATACACTCAAACCCATGTTACAGTCATTATGTCAATCTACCTTGCTGAGGTGTTTCCTCTTTCTCTAAACTTCCCCCTTTATCAACATGATGGTTTTTATCCCAAGGATTCACTTCTATTGACAACATATACAAAGTATATTACATGAAGTTTCACCATCATTGTCTTTAAGGAGCACTCTGATTGCACTGACTCCAAGACAGATTTGTTAATTCTTTTGACAGTTATAGAATATTTAGTATTCTTCTCCAACACCAACATTCAAAAGCACTGACTCTTCCTCTGTTATTCTTATTTATTGTCTAACTTTCAGATGCATAGCAAGCTATTGAAAAGACCATGGTTTTCATCAGATGCCCTTTAGGTTTTGAACTGATGTCATTGTTCATTAGTATGTTAGAGAGGTCCTTAGTAGCAGATTTTCCCAGTGCAACATGGTTTTTGATATCTTGATTGATGTTACTATAGATGGTGATTGTGGATCTACATAAAATGAAATCTTCCAGCCATGTATCATGATGTTACTTATTGTTCCAGTGATGAGTATTTTTGTTTTATTTTTTTGAATTTTTTTAATTAAGTACTAGTTTATTTATAAAATTCGAGTACATTGATTTTGAGAACAGAATCTTCCAAGTAAAAGCAATAATCTTTGACCTTCTGCAGTAAGTGCTTCAGTTTCTGGAAGTAAGGTTGTGCCATCTGCATAATATAGGTTGCTGATGAATCTTGCTCCGAACCTGAGGTCATATTCTTATTCATACAGTCCAGCTTCTTGAGTGATTTTCTCAGCATAAAAATGGAATAGGTATGGAAAAAAGAGACAACTTTGATACACACCTTTCCTAACTGTAAAACCTTGTGATGTTTCCTTGTTCTGTTCAGATAACTGCTTCTTATATAAGCACAATTAAATGATCTAGTATTTTCCTTTTTCCAAATGTTAGCTATAGTGGTTATGACACATAAAATCAAATGCCTCTGCATGGTC
The DNA here is from genome assembly GCF_000299155.1 of Elephantulus edwardii. Lineage (NCBI taxonomy): Eukaryota > Metazoa > Chordata > Mammalia > Macroscelidea > Macroscelididae > Elephantulus > Elephantulus edwardii. The sequence goes on from NW_006399794.1 coordinate 10,676,440, forward strand.
AATAAAATGTAAGTAAATATATTTCTGATATTAAAAATGTCATGAGTTACCTACAGATGTCTCCAAAATGCATACGCTTCTAAGTTTATGTTACCTGACATTGAAATATCCTTCAAAATTATCTAATATTTCATAATATTAAGAAAATACGCTCACTTACTGCTGTAAAGTCAGAACCAGGTTATAGTCTCTCTTCCACTGGCTCTCTGAGGCTGTGTATCACATAGGAGGAGAGAGTTCACCTTTCTTGCAGAGAGCTGCTGGTGGATTTGAACCATCAGAAAAGCACGATCTTTGCGTTAGTTGCTCCCTATAAATGAGGCCATTAAAGTTTCCTACATAAGAGAAGGGACAGTAAAAATGTGTTGTATATTAGACATCAGAAAGTAGTGTTTGCTAATAGGACATGCATAAATGAAAATATAGTACCTATTTGAAAATAGGGAGGTAGCAATTTGTTACATGTATAAGGTGATGCATTTAACAAATTCAAGGGTAGTTTCTATCTACTATGTAATAGGGAGAATTGAGGTATGATTGAACTCTTTGTAATGTTTAGGAGCATGAGTGGGATTGTCACTTCTCTTTCCTATTTTCACTGAAAAATTGAGTATTTCTATATTAAGTTTATTTAGAGGATCTCTTCAGTACAAGAAATTACTTATGAGTTCTAGGAAGGCTGAAAAATCTCCACTAAGCTTATTGTCTCACCAGCTCCAGCTATTCATCCACTAATAGGGACTGTACCTTAGGAGGGACTTGGGATTTCATTTGTGAGAAGCAAATTTTGAAAGTCTCAGATCCTGCCATTGAAACTCAGGGCTGCTGTAGACACAAAAATGTCCTATTTCGACCTTTATCATTCACAAATTCCTTCCACTTTCATTTGACTTTCCTCCTTTTTCTGATACTTCTGTCTCAATTCCTTTGTCCCTTTATTTTTTTTATTGTAGTTTTGTGTAACCTTTACTTTCTTATGGCCTCTCTTATTTTCTGAATTACTCAAACATCTAAGCCACCATTCTATTTAGTTTATTTCCATAGATTCCCATCTATTTTCAGTTCTTAATTTCTGACATAAAGCCTAGTACATAACTTATATTTCTTTTTAGAAACATTGACTGATTGAGTTACATTTACAAGTTGACTTACCAACCATTTTACATCCCTGCCTTTCTGGGAAAATCCCCAAATTTAAGCAACTGAACTGTTTTATACATATTCTATAACACTTGATAAACTTTGAATGATATATCATTCTGTACCTCCAGCATCTAGAAAGATCTCAAGGATACCTATGAGAGGTATGGAAAGAAAACAATTCTATCCTGAACAACATGTTATATGCTGTGTATTTCTCAGGTGTTAGAGATATTAAGCAAACCAAACCTCTTGCTCTTTTTGAGTCAGTTATTAACTCAGTAATGACCCTATAGGTCAGAATAAACTAGCCCATCGATTTACCAAGGCTATACTCATCACGGAAGGAGCTTGTTTCTCCATAGTTTCTGAAAGATATGAAACACTAACCTTTTGTTTAGCAGCCAGGAACTTAATCACTGTGCCGCCAGGGCTGTGCTTCCACTGGAAGCACAACTATGCCAATCATTGTCCTTGGTCAATGAGATCACTGTCCTTAGTCAAAGAGATAGGTAATGCCAGGATCTTTGCTAACTTGATCTTGACTTCGTTTATCATCTATTAGATGATGACTTTCTCTAGAAAGTTTTTGGGCTTTATGATGGGTACAGGGTCAAGCTTTTAAAAGACAGCCTCTCTTTAGACCTTATCTGGATTTCATGTGAGGAGAAGGTCACATAGTATTTGATAGGGTTGTAATGAGAATGAGAGAGACTGAAATTTCAGATGTGATGAAAGCAAGGTAGAAACATAGTTTAATCTTAAGTCTAGGCTTATTTTAAGGCAACTCTTATAACACTTTGTCTCATACATCTAGGAATCTTTGTCTTTAATTTGAAATTATGGAAATAGTTTTGGTAATAATTATGGAAGTCAGTTTTTATACAAGTCAGATAGTCTTTGGAACTCATGACATTTCTCCTGGCCATTAATGCTGTTACTTTTCTTTGTCCAAGAAGCAAGATATCTACTCTTACCTTTTCTGCTCTGGAGCTGTCTGCAGTGAGACCTCAGCGAAAAGACTCATTTGATACATTCACTAATCTGAAGTTTGATTCTCTCCAACTTTGTCAGTGCCATAGACATGAGTCTTGATTCCTTGACGTTGCCAAGACTTTGGAAACAACACCACCTCTTCAGTGTCTGCACAAAAGCCTGGCTAGTAGAAACATTCATTTTAGAAACTCCTCCCAAGGATGTATTTATGGCTTAAATCATTCCTGTAACCCCTTCATCACTCCTTTCTCCCTCCCTCCCTCCTTAGCTCTCTTAACCGTAGGGATCTGAAATGTTGAACATCAGTCCCCAAGGTCTCTGTCTATGTTCCAATTTGTTCTAAATCCTGTTCTGAAAGTATAATTAGTTACCTAAAGCTATAAGATATGAGAAGGGAGGTAGAAGGGAGTAAAAATTAATAAATATATAATAGATACTCATTAAGTTTGATAAAAAGAAAGGTAATATAAATATGAGTCATGCTCAACTCAATGGGAATTGACAACAACAGTAATATGAATTTTATCAGACATTGTGGCTAATTAATTACATAAATTAATTGTCATTAATGTTATAAAACAAAATATTCACTAATAATTGAATAAAAACCCAATATGATTTGTAAATATTCACTCAAATTATAATAAAATAAAAAAAATAATCAGCCAGAAAGCTATGAAAAAAATAATCAAGGACATGGACGGAAACAGAATCATTGAAGTAGCAATTCTCTAAGTCATCTGTGAGCATTTACAAACTGTAACTAAAATGAGGCATGTGTAAACATTATAGCAAAGCTTTTGATGAAAGATTGTTGACGAAGCATGAATTCCTTCCCATCCACTTGAACCTCTTTCCAAGAAGCCCTGCTGTCGCAGTTGCTAAATGACCATCTGTTAACTGACATTGATGGCTTGACTCTGCCAGCATCTGTACAGGAGAAAGATGTAGTTGTGTGCGTCCTTAAATATTACAGTCTTAGAAACTACGGTTTCAGCAAGCAGGGTTGTGTCATCTGCATAACGCAGATTGTTAATAGATCTTCCACCAATCCTGTTTCCATAATTCTCCTCATAGAG
>NW_006399794.1:10681754-10684576 GCF_000299155.1 Elephantulus edwardii
TTCCTCCTCCAATTCACTTGATAATGCAAGTCTTGTTCCACATTCTTAATTGTTGTACATATAACATCTGATCATACACTCCTTTCAAATAGCCCTTCCCTTAACCTATTTCAGCATAGTACTCATTATCTATCCATTCTTTTCCTGTTCTCCATCCTGCCCTCTTTTCACCCCACCCCCTTAAAGGTCACACCTTAAAGGTGTGATCAGAATCCTGTCTAATTGAACTCAACACGAAAAAAAAGAATGTTTCTCTTTCCAAGACCTATTTTACCTTTTCCTTCTCTATACCTTTCAACTCCTACACAACAGATGATAAAGAATTGGGACTCTGATTCAAAGTATGGAGAACCAAAATCATAGTGCTAATGCTTTGACAATCAAATTGTCTTTTCCTTTTTCCTACTGGAAGTTGTATCATAGTATGTATGTTGTTGTGAGCATAAATATTGAGACATGAGTATCTGATTCAAATTTTCTTGTGGTTCTTGGCTGTGTCCCTTGGATACATGTTCCTTACTTCTAAAACAGATGTAAGGGAGCTCTGATGGCCTAGTGGCTAGAAACTGCACTGCAATCTCAGAGGTATGTGGTTCAAATCCACCAGATGCTCTGCTGGAGGAGGAGGGGCAATCTCCTCCTGTACCTGTCATATCTGATTTGACAGTACACACACAAAAAAGGAAATTTAAAAAATTTTTTAAAAAGAAAAGAAAAAATAAAATAGATGTAATGATAATTTGTTGCCATGACATAAATTTGTTGTTGTGAAGTTAAAGTATGTCAAGACCCAATGTGTTATGATAGATTAAAGATAGACTAGAAAGGAGGATTTGACACTCTTTTTCTGAGGAGAGAATGACCAATCAAAACTTTGGAAATAGCATAATTGGCATATCATCCTGAATATGAACCCTTAGAAGACACTAAAAAATTGACTCAACTCAAAGCAGAGTATAGTCTAATGATGTGTATTTAACTGAACACCTTCATTTGTGGATATGGTAAAATTTAAATGACAGTGTTGCTGTATATAATTGTCAGGACTGACCCATAGTTGACTCTCCAGTGGATTTTCAGACACAGTTAATTGCATGGGAGGAGACCGTCCAACTTCTCTCGTGGAGTAGTTGGTGGATTCAAACTACATGCTTTTGGTATTGCAGCACAGCTTTTTGCCACTAGGCCACCAGCAGTTGTAAATATAAATTAATAGTCAGAGTGCAGACTGTGTAAACTACAAATCTGGAAAAATTGGAAATAATAAAAATGAAATAGGATGCTTAATGTAACCATCCTACTAATTAATAAGCTGAATTGTACTGATGTTGGCCATTTTCAATGGAACAACCATATGTTCTACTATGGCAAAAATAACAAATTGAAAAAATTGTTACCGCACTCATTGTCAAAAAGAACACTTTAAAGAATATTGCGAAGTAAAATTTGTCACTAGAAGTACAATGTTCATGCCTCAAAAAAAGGTCAGTGAATATGACTATTATTCAAATTTATGCTATTTTTGCTAAATGCCATCACATTGACAACAAGTTATAACAACTTTATGAGTAACAATTCTGAATCTGGCCTTATCTCGCACCATTCTCTGTCATCCTCAAGACCATTGTGGAAACCACCGCATCAATAAATCCCATGGAGGGCTTTTCTCTTAATGCATCAACCATTAATACCAATGACAAAGAAATTGAGGTTTATTAGAAAGACAGAACAGCTAGGAAAAAAATTAAATTAGGATAACGGAGATATAAATATCACAACCAACTTGACCTCACAGGCCTTAACCTCATCCAACAATAACTTATGGTATATTCTTTTCCAATGCACATACAAATCTTTCTCCTGAATAGGTCACATGTTCATCTACAAGGCAATCCTCAATAAATGGAAACACATATAAATAGTACAAAGTATCTTTTCAGGTCACAATGCAATGATATTATAAATGAAATTAGGCAGAAAAAAGAAAACTGCATAACATCAATTTTAAGATTGGTGAAGGACTATGCAGTAGTTTACTGTGTTGTAGATAGGGCACTAGCCCTATCAGAACCAACATGACTGCACTTCACAAGAACCACCATAAATTGAACTCTGAGAGGAATTCAGGGAAATAATAAAATTTACAATAGTCACCTAAAAAGATGAAATCACTTTGGAGTATATTTAACCAGAGACACAAAAGACTTATACAAAGACAACAATAAAGCATAGAGTATAAGAGACCTGTATAAAGGCAAGAACATGGATAATAATGACTTAGCATTGTGAAAATATCAATACTACTCAAAGTAATCCATAGATATAATGCAACCCCCATCCATATTCCTTTCACCAGTATTTAAACAGGAGAAAACGGATTGTTAAGTTTATATGGAAAGGAAAGAGAACTTGGAAAAGCAAAAGAAAAACTAGGAAGTATCAGATTATCTGATATCAATACCTACTGTACAAGTTGCCTCCCAAAACTCTATGAACTTGGAGAAAAGATCAAAGTTTTGAGTTCAAGACTTTTGTTCATAGGGTCTTTATGGGTTGTCTACGACTCTGCGGCATTTATCAGCAACAACATACAGTCCTGGTAGTAAAAAACATCCTAATACTTGTATAAAGACAGAAATTTAGTTCAACGGGACAGAATTGAGAACACAGAAGTTAATCCATTCAGCTATGATTGGTTGATTTTTGACAAAGGACCATATCCATTAAATGAGCAAGAGATAACTTCTTAAATTAATGCATAGTATTTAGATACCATCCTCTACTGTTCATAGGATTTTCAGGGGCCTTTTATTTAAGAAGTG
>NW_006399794.1:10685056-10686156 GCF_000299155.1 Elephantulus edwardii
GCATAGAGAGTTGCTAGGAGAGGCTATTTCATGGAGAGGGACATTATGCTTAGGAAGGTGGAGGGTTAGAAAAGGAGAGGAAGGCCCTCAACCAAGTGGCTTGACAGTTACTGCCTCAATGGTGTCTAATATGTTGGGAGGTGAGGATGGTAAAGGATAGGGCAGGGTTCAAATATGTTGTTAATAGGGTTGCTATGGGTTAGACTCAACCACATCTAACAACATCAGCAGCAGCAGTTAGGAGCCATCAAGTTCATAGTGTCGCTATGAGTTGTAGTCAGCATGATGACACTTAACTACAAAAATAACATTATTGTGGTTATTACTATTGTTCTTATTTATCACTTGAAGTCCAGGTAAAATAGGAACATTATCTTAAAGTAATAATTGACCACTATGGAATGTTTAGAGTTTCTAGATTAGTTGACACATAATGATTCCCTACAGTTTCTTGTATTCCTGCTGCACAAGGCATGATTAGACTTCTTGGGTTGATATTAAAGATTTGAAGATGGAACTTAAGGAAAATTTACTCACTGGGAATTATTTCAATTTTAAAATTCCCTTTGAAATGAAACAATTATGATGTGATTTTTTTCATGAGCACATTTTTGTTTGTTATACTATCTTCTAAAAAATTATGATTGCTATGTTGTAGCTAATGTTAGATGGATCTTGGCTTGGAAGCAGGGAGTATCAGAAGAATGTCTGTTTCATTGCTTATGCAAAGGTGTTTGACTGTGTGGATCACAACAAACTGTGGCTGACTCTGAGAAGAATGGGAATCCCAGAACACTTGATCATGCTAATGTGTAACCAATAGTTGGAGACAGTTGTCTGAACAAAACAAGGAAACACTGCATGGTTGGGAAGGGTCTATGCCAGGGATGTATACTATCTCCATGCCTTTTCATTTTTTTAAACTAAATTTTATTAATTTTAATGAACATTTACAGAGATTTTGGATTTACATTTATTCATTGTTGCACTATTTTCTCTACCCTCCACCCCCGCCCAGTTCGTTCCTCTTTTTCTCCCCCCTTGAAAGTCTAATTGTCCTATTGCCGCAGTGCTTGTCAAAGCCAGTTCTGATTAATCTC
>NW_006399794.1:10688781-10702512 GCF_000299155.1 Elephantulus edwardii
CAGGCTGCTCCTTGGAGGCAAGGATTCTGAAACTTCATCTGACATACTTTGGACATATTGCAAGGAGGGACCATTCCTAGGAGAGGGATGTCATGCTTGGGGGAGTGGAGGGAAAGCATAGGAGATGAAGACCCTCAATGAGATGGATTGATTCAGTGACTGGGGTAATGCAGGGGTGTTGAAGACAGTGAGATTGGTACAGGATAGAGCAGGTTTTAGTGCTGTTGTACATAGGATCTCTATGAGTCGCAGGCGGCTCGACGGCACACAACAACAACAATAACAACAACAACATTCCTATAGGTAAGTATAGATGCCTATAATGGCTCTTAAAGGCTGATTGAATAATAACCAGCTTCTGAGAACTACAAACTCCCACACAGACACATATTCATTTTCCCAATAGCTCCATCAACATTATCTCATTTATCAGACATGGGAAGCTGGGGGTATCTTTACAGTCAAGGGAATACCCTCTTCAGTGTTGGAAGCATAAGGGAATACATTTGTTTATGGGTCTGTGGAATTCTCCATGGTACAGTAAGGGAAAGAGATTTGGAGCAGGAAAGGAAGTAAAAGTGCTTATAGGGATAGTGGCAAAGGTTTTGTTAGGTGAAACTTGGACTGCTTAGGAAAATTCTTGTTACTTGAGTTGCTCTCAGCAAATAGGTAAGTTTCAGGGTAAGCTGAAAGAATTAATTTGACCTCTTAACAGAATGTTTTAAGATACAATTATTACTCTTTCTAATTAATTCCAAGTTATTCCTTTCTCTTTTCTTATCTCTTTCTTATGCTTTGAGAATTTCCCCCTTGGAAATAGAATTTGAGGCACTGCCATCAGGTCAGGAGTGATTGTACTTATCTTTAAACTAGGAAGGGATTTCTTCCTCTTTCTCCAAGTCTTTGTTGCCATCATACTTTCAAGTAAGATGAAGGGTAAACATATTCTGTTAAGTCTCATTATTTATACGTGACTTAGAATATACAGAAGCTTTCCTACTATATATGATAAATGAAAGGGTTTAATTTTTGTTTGCTTTGCTGATACATCAGGTAAAATATTTCTTTCCCACATTCTTCTTTAAGCTAATATCTAAAATAAAGTGATGCAACTTGCTGGAACCAGAGGAAAAGAATTAAAACGTGCAATATATTCCCCATATATATTTAGTATGTTTTCTTGATTTTTAATGCAATTAAGCACAAACCTAGATGTAAAAACTACTCAACAAGTTGTAGCTATTTCTAAATACACGTATTGGGTTAGTTTATAAGAAAAAGTAGCCATTATATTACCAAAGGAGAAAAACTGACTTGCTGAAGAAAAATGGACAACAGAGATAAAGAGCTACACAGAGAATTTGGGCTCTAAGATCCCTATCTTCAGAGGATAGAATTGAATATCATCGATTATGAGTACCCTTTATAAATAGTAAAATCTGAAGACTCAATAAATGAATAAAGATTTCTACTAATATTTTACTTTTAGTATTTTTACTTGATTTTCTCTGATCAAGCTACCAAGATTCTATTTCACTGAGTTGTGATTTTCACAGCAAGATTGTATATTTTTAATTCTTTTCCTCCATTTCTCTTCAGTTTTGTTGATAATTAGGTGTTTAACTTGGATAAATTTGTTTTCTTTTTGTAAACCATACTTTCTTTACCAGTAAAATGTGAACTCCATCAACTTTCACCTCTGTAATGTTTTCCCCATCCTTCTTATTTACTATAATTATTTGAAAACTTAGCAAACATTTTAGTTCTCTAAAATAAGTTAAATATATCAAAACAAAAAGAAGACATAGATTTAAAACAACAGCTGTCTTAAAGCAAAGATAGGAAAAGGCTATTTTTATAGAAGTAGGGAAAAAATACACTGACCAAGTTTGGGGAAATCTAAACTAGAAGTTTATAAAAGGTATACTCAAGAAGTTTTTGAAAAGTTGTTTTCTGATTCATCACAAGTGCAGGTCCGCTGGTGGTGTATGTAGATGTGGAGGGAAGAGATGATTTAATGATTTTAGAGAAGAAAACTAATCACCCAATGATTACAAAATATACAGAATAAGCTTTGATTCTTTGCTAAAGGAAGAGAATCTGTTTCACTTTCACCAGCTGCAAAGAAGTCTGACAAACAAAAATAAACAACTCCCCCTAATATTATTATCATCATTGAATAAAAAGGAGAACTTTTTATTCTAAATAATGATAAGAAAAAGCACATATTTTGCTCTCTAAACTCTTTATATTTTGATCTCTTTTACTACTCCTATGACCTCTGATGGCACTGTCTGTAGCACGCTGCATTGTTGACTAAAACACTTTCAACCTCTGGTGGTTCAAATCCATTAGGGGTTCCTCAGGAGAACAATGAGAAGTCTCCTGTCATTAAGATTTACAGTCTTGAAAATCCAAAAGAGGTTCACTAAGTTGGCATCAATTCAATGGCAGTGGCAATGAGTTTGGCTTGATTTGAGTAAAGAAGGAGGTATTATTGTTGCTGCTGTACTCTATATGAAAAATGCTGTACCTGAAGATTAGGGGTGTAATTTAGTCAGAATGCTAGTCAACAACAGATATTAAGTGTGAACATAGAATGAATAGAGTCCATGATTTTAAAATTGACTATCCCCTTAATCAGATTTATTGCAATCAATTGATGAAGATAGTTTACGTGTTTTATTATTAAAAACTTTTTAAAGTTCCATGCGTCCTGATTGCCAACAGTTTCTAAAGTCAAATGAATTTAAAGACAATATGGCCATGTCTTCCAGAGTTTTACTGAGTCCCCTAGGGGGAGGCTTTCAGAGTGCACCATGTTCTATGAAAGATTAGTATGTGAGTTTCTTAGCAGTAGAAGTTTGCCAGATGGCCTTGATCCTATTAAAAGGATTCAGGAGAGCCCTGTACATTTTACTTTCTTTTAAGCAACATTGATTATCCCCCAAAGAACCCTCCTTGTTGATCCAACTTAGATTACAATTGACTACAAATTACAAATATAATACCTTTTATCATTAGAAGAGGCTGTCTGAAGTTCTTAAATAGAAAATAATTCTGAGGTTACACATAGGCTGAAGTGATATGAAAGCTGGTTATGGTGCAACGTAAGGATAGGTATAATACCAGATATTTCTATCTCTGCCTTAGGTACAAGATTTATTGCCTTAATTAGGGTCTTAATCATAAGGATTTTGATAAATGACTTTCTGTTGGAAGAATTAATAATTCATATTTAATATTGAATTTGTTTTATTTATGCCATTGCATTCTGGATCAGAAGTTTTTAATATATTGATTAGAAAATAAGGGGGAAAGACAGAAAAGAAATTTAGCTAATGGATTGGCACTATAGTGTTTCTTTTCATCTTTATTATTATGGTTATTGTCTTTGCTTTAAAGTATATCTGTTAGCTATTTGCTATTCTTCATCTTCTCCCATCAAAAAACATTCCTTTCTGTGGTTACTGTAATGTTTTAACTGTATAAGACTAATTTATACTTAAGGGGGTCATTTTTTCCTGAGAAGTGGATGCGACTGCAAAGAAACCTCTTTGAGTTGCATTTGCAGAGATTTAATCCTTCTTACATTCTCTGCCTTCATGTAAAAAATTAAAAAGGCTACATGCCTAGGGAAGTAATATTCTAATATAATTTTAACCTCTGTCACTGTATCTTTAGGGAACATACCATCAGGATCCCACAACCTCCTTCACAGGTCTATGTCACATTGGCTTCATGGCAGATTTTAACTACTCCCACTTTCAACACCTTTACTTTATCTTAACTGGAATTCCAGGGCTTGAGCAAAAGTATTACTGGATGGCATTCCCATTGGGAGCTATATATTTCATTGCTTTATTTGGTAATGGCATCATTATTGCTACCATCAAGTCTGAGTCATCTCTGCATATCCCTATGTACTACTTTCTGTGTATGCTGGCATTGGCGGACATGGGACTTGCTCTCTGTACTTTACCCTCAATGCTAGGCATATTTTGGTTTAACTACAAGTATATTGCCTTTGATGCCTGCCTAGTTCAAATGTACTTCATCCACACATTCTCTGCTATTGAATCAGGTGTACTGGTAGCCATGGCCTTTGATCGTGTTGTAGCAATCTGGAATCCTCTTAGATACAGCACCATCCTAACCAATGGTGTTGTCTGCAAAACTGGGACTGTAATCTTGACTCGAGCAATCTGTGTGGTCTTTCCAGTGCCATTTCTCATCAAGAGGCTACCTTTCTACCGCTCCAACATCCTCTCCCACTCCTTTTGCCTCCATCAAGATGTCATGCGCCTTGCCTGTGCCAGCACCCGCGTCAACAGTCTCTATGGACTCATTGCTGTCATCTTCACTAAGGGTTCTGACTCCCTTTCCATCCTTCTCTCCTATGTGTTTATACTCAGAACTGTAATGGCTATTGCATCAGGGGAGGGACGGCTGAAGGCACTCAACACTTGTGTTTCACATATTTGTGCTGTACTCATCTTCTATGTGCCACTCATTGGAGTGTCTGTCATTCACCGATTTGGAAAGCATCTTTCCCCACTGACTCATGCCCTGATGGCTAATGCCTACCTACTTGTACCCCCTGTGCTTAACCCCATAGTCTACACTGTGAAAACCAAAGAGATACGAAGGAAGATAATTCAAATATTTGTTCGTACCAAGGTGACTGCAGAGGGTTAATGCCAGCCAATTTGGAAAAAGAATAAACTATTCTGTAAATTCTCAACTATGACTACAAGAAATAAAGTTTTATATTTTTCATATTTTCTGTGTAATTTGATTTTAGCAAAAGAAGATTCCCAGGTTACATACCACACTTTCCCTCTTCTGCATCAAATTGCTCTTTGTCTTATATGCAAATGATGACATCTACAAAAACTTTACAATACAGTGTTATGTAGTCTCAAGTTTCTCCCTTGATAAAGAACTATTGGAAGAAAGGAGTATGATTAATTACATTTTTAATAACTCCTTTAAAAATCCAGATAATAAATTGTCTATCTTTTAGTTCAGGAATTACGAGCACCTTCAATTAGAAACAGGGTATAAGCATAATTAAAATGATATATGGGCCAGAAAAGCAAAAACTTTTAGGATTAAGAAAATTATTATATTTAAAAAAAAGAATATTATTATATTTAGAATAATACAATCAACTATATTGTATAATTTGGGAATGAAGAGTGAAGAAGGAAACTTGACTCTTTCACATGAGGTCTGTGTGTCTGTCACAGTAAACTTCCCTACCCAGTTCATTCACTGTTTTCTTATTTTAAAATATAAGAAGGACATAATGCTTGGGAGAGGGGAGGAACAGTATAGGAGAGGAGTACCCTCGATGAGATGGATAGACTCAGTGACTGGGATAGTGGGTGGGGTTGTGTCAGTGGCAATAAATTTGGCAGAGGATAGAGTTGGGTTCAAAGCTGTTGTATATAGGATCACTATGAGACACAGGTGACTAGACAACACATAACAATAATAACAACATCACTTGATATCCAGTATTGTTGTGAAATGAAACTATAAAGAGCTATGCAACTATGATACATGTTCAAGAATATTCAAAGTACAAAATTTTTTAAAAAACCCACAGATTATCTATTAACAAATGTCAATATTTATTTGGCAATTAGCCAATATCATAAAAAGAGTGTTACTGATTGATTAAAAATGAATATTTTAAAAGCATGAAGCAGTTAATTTGTTGGACAAGGATCATCCAAGTAAATTTTCTGTAGAATTTTGACTAAACTCAACCATTGCTGTCTAGCCAGAATCAAGTCATAGTTGACCCTTCAGCAGCTTTCTGAGATTGTACATCATATAAATGGACATTACTCATCATTCTCCTATGGAGTTGCTGATGGATCCAAACTCCTAGAGAGGCTACACTTTTGGGTTAGCAGTGAAACTCTCTATGGACCACCAAAGCTCCCGAAGAATGTCATCTATTTTGTGGCAAACAGGTGAGACATGTGTGTGTGTGAGTGTATATATATGCACATACGGATGAGTACACAGCCTTTGCTTAGCAATCAACACACCACAGACTATACCACCAGTGTTCCTTATTTCTACCACTAAGGTCGTATTTTCCAACTATTGTGTGTGTTGTGTACCATCCAGTAAGAACTGACGCAGAGCTGATCCTCCAGTGGGTTTTCGTAGGCAGCTAATCACACAAGAGTGCTCATCTTTCTCTGTGGCTAATGGCCTCAAACTGCATGTCTTTGGAATTGCAGTGGAGCTTCTTGCCACTAGGCCACCAGAAATCCCAATTACCATCTTTTTTTTCTCTTTCTTTCCTTTTAGTTATAGTTAATGAAACATGACTGCATGTTTGACCAATTTCAGAACACAGAAGTTGAGACGTCTTCAATCTCTTCTTCTGTTTGAAACAAGAACAGCAATGATCATCCTCAGAAGTAAGGATCTCACATATTTGGGGCCCACTATTAGGAGGAGCCAGTTCCTGAAGAAAGACCTCATGCTTGGTAAAGTAGAATATCAGTGAAAAAGAATACCTTCAACAGGATAGATTGACACTGTGGCTTCAACAATGAGCTCAAGCACATCAACAATCATGAAGATGGTTCAAGATGAGCTAACAATTTGATGTCCCTATGAATTTGAATCAATTTAATAACTACAACAATGGGCAAAATTTTGATCCTTAAGAAAGTTTCAAAACAAAATGAAAAGGATATATCATGTCATTGTACCATGAAGAGAGCTGCTCAATTTCCAATCATTTCAAGAGGTTACATATTGTTGTTGTTGTTAGATTCTATCAAGTTGAGAATGACTCATAGTGACCCTATGAACAACAGTTCTGAATCCTGTCCTATCCTGTGCCATCCTCACACTCCCCAACACATTAAAGCGCATTGTGACAGTCATTGTGTAAATTCACCTGGTCAAAGGTCTTCTCTGCTTCACTGACACTCTATCTTTTCAAGCATCATGCAGCCCTCCAAAGAACAGTCCCTCCTAGCAACATGCCCAATATACATAAAATGAAGCCTCATCATCCATAGAGCACTTTGGCTGTACCCTCTACAGAATATATTTGTTCTTTTGACAGTCCGTGGAATGTTCACTGCTCTTCTCTGACACCTCAGCTCAAAGGCATCAATTCTTTCTCTGTCATCCTTATTCACTGCTGAGCTCTCATAGCAAGTGATCGAAAAGACTATGAGCCTGAAAAAGATACATCTTAGGCTTCAAACGGACATTATTATTTCTCAATAATTTGGAGAGGTCCCTAAATGCAGACTTTTCCAGTGCAGTACAACTCCTGATTTTCTGACTGCTGGTATCAAGAGTGTTAATTGTGGATCCAAGTAAGATGAAGTTGTTAACAGCTTCAGTCTTTTCTCCATCTATCATGATGCTGCTGCCTATTGGTCCAATGATAAGAATCTTATGTAACACCATGAAGAGCTAGTAGATTTTAAAATCATTTGAAGATGTTACATATTATCAAGCACTAATCATATTGAAGAGAAAATTAAAAGTGACACAGAAGGCAATGATGAACAAAAGACTTCAGAAATTAAAAAAAACATTAATCTTTTGATAGTGAAATACACTATTATAAGCACTCAGCCATCTACACCAAGAAATTCTTAAGTGTTTGTGATCTGGCCAAATTACTTAATCCATGTTTATGTTCATTCCAAACACAAATTATGTAACAGAATTTGGAACTTTGAGAACAATGTAATTAATATTATAAGCAAGTAAAATTATGCTACACATCATTCAAAATAAAGACCTGTCATTCAAAGTTAGATTCAGGAGAAAATGTGGAACAAGGAATATAGCTGCTGACATCAAATGAATCTTGGTTGGAGGCAGAGAATACCAGAATAATGATGCTTACCTGTGTCCCACTAACTATGCATAGTCATTTGGCCATGTCACTCTTAACAACATTGTGAAGAATTGAATAACATTGTAGGTAACATTGTAAAGAATGAGAATTTCATAATACTTAATTTTATTCATTTGGAACTTGAGCATAGACTAAGTGACAGTTTGAACAAAATAATAGCATAGTTCTTGGGAACTAAAATTGGGAAATATGTCTTAGAGTTGTATCCTTTCACTATACTTAATCAATCTGAATGCTCTATAGATAAAATATAGTGTCAGGATTGGGAGAATACTCATTTAAACCAGCAAGATACAGATGGCACAATCTTATCAGCTGAAAGGTAAGAGAACTTGAAACACTTAGTGATGAAAATCAAATATGCTAGCCTCAAATCTGTCAGTTTTATTTTAATATTAAGGGAAAAAAATCCCACAACTGAACCAGAAAAATAACATTATGATAGACAGAGAAAAATTAAGTTGTCAATTATTCAAGTTAGATCCAGAGAGGGGAGAGGGGAGAGGGGAGAGAAGGCAGCCATGTTCTTCCTGGTTGGCTCCTCCCAGGGTGTCTGTGACTTCTTTTTGCCAGAGAAGAGTATGGTGGTGAGAGCGCAGGTATTATGGCAAGCTTTTGGAGTCGAATGCTTTTTTTGGGCTTGTGTTCGATGCACAGAACTGCTCTGCTCCCCAGGAGCGAGGCAAGCCAGGCTTGGCCTAGGGTTTCAAAACTACGTGAGTAGCAGTCAATAAACAAGACAACATAAAGCACTGGGCAAATGTGTTGCAAAAGAACTCTTTAAAGTGTCAAAAGGCAATGACAATTCTTAGACACTAAATACATCTTACCAAAGTAGTGGTATTTTCATAATTCTATGATAGTTGGACAATGAATAAGAAAAACTGGAGAAGAATCCTTGCTATTTCAGCATATTGGTGAAAAATAGTGAGCATATTAGACATATTAGACTGCTGAGACAATGAACATACATATCTTAGAGTAAGTGCAGCCAGGAGGTTCCTTAGCAGTAAGAGAAGTGAAACTTCCTTTCTCATACTTTGGACATGATTTCAAGAGGTATCATACACTGTCATTGTTGATTGCAGTCAAGTTCAGGTCGACTCGGTAGCGACTCTGAACAAAAGACCCAATGTCTTTCCATAGCTACCGTTGTTTCTCCAAGTTCATAGAGTTTCCAGAGGCATGTGTTTAGGAAGTGGATGCCACTCTTGCTTCCCAACCTGTTTTACAACTGGCAGTCCCACCAAACACTGTCCACAATGGGAAATAATTATGGTATTTGATATCCCCATAGCACAAGGTTCAGCATCATAGCAAACCCAGGGTACTTCATACGGCACATTGACAAAGAGCGATGCACAAAGTGGAAGAGTGTTTCTCCAGATATAATAGCACTAGTCTCATTTAGCAGTGGTTAAGCGTTGTTGAGTTAAATATGACTCAGAGTAAGCTTTGCACAAAAGCTTCTTGTTCTAGGATTAATTTAATTTCTGTACATTTATAAGAGTTTTTGTAGAGTTTCCAGAGGCAACTTTTTTTTATGTGTTACCGTTCTTTTCCCCCCTCAAAAGTTGGTGGCTCTTGAGCCTTAGACTAAGGGTAAGGGTGGAGGCCTGCTTGAGGGTGTGGCTTTAAGATTGATGATGAGGCATGGGTCTGTGGGCTGGCCTGAGCCTGGGGCCTTGCAGTCTCTTTCCACTCTGGAAGTCGGCTGGTTCACTGGCTGACTGGTATCTTGATGGTGGTCTAGTCTTGATGGCAGTCAGGCAAGGGAAGGTGCTGGGGTCCTTTTTGTTGTGTGTTGTTGATCAAACACTAGAGAAGGGAATTACACTACTTAGTCAAGTATAAAGTAACTGCAAAAAATGGTGTGGGGGCAGTGATGTCTGACTGCCTTTAATGTCGCTAGCTGGATATTCAAAATCAACTGCAACAATCTAAGCCTGATTCCTTAGCAGATGAAACATGTCCTCCTGCTCCAAAAGTTTTTTTTTTTTCAAACTTGACACCAACTCTTTTACCTATGACATTTTGTACTCATTTACTGAATTCAAGAATTCATTGCAGTTGTCATACATATTTAGGGAAGCAACACGCTACAATTCAAGATAAAAAATTATTCAAGGCATAATTTTTTTTGTATCAGATGAGCCTCTATCAGCCTTGTCCAAAAGAAGACCTTTTTCGGGTCCTTGGGCTCATGGCTCTGATCTATGGTCTGCTCAGGCAAGTGTTAAAGAGCTCTTTTATCTCTGCTGGTTAAAAGCCAAGTGACAGACACCCCACTTTGCCAGTAAACCTCACGCTCAAATGTTATAGTAATATTGCTGCAAACCGCAACCCTTTGCACAATGCCTGCAATAAATGAACATAAAGAGACAAACGCACACAGAAGACAAGACAGGACTGCCGCAAAGAAAAACACAGTCACACAGAAAGGACAAGATACCGCAGCCGCATGGCTCCGCGTTTGATGGATTTTTAAAGGGGTCTAAGCAATGATCTCATTTTTTAGGGTTTCCATAGAATCATAATAAACAGTGATCTCATACAGAAACAATAGAGCAAGGGAGAACATCCACTCTGTTCCTTGTGAAAGACGTTGCCTTTGACAAGAAAAGAATCGGGAGATCGAAACGCCTTAAGACATATGATTAATGGGAAGAGAGATCTTAGAGTTCTCAGCCTGTTTGTGGAACAGAGGATAAAGGTTTCTCTTTAATTATTAAACCAGAGAGTTACCTGTTTGCAGGCTGAACTCTCAATAACCCCGAAGCCCACTCACGTGCGAGCTGGGCTTCCAATAATGGGGTCCGGTCCTCCTCACAATATGAGTCAACAAACTGAGGCACCCTAAAAAAACATACTTTTGAATGTTTTTCATCAGCAATTCTCTGAAGTAATTTTTTACTTCTTGGGGTAAGCAGCCCACGCACTGTGTCTGACTCCACTGCCTTCAAAGCTGATGTTTCTCTGGGGCTTCTTTTCCTTAACTCTTGTCTTCTCTGTAATGCTACATACACTTCTGTCTCCTTGCTGGTGGTTGTTGTGTATCACTGAGTTGGAACTGACCCAAAGCAACCCTCCGGTGGGTTTTCAGAGGCAGTTAATAGCGCAGGAGGAGAATGCTCAGCCTTCTCCTTTGGAGCAGCTGGTGGATTCAAACCATGTGCTTCGGTATTGCAGCACAGCTTCTTGCCACTAGGCCACCAGAGCTCCCCTTCTAGAGGAGGCATTTTGAGCAGGACTTGGAATCCACAAGATGCACTATATACTCTTGGGTGTACATTCTTGATACTATTGAAAGACCTATATTCCATCCTTGGAATAATTAATTTTAAACCTTGCAGGACAAAACAACAATATCAACAACAACAAAATGACGAAAACTTTGTCAAATACCTACATTAGCATTCTATAGCTCTTATTTTCAGGATCCAGCATACATTGCTATGGTTCTTATTGTTTGTGGTCCATAACATGCCACAAGCCATTCATATCTACTTTATCTTACTCAGTCATTATTTGCAGCTGTTTATCTTCATTTTGAGTCATTTCAAATAAGTAAATTAGGGTCCTATGTTCACTAAAAGTTCTACTACATACAAGTTCTTTCCATCATATTTTGAGGGCCTTCTAAACTGTAGGCCTCATCTTTAGGTCTTACCAGTCAGAACAAGACTAGGGTCTGACTGTGGAACAGATCATTAATTTAAGTCATAAGAAATGAAAATAAGTCCATAGGAAACAAAACACAAATGTGAGCATATCAGACACAAATTTACAGATCATCTGAGCATATCACACACAAATTTACAGATCATAATGGGAATAAATCTGATACACTGTGGGAAAACATCAAGAATATCATATATAAATAAAGACAAATGTCAGAAGAGGTTGTGAAACTTACTCAAGAATCAGAGAAGTTAAAGGGAAAGTAAGAAATGATCAAGGAAGATTATAGAACAAAAGATCTGAAGTGGAAATTCAAGAAGATAAAGCAAACTATTAAAATGAAATTTGAAAAGGTCTGTAGTTAGACAATAAAAAAGGAAAAGAATATTCAACGTTTTTCAATCTCAAAGAAATATAGAAAGCATGTAAACCTTGAGTTACAATGTGAAGGGATTTATGGGGAAAATACTGAATGATGTAAGACGCTCCCAAAGAAGATAAGAATAATTCACAGAATCACTGTACCAAACATAATTGGTTGATATTCAGTCATTCCAAGAGGTACCATATGATCAAAAATCAATGAATGAAAGAAGCTTCAACTGCATTGAGGGAATTGGGGAAAAAAATTTTTTTTCCACAGAATACAAATTGAAGGTGTTTCAACTAACAGATACAACCTTGGTAGGCTCATTTATATATGCCAAGAAAATATTGAAGAGGTTCATAAGTGTCTCATTAAAAAAAAGAAAAGGTGATTGTACATAATTCAGATCTCATCCAACAATATTAATAATACTACTCCCAAGAAAAACCTTTCTATTGATTCTTCAAAAGTGTATGGAGGTGTACATTGACAGAAAATGTCTAGGAATTCAAAGTGGATTCAGAGGAGACAATGGAACAGTAGATACTATTGTTGACTTCACATAGACCTTGGCTGAGAGAATACCAGAAAGATGCTCCATTGTGTTTTAGAGATTATGCAAAAGCATTTGACCACATGGATCTTAATAAATTATGGCTAACATTAAGATGAATGAGAGTTAAAGAAAATTTAATTATCCTCAAATAGAACCTCTACATGGACTGAGGCATTTATTCAAACAAAATAATTGAGGCGAAAATAGTTTAGAAATATATTTGTTCAACTGGAAACTATGGCACTGAACAGAGTGATAGTGTATAAAAGGTAGAATAGCAATGTAGGACAATATAAATAATCAAACTAGTAATGAGGAGGTTTAAAATTGAGATGATATGAAATTGTATAGATTACCTCAGGGGCTCACTACTCACCTTTCACAAAATGTGGCTTTCCCAAATAAAGTCACACTTAAATATCTATTTATTATATTGTTGTGTGTTGTCAAGTTAGAGCAGGTCTTCAGAGGTAGTTACAAAGATATTCAAACTCAGATCATTTCCAGAGACTGTTAATCATGACTTCTCAAATCATAATGAGTTTAATGATGTAAGAGTGAAGTTGAGTTTAGGAGAAACTTAATTGAACCTGAATACCAGAGGATAAAATGTGGTCCAGAGGTGCGCGGAGGAAATCATCGAGTTTCCCATCTTGAAACTAAATGGTCGGACCATGGAGATTGAGTCTACCTTTCATATGTATGTCCAGCCTGTAGTCCATCCACAGCTTACCCCCTTCTGTACAGAGCTCACCGGGATTATTCAAGCCATGGTGGATGGTCAGCCAAGCCTGCAGCAAGTGCTGGAGAGGGTCGATGAGTGGATGGCGAAGGAAGGCCTCTTAGATCCAAACGTCAAGTCAATTTTTGTCACCTGTGGAGACTGGGACTTGAAAGTCATGCTCCCAGGCCAGTGCCAGTATTTGGGCTTGCCAGTAGCAGATTACTTCAAGCAGTGGATTAATCTGAAAAAGGCTTACAGCTTCGCCATGGGCTGCTGGCCCAAGAATGGACTTCTAGACATGAACAAGGGCCTCAGCCTGCAGCACGTAGGTCGGCCCCACAGTGGCATTGGTCAGTCCCTCTGCATATCCCCCCGGGCAGCTCGATGACTGCAAGAACATTGCCAACATCATGAAGACACTTGCCTATCGAGGTTTCATCTTCAAGCAGACATCTAAGCCATTCTGATTGGCCGAGGACGGGATG
>NW_006399794.1:10704022-10705144 GCF_000299155.1 Elephantulus edwardii
TGAAGGCTGCAGTCCTTGACCCTTCGCAGCAAGTGCATGAGGTCCTCCTCAGTTTCAGCAAGCAAGGTTGTGTCATCTGCATAATGGAGACAAATTAAAAGCTTACTGTTTAAGATAATTTATCACAATTATATTTCTCTATTACAATAAATTAGCAGATATGGCAACTGAAGCTAATCCCTCAAATATGGAAGCACAAAGGAGGAGGAACAGTTGTAAGCAAACACTAGTGATTGGAATTGGAATCTGAGAAGCATGAAGGTAGGAAAATTGGACATTAAGAAAGAAATGGAACACATAAATATTGACATACTAGGCATTAGTGAAATGAGATTAATTGGCATGGGACATTTTGAATCAGACAATCATATGATCTAATATGCCGGATATGAAAATGTGAGGAAAACTGTGGTCACTTCCGTAGTTAAAAGAGTCATTTCTAGATCCATCTTTATATACAATGTTGTGAGTGACAGAATAATATTTATATGCATACAAGGAAGACCAATGAATCCCACTTTCATTCAACTACATGCACCAACAACCAGAGCAAAAGAGTAAGAGATGATTTCTACCAATGTATGCAGTCAGAAATTGACAGAGCATTCAACAAAGATGCATTAATAATAATGGGTGACTGTAATGCAAAAGTTAGGAATGGGGAATAAATGATCAATCGTCAGATGATATGAACTTGATGACAGAAATGAGGCTGGAGAGAAAATGATAGAATTCTGTACGAAATTATTTATTCACTGCAAACCTTTTCTAAGAAGCATAATTGCAGACTACACACATGGATTTCATGTGGTGGTTTGAACAGGATCATGATCATACTGATTACATATAAGGAAAGAATCATTAGAGAACTTCAATATCAGCTGTGAAACGCCGGGTGCTGATTGTGGAACAGATTATCAACTACTCAGCTCAGACTAAAGCTGAAGAAGGTTCACTCAAATCCACAGGAACCAAAATTTGACCTTGAGTCTATCCCACTTGAATTTCAAAACCATCTCATGAATAGGTTTGAGGCTTTGAATACTAATAAGTGAAGACCAGATGAGTTGAGGGAGGATATCAAGAATATTATTTGGGAAGAATGCAAAAGGTCATTATAAA
>NW_006399794.1:10706654-10708023 GCF_000299155.1 Elephantulus edwardii
CATATTTCAACAAACAGACACTGCCCTTGACTTGCTCACCAAGTTTGTGTGAAGAAATCTGGAGGGCAACCACCTGGACAACTTACTGGAAAATATTTGTATTTGTTTCCATTCCAAAAAAAGGTGACCCAGCAAAGTGCAGAAATTATCAAACAATATTATTAATATCAAATGCAAGCAAAATCCTCCTGAAAATTATACAAAAACAACAGGAACAGCACTCCAACAGAGAACTGCTAGATGTGCAGACTGGGGTTAGAAGAAGACATGGCACTAGGTATATTATATCCAATGTTAGATGGATCTTGACTGAAAGCAGAGAGTACCAAAGAATGTCTACCTGTGTTTCCGAGACTATGCAAAGACATTTGCCTATATGAATCTCAACAAACTATGGCTAACTCTGAGAAGAGTGGTAATCCAAGAACACTTGATTGTGCTTATGTGACACTTATTCTTGGACCAGGAGGCAGTGGTTCAAAAACAGGAAAGGTGTACACTAAGGATGCATCCTATCTCCTTACCTTTTTAAACTTGGTGTGAAACAGATAATCTGGGAGACTGAACTTGATAAGCAGGAATGTGCCATCAAGATTGGAAGATGACCCATCAACAGCCTGCATTATGCAGATGACACAACCATGCTTGCTGAAACTGGGGAGGACCTGAAGTACTTGCTGCAAGGTCAAGCACTTCAGCCTTCAATTTGGATTGAAGCTGAACATCAAGAAAAAAAAAAGATTCTCACCACTATTCCAATTGACAGTATCATGATAGACAGTGAAGATATAGAGATTGTTAAGAGCGTGAGTTTGCTTGGCTCCACAGCCAACACTCTTGATACCAGCATCCAGGAAATCAAAAGATGCATTTCATTTGGAAAACCTGCTGTCAGGGATCTCTCCAGAAGATCAACTGAAGAGCAATGGTGTTAATCAGAGACTAAGATGCACCTGATCCAGACCATGCTCTGCACAATTACTTGATATACATCATAAAGTTGGACAGTGACTAAGGATGATAGAAGAATTGATGTCTTTAAGTTGTGGTGCTGGAGAAGAGTATTGAATATATCATGGACTACTAGAAGAGCAAACAGGTTTGTCCTGAAGAGGGTGAAACTAGGCTCCTCTTTGGAGGCAAAAATTTTGAAACTCTATCTGACATAATTTGATCTAGTAATGAGAGTATTTTATTTTCACTTTTAATTTATAATCAGTCCTTGGAGAGGGACAGCAAAGGGGAGGAAGACCTTGATGAGGTCACTGGGGTAACGGGGATAGGTGTGTCAGAGACAATAAGATTGGCAAGAGATAGAGCAGAGTTTAGGGCTGTTGAACATAGGGCTGCTATGAGTTGCAAGTGGCTC
>NW_006399794.1:10711833-10717168 GCF_000299155.1 Elephantulus edwardii
AATTTAAAAAATGCACAACAAAATAACCATACCTTATCTGACTCATCCTAAATATGGATTATAACAGGCACTGAAATGTGTATTTAAAAAGCAATTTTAAGAAAAGTAGTAGAATGGTTTCATTCACGTGATTTTCAATGTACGTCGTGAGATTCCCCTTGATCAAAAGTTATTTACTCAAATCAACAGAAAAATAATATACCATTAAAATCTATAAAGCTCTAGGGCAAAGCCAGACCTCTGAAAACAACTGGTGTATTTTTGACAATGGATTGCCCTCCACAAATTTTATAATCTAAATCCATAAATTTTGTTGTTCACAAGATTGTCTTTTGACATCCTGTCCTAGTTTATAAATGAATTTCCAATTTTCCTCTCTTTTCCCCAGAGAAATACTTGAGAACCTTGAGGACATTGGTTTAGCTGTTCAGATATGCTCTAGAAGAGGAGAGGAGGGAAGAGAAAGAGTCCCTTGGGTAACCTGAGAGCTGAAACCCTGGGGAGCTGGCTTCACCACAATGGACTTTTCAAACAGATTTTTATATGGAAGCATTCCTACTGAGTCTTTAAGTAAAATATAAATATGCCCCTATTCTAGCAATACATCTATGGGTCTGATGAGTAACAGAAACAGCAATATGGAATGATCCCCTTACCATCTCATTTTCAGTATAGACAAGAAGACGAGATTTTCCAAGAGATTTCAGAGATGGACAGATACCAATTAAGGCAGGCAGTATCTAGAATTCAAATTTCTCTTCTTTTCAACAGATGTCATCAAGGTAGAGTGTTTCATTTGGGGATTCTAATATCTGTGACTACTGGAGATATGTAAATCTTAATATATCTTTATAGCTACACAGATAAAGATGATTGTGAATATCCTCAATTAAATGAAATATAATTATAGCTTTCATTACACACAACAAAGAAACCTTGGGATAGATTTTCTATTTTCTTAATGTGAATGGCTTTTTAAATTTTCTTTTTAAGAAAAGATCATGAATTCTTATCCATATGATTCACTATGAAAAACTCTAAAGTCCTGGATCAGGGCATCTTCCCCTAGAATCTATGTGAATTATATATCCTCCTCAAGTTAAGAGGAATGGAAATAGAGGTGAATGGATATATAAAAAGTATATAAGGGGGGGTGAAGATGTCACACTATCTTCATTGTTCATTAGTTTTCTCTGACCTCATGTTGAATTAGCTCTTCTCTCTTTGTCTTAGATCCCCCCTTCCCATTTTCTCATTGTTCAACTACTAAGGATATCTCTGTTCCCTGTCCTTTCCTTATAATCAGTGGGGTCAGTTCTTAAATTGAATAAACTGGGATATTTCTATGAAGACTTGTGCATGAGGGGCATCATTATATGATCTAGAAATCCTTATTACTAAAATTATCATCAATTGAAAATCAACTTGGTAGAATACCTTAAAAATATACCAGGATTAGGGTTCTGATCTGCGCTTTTACATGTGGCAATCTCATGGGCTTTTTTGAGACTTGTATGGGCTATTCTTTGTGCAAAATTTCAAGATGGTCATAAAGTCCAGTTATAAACTTCTGCTCAACATTGTGACCTTCTTTAAGACTGGGCTTTGCTTATTAAATTTCTATAGAGAAACTATTACAATCATAGCTGCATAGCGTGTGCTTAGCAATTTGTACTGAGTCGATATAATAATATTTCTTTTCCTAGACATTAACAAGGAATGATGTTTGATCAGCAGTTCAAATTCACCAGCTATTCCTTGGGAGAAAGTGAAGACATTCTAATCCCATTAAAATGTAAAGCATCAGAAATCCAATAGAGCATTTCTGTGAGTTTGTATCAACTCAACAGCAGTGGGTCATATTTTGTTGTTTTGTTTTGTTTCGTGTCTTTACTTTTTAAAAAATAATTTTATTTTATTGTTTTTTGTGCATGTACCATCAAATCAGATCTGACTGGTACAGGAGGAAATTGTCCCTCTTTCTCCGGCAGAGCATCTGGTGGATTCGAACCGTGTACGTCTGGGATTGCCATTTCTTTACTTTTAAGATCTACCTTGATAGCATCAAGCTAAGGCTTAAGAAGTCACTTAAAAAGTATATCTTATATTTTGGAAGCTACTGCCAAAACTGGTTTAAACCTATGTGAATGATATAGTTTTTTTGTTTCCTAAGTGTTTCATTAATGTTATTGTTAGGTGCTATTGAGTTGAGTACAAGTCATAGTGACCTTATAAACAAAAGATCTGAACTCAGTCCTATCCTGTCCATCTTTACACTTCCTGACACGCAAGATCCCATTGTGGCAGTCACCATGTCAGTCCACCTGGTTGAGGGTCTTCCTTGCCTTCTCCTACCCACCACCGTTCTTAACATCATGTTCCTCTTCAAGGAATAGCACCTACAAGCAGTATGGCCAAAGTATGTGAGGCGAAGCCTCATCATTCTTGCCTCCAAAGAGCTCTAGGACAATATCCTCTCTAAGACATACCTGTTCAATCTCTTGGCTGTCCATTGGATATTAAGTGCTCTTCTCCAACATCACAGTTCAAAGGTATCAATTCTTTGTCAGTCATCATTATTCATTGTACAGGTCTCAGATGCATAGCTAGTAATCAGAAAGACTACAGCCTAAATCAGACACACCTTAGTCCTCAAACTGACATCACTACTCCTCAATAATTTGGAAATTTCCCTAACTGCAGATTTTCCCAGTGCAATATGTCTCTTTACTTCCTGACTGCTAGTACTAGGAGTGTTAATCATGGATCCAAGTAAGATGAAAGAAACTGTTGACAGTTTCAATCTCCTCTCCATCCATTGTAACACTGCCTATAAGTCAGGTGGTAAAAATCTTTGTTTTCTTGACATAGAGACAAAACCCATAGTGAAGGCTGTATTTCTTGATCTTCTGCGTCAAGTCCTCCTCACTTCAGCATGTAATGTTGTGTCATCTGCTTAACACATATATTGATAAGTTTGTTGATAGCACAGTTATTGATAAGTCTCTCTCCAATTTTGATGCCACATTTCCTCTTCATAGAGTCCAGTTTCTCAGATAATTTGCTTAGAATATAGGTTGAAAAGGTATGGAGATAGAATACAACCCTGATGCACTCCCTTCTCAAGTCCAAATGATGCTGTCCTCCCACCCCCATCCCCATCCTAGCTCCATTCACTAGGCATAGGTTCCTCATGAATACAATCCAGTGCTCTGGGATTCCAATTCTTCTTAGTGTCAGTCACAACTTGTAATGATCCACACAATCAAACACCTTTGCATAGTCAACAAAGCACAGGTAGACATTCTTCTGGTATTCCTTACTTTCAACCAGGATCCATCTGACTTCAGCAATGGTGACATGACCTCTTCTAAATCTCACTTGAACTTCTGGGAATTCCCTATCTATGTACTGTCCTTGACGTTTTGAATAATCTTTAGCAGTATTTTGCTTGCATATGATAGCAATGATATTATTTGATAATTTTTACAATCAGTGGATCATCCTTCTTAGGAATAGGAATAAAATATGGACCTCTTCTAATCCATTGGCAAACAAAACATCTTGTGTAGGTAAATAGGATCTGGTGGGCAGGTATTTAAAAGGTGATTGGGTCCTATCCATGAGTAAGCCTTTCTTTAGCTTGTTGAAGTTGGATCCTGGTGGGTAAGTGTTTGTCTTTTGTGAATTTCATGCATAGTTATTAATTATTATTAAACCTTAAATAACCATGCTTTTTTAGTAAGATTTTTGCTATATAGGTTAGTCTAGCTTATTATGTATAAAGCACAATCGTAGCTTTGAAGAAAAGAATTCTAGTAGTCTTTTATTTTATGAAGATATTCTGTGTTCCTGGGAGTCTATAACACTATTTAATCACATCAGAGTCTATCCTTAATTATCATTAAGTTACTCTGTGTGAGTGTGTTTATTTGTAAATGGCTAAGTGACATGAGCAACTTTTAACATTATTAGAGTTTACACAAACTCCTATATATTTTGTTATTTTTATGAGACAAATTTGCCTATGTAAGGAAATGTAGTCTGTTTATTTCTCAAAGATTGTGGTTTTATTAACTTTAATTGGAACTTGCCTAGGAGAAATTGATGATCTCGTCTAGATTCATATGCTGGCCTTATTCTGACTGAGCATAATCACTATCTCTTTTCACATTTGCAATTTATTTTATTTACTCTTGTGTATCCCAGCAGGGGAAGCGTATGTATATAATCACTTTGTGTGTGTGTGTGCATATGTGTATTGTGAAGGAATTCTGCGGAGATTTGAAAGAAAGAGGAATCAATCAAGTAAATAAATAAAAGGATCAATCTTCAAAGATGGAATGGCTATAAAATGAGTGTAGTACTGTTTCTCATCTATTTCTGTGTAAATAATGATCTGAAGAATATGTCACAATAAAATATTGATTTAGTAAATCTGAGCAGGGCTTGTGGCTGCACATTTACTTAAATTCATATACTGATTAGTTATTCCTGGTTTGTGGACTACACCTGTGGTAGTTACACTGTACAAAAATAGAAACTATTCAAATGGAAATGAACAATATTGTTGGAAATGATGATATTTATTATATTCCATAAGAAGCTAGAATTCAATGTTAAAAGGAAGTAAAGACCTAAAAAGCATGTCTGTCATTATTATTAAATATAAAATGAAAATTAAATGTATCCAAAAAAATCAAGAGGCACAAGAAAGCGACTAAGAAGGCAATTATTAATTTACTTGTTTATCTTGCTTTTATTGTTATCATTATGATGGAACATATTTTAGCTCCACAAAAGTCTGATAGTTAAGTAATATTAAATAGGACTTTTTACAAATATTTTATCTAACCTAATCTTTCCCACCTGGAAAATAAAGCAAACAAAAATTTACCCAGTTTCTTTTCTACAACACAGTCTACAAATGTCTTTTTGTCTTCTGCAGGTGAATATTGGCAAAATCACACTTATACTCTGAATTCATTACCTCCGAGTATGAAGATTCAGATTGGAATGGCCATGATATCTTCACACTGAAAGACTGAGTTATTGGGTCCATAGTTTCTAGAAAGCTGTTCTTTACCTGTGGGTCCACTATGTGGACCAATATAAGTGCTGCCCCCTTTTTGTTGACTGGCTTCCCAGGTCTGGAGGCATTTCATCAATGGATCTCTATCCCCTTCTTTGCAGTCTACTTATCTGTGTTTCTAGGCAATGGAACCCTCCTTTACCTCATTAAAGAGGACCACAGTCTACATGAACCCATGTACTATTTTCTGGCCATGCTGGCAACCACGGACCTCATGGTGACACTGACCACCATGCCAACTGT
>NW_006399794.1:10718532-10720479 GCF_000299155.1 Elephantulus edwardii
CTCCCTTGATTCCTAATTTCCGTTTAACTTTCCTTCTCACCCTTTCATGTTTTTCAACTTTGTTTCTGAGTGAATACTGCCCATTTGGCTTTGTGTGCTTTATTGTTCCGAAAAAAAAATTTTTCAAGCTTACTATGGTTCCCTGTCTATTGTTTGGCTGAAATGTAATTACTGGGTGTGGCCTCTGGATTGGATAGGTTTCTAAAGGGCATATTCTCTGTCTTCAAAAATCCTTATCAGTCCAGGAAATGATAGTTTTTATTATTTTGGATTATATTCTAAATTATTCTCTCACTACATAAAAAAAAAACACCTCTTGTGACCCTGGTAAGAGTAGTTAGTATTGGTAGTCAGGTATCACCTAGTTCTGATCTCAAGTAATGGAGACTATGGTTGATGTGATCTATTTGTCCTTAAACTAACTGTTTCTTAAGTTTGGTTTTCTTCACTGACGTTGCTTCAGAGGAGGCAAGACCAATAGTTATATCAGAGAGAACCACTTGAAAGTTTTTAAGATCCCAGTGAACAATGATCCCACGCAACAGACTCAACAATGTATAAAGTAGAACGTACCAGTTGACTTAGTTGTCCCCTTGAAGTTATTTTCTTAAGTCATCAAGCCCAGTGATTTAATACTTTGAGGTATTTAGTTATTACTAAGAAGTAATCATTACCTAGTGTGTGTTTTACCATGTACATGTATCATTTGAAGCACATACAAATATTCATGTAAAAATAGCCTTTGTCAACTCTATGTGTGTTTGTGGATGTAATCCCATATACTTCTAAACACCTATTCGTTTGTATATCGTACACTTGTATCCACTTGTAAATTTTTGTTTTTTATTACTGTTAATTAGAGGATTGTATATAATTATTGTTGTTTTTTACTATTGTGAGCCTTCACGTATTTTCCTTTGCTAGAGGATGTTGTGTTGTTTTATTTTTCCTCATTGTATATTGCTTTTCCCCTCAACCAAGTTAAGTCTATGCCCTTGATAGTTGTTTTTCCTCTTTCCTTTTCACATCCTTGGTAAACTTTAGTGTTTATTCCTTTGAGATTCCACCACTATTTGATAAAGTCTTCTCCAATAGGAAGTTTATTTACTCATTTTCTTTATTTTTTGCATGATTTCTTTATCCAGATCTCATTCTATGATAGGTTAAAACTTAATAAAGTATAAGGTGTTCAAATCATTCCTTATTGTGCTCATTTTTATGGTCATTGTTGTGTGCTGTCTTCAATTCAGTCAATTTTTTTTTGTTTTTAGTTAGAGATAGGAATGATACTAAGCAATATTTACCTAATGGCAAGTATGTAGACATAAACTTCAAAAGTGCACTCTAGAGTTCTTAGCTGATATCTTTGATACATCACTCTTTTCACGTGTCTTTCTTGATTGATAATCTGCTGTCACTTTAAGGATAATTTGATCCTTAAGGAGAAAATAGGGCATGATTTCTGAATAAAGTATGTTATAATTTAGGAAATTTATGAGACCTTTTTATTTGAATTGAAGATAGGGAAAATGTGTCAGGAGTATGTAAAGAAAATTGATTTATTATTATGGCAAAAATGAACATAACATCTATATTTTGTAGTTACATCCTTAGGCAAAAATATTAGAACTAAAGATTTGAATGAACAAAATATTTCTTCTGATACCTTCTACATAAAGTTCTATACTGTAAAGACAGAAGAAAAAAACCCCTCTTATTTACTCACTACCATTCAACTTCTTATCCACCATTATATATAAACAGATAGTTTATCACATAATTTCTGTAAGTTGTTAATTTAATACTCTTTTATTGATTTCCACTGTACTCTTTATACCGTAGGCAAAGTGACCTTTAAACAAGGATTCTCTTATCCTAAACCAAAACCAAACTCACTGACATCAAGTTAATCCTATGTTCAAGAATGTTTTAACTATCACTTGCAGT
>NW_006399794.1:10721584-10723872 GCF_000299155.1 Elephantulus edwardii
CAATTGTGGAGGGTTGACAGGGATGGGAGAGGTGGGAAAGAGGAGCAGAAATTTCTATACTAATTACAATAAGAATATTGCAAGAACTTGATGATGTATTATAATAAGTGAAACTGATCAGCTATAATGAATATAAAATAAAATGTATGTTAATGATTGAATGAAAACCAATTTATAAAGTAGTACATTGATGAACTTGAGGGAATGAATAAGATAACTTCAGGGACACCAAAGTCATTGCCCACAAAAACAGTGCTCGACATCCTAATTTGGTAAGTAGTGTCTGGCCTCATAAAAGCCTTTAAGCAACCATCTAAGGAATAACCACTGATTTTTCTCTTTCCAGAGCAAAGAAAAATGAGACCAAGCAAAAGCATATAGAAAAAAATAATGTCACCAAATTTTTAAGGCAAGTAGATGGGCAATCTCCTCCCTTGCAATTAACTGCCTCTGCAAACCCGGTGGAGGGTCAGCTATGTTCAGTTCCAGTTCAATGGTACACAACAACAATATCTTGTTAGAAATATTTAAAGTGTAAAGCATTGCCTTATTCATTAAGAAATCTTTAGAGTGTTGCTTCAATGTTTTATTATTAAAAGTAACAGAGATAATTTACAAAAACAAAAAATATGTACTTTACATATACATATGAAATAAATGTGGAGTGCAAGTCTAAATTCTCACCATTGGGCCAATTGACAGCACCATGAAGGATGGAAAAGAGACTGAGGTTGTTAACAATTACAGCTTGTTCGGCTCCACAATTAACACTCTTAGCACAAGCAGTCAGGAAATCAAAAGATGAATTGCACTGGAAAAATTTGCTGTCAGGGACCTCTCCAGAGTACTGAGAAGCAGTGATGTTAGTCTAGAGACTAAACTATGCCTGATTCAGGTCATAGTCTTCCAAATCACTTGCTATGCATCAAGAGAGCTGGACAATGACTGAGGATGACAAAAGAGGAATTGATGCCTTTGAGTGGTGGTGCTGGAGAAGAATCTTCAACAAGACAGGCTGGTTTGTTCTTTTGGCAGTCCATAGAGTATTCAGAGCTCTTCTCCAACACTGTAATTCAAAGACATGGATTCTCCTTTTGTCATCCTTATTCATGCATGGGAAGTAATTGAAAATGCCATGGCTTTGATAAGGCACTCTTTAGTCTTTAAATTTATATTCTTGCTCCTTACTATTTGGGGAGTTGTTGAACAATTTTCCCAATGCGACAAACACATCTTTTAATTTATTGACTGCTATCTGATATTACCATAGATATTATTGTGGATCCAAGTAAAAGAAAATCATTTACTTGGGAAAATCTGCTTTTAGAGGCCTTTCCAGAGTACTGAAGAGCAATGATGTCAGTATGGAGACTAAGATGTGCCTGATCCAGGCCATGGTCTTCACAATTACCTGCTATGCATCAGGAAGCTGGACAATCACTAAGGATGATAGAAGAAGTATTATGCCTTTGAGTTGTGGTGCTGGAGAAGAGTACTGAACATACCATGGACAGTTAAGAGAATAAATAAGTTTGGCATGTAGAGGGTAAAATCAGGCTGCTCCTTGGATGCAAGGATTTTGAAACTCTGTCTGACATGCTTTGATTATGTTGCTAGGAGGGGCCAGTGTTTAGAGAGGGACATCATGCTTAGAAAGGTGGAGGGACAGCGCAAGAGAGGAAGACCCTGAATGACATGAATTTACTCAGTGATTGTGGTAATGGGGGTAGATGTATTGGAGACAATGGAATTAGCTCAAGATAGAGCAGGGTCCAGAGCTGTTGTACACAGGGTTGCTATGAGTCAGAGGCAATTAAACAGCACACAACAACAACATTCTGACCATGTTATTCTGAAAGTTTTTCAAGTCAGGACAGTTTATTCTGTATTCTATTGTGAGTGTAGTTGGAGAAGTAATTTCCTAATCAGTTTGCAATCTTTCTAGAAATGACTACCTGTAATTCTATAAACCCTCAACACAGGTAATAAAATTCTTTACAAAAAGGTTCTTTCCCCCTGCCCCGTAATAATCTAGCTAGGCTTGATATTTAATTAAGGATAGACTTTCCATTCTCACAGTCAGAACAACATGAGTCAAGAGCTTTCTATGAATTCATTTGTCTCAATGATGTGATCACTTAGTAGTTCTAGGGAAGAGACCACAACATCCTCTGATAGTCTACTTGCTCAGGAGTTGAGATGCCAAACAAAAGGCAGATCAGGAGAATCCACCAACTGCTTTTACAGAGAAAGCTATCTAATCTCCTCCTTGCAATTTACTGCTCCTG
>NW_006399794.1:10724817-10725961 GCF_000299155.1 Elephantulus edwardii
AAAAAAAAAATCCTTTCATGATCTGTAAGACATTACATTATAAGAATCTGTGACTAAACTGTTCTCTCCCTCATCTGTTTCAATGCAGTATACATAATTTATCCAATGTGATTGGATATTATGGTTATGACAAGAGTCCAGAATGCAGGTTGCATAGTGGAGTGTACTGGGGGTTGGGATTGTATACCAATGAAGAAATTTTTCTTTTACTTTTCAAACAGAAGAGTGAACTGGGGAGAGGGGTGTGCAGAGAGAAAAATGCAAAAATGAATGAATGAAAATCTGAAATCTCTGTAAACGTCAATTAAAATTCATAAAATAAAATTTTAAAAATATTGTATCTAAGAAAGTTTTCCTCAATCTAAGGCCATAAAGAATTTCTCTTCAAAGTTTTATGATTTTAATGTTTTTCAATTTGCACTATACTTAGTTTTGAGCTATTTATAATATATATTACAGATCATAGATCATAGTTCCTGTTTTAACATACAATGTTTTACTAATTTCAGGATAATCAGGCAAAAAGACTACTCATATTTAATGCATTTCCATAGAATTTAGTTGGAATCAATTGCTGAAGCCTGTGTCTTTTTTCTAGAAAAAAAAATAATCTGTGACTAGATATTTCTTTGCTGTCACAATTTTCTCATATGTTGCAGCTATAATAAAACTATTTTTTGTTTAAAATAAAATTATGTGTTTTCATACCCCTGTTCATATTTTTCCCTCTGTGTGAAAGTACTACACAAATTCTTCTATATTTTTCTATTTTGGTGGTGTCTTTACCTGACTTTGGTATCAAGGATATATTTGCTTCATAAAATAAGTCTGGGAGAATTCCATCTTTTTCTATTTTCTGAAATAGCTTATGTAAAATCGGTGACAGTTCTCTGAATGCTTGATAAAATTCACTTGTAAAACCATCTGGTTTAGGGGTTTTTTTTGGTTGGAAATTGTTTTATCTCCTTTCCAATTTCTTCTTTTATAATGGGTCTATTCAGGTGTTCAATTTTGGTTTGTGTTGGTTTAGGTAGGTTGTGAACTTTTAAGGACTTTTTTCTTTCCTCTAGGTTTTCTTATTTGTTTCAGTATAGCTTTCATAATGTTCCAATGTTAAAAAGGGAAACCACAGATTGGGAAAAAA
>NW_006399794.1:10728561-10738817 GCF_000299155.1 Elephantulus edwardii
TGTATATATCTGAATGA
Organism: Elephantulus edwardii; assembly: GCF_000299155.1. Classification (NCBI taxonomy): domain Eukaryota; kingdom Metazoa; phylum Chordata; class Mammalia; order Macroscelidea; family Macroscelididae; genus Elephantulus; species Elephantulus edwardii. The sequence goes on from NW_006399794.1 coordinate 10,728,579, forward strand.
TAGTGGTATTCACTGGGCTTCCTTGTAAGCGTATGGATATAATCCTGTTACTCTAAAGTAGTAAGAATATAAAAATTTAACATAACAGCAAACAACAAATGCTGGCGAGGTTGTGGAGAAACTGAAACTGATATTCACTATTGGTGGGAGTATAAAATGGTGAAACCACTATGGAAGGCTGTATGGTGCTTTCTCAAAAAGTTACAAATAGAAATACCATTTGACCCAGCAATTCCACTACTGGGAATATACCCTAAAGAGACCATAACCACCACACAAACAGATACATGCACAACTATGTTTATTCTGGCTTTGTTCACAATAGCAAAGAGTTAGAAACAACCTAAGTGTCCATCAACAAATGAATGGATAGAGAAGCTGTGGTATATTCACACAATAGAATACTATGCTGGATTGAAAAACAAGGAACTCATAAAATACTACATAAAATAGATGACCTTGGAGGAAATTATGCTGAATGAAATATCTCAGTCACAAAAAGACAAATACTGCATAATGCCACTGTTATAAAAGAGGACTGACACAGGTGCTGGGGAGACACTGAGAGGGGATAAATAATGTATACTGCATTGAAACATGATGGTGAGAACTACTTAAAAGGGATATTTGAGTATATGTTATTGTTATGATAGGAGTCCAGAATGAAGGTAGCATAATGGAGTGGACTTGGGGGAAGGGATTGAATAAAAATGAAAGAATTTTTTCTTTTACTTTTTAAAGAGTAAAGCTAATTAGGGGGAGGGGTGGGTAGGGAGAAAAGTGCAACAATGAATACATGGAAATCCAAAGTCTCTGTAAACTTTCATTGAAATAAAATAAAAAAATTCATCTCAAATCTATTTTCTTTTTCCTCCTTAATTTTAGTTTTGTGTTGGTTTGCATATAAAGTTCATATACATTCTGTTGCACATTATTCTTCATTCACATTGTATTTCATGCAGTCATTCTGATTTACGATATTTTATAAAATTAACTACCATTGAATGCCCTGTCTTTCTGGATCCCCACCAGATCTTTCCCATTTCCTTTACACACATCTCCACCTTCCACCCATCACATTGGATCTCTTATTCATCAATGTAGTCTCATTTTAAGTAGCACTTCCTCTGGGAAGTTTACTTCTCCCTTTTCTCTAGGGAGCTTCTGTGTACTCACAATAGGAAATTATCACTGGTCTAGTAATGATAGCATTTTGGTAATATATAGTAAATATTTTGCTTCTGATTCCTACTGCATCTTCACATTCCGAGAATACAAACAATTGTCTGACAATAAAATAATATTGGCAATGATTTGAATGTAAATAAAGTGATTTTAAGACAAGAAATCAAATGGTTTTATTCACTGTAGTCAACATTCTGAAATTCCTCTGGATCATTTTATATAAACAAATATACAATTGAAAGCTGTAAAGCTTTAGAACCAAACAAGACACCCAAGAAACATTGGTATGCCCTTGACCTTTGAGGCAGGCAATTGGATGACCATGCACAGGTTTTATAACCCTGAATCCATCAAGTTTGAGGTTCACAGAGTCAAATCTTGGCATCCAGATGTTTCTCACATTTGAGTTTCCCATTTTCCTCTCTAGGGAAGCACTTGAGAAGCCAGAGGACACTGGCTGAGTTGCTTGTGCTCTAGAAGAGCAAAGGAGGGGGACTAAGTAGTCTGTTGGGTGTCTGGAGAAATAAAACTCTGGGGAGGTGACTTCGACATACAAGGCCTCTTGAAAAGATATTGAAATAGAAACATCTCTACTGATTCTATAAATAAAACATATGCCCCCATTGTCACAATGTATCTGTGGGGTGGAACAGTGCCAAATGACCTTTCTCCCATCTCACTTCAGATACAGACAAAGAAAGAAAACAGGAAGATTTTCCAAGAGACTGCAGAGATGGACAGATACCAGTTAAGGTAGGCAGTAGATACAGTCCACAGTTCTCTTCAGCAGATGTATTCTAAACAGTGTTTTATTTGGTTTTCTAATTTGAGGCTATTGGATATATAGAAGACTAACTGTCAGTATCCTGAATTTAATATGACTTTATGTGCTCTTACTCACTTACCATGGACAAACTTGATTTATAGCTTTTCTTAGTTATAAATAATACACTTTGAAACAGAATAGTTGTGTTTTGTTTACCTTTTCTCTTTAAAGCACTCTCTTGGTTTTTTTTTAATTCATGAATTCTTACACATAGGATTCCCTATGAAAAAAGTCTGAAGTCCTAGAGATGTCCTAGCATGAGACATCTCTTTCTCTAGAATGTATGTGAACTATATATCCCTATCCAAATAAGGAATGACTGGAGTATGCATAGTAAAGAAAGTAAATGTGGGGGGATAAGGAATCATATGGTCTTCTCTACTTATTTGCTTGGACTGAATTCACTATGTTCTTTTATTCTCAGATCTTTTGCATTTTTGCATTGCTCAACCACCAAAGTACTCTCTGCCTTTTATTATCTTTTTCCTAAAACACATGAAGCCAAAATATTCTCTTAAATTTAATACCCTGGGCTATTTCTATGTAAATATGTTTATATAGAAGGGCATTATTAAATTATCTAGAAATCCTACTTCTTAATAAAAATACCATCACTTGAAAATTAGCTTAGTAGACTACCTAAAAAAGAAGCCAGGAATGGGATTCTGATTTTTGTTACATGTGTCAGCATCAAGGAATGTTTTGAGAACTCTATGGGCAATCATTTGCATAAAATATCATGGTGGCGTTGATCTCAACTATAAACTGCTGGTCAGTATTATGAGCTTCTCTTCAAAACTTGGACTATGCTTATTAAACTCCTGTGAAAGAAATCATAGTACAATGGCAGCTATGTTTCGTGTGCTTAGCAATTTGTACTGAGTCCTAATAATAAAGTTTCTGTCCCCAGATGACATCAAGTAATGATATTTGATAAGCAGTTCAAACTCACCAGATGCTCCTCGGGAGAAACCTAAAAAACCCCAAAAACTAAAAAAATAAGGCCTCAGAAATCTAATAGAGGATCACCGTGAGTTTGAATCAACTCAGACAGTGAGTTGCGCTTTGTTTCTTTAATTTTTACATGTTAAGTCTACCCAAATGTCATCAAGTTCAGACTTGAGAAAGTCGCTTAAAAATTTATGTTCTATATTGTAAGCTACTATTAATTCTAGTAACACAACTGGCTTAACTCCATGTTAATACATAGTTCTTTTGCTCTTTATGTAATTTTATTAATGTTGTTGTGTACCATTGAGTCAGAACTGACTCTGATCCATAGCTGACCCTCCAAGCATATTTTCAGAGGCAGCTAATCATACAAGAGGAGATTGCCCACCCTTCTCCCGTGGAGTGGCTTGTGTCCTCCAACCGCTTGCCTGTGGGATTGCAGTGCAGCTTTTGCTACTAGGCTACCCGAGCTCCCTAATTTTATTAATTGTTGATTGCCTTCAAGTCGAGCATGACTCATAGCAACCCTGTCAACAAAAGGCCTGAAACCCCTCTATAACTATCAACATTTACCAAAGTTCATAGTTTCTGGAGGCATATTGTATAAGAAGTGGATGCTACTCCTGCTTCCAATTTTTTAAGTTATTGATAATTAAACCTTATATGGCAATTATCTTTTAATGGACGATTTGTTATATAGTGTAGTATAGCTATTAAGTATATAGTCTATGTAGGAAGCATAATTTTAGTAGTCCGTGACTTTATGACAATATTCAGTCCCCCTAGAAACTCATATAACTGTTCTGTTTAAATATCATAATCGTCTCTTAATCTTCTCAAGTAATTGTACTATTTCTTTATTGTAAAAGGTTAAAAGATATGATCATTTTTAAGCATTCTCAGAGCTTTCACAAATCCAACATGTCTTGCTATTTTTATAAGCCAAACCTGGCTATATAAAGGAATGCAGTCCCCTTATTTCTCATTTTCTTTCTGTTAATAAAAAGAATACATATGCCATTTTTTAAATCTTAAATTGTATTACCAACTTCTGAGAAGACTAATTTTCACTGAGAAGCAGATGATAAAATATCAGTTTTACAGCGTACAAGTTTCTCTCTAGTCTGGAAATCTAGCTAGTCATTCATAAATTTTTCTTAAATGAATTCAGGGCTTTGTCTTTCTGTCATTTTACCCTAAAAATTTTCTTGTTACTTGTCATTGTTGCTAGTAGCTGAGTTAATTCCAACAAATGGCATCACTCAAAATATTTTTATGGCTATTTTTTATTTATTTTTGTATTGATAATTGTGTAAATATTTACAAACCATTGGTTTTCTGTTTAACCATCCATATAAATTTTGCTGTAATATTAATTACCATGCCCACAATGAAATCATATTTCACCCACCACCTCTCTTTGATTCTAACTTCCATTGATCCTTTCATCTTACCTGCTTATTAGGTGCCATTGAATTAGTCCAGACTCAGTGATAATATGTATAATCTACCTAGTCTTACATACACTAAATCATAATCTATGTTGTCCTCAAACTGTTGAACTAGTCCATCTTGTTAAGTGTTTTCCTCTTCTTTGCTGACTATCTTCTTTTCAAAATATGATATTCTTTTCCAAGGAGTGACAGTCTTATCTAGGAATATCAGAATATTTCTCATTGCCTATTTGTTATAACACATTAGGAGTTAAATTTTGGAAAAAAAGTAGAAGGTTAAGTGGAGGCTTAAAAGAAGAAATCTTAGCTTTTAATTCTGTCAAGTTAATTTGAAAAGGGTAAGATAAAAAAATTAAACATTATGGGAAAATTGAAATATAAAGAAAGAAATTCTGAAGAGATTTGAAAGAAAGAGAAAATCAAACAAGTACATAAGTAGAAGGTATCTGGAATGCTATGAAATGCATGGAGCACTGCTTCTCAAACATTTCTGTGTAATTAATCACCTCAGGATTATGTAAAAATTAAAATCTTAAAAAATTAAAGATCTTGATAATATCTGAAATGGAGCCACACATTTTCATATTTAACAAATTCATATGCTAATTAAATGTTTCTGGGTTGTGATCTATGCTTATGATAGCCAGACTCTGGATATGTGGCAACTGTTCAAGTGGAAATGAAAAAAACAGAGCTGGAAATTCTGTTATTTGTTAAAGTCCGTAAGAAGCTAGAATTCCATGTCAAAATGAGCTAATGAAAATGAAGAGCATATCTCTACCATTATTATGAAATATAAAATGAAAGTAAAATGTTCAGTCCTATTTTATAACAGCAGTGTTATGCAGTACTTGTCCTTCTGTGACTGAGATATTTCACACAGCACATTGTCTTGCAGACTCACACGTATTGTGTAGTGTTTTACCAGTTCATTTTTTTCTAAAGTTATGTAATATTTCATTGTGTGAATGTACCAGAGTTTTTCTATCCATTAATTTATTGAGGGGCCCTTTGCTATTGTGCATAACACAGCCATAAACGTGGATGAGCATACATCTGTTAGAGTCATGGTTCTGGTTTTTTTTACAGTATATTCTTAGTAGTACAATTGCTAGGTAAAATGGTATTTCTATTTCCAACTTTTTGAGAAAGTGCCAGACTGCCTTCTATAGCAGTTGTACTATTACATTCCCACCAGCACTGAATAACAGTTCCAAGCACTCCGCAACCTCGCCAGTATTTGTTATTTGCTAACCTTTTTAACAACAATTTTGCTATTGTTACTAGGGTAAAGTGATTATCTATTAGTTGTTATGATTTACATTTCTCAAATAGCTTAGGATTTTAAATATTTCTTCACTTATCTGTTTGCCATCTGAATTTCTACTTTGGAGAAGTGCCTATTCACATCTTATGCCCGTTTTACCATTAGGTTGTTTAACTTTTTCTTGTTGAGGTCCTATCAAGGCTATTGTTAATTTAATTTCTTTACTTCAATTTGTTGTTAGCACTGTACTGTAGAATATTTTTAGCATATACACAGAAAGCAAAGCCTGCACATAGAGTGTTATAAAATGAATCACCATTGATCCCTGAATGTGTGAAACACAGTGTGAATGGACAAATGTGTGAACTAAAATGTAGAGAAACAAAACAAAATCTGTACAAATATTACATGCAAACCAATATACAATAAAATAATCATTAAAAATTTATGAAGTGGAGTCTGATTTTTTTAAGTGACATGTATTTTTAAATAACCTAATATTTCATCTAATAATAGAAAAAGCAAACAAGAATCATCATGTTTTTCTTCTTTCACAAAGCCTAAAAACCTCTCTTCTTCTTTTGCAGGTGAATATAAGTTGAATTCTACTCATCCTCTGAATTCATTGCCTCCGACTATGAAGATTCTAAGTGGGATGGCCATGATATCTTCACACAGAAAGAATGAGTTATTGGGTCCATAGTTTCTAGAAAGCTGTTCTCTACCTGTGGGCCCACTATGTGGACCAATATAAGTGCTGCCCCCTTTTTGTTGACTGGCTTCCCAGGTCTGGAGGCATTTCATCAATGGATCTCTATCCCCTTCTTTGCAGTCTACTTATCTGTGCTTCTTGGCAACGGAACCCTCCTTTACCTCATTAAAGAGGACCACAGTCTACATGAACCCATGTACTATTTTCTGGCCATGCTGGCAACCACGGACCTCATGGTGACACTGACCACCATGCCAACTGTAATGGGCATATTATGGATGAATTACAGAAAGATAAATCATGGTGCGTGCTTCTTGCAAACCTATTTTATCCACTCTCTTTCCATTGTAGAATCCGGTATCTTACTGGTTATGGCCTATGACCGTTTTATTGCTATACGGAATCCCTTGAGATACACATCTATTCTCACCAACACTTGGCTAGTAAAGTTAGGTGTAGGGGTTTTTATGAGGGGATTTGTATCCATAATACCTTTAATCATTCGTCTTTTCTCATTTTCGTATTGCCGCTCTCATATTCTCTCCCATGCTTTCTGTCTTCACCAAGAAGTCATGAAACTGGCTTGTGCTGATATCACCTTCAACAGGATTTACCCTGTAATTCTTGTCTCTTTAACATTCTTCCTAGATGCTCTGATAATTCTCTTCTCCTATATTCTAATTCTTAAAACTGTCATGGGCATTGCCTCTGGTGAAGAGCGAGCCAAGGCCCTCAATACCTGCATCTCCCACATTGGTTGTGTTCTCATCTTCTATGTTACCGTGATTGGTCTGTCATTTATTCACCGGTTTGGGAGGAATGTGCCGCATGCAGTCCACATTATCATGAGCTATGTCTACTTTCTCTTCCCTCCCTTAATGAACCCTATCATCTATAGCATCAAGACGAAGCAAATTCAAAATGGTATTATCCGCCTTTTGTCCAAACACAGAAGTTAAATATCAAGGCTGGTAATTATCCTTGGGAGATGGTAAATGTATGGATTTCTCTGAATAAAGAGCCAAAGACTTCCACTTTCTCAAAACCTTCCATGGCAGTTTCCATATTTTTAAATGGGACAACAGTACTTATTACCCTTTATACTATAGTATGTTGAACCCTCAGATTTATCATTAGTTAGCTCATGAACTAGTTTACTTCTCTTCATCCTATTTTTCACCCTCTAAATATGAAGTAGAGGACATAAACATTTTAGGTATATGAAAATTTGAAGTTTATACTGATATATGTATATACTCATTGTCCCATAAGAGAGATTTATTTCTCATCATCTCATTATTCCATAAGGTATAATTCTTCTCTGAATTTTCTTAAACACTTGTTAAATATTTTTTCTCGTGTGCTATGTGCATTATGCATAATTTAGAGTTTTTAAAATTTGTCTTCCAAATACAAATTAAAACTTTACTATAAATTATATACATATATTTATCTACTGAGATTCTTTCTTTTTGCTAATTTTTGTCAACATTTTTTATGGTTTGGGTTAGAGATTAGCAAACAAATTAGAATATTAGTTTCTTATTCATAATTGACATCCATCCATTCTGTTTTATGGCTTAAGTTGCAATCCCCTCAGTGTAAGAGCCATCCTCCTACTTCCTCCCTTGATTCCTAATTTCCATTTAAATTTCTTTCTCACCCTTTCATGTTTTTTGAACTTTGTTTCTGAGTGAATACTGCCCATTTGGCTTTGTGTGGTGTATTGTTCTGAAAAAATACATTTTTCAAGCTTATTATGGTTCCCTGTCTATTGTTTGGCTGAAATGTTACTGGGTGTGGGCTCAGTCTGGATTAGAAAGGTTTCTAAAGGGCATATTCTCTGTCTTCATCAGTCCTTATCAGTCCAGGAAATGATAATTTTTATGATTTTGGATTATATGCTAAATTCTTCTCTCACTACATAAAAAAAAAAACAACCCACCTCTTGTGACCCTGATAAGAGTAGTTAGTAGTGGTAGTCAGGTATCACCTAGTTCTGATCTCAAATAATAGATACTGTGGTTGATGTGAACTATTTGTCCTTAAACTGTTTCTTGAAGATTGGTTTTCTTGAGTCTTCGCTTCAGATGATTCAAGACCAATAGTTATATCAGAGAGAACCACTTGAAAGTTTTAAGACCCCAGTCAACAATGAGCCCAGTCCACAGTCTCAACAATGTATAAAGTAGAACATACCAATTGATTTAGTTGTCCCCTTGAAGTTATTCTCTTAAGTCATCAAGCCCAGTGATTTAATCCTTTGAGGTATTTAGTTATTACTGAGAAGTAATCATTGCCTATTGTGTGTTTTACCATGTACATGTGTCATTTGAAGCACATACAAATATTCATTTAAAAATAGCCTATGTCAACCCTATGTGTGTTTGTGGATGTAATCCCATATACTCATAATCATCTACTCATTTGTATGTCTTATACCTGTATCCACTTGTAAATTATTGTCTCTTATTACTGTTAATTAGAGGATTGTGTATAATTATTGTTGCTTTTTACTATTGCGAACCTTCAGGTATTTTCCTTTGCTAGATGATGTTGTGTTGATTTATTTTTCCTCATTGTATATTGCTTTTCCCCTCAACTAAGTTAAGTCTATGCTCTTGATAGTTGTTTTTCCTCTTTCCTTTTCACTTCCTTGGTGAACTTTAATATTTATTCTGCTGAGATTCCAGAACTATTTGATAAAGTTTTCTCCAATCAGAAGTTTATTTACTCATTTTCTTTAATTTTTGCATGATTTCTTTATCCAGATCTCATTCTGTGATAGATTAAAATTTAATTACGTGTAAGGTGTTCAAGTCATTTCTTATTGTGCTCATTTTTATGGTCATTGTTGTGTACTGTCATCAATTCAATTTTTTTTTTTTTAGTTAGAGGTAGGAATGATACTAAGCAACATTTACCTAATGGCAAGGATGTAGACATAAACTTGAAAAGTTCAGTCTAGAGTTCTCAGCTGATACTCTTGAAAGGAGAGTAAAGAACTTGTCCAGAAGAACTGGTAAGGTTTAAATATAGAATCTCCAAAAGTGCTTTAATAAATTTTCATCACCTTCACTTCCCTATGCTAAATTTCTGCCTATATCACAATTTTCACATGTCTCTCTCTGTTGATAAGCTGCTGTTACTTTAATGATAATTTGATCCTTAAGGAGAAAATAGGACATGATTTCTAAATAAACGATGTTATAATTTAGGCAATTCATGAGACCTTTTCATTTGAATTGAGACAGGGCTAATGTGTCAGGAGTATGTAAAGAAAATGAATTTATTATTATGGTAAAAACGTACATAACATCTATATTTTGTAGTTTTATCTTTAGACAGAAATATTAAAACTAAAGGTTTGCATAAGCAAAATATTTCTTCTGATACCTTCTGTATGAAGTTCTGTATTGCAAAGATAGAAAAAGAAAACTTCTTATCTACTCACTACCATTCAACTTTTTATCCACCATTATATAGAAACAGGTTATTACATAATTTCTGTAAGCTGTTAATTTTATACTCTTTTCTTGATTTCCAGTGTACTATTCATACTGTAGGCAAAGTGACCTTTAAACAATGATTTTCTTGTCCTAAACCAAAACCAAACTCACTAACATCAAGTTAATCCTATGTTCAAGAATGTTTTAACTATCACTTCCAGTCTGAAACTGATCACGCAAGCATTTAAGACATATTAATTGTTGTCAGTGATTGTTGTTGTTGTTATGTGCCGTCAAGTCGCTTGCGACTCATAGCGACCCTATGTACAACAGCCCGAAACTCCGCTCTGTCCTGTGCCAATCGCACTGTCTCTGACACTCCCATCCCAATTATC
>NW_006399794.1:10738917-10740546 GCF_000299155.1 Elephantulus edwardii
CCCCCCCCCTTTTACTATTAAAACTATTATCCCAAGTTGTTGTTATTGTTGTTGTTTGGGTGAGAGTTTAGCAAACAAATTAGCATGTTAATTCTTATTGACAGTTGACATCCATTTCGTTTTGTGACAGAACTTGCAATTCCCTCTGTGTAACAGCATTCTTTCTCTATCCTCCCTGGTTTCCCAATTTCTATTCATCTTTCTCTCTAGGTCTTTTCTGTCTTCTGAACTTTGTTTATGGCCTTGTATGGTTTAACGTTCTGAGAAATACATTTTTAATGCATGCTCTTGTTCTCTGTTGTTTGACTGAAGAGAAATTTCTGTGGAGGGGCTCAGTTCCAGATTTGAAGAGTTTCTAAAGGACATAGTCTCAGAGTCTTCATCAGTCTTTATGAGACCATTAAATATGATTCTTTTCATGACTTTGAATTTTGTTCTAAATTTCCATACCACCCTGTGGGAAAACTCTTGCGATTCTGATCAGAATAGTTAGTAGTGGTAGTAAGCACCACCTACTTCTGGTCTCAATGTAGAGGAGACAGTGATTTTAAAGCTCTGTTAGCCTTTTGGATCAATTATTTACTTTATCTTTTCTTTTCTTGTCTTTGATCCAAAGGAGGACTGAACAATAGTTTTAATTTAGACCACCTGTTGAAAGTTTTATGAGCCCAGTCACCACTTACTAAATATGAATAGAACGTTGTAGATCATGGCATGACAATTGACCTGTAAGTCTTCCTAAAGCTATGGTGCTAAATCTCCAAATTCAGTAACTTAATCCCTCAAGGTGTTTGCTATGACTAAGAAGTATTCATGACTTTGCTTCCTGTATGCTTTACTATATACATGAATCTATTAGCAGCACATACAAATATGCATGCAGAAATAGTCTGCCAATGCTATGTATGTTTGTGTGTGCAATCCATATATTATTGTACATCTGTTCCTCTTGCAAAGACACATGTAATATCCACTTAATTATTATTTTGGAGTACTTGTTATTTCAGAATTATATTTAATTATCATTAGTGTATTTTACAACAAGTATCTTCCTTTGTTTGATCATGTTGTATTGATTTTCATCTCATTATATATTGCCTTTCCCTTCACTCAAGATAATACATGTCTATATTCTAGTTACTGGTTTTCATTCGCTCCCTTTTCCATCACTAATAAACAACAAAAAGTGTTCTGTTGAGATTCTGGGGCCTAAAAACAAAGGTTCTCCAATACCAGGTTTATTTATATATTTTCTTATTTTTTTACTTAATTTTTATCTATAACTCATGGGATGGTAAGTTATTATTTGATGTAAGGAATTTAAAGCATTCTTCATTATACTCAATTTTGTTGTTGTGCACTTAAATCCATTCAGTAAATTTTTAGAGCAATATTTTAGAATTATGCTAAGCAATATTTCACTAATGGGAAGAAAATAGACATCAAGTTGTGCAATTCATTATTGAGGTTTCCTCGTTGGCTTTTATTTTCTAAAGGAGAATTAGGACCCAGTATTTGCTTGGCTCCACAGCCAACACTCTTGTCACCAGTAGCCAGGAAATTAAAAGGCATGTTGCCATGGGAAACTCTGCTGTTAGGGACCTCTCCAAAGTACTGAAGAGCAATGGT
>NW_006399794.1:10740646-10742180 GCF_000299155.1 Elephantulus edwardii
ACCTCCTTTGACTTTTCTGTTATCTAAATGTGTTCTGTTGTACATAGCGTTTTCAGAGGCCTGCTATAAAAGCTCAGTAGCTAGACCATGCAGCTTTGGTAATAGAAGTTACATCAGAGATCACATAATAGAATTTTGCAAGACTAATGACATTCATTGCAAATATTTTTGTTCAACAACATGAATTATGACTCAACATATAGACTTCATGGGTGGAATACATAGGAATCAAGTTGACTACTTCTATGGAAAAAATATTGAAAAGTTCAATATCATTAGTCATAACAAGGCCAAGTGTTGACTGTGGAATAGAACATTGATTACTCATATACAAAATCAAGGTGAAGCTGATGGAAATTAAAATAAGTATACAATAGTCAAATGATACAGTGCATAAATTCCAATGGGTCGAAATAATCTCAAGACTAGGTTATTTATGACAGGAACATATATTTATCTATGTATGTATGTATGTATGTATCTATCTATCTATCTCCATCCACACATCTTTATTTCAAGGAGCTCTGGTGACTTGGTATTTCCAACCCAAAGGTACAGGATTAAAATCCTCTAGCTGCTCTGTAGTAGAAATCTGGATTATCTCCTCTCATTTTATTTACTGTCTCTGAAAACCTGGTAGATGGTTAGTTATGAGATAGTACACATCTGATGGTACATAAGAACAATACAGTTATTGAAATATTATTCATATTAGCAAAGAATGGAAACATTCCAAGTGATCTTTAACAAATGAATCTATAATGAAACTGTGGTACATGAACTCAATGGAAAATTATGTGGCATTGGGAAACAATGAAGAACTTGCAAAATACCATACAGCATGATTACATCTAGAGGATATTATGCTTAAGTCAGTTACCAATGGATAAATACTGTTACCACTAAGACAACTATTATAAAAATAGAATCATTATGGGAAGGTAAATAATGAATGGATACATAATGAACACTTTGTTGGAACAGGTGAAGAGAAGATCAATGTGAAATGACTGAATGATTCTACATTTGTGCACTGCAGTTAACAGTATGGAACAGAATATGTATCACTGGTCTAAAAACAGAAGCTAAAAAGGATGTACATACAGAAACAATTGTGGAGGGTTGACAGGGATGGGAGAGGTGGGAAAGAGGAGCAGAAATTTCTATACTAATTACTATAAGAATATTGCAAGAACTTGATGATGTATTATAATAAATGAAACTGATCAGCTATAATGAATATAAAATAAAATGTATGTTAATGATTGAATGAAAACCAATTTATAAAATAGTACATTGATGAACTTGAGGGAATGGATAAGATAACTTCAGGGACACCAAAGTCATTGTCCACAAAAACAGTGCTCGACATCCTAATTTGGTAAGTAGTGTCTGGCCTCATAAAAACCTTTAAGCAACCATCTAAGGAGTAACTACTGATTTTTCTCTTTCCAGAGCAAAGAAAAATGAGACCAAGCAAAAGCATATAGAAAAAAATAATGTCACCAAATTTTTAAGGCAAGTAGATGGGCAA
>NW_006399794.1:10750320-10756662 GCF_000299155.1 Elephantulus edwardii
CCCTTGACCTTTGAGGCAGGCAATTGGATGACCATGCACAGGTTTTATAACCCTGAATCCATCAAGTTTGAGGTTCACAGAGTCAAATCTTGGCATCCAGATGTTTCTCACATTTGAGTTTCCCATTTTCCTCTCTAGGGAAGCACTTGAGAAGCCGGAGGACACTGGCTGAGTTGCTTGTGCTCTGGAAGAGCAGAGGAGGGGGACCAAGTAGTCAGGTGTCTGGAGAACTGAAACTCTGGGGAGGTGAGTTCGACATACAAGGCCTCTGGAACAGATTTTGATGCAGAAACATCTCTACTGATTCTATAAATAAAACATATGCCCCCATTTGACAATGTATCTGTGGGGTGGATCTTTGCCAGATGCAACAATATGAAATGACCTTTCTCCCATCTCACTTCAGATACAGACAAGGAGAGAAAACATGAAGATTTTCCAAGAGACTGCAAAGATGGACAGATACCAGCTAAGGTAGGCAGTAGATACAGTCCACAGTTCTCTTCAGCAGATGTATTCTAAACAGTGTTTTATTTGGTTTTCTAATTTGAGGCTATTGAATATATAGAAGACTAACTGTTAGTATCCTGAATTAAATATGACTTTATGTGCTCTTACTCACTTACCATGGACAAACTTTATTTATAGCTTTCCTTAGTTATAAGCAACACACTTTGAAACAGAATAATTGTGTTTTGTTTACCTTTTTTCTGTAAAGCACTCTCTTACTTTTTTCATTTAAATTCATGAATTCTTACACATAGGATTCCCTATGAAAGAAGCCTGAAGTCCTAGAAATGTCCTAGTATGAGACATCTCTTTGTCTAGAATGTTTGTGAACTATATATCCCTATCGAAATAAGGAATGACTAGAGTATGTATAGTAAAGAAAGTAAATGAGGGGGATAAGGAATCATATGGTCTTCTCTACTTATTTGCTTGGACTGAATACTGAATTCATTATGTTCTTTTATTCTCAGATCTTTTATATTTTTGCATTGCTCAACCATGAAAGTACTCTCTGCATTTTATTATCATTTTCCTAAAACCCATGGAGCCATAATATTCTCTTAAATTTAATACCCTGGGCTATTTCTATGTAGATATGTTTATATAGAAGGGCATTATTAAACTATCTAGAAATCCTACTTCTTAATAAAATTACCGTCACTTGAAAATTAGCTTAGCATACTACCTAAAAAAGAAGCCAGGAATGGGATTCTGATTTTTGTTACATGTGTCAGCATCAAGGAATGTTTTGAGAACTTTATAAGCAATCTTTTGCATAAAATATCATGGTGGCGTTGATCTCAACTATAAACTGCTGGTCAGTATTATGAGCTTCTCTTCAAAACTTGGACTGTGCTTATTAAACTCCTATGAAAGAAATCATAGTACAATGGCAGCTATGTTTTATGTGCTTAGCAATTTGTGCTGAGTCCTAAGAATAAAGTTTCTGTCCCCAGATGACATCAAGTAATGATATTTGATAAGCAGTTCAAATTCACCAGCTGCTCCTTGGAAGAAACCTGAGACAGTATAATTTCACTAAAACATAAGGCCTAAAAAAACCTCCAAAACTAAAAACATAAGGCCTCAGAAATCCAATTGAGGATCACCGTCAGTTTGAATCAGCTCACAGGTAGTAGGTTGTGCTTTGTTTCTTTGTTTAATTTTTATATATGAAGTCTACCCTAATATCATCAAGTTAAGACTTTAGAAAATCACTTAAAAGTTTATGTTCTATATTGTAAGCTACTATTAATTTTAGTAGCACAACTGGCTTAACTCCATATTAATATCATAGTTCTTGTGCTCCTTAAGTAATTTTAATAATGTTGTGGTTGTGTACCATTGCGTCAGAACCAACCCACAGCTGACCCTCTAAGTAGGTTTTCAGAGGCAGTTAATCATATAGGAGGAGATTTCCCGCCCTTCTCCTGTGGAGTGGCTGGTGTCCTCCAACCGCTTGCCTGTGGGATTGCAGTGCAGCTTCTTGCCACTAGGCCACCAGAGCTCCCTAATTTTATTAATTGTTGTTGATTACCTTCAAGTCGAGCATGACTGATAGCAACCCTATGAACAAAAGGCCTGAAACCCCTCTAAGACTATCAACATTTATTTACCAAAGTTCATAGAGTTTCTGGAGTCATGTTGTTTAGGAAGTGGATGCTACTCCTGCTTCCAATATTTAAGAGTTCTTGATAATTAAACCTTATGTAGCAATTATCTTTTAATAGACTATTTGCTATATAGTGTAGTATAGCTATGAAGTATATAGTCTATGTAGGAAGCATAATTTTAGTACTCTGTGATTTTATAACAATATTCAGTCCCCCTAGAACTCATATAACTGTTCTGTTTAAATATCATAATCATCTCTTAATCTTCTCAAGTTATTGTATTATTTCTTTATTGTAAAAGGTTAAAAGATATGATCAGTTTTAAGCATCCTTAGAGTTTTCACAAATCCTGTATGTCTTACTATTTCTATGAGCCAAACCTGGCTATGTAAAGGAATGCAGTCCCCTTATTTCTCATTTTCTTTCTGTTAATAAAAAGAATACATATGCCATTTTTTAAATCTTAAATTGTAGTACCAACTTCTGAGAAGACTCTAATTTTCACTGAGAAGCAGATGATAAAATATCAGTTTTACAACTCACAAGTTTCCTTCTAGTCTGGAAATCTAGCTAGTCATTCAGAAATTTTTCTTAAATGAATACAGGGCTTTGTCTTTCTGCCATTTTACCCTAAGAATATTCTTGTTACTTGTCATTGTTGCTAGTAGCTGAGTTAATTCCAACAATTGGCATAGCTCAAAATATTTTTAAAGCTATTTTTTACGTATTTATTATTGATACTTGAGTGAATATTTACAAACCATTGGTTTTCTATTTAACCATCCATATACATTTTGCTGTGATATTAATTGCAATGCCCACAATGAAACCACACTTCACCCGCCACCTCTGTGATTCTAACTTCCATTAATCCTTTCATCCTACCTGCTTATTAGGTGCCATTGAATTAGTCCAGACTCAGTGATAATATGTATAATCTAGCTAGTCTTGCACTGAATCATAATCTATGCTCTACTCGAGCCAATTGTTCCAGCCATTGAGCTAATCCATCTTGTTGTTTTCCTCTTCTTTGATGACTATCTTCTTTTTGAAATATGATATTCTTTTCCAAGGACTGGCACCTTCCATTAACATGCTTAGCATCCTGAGTGCTCTTTGGAAGCAGGAATGATAAGGATTTGCCTCTCATACTTTGGACATGTTTACTAGGATGGGCTATTCCTTGAAAAAGGACATGATGCTGGGAAGGATGGAGGATTGGCGAAGGAGAAGAAAACCCTCAACCATGTGGATTGACACAGTGGTTGATACAATGGTCTCTTGTGTATTGGGAAGTGTGAGGATGTCGCAGGACAGAACAGGGTTCAGATCTTTTGTTCACAATGTTGCTAGAGCCATGCTTGACTTGACAGCACTTAACAACAACAGTAACTTTGCTACTAAGGATCACACTGACTCCACTTTTTCGAGGATAGATTTGTTTCCTCTTCTCACAGTCTATAGTTCATCAACACCATAATTAAAGGGCATTAATTGTTCTTTATTATTCCAAACTCACTACTCAGCTTTTGACATAGATGACTGAAAGAAAACACAGACTCGAATCACTGTGTCTGACCAGTTCAATCAGTATTACTGATTCTTTGCCAAGATGACAATTCAAAGGCATATATTCTTCAAATTCAAAGACATAGTTTTCTTTATTCATTGTCAAGCTCATATATGATTTAAAATAGCATGACTTTAGTCATGCAGCCCTTAGGTTTTAAACTGATATCTTTAGTCTTTAGCATTTTCCAGAGGCCTGAGGCAAAAATTTGTCCAGTGCAATACGTCCTTTGCTTCTTTGACTTCTGCTTCCAAGAGTGTTATTTGTAAAATCAGAAAACTTCAGTTTTTGTCCATTAATCATTATGTTACTTATTGGTCCTGTTTAAGATTGTTCATTTGTTTCTTTGTAGAATATCCATTAAAGTTACCAGTTTTTACTCTTTTCCAATAAATTCTTTAATTCTTTTTTACTTCCACCAAAGAAAGAAAGTTGTGTCATCTGCATAATGCATGTGGTTGAAGAGTCGCCCTTCATTCTTCTTCCCATGGCACAGCTTCTTAAAATTGGGGTGTATTTTGGGCAAAATAAAGATGCAGCTTGAGAAATGCTGAGTGTGCTCTTCTCTTTTCCATTTCCAGGATTTTGCACATTTCTTTGAAATATGTTGTTTTGTCTTTTTTACCCGGCTTTTTGTTGTTGTAGTTGAGCTTTCATGCTTCATCTTTCTCTTCTTTTTTTTAACAAGTTTCGGAGTATCTTCTAACACCCACTTGGCCTTTTTTAAATTTTCTGCCTTTTTAATGACATTTTACTTTCTTAGTTGATGTTCTTGATATCATCCTACAACTCACCTGGTTTGGTTATTTTGTTCAATGTATGAAATCTACTCTTGAAGTGGTTTTAAATTCAGGAAGGACATTCTCAAAAGAGTATTTTGGCTTATTGATTGGTTTTAATTTTCTTTAGCTACCATTTGAACTTGAATAGGTGTAATTAACGGTCTATGCCACAGTTAGGTCCTGGCCTTATTCTGACTGCTAATAATCACCATTGGTTTTCACACTTGCACTCTATTTGATTCCTGTGTTTCCCATTAGACAAAATGTGTGTAATCACGTGTGTGTGTGTGTGTGTGTGTATGCGTGTGTGTGTGTGAGAGAGAGAGAGAGTGTGTGTGTGTGTGTGTGTGTGTGTGTTTAAGAACTTTAAGATATCCAGAGAGTCAGTGGTAGTACAAAATTCTATCATGCAATCTCCAGTCACAAGGCATATGCCACTAATTTTCTACCTCCTTGAACTGCCTTTCTCTGGTGGCCTAGTGGCAAGAAGCTGAGATGCAACCCTAAAGACACATGGTTTGAGGACACCAGCTACTACTCCATGGTAAACAAAAAACACAATAACATAGACCAATTACCTATTTTCTGAACCTAAATTATTATTGCTGGGAATAGAATAATGATTGCAAAATAATAATTTAAATCCCTTTTTGGTGTAAATTACCTTTCATTTCAAAGGAATCCCAGCCTGGGAGATTTTTAGCTCAATTAGCACTAGTATCATGGATGTAGCTCAAAGTGTTTTTTCATATAAGCATTAATTTATTTGCAATTTATTCTGATCATGGTATACTTCTTAGGCTAGGTTCATTTTAAGAAGTATGGAAAAATTTCACTAGTCATTGTTGAGCTCTTTTTTAATGCCCCTACATTTTTTGTTAAATACAATTGGAGCAGTAAATAATGGGATTTTTAAAATTTTTATATCTGTAGCTGCATTCAAGAGAGAAATAGTGATGATAAGTGGAAGTCTTATCTAGGAATATCAGAATATTTCTCATTGTCTATCTGTAATAACGTATTAGGAGTTAAATTTTGGAAAAAGTAGAAGGTTAAGTGGAGACATAAAAGAAGAAATATTAGCTTTTAATTCTCTCAAGTTAATTTGAAAAGGGTAAGATAAAAAAATTAAAAATTATGGGAAAATTGAAATATAGGGAAAGAAATTCTGAGGAGATTTGAAAGAAAAAGAAAATCAAACAAGTACATAAGTAGAAAGAATCTGGAATGCAATGACATGCATGGAGCACTGCTTCTCAAACATTTCTGTGTAACTAATAAACTCAGGATTATGTAAAAATTAAAATCTTAAATTTAAAATCTTTGTAATATCTGAGATGGAGCCCCACATTTCATATTTAATAAATTCATATGCTAATTAAATGTTTCTGGATCATGAGCTCTGCTTATGATAACCAGACTCTGTAGCAACTGTTCAAGTGGAAATGAAAATAGAGTTGGCAATTGTGTTATTTGTTAAAGTCCAAGAGAAGCTGGAATTTGATGTCAAAATGAGCTAAGAAAACTGAAAAGCCTATCTCTACCATTATTATGAAATATAAAATGAAAGTAAAATGTTCAGTCCTATTTTATAACAGCAGTGTTTTACAGTACTTGTCCTTCTCTGACTGAGATAATTCACACAGCCCTTTTGTCTTGCAGACTCACACGTATTTTGTAGTGTTTTACCAGTTCATATTTTTTCAAAGTTATGTAATATTTCATTATGTGTACGTACCAGAGTTTTCTATCCATTAATTTATTGAGGGGCCCTTTGCTATTGTGCATAACACAGCCATAAACGTGGATGAGCATACATCTGTTAGAGTCATGGTTCTGGTTTTTTTTACAGTATATTCTTAGTAGT
>NW_006399794.1:10756762-10762082 GCF_000299155.1 Elephantulus edwardii
TCCTGGCAGTCCATGGTACATTCAGTACTCTTCTCCAGCACCACAGCACAAAGGCATCAACTCTCTTCCTGTCCTCCCTAGTCATTGTCCAACTCTCTGATGCATAACAAGTGATTGCAAAGACCATGGCCTGTATCAGGGGCACCTTAGTCTCCAGAGAGACATATACATATGAAATAAATGTGGAGTGCAAGACTAAATTCTCACCACTGAGCCAATTGACAACACCATGTAGGATGGAGAAGAGATTGAGGTTGTTAACAATTACAGCTTGCTCGCCTCCACAATCAACACTCTTGGCACTAGTAGTCAGGAATACAAAAGAAGGATTGCCCTGGGAAAATCTGCTACCAGAGACCTCTCCAGAGTACTGAGAAGCAATGATGTTAGTCTAGAGACTAAAGTGTGCCTGATTCAGGCCATAGTCTTCCAAATCACTTGCTATGCATCAAGAGAGCTGGACAACGACTGAGGATGACAGAAGAATTGATGCCTTTGAGTGGTGGTGTTGCAGAAGAGTCTTCAACAAGTCAGACTGGTTTGTTCTTTTGGCAGTCCATAGAGTGTTCAGTGCTCCTCTGCAACACTGTAATTCAAAGACATTGAGTCTTTTTCCATCCTTATTCATGCATGGGAAGTAATTGAAAATGCCATGGCTTTGATAAGGCACTCTTTAGTCTTTATACTTTTGCACTGAGTTGTTAAACAATTTTCCCAATGCAACAGACACATCTTTTAATTTATCAACTGCTATCTGCTATTACCATAGATATTCTTGTGGATTCAAGTAAGAGAAAATCATTGACTTCAATCTTGTATCTATCTATCTATCTATCTATCTATCTATCTATCTATCTATCTAATCTGTCTTTTTCTTCCTCGCGCGCACACATGCTTGTTCAGTAGTGAGGTCTTTTTGATATTTAGATGTAACTCATATTGAAGGCTGTGGTCTTTGATGTATACAAGCGGTGTTTCAAGTCCTCTTTGCTTTCTGCAAGCTAGGTTGTGTAACATGCATAACACAGGTTGTTGATGCGTCTTCCTCCAATGCTGATGCCACAACTTTCTTGATGTACTTCAGCATCTCAAATGATTTGCTCAGCTTATAGGTTGAATAAGTAAGGAGAAAAGATACAATACTGTTACATACTTTTTCTTATTTTAAACAATGTAGTGTTCCCTTATTCTGTTTACAAAACAACCTCTCAGACTGAGTATAGGTTTCTCATAAGTACAATAAAGAGTTCTAAAATTTCTGTTTTCTCCATGTTAGCTATAATTTGTTATGATCCACATACATTTTAGTTACACATAAATTTTTCTTATAGTCCACTGATGATATGATCCACATAGTTGTTATAATTCATGCTATTGTTACTAATTTCTAGTAATTAGGAAATTTTGTCATTTTTTATTATCCATACAATTGCTATCATTTGTTATGATTAATACAATTTGTATTAAATAAAATTTTGTTGTATAATTTACTTAAAACAGTAATTTTCCAAACATTTTCAGCTTCATGACAAATATTTCAGTGTTCTAAACCAACACTCAAAGACTGTCCTATGCAAAACATCTTTCGTCAGTGCAGATTATAACAAATTACGGCTAACTCTAAGAAGAATGGGAATCCCAGAAAACGTGATTGTGCTTATGCAGAACCTACGCTTGGCTGTTGTTAGAACACAGCAAGGAAATTGTAGATGGTTAAAAATCAGTAAAGGTATTCACCAGGGATGCATCCTATCTTCACATCTTTTTCACTCTGCATGTGGAACAGATCATCCAGGAGGCTGGGCTCTATGATGAAGAAAGTGGCATCAGGATTGGAAGAAAACTCATCAACAACCTGAATTATGCAGATATCACAATCTTGCTTGCTGAAACAGGAGGACCTGAGCATTTGTTGCAGAAGGTAAAGGACTGCAATCTTCAATATGGATGGAAGCTCAATGTCAAGAAAACAAAGATTCTCACTACTGGGCCAATTGACAGCATCATGATAGATGGTTAAGAGATTGTGATTGTTAACAGCTTATCATTGCTTGGGTCCAAATGAACAGTGTCAGTACCAGCAGCTAGGAAATCAAAGGCAATTTGCACTGGGAAAATCTGCTTTAGGGGCCTTTCCAGAGTACTGAAGAGCAATGATGTCAGTCTGAAGACTAAGATATGCCTGATCCAGGCCATGGTCTTCGCATTTACTTGCTATGCATTAGGAAGCTGGACAAGCACTAAGGATGGTCGAAGAAGAATTATGCCTTTGAATTGTGGTGCTGGAGAAGAGTATTGAATATACATACCATGGACAGTTAAGAGAATAAATAAGTTTGTCCTGTAGAGGGTGAAATCAGGCTGCTCCTTGGATGTAAGGATTTTGAAACTCTGTTTGACATACTTTAAATATGTTGCTAGGAGGGGACAGTGTTTAGAGAGGGAGATCATGCTTAGAAAGGTGGAGGGACAGTGGAAGAGAGGAAGACCCTGGATGAGATGAATTGACTCAGTGATTGTGGTAATGGGGGTAGATGTATTGGAGACAATGGAATTGGCTCAAGATAGAGCAGGGTTCAGAGCTGTTGTACACAGGGTTGCTATGAGTCACAGGCAATTAAACAGCACACAACAACAACAACAATATTCTGACCATCTTCCTGAAAGTCAAGTCAGGACAGTTTGCTCTGTATTCTATTGTGAGTGTAGTCAGAGGAGTAATTTCCTAATCAGTCTGCAGTCTTTCTAGAAATGACTACCTGTAATTCTCTAAACCCTCGACATAGGAAATAAAATTCTTTACAAAAGAGTTCTTTCCCCCTGCCCCGTAGTAATCTAGCTAGGCTTGATATTTAATTAAGGATAGACTTCCATTCTCACAGTCAGAACAACATGAGTCAAGAGCTTTCTATGCATTCATTTGTCTCAACTCTGTGATCAGTTATCAGTTCTAGGGAAGAGATCCTCTGATAGCCTACTTGCTCAGGAGTTGAGATGCCAGACAAAAGGCAGGTCAGGAGAATCCACCAACTGCTTTTACAGAGAAAGCTATCTAATCTCCTCCTTGCAATTTACCGTTCCTGGATACTTGCCTGGAGGCTCAGCTATGGGATCATTTCAAGTCTATGAAAATTAAAATCACTGAGAAGAGACCAAAACTTAAACAGCGAATTATTTCCAAATAGTCCTAAATATTTAACTAACCTATTAACTATCTAAACTCTGGCATTGTTAGGGTTATGCATAATGCATAGATTTCACCAGAGCTTTTAGACTTCCAACCCAGAGGCACCTGGTCAAATTCACCATTGGCTCTGGGGCGAGGAGGGGAGGAGGGGAAGATAAGCAGGCTTCTCCTATGTGAGCTATTACCTCTGAAAAGCTGCAGCATGATCTGCAAGCTGAGCCGGTTCTGACTGGATGGTACATAACAACAGTAATACCTGTTGTTTTTCTTGTGAACCTTGGGTCAGAACGACCCATAGTTGACCCTAGCAGGTTTTCAGAGGCCTTTAATCTCAAGGGAGGAGATTTCCATCCTTCTCCCACTCAGCAGTTGGTGGCCTCCAACTGTGTAACTTCAGGATGTAGTGCAGCTTCTTGCCACTAGGCCATCAGAGTCAGTCAATGTTATTTCTCACTTTCATTGCTGAATCTGTATCCTATTACTCTCTGCATTCTTTCTCCTTTCCTCATACTTTAATGATACTGAGCCGGGGGGACCCACCCTTGGAACAAACTCATAGTTGACTTTCTCATGGTTTTTGGAGGCTATCAGAGGCATGAAGGAGATGGCACATCCTTCTCCCATAGAGCCAGCTGTTGATCCTCACATGTACGAACTAGCTGGCACGCTGCTTTTAGTTTAGGAGCACTATTTCCTACAGACTACGCCACCAGAGCTCCTCTAATTTAGTAGATGGAAACTTTAACAATAGAAATGTAATAGCAATGCCTGTTACTTCACATGTTATGGTAAAAAAAAAATCCTTTCATGATCTGTAAGACATTACATTATAAGAATCTGTGACTAAACTGTTCTCTCCCTCATCTGTTTCAATGCAGTATACATAATTTATCCATTGTGATTGGGTATTATGGCTATGACAAGAGTCCAGAATGAAGGTTGCATAGTGGAGTGTACTGCGGGATGGGACTGTATACCAATGAAGGAAATTTTCTTTTAGTTTTCAAAGAGAAGAGCGAACTGGGGGGAAGGGTGTGCAGAGAGAAAAATGCAACAATGAATGAATGGAAATCCAAAATCTCTGTAAACATTAATTAAAATTCATAAAATAAAAACTGTTTTATCTAAGAAATTTTTCTTCAATCTAAGGCCATAAAGAATTTCTCTTCAATGTTTTATGATTTTAATGTTTTTCAATTTTACTATACTTGGTTTTGAGTTATTTATAATATACGTTACAGATCATAGATCATAGTTCCTATTTTTACATCCAATGTTTTACTAATTTCAGCATAATCAGGCAAAGAAACTACTCATATCTAATGCATTGCCATAGAATTTAGTTGGAATCAATTGCTAAAATGTATGTCTTTTTTCTAGAAAAGAAAAAAGGAATCTGTGGCTACATGTTTGTTTGTTGTCAAAATTTTGTTATATGTTGCAGCTATAATAAAACTATTTTTTGTTTAAAATAAAATTATATCTTTTCATACTCCTGTTCATATTTTTTCCACTGTGTGAAAGTACTACAAGAATTCTTTTATAGTTTTCTATTTTGGTGGTCTCTTTACCTGGCTTTGGTATCAAGGATAAATTTGCTTCATAAAATGAGTCTGGAAGAATTCCATCTTTTTCTATTTTCTGAAATAGCTCCTGTAGAATCGGTGACAGTTTTCTGAATGTTTGAATAAATTCACCCGTAAAACCATTTGGTCCATGGCTTTTTTTTTTTGGTGGAAGTTGTTTTATTACCTTTTCAATTTCTTCCTTTGTAATTGGTCTGTTCAGGTGTTCAATTTTGGTTTTTGTCGGTTTAGGTAGGTTGTGAACATTTAAGTATTCATTTCCTCTAGGTTTTCTTATTTGTTTCAGCATAGTTTTCATAATGTTCCAATGTTAAGGGAAGCTGCAGATTGGGAAAAAATATTTGGTAATGACATATCAGATAAGGAACTTATATGTAGAATTTATAAAATACTCGAGCACCACAGGATAAAGGTAAACAATCCAATTGAAAAATGGGCACAGGATACCAACAGACACTTCACCAACGAAGACATTCAGACGGACAACAAATACATGAAATGTTCCAAATCCCTAGCTCTAAGAGAGATGCAAATCAAAACAACTATG
>NW_006399794.1:10762182-10786830 GCF_000299155.1 Elephantulus edwardii
AACAACAACATAGAAAGGCTGGTCATGTTGAACTATAGAATCTCAAAACCATCTTTAAGAAATTTTCTTGCTTTCATCTCAGTTTGCCTAATATCTACCTAAACACCTCTTTTTCCCTTGGTGGATAAACATGTAGTTATGCAAGAAGAACAGATGTGCAGTAGTATATGGATTGCACCCACAAACATACATAGGATTGGCTGACTATTTCTGCATATCTTCTCTGGATATGCTGTAGTCCAATCTACTCATAAAGCAGAAAATAGCATTATTTCTAAAGACTCATCAACAATCTTTATTATATAGTTGACACAACCTTCTTTGTGGAAACTGAGAAGGAAATGAAAATGTTTGTTGCAGAGACTCAAGGAGTTCAGCCTTCAATCTAGATTTCATCTCAACATCAAGAAAATAAAGATCCTCACAACTGGACTAATAGGCAATATCATAATATATGGAGAAAAGACTGAAGTAGTTAATAATTCCATCTTGTTTGGTTCCATAATCAACACCCTTGGTGCAAACAGGAGATTGAAAGATGAGTTATGTTGGAAAAAAATCTGCTTTCAATGATCTCTATAGAGTACTAAAGAGCAATATTATAAGTCTAGGAACTATGGTGCACCTGATTCAGGCCATAGTCTCCTCAGTTGCTTACTATGCATCTGAGACCTGGACAACATATAAGGACAATGAAAGAATCAGTGCCTTTGAGTTGTTATGCTAGATATGAGTATTGAACATACCATGGACTGCCAAGAGAAAAAACACACCTGTCTTAGAGAGAGTGAAACCAGATTGCTCCTTGAAGGCAAGGATTTTGAAGTTCCCTTTCACATACCATGGACATGTTGCCAGGAGGAACCATTCCTTGGAGAAGGACAATAATGCTTGAAAGGGTAAAGGGTCAGCACAGGAGAGGAAGACACTGGATGAGATGGATTGACAGAGTGAGTGACTTTGGCAATGGAGTCAAGTGTGTCAGAGATGATGAAGATGGCTCAGCATAGGGCAAGTTTCAGAGCCGTTGTTCACAGGGTCACTACGAGTTATAATCGACAAAATGACACATAACAAGAATACAACAACAACAACAACAAAAAATAAAAAAATTAAAAATAAAAAAAAGAATACAAGAACAATAAATGTTCAATTGACTCTTAAGGTGTCAAGAGCGTATATACATACATACATACACACACACACATATAATTATTATAGAACATAATAGAATGCACTTGTGTTTTATAGGTGTATTTTCTAAGCATACTTATTGGAATTAAAGATTCAAATGAACAAAATATTTGTTCTCTACTTTCTGTACAAAGTTCAATATTGGGAAGACAGAAAAATAAAAATCCATCTATCCACTGCCATTCAACTTCTTAACCATCTATTACATGCAGATACTATATACTATTTCTCAATTACTTTGTTAATAATACACTCCAAGCCCATTTCAGATGTGCTCTTCATACAGCAGTCAAAGTGACCTTTGAATAATGACCATCCTAACTAAAAACAAACTCACTGACATCAGGTCAATTCTGAATCAAGACAATCCTCCACTGGTTTCTGAAGCTACAAACCTTTGCTGGAGGAGACTGTGCATGGTATAGCATGTGAATTACAACCACTAAACATTTGGTTAGTAGTTTCAAAATGTAGCACACTATTATCACCAGAGCATATATCATCTCCCCTTTCCCCTTATTTCATATTCATAATATAAATTCAAAACTCCTTACATAATCCAACTGCAAAATGGTCACCAGATATTAATAGACAGACACTTTACCACAGAAGACATTCAGATGGCAAACAGATATGTGAAGAAGTGTTCAAAATCTCTACCTATTGGAGAGAGGCAAGTCAAAACAACTATGAGATATTATCTCACCCCAGCAACAATAGCAAATTCAGCAAAACAGCAAACAACAAATGTTGATGAAGTTGTGGAGAGATTAAAACTCTTATTCACTGCTAGTGGAAATGTAAAATGATATAGTCACTATGGAAAGCCATCTGGCACTTTCTAAAAAAATTGGAAATAGATATATCATTTGACTCTGCAATTCCACCACTGGGAATATACACTAAAGAAATCAGAGGCACACTCTTGATTATTTCAGCATTATTCAAACTAGTAAAGAGATGGAAGCAAACACAAGTACCCATCAACAAATGAATGGTTAGAAAAACTGTGGCACATTCACGTAGTGGACTATTACACAGCATTGAAAAACAATAAACTCATAAAATATTACACAATATAGGGGAGCCTGGAGGACCATTGTGATAAAAGAAGCGTATGGATTGCATTTTTAATTCCATTTCTAGTTCCACCCCCCTTAACTTATGGCTAATTAAGAGCAATTTGGATTAAAAAATAAACAAATAAAAAACAATAACAATAAACAAGCAAAACAAACACTACAACATCTAATCTCAATATTTACATAGTAAGATTCTTTTACAGCCCTTATATTTTGTAAATTTGAGGGTTAGCAATATTAAATAAAATGGGCAGTGAGATGGATATATATAATTGTTGAATGGACTTAAATATATCAATAATTATGAAGATGATATGAGATCATAGTTTATTGATGAAGACATTAGGAGAGTCAGAGCTGACTCAAAGATAATTAATGACCATAATCCTTCTTTATCTATTTTATCTTTGATTGTAGACTTTTTGTTTATGTTATTTAAACATAAATATTCCTGTAAACCTAAATACCAGTATGTAGGGTACATTTATATGCAAGTGTAAGTGAAACGTCCTTTATGGATCTGTTTAGTCATTCCATTATAAATTGTGGAGTTCATTATGAGAGGGATTTATCTATCTATATCTATTATCTATCTATCTATCATCTATTTATCTATCCAGACCATGCTAGTATGGGTCTGTAGAGTGGTGTATTTAGCAAATTGAGGTGTTAAAAAGACATTGACCATAGGAACATAGAAGGCAAAACCAGCTAGAAATTAGGACAGATAACTGAGGGCCCACAACAACTAAATATTCCTCTGTTATTCATAGGATTTTTGAAGGCCTGATATTTCAGAATTGGATGACCAATGCTGCTACTTAGTAAATCTTAGTCTGAAAGCTCTACTAAAACTTTTTCACTAGGTGTGTTCCTACTGGTATTTGAAATACTGGTGACATACCTTCTAGATTCCTGGCAATACTCAAGTGAAGACAGCACATCAACTGATAAAAATGTATCATACTCAGTAGAGCAATTTATAAAAAAAAATCAAGCATATAAGTATATTTAAAATAAAACAAATATTCATGCCATAGGGAATAGAAAGTATGTTGTTTTTCTAGGCCAGTGTATCCGCCAACAGAGCAGAAGTTAAGAGTAGGAATGCCAGGTCAGGTCAGAGTTTCTGCTCACATGAATGATGATCTAGGCCCCAGTATGTGAGCCAGGTCACAGGGAGCACCCCTTCTAGCTTACCATCTCTAATTGAGGCCCTTCTTTCTTTATGGAAACTCTTATCTGATACCCTTACCTAGTCTGCCAAGAAATGCACACTAACATCTGTTAACCAGAATTTGTTGCTTGCTGCCCTGCTGAAATTAGCTATTGTTGCTGAGGTGAGAGGATATCTCATGGTTGCTTTTATTTGCATCTCTCTGATAGCTAGAGATTTCTTACTTTTTTCCATGTGATTATTTGCCATCTGTATTTCTTCTTCAGTGAAGTGTCTATCCACATCTTGTACTCATTTTGCAATTTTGTTACTTAACTTTTTCTTGTTGATATGCTAGAATATTCAATAGATTTTAGATATTAGTTTCTTACCAGATATGTAATTGCAAAATATGCCTCCCCCCAGTCTGTGTGTTTTCTTTTTACTTTATTGGAGAAGTATTTTGATGTGCACAGGCAATCTTTAAATTCAATGCAATCTCAATACAGATACCAATTTTGTTCTTTGATGAGATGGAAAAGACAATTTCCAACTTTGTCTGGAGTGGAAAGAGACCTCAGATAAGCAAAACACTACTGAAAAATGAATTTCTGTAAACTTTCATTAAAATTAAAAAAATTTATTTAAAAAGAGAAACAAGTTAGGAAGCATCACACTCCTCAGTCTCAAATCCTACCACATAAACATGATGGTAAAACAGCATAGTACCGGTACAGTGACAGACAAAAAAAGAAATAGAATAACATTGAAAAACTAGATTTCAACACATTTACCTATGGTCAGTTGTTTTTTTTTTTTTTACAAGGAGATGAAATCAGTCAAGTGAGGAAATAACAGCCTTTCTAACAAATAGTACTGGAAAAATACCAAAACCATCTGAAGAAAACTTAAGCAAGACCCACTCCTCACAACATACACAAAAATCATCTCCAGGTGGAACAGGGAACTAGGAGTAAAACCAAAGACTATAAAATTCATCAGAGAAAAACTAACAACTCTAGAAACCCAAATCTACAGCATGAACAGACTTCCAAGCATAATGAAAAACCTACAGCCAGGGGAGAATAGAGCAGATAAATGAAGCCTCCTAAAAAAAAAAAAAAATCAGAGCTTCCTTTAGAAGGACTAGTAAATCTTTAAAGTTTCCTAGATGAAAAGTCCTTTTGCTTGATAGGTTTGAGCTTCAGGAATAGAAAGAAGTTTCTATAATTGTGCTAATTTTTTATAGTTACTATAACAAATGACTACAAATTTAGTGACTTTTAGAAACCAAAACCAAAGCCTTCAGGATAATTCTGACTCATATCAACCATATAGGACAGAATAGATTTTTCCCATAGTATGTCCAACGATAAAATTCTTCAGAGAAACATTTCTTTGCCACAGGCCAAGCGGTAAGTTTACCTGCTGAGCTTTTGGTTACTAGTTGAGAGTTTTAACCACTGCTCCACTTGGTGTCCTAACAGTGACTTAAAACAACACAGGTTTACCCTGTACCTTGTTGTTGTTGTTCTATGTCATCGAGACACCTGTGACTCATAGCAAGCTTATGTACAACAGCCCTAAACTCTGCCCTATCTTGTGCCAGTCTCACTATCTCCGACACACCTATCCCCATCACCCCAGTCACTGAATCAATCCATCTCATCGAGGGTCTTCCTCTTCTGTGCTGTCCTTCCATCCTCCCAAGCATGACGTCCCTCTCCAAGGACTGGTTCCTCCTTGCAATATGTCCAAATTATTTCAGACGAAGCTTCAGAATCCTTGTCTCTAAGGAGCAGCCTGGCTTCACCCTCTCCAGGAAAAACCTGTTTGTTTTTCTTAGCAGTCCATGGTATATTCAATACTCTTCTCAAACACCATAGCTCAAAGGTATCAGTTCTCCTTCTATCAAGCTTAGAAGT
The DNA here is from genome assembly GCF_000299155.1 of Elephantulus edwardii. Taxonomy (NCBI): domain Eukaryota; kingdom Metazoa; phylum Chordata; class Mammalia; order Macroscelidea; family Macroscelididae; genus Elephantulus; species Elephantulus edwardii. Next base: position 10,767,540 of record NW_006399794.1, read on the forward strand.
CTGAAATTAATCTCAGTAGGCAAAATATGAGATGTTGGCCAGATTACCTTCCTTTCTGGAGGCTTTAGGTTAGAATACACTTTTTTTCTTCTTGGCAGAAAGCAAAGAGTACCAGAGGAATGTCTGTTTTATTGACTATGCAAAGGGATTTTACAATGTGGATCACAACAAATTGTGGCTAATTTTGAGGAGAATGGGAGTCCCAGGACATGTGATTGTGTTCATGTGAAACCTGTACTTGGACCAGGAAGCTTTCCTCCAAACAGAGCAAGGAAACACTGCATGTTTCAAAATCAGGAAAGAATTCTTTTTTTTTTTAATTCTTGTACCTCCTTATCTATACTATCAATTCATTTTTTGCTGTTCAAGTTGCTCTTCATCAATATATTTCTTCTGAATTGTTGCCTCAGGTGTACTTGCTCTCTTAACGGCATCCATTGTTTCTTCCATTATTTACATCTTCTTCTGAACCTGCTAAGATAACTCCACATCAACATATTTCTTCTGGTTCTCTTTACCTGGGGTATTTATTTGGTCTGCTTTTTTAGAAGGGTGGGTTATTTATTTATTTATTTTTATGATGACTGTGTCATATTGCTGCTTTCTTGACATTATTTGAGTCTTTTCTCAGTAGATGTTAGGTGGTTGTAATTATATAATGACTCAAAGTATGGCAATATTTTGTGAAGAGCCTGTATACTTGTGCTCCTTTCTTGGCAGGAGACCCACAGGGCTGAGGGGCCAACATCAGTGTTTCACCCAAAGTACCTGAACAGCAGAACAGGTAATTTTGTTCCCTTCCATATACTGCTTCTTGGCCTGGTTTGGCCTGACTTGTCCCTTTCTGCTTGAGCTTAAAGGATTCCATGTGGTATCAATAGATAACAGTGATTCACTCAAAGTACCTAAATGGTGGAATAGAAAGTCTGTTCCCATCCGTAAGTCATGTCTCAGCCAGCTTGAGAAAGGAATGTGTCAGGGATGCATCTTATCTCCATATCTTTTCAATCTAAATTCAGGAGGCTAGGCTTTATAAGGAAGAATGTAGCATCAGGATTGGAGGAAGATTGCATCAAGCTACATTATGCAAATGACACAACTTTACTTGCTCAAGTTGAGGCAGACCTGAGGAATTTTCTGCAGAAGGTCAAGGACTGTAGTCTTCAATATGGGGTGAAGCTCAACATCCAGAAGACAAAGATTCTCACCACTGGGCCTATTGGCTGAACCGCGATAGATGGAGAAGAGATTGAGGCTGTTAACAATTACAGTTTGCTCCATAATCAACACTCTTGGTACAAACAGTCAGGAAATCAAAAGACAAATTACCCTGGCAAAATCTGCTGTCAGGCACCTCTCCAGAGTTCTGAGACACAACCAAGTCAGCCTAGAGACTAAGGTGGACCTGATCCAGGCCTTACAATTACTTACAATCCAGGTCTTCACAAGTACTTGCTATGCATCAGAGAACTGGAGAATGACTAAGTATGACAGAAGAAAATCAAAGCCTTTGAGTTGTGGTGCTGGAGAAGAGTCTTGAACATACCATGGACTGCCAAGAAAACAAATATGTCTGTCTTGGAGAGGGTGAAACCAAGTTTCTCCTTAGAGGCTAGGATTTTGAAGTTCCATCTCACATTCCTGGGGCACGTGGTCAGGAGGGATCAGTCCTTGGAGAAGGACATCATGCTTGTTAGGGTGGAGGAACATCACAGAAGAGGAAGACCCTGGTTGAGATGGATTGATATAGTAACTGGGCAATGGAGCAGGTGTGTCAAGTCAGTGAGACTGGATTAAGACAGGACAGGTTTCAGGGCTGTGTACATAGGGTCACTATCAGTCACAGGCCATTCAATGGCACATGATAACAACAGGGGCTCTTTAGATTTTTTAGTCTGTGGCCAAAATATTTCATCATCAAAGCCTGCAGTATATTATAGTGTATGCCATTCTTAAATTAACCTTCTTGCTGGCTATTTTCTCTCCTATTTTCCTTGTTAAGTATTTTTATCTTATAACATACACACTAATGTAATTAGGACATCGTTGGACAGAGAGGTGAAGAGATGTCACTATTTTGCCTATTACAAACCATCCCATATTGCTAAAGGGTAAATTTGAACTTCATAGGGTTTTCTGGGCTGTAGTTTTCACAGATGTAGGCTATCAGGCTTTTTTTTTATGGTTTTGGGGATAAATTTGAATTGCCAAGCTTGTGGTTAGTAGCCAAGTGGAAACAGTTTGTACCCTCCAATGACCTTAACTTATAATCCCTGCCATTGCATTGATTCTCACTCATAACAATACTCCATAGGGTTTCCAAGGCTGTAACTCTCTCTTTGGGAGGATACTGCTCATGCTTCTTCCATGGATCCATACAGAACATACTATGTAGTGTTGTGTCATCTTCCCAAGAATATCAAAATCTTTTAAAATTTAAGTTACATTCCTTGTATTTTGTGTTGTAACATGTATCTATGTTATAATTCAAAGTAGAGTTAAAATCTCACCCATGAGACTTATATACAAGAAATTATTGTTTCATTGACATAGTATTAATTTATACCTCTTCATAAAAAAGCTCTGGTGGTTTATTAATAAAGAGCTACGTTGCCATTCCAAAAGCATGCAAATCAAATCTACTAGCTATTACACAGGAGGAAAATGGGCACTCTCCTCCCTTGTAATTTACTGCCTCTGAAAACCCTTTGGAAACCACTGTTGGGGGGGGGGTCAGCTGAGTCAGTTCTGATTCAAAGTACATAACAATAACAATCACAATCATCTATTTACCATTTCCATTGCTCTATCCCCCCCTCCAGTATATCCCTGAGTTTCTGTCTGGGATAACTTTTTTTCTGCCTAAAAAACTGGTTTAGCATCTATAAAGAGTATGTTGTTGTTGTTACTGATTTCCTTTGAGTCGAGCACAACTTATAGTGACTCTATGAACAAAAAGCCTGAAGCCTTTCTATAATTTCCCCCCATTTATCACCAATATCGGACATGATTTTTCTTTAAGCATCTTAGTCTTTAAAAGTTGTCTTTGATTATTTCATGCTGAGATTAATGAGCACTTGTGTTTATAAAAGCTGATATTTGTTTAAATAATTATTTACAAAGGCATAAATATATTCTACTCTCAGCAAGCATCTTAAAACGTTTACCAGCATTTTGAGTTTATAACACAAAATCTCATATTTCATCATATAACACAACTACAAAGAAATCAGAGCAGGGATTAAACATTTAATTATATTTTCAATTCTTCCCCCTGCCCCCGAATGATATGTTACTTAAGAGCAAAGCTGAGTTTTGAAACAAACAAACAAACAAAACAAAACCCCAACAATTTCTTTTAATATTTAGTTCAGGAATAATGATATTTTTATATTATTTTAAACTTTCTTTGTGTTGTTATTATTGTTAGGGGCCATGAAGTCAAATACAGATAATAGCAACCCTATGGACAACATCTATGAACTTATCTTCTCCTGCCCATCCACACAATCTTTGTTACTACAGTCATTATGTCAGGCTACCTAGTTGAGGATCTTCCTCTCTTTCTTTCTAAACATGAAATCCTTCTCCAAAGAGTTGCTTCTTCTAGCAACATGCTCAGAATATGTGAGATGAAGCTTTATCATCTTTGTCTTCAAGAAACATTCCCCAATTCTTCCTCTGTATTTGTTATTTTACATTTTTTTATGGAAATGGTTTCTGCTCTGAGTACATGTTCTAAATAAGTAAGTATCTCTCTAAATCTAAGTTTTCATTTTAGGACAACTTCCTCTGGAAGAGGAGGTGAAAGATACCCTGGCGAATCTGCTTGGTCTTTACACTGTAAATGATGGGGTTCATCACCGGAGGAGCCAGTAAATAGATATTGGCAATGGCTACGTTGACCAGTGGTGGAGCTTGTTTTGCAAAGCGATGGGTCATGGACAGACTCACCATGGGGACATAGAGGACCAAAACAGCCAGAAAGTGGGAAAGACAGTTATTGAGGGCTTTTAGTCGCTCAGTCCAGGTGGCTGTACCCAGGATATTTCTCAGGATGAGTGCGTAGGAGAGGATAATGAGCACTGGGTCCAAAACGATAATGAGCAGCACTAGAACAAACGCATACCAGCTGTTGACGCGGATGTCAGCACAGACCAGGCGAATCATATCCTGGTGAAGGCAGTAGGAGTGAGAGAGAAGGTGGGAGCCGCAGAAGGGTAGGCGCCTGAGTAGGAAAAGGGAAGGAAGAACAGCCAGAACACAGCGGCAAATGATGGCTATTCCAATCTTACCAATGACGTCATTAGTAAGAACAGAAGCGTAATGGAGTGGACGGCAAATGGCCACATAGCGATCAAAGGACATGGCCAGCAGGACAGAGGATTCCATGAACGAGAACCCATGGAGAAAAAAGAACTGGGCAAAACAGGCTTCAAAACGGATCTTTTGCATATTGAACCAGAGGAGCTGCATGACTGTGGGCAGGGTGGTGAAAGTGAGTCCCAGGTCAGTCAGGGCCAGCATGGAGAGAAATAAGTACATGGGTTGGTGGAGGGATGTGTCTTTGCAGATGATGACGAGGATGGTAGTGTTGCCCATGATGGAAATGGTGTAGAAGCAGCTGAAAGGAATGGAGATCCAGATGTGGAAGTCCTCGTATCCAGGGATTCCCGTGAGCATAAAGTAGAAAGTATCTTGGGTGGTGGTGTTCATGTTGGATAGGTCTGATAAATGAAGAACCAAAATTTGTTTCCCATAATAACAATCTTATCAGTGTTAAAGATTCATTATCTCTTCAAGTTTTATTGAAATCACAAATGTGTACTAAAGTTGCTTTTGATGAGTACTGATGAGCCAGAATACAACTGCATAAATTCTGTCATAAATTTATCTAATATGAGCTACTATAAAAATTATTATACTAGTTTATGTAAAAATTTCTAATGCATTGTTTTCATACTGGATTCTTCCAGTTTCCCTCATACCCCCCATAAAATTGTACAACCCAATGATTAATCCACCACCCCTTACACCCTCATCCCTCTGCTTCCATCATCCCCCCCCCCCAACTTGGATTCTCATACTCATTCTACAATAATGGCTTTATATATTTGTCCTTGTGGAACTGAATCAGCTTACTCAGCATATTCCTCCCAAGCTAAGTAATGATTTATAAAATCACACTGCTCCTGTGTGCCACCTAGTGCCATAATTTCTCAATCCATTCGATTGTGGTTGGACAGCTGGGCTGTTTCCATGTTCTTATGATGGTGAATGAAGCTGCTATGAACATTGGTGAACAAGTCTCCATTTGTACCACTTTTAAACGAAACTCTATGTCATTATCAAATATTTTTTCCCATTCTGTGGCTTTCCTTTTTACTCTGTTGGAGAGAGGCAAATCAAAACAACTATGAGATATCATATCATCCCAGTAAGAACAGCAAAATTTAACATAACAGCAAGCAACAAATGCTGGTGAGGTTGTGGAGAAACTGGAACCATTATTCACTGTTGGTGGGAGTGTAAAATGGTGCAACCGGTGCAACCACTGTGAAAAATTGTGTGGCATTTTCTCAAAAAATTTGCAAATAGAGATACCATTTGACCCAGCAATTCCACTACTGGGACTATACTTTAAAGAGACCATAACCGACATCCAAGCAGATATATGCACACCCAAGTTTATCGCGGCTTTGTTCACAATATCAAGGAGTTGGAAACAACCCAAGTGCCCATCAACAAACGAATGGCTAGAGAAGCTGTGGTATATTCACACAATGGAATACTACAGTGCATTGATAAACAAGGAACTCATGCAATATTATTCAAAATGGGTGACTCTGGAGGACATTATGCTGAGTGAAGTGTCTCAGTCACAAAAGGACAAATATTGCATGGTGCCACTATTGTAGAATGGGACTGACATCAGGGAGAGAACAATTTAAAAGTGATATATGATAGGGTATTATGGTTGTCACAAGAATCCAGAATTAAGGTTGCATAGTGGAGTGTACACAGGGCTGTGGGGTGTGTGTGGGGGGGGGATTGTATACTAATGAAAGAATTTTTCTTTTACTTTTCAAAGAGAGAAATGGGCTGGGATAGGGAGAGGGCTGGGCAGGGAGAAAAGTGCAACAAGGAATGAATGGAAATCCAAAATCTCTGTAATTGTTCATTAAAATTAATAAAATAAAGTTTATTATTTATTATTAGAATGGGACTGACATCAGGGTTGGGGTGAGACTGAGAAAAACTGGATAAATTATGTATACTGTATTGAAACAGATGAGGGAAAGAAAAGATTAAAGGCTATATATGATTGGGTATTATAGCTATGACAAGAGTCCAGAATGAAGGCTGCATAGTGGAGTGTACTAGGACAGGGGTGGGGGGGAGGGAGAGGGGAGGAGAATTGTATACCAATGAAGGAGTTTTACTTTTCAAGGAGAGGAGCAAACTGGGGGCAGGGAGGGGTGGGCAGGGAGAAAAGTGTAACAATGAATGAATGGAAATCCAAAATCTCTGTAAATGTTCATTAAAATAAAAAAAAATAAATAATAATAACAGAAAAAGAAACTCTATACCTTGTACTTACACTATAATACAATTCATACTTTCTGAGAACTTTGTATTCTTGTCTTTACTTTCCCCTGGATATGTCTTTATACAAATGTATTTGGAATTATGCATACACTAACTGTTCAGAAAGATTATTTTCAATTATTTGCTATGCTTCTGAAAGCTGGACAGTGCATAAGGAAAACAGAAGAAAATTAATGCCTTTGACTACTGGGTTGGAGAAGAGTACTGAACATCCATCCCATGGATTGCCAAAATGAAAACCAAATACATCTTGCAGAAAGTGCAGCCAAAGTGCTCTTTGGAGGCAAAGATGATAAAGCTTCACTTCATATACTTCAGGCATGTTGCTATGAGGGGGCCATTCCTTGTAAAGGGACATGATACTTGGAAAGGCAGACGGCCGGCAAAGAATAGGAAGACCCTCAACCAGGTGGAATGGCAGTGACTGAGGCAATGGGCTCTAGTGTGCCAGGAAATGTAAAGATGGTACAGGATGGTACAGGATAGGACAAGATTCAGAACTGCTGTTCACAGGGTAGCTATAAGTCATACTTTACTTGCCAGCACCTAATAACACAACAACAGCATACACTAACTGAAAGTGCTATTAATATTTCAAATATCTTTATAGTAACCAAATACAAAAGACTGATTTTAGTTAATTTTCTGCTAGAAATACAGAAAAAATCCCTTTCTATTTACTTATAAACATGACATTGATAAAAAAGCATTATCATATTTCTTGCTTGAGTAGCTGTATGGATTATATTTATGATAATTATTATATGTAGTATTAGTGTAGTAAGGAACTCTCGTGGTCTAGTGGCAAGAAACTGCGCTTCAATCCTGAAGCCATGTGGTTTGAATCCATCAGCTGCTCCATGGGAGAAGGATAGGCAATCTCCTCCCATGTGATTAACCGCCCCTGAAAACTCACAGGAGGGCCAGTTATGGGCCAATTCCAATTTGATGGTGTATAACAAAAGCAACAACTAGTATAGTAGAAGATTGTAGAGATTGAACAGAGGTTCAGTGTGCATATTTTAAAAGTGATGTCTATAGAAACTCTCTAAGAGCAATGATGTCAGTCTGGAGACCAAGGTGTGCCTGATTCAGGCCACAGTCTTTACAATTATTTGCTGTGCATAAGAAAGCTGGACAATGACTGAGGATGATAGAAGAAAAAGCCATGCCTTTGAGCTGTGGTGCTGGAAAAGAATATTTAATATAATGGACCGCCAAGAGAACAAACAAGTCTGTTTTAGAGAGCGTGAAACCAGGATGCTCCTTGGAAGCTCCTTGGAGGTAAGGACTTTGAAACTCCATCTCATATACTTTGGGCATGTGGCCAGGAGAATCAGTCCTTGGAGAAGGACATCACACTTAGAAGGGTGGAGGGACAGTACAGGAGAGGAAGACCCCCGAATGAGATGAATTGACACAGTAAGATTACCAGTAATAGGGTTAGGTATGTTGGAAACAGTGAGATTAGGTCAGGATAGGGCAGGGTTCAGAGCTATTATACTTAACTTTATTCCAAATATGTTTTATGTACTATGATTCACAGGTGATTTCATGGTACCTAATAACAACATCCAAGAGTTAAATTAAATGGGTGGATATAAGACAGAAGTGGGATGTGTGTGTGTGTGTGTGTGAGAGAGAGAGAGAGAGTACACAAGAGATGTAGAAAGAGAAAATTACATGATAATAAATACATTATCCGGAAATCTATCACAGATCAGAATATTTTAGAATCTACATTTGACTCATTTTAACCTCAAGGCACACCTAAGGTCAAAAAGTACACATTAAGAGGAAAAGAAATAGCATGGAAAGATGTTTAGTACCAGTAAAAGTTTGGCAATTTAACTCTATTATAGCAGTTAAAATCCTGGGCTTTGTTAACCTAGTGCATAGTTCTACTCATCAGGACATCATAAGGCGAGATTGAGCCAATAGTAAACAACAACAGTAACAGTAAATCGATTTCTAGTTTTTCATTTACTTCTCACTACCGGTAAAATTCTTAGAGATCTCCTTTCAGGAATGGAGGGTGGGGACTTCTGCATCATATTGTATGAGTAATTTATAGACTCCTTTAAATTTCTTTCAGTCTAACTTCTTTGTTCCTATGATTTATCTTTGTGTGGCAAGGTCTAGGCATGATTACTAGAAAATATTGAGAAAATAAAAGATGAAAACATGTTATCTTCATATTACCTTCTAAAACTCACTGCAGGAAAATTATATGGCTGGTAAACGACCAGCCTTCCTTTCATAACAGCATGGTCCAGAAGTTCTTGCCTGGTTAATCCTGATTTTAGCTCAATCTTCAGTTATATGTCCTTATGCTTCCCCCAATGCCTCCCTAAGTTAAGACATTTATGACAGAGAATAAAAAAAGGAAAATGGAAATGGATGCACTATAGCCAAGTAAAGGCCAATTTCGGGATAGAATTAGTTAATGGAGGGTCTCTGGAAAGAAAGCAAGTTATTCTAATTAACATGCTTTGACAGTATTTCACCACAAGTTTGGTATAAAAGAGATTAATGGAAACAGAGTTAGTGTAGCACAATGATAAAAATCTGGATAACTCACTTCATTTCATGTTCTTTATCACATCTCCTGACTCCAACCACACTTCTCATCAATGTATCTATGAAAGTGGGTATTCTTCATTCCCTCCCTGCGCAACATTCTCTGTTCGCACCATATTTCACCCAAGTGTTCTCTCTTGTCACTAATCATTCATGGGGCAGACCAGCCTCACCTGTGCACACACAGCAGTATTTAAATGTTCTCTTATGCTTCGATTGTTTGTTTCATGGCTGAATGTGGTTATATACTCCTGAAGAAGCCCAGGCTGGAAAGTAGGAGGTGGGTGGGGAAACTTCTGGAAAAGTCTTGCGGGAATATGAATATAATGCTCTGAGACTTGAGGTCCTAAGGGATAGTACCAGAAGCCAGTAACTTGTTTAGGAGTACTAAGAAGTAAGTACTTGTTCACTGTACTAAGAAAACTTTATTACTTTATTTGGTCCTATGTAAGAGAAATATCCTCTTGAAAATAGTTCTAAGTCTCTTTGCATCCATATTTGGTGAGCTTACGGGTAAATTGTAATTGGGTCAGCTTAGGTGTTACTGCTACTATGTATGCTTTGCAGGCAACAACTACACACATTCTTAAGAGAAATATTTTTTTTTCAGGGATTTTAAATTTGTTTTCAACTAATAGAAAATATCTAACCATTATAATTTAAATTTTAGTGATATTAATAACTTAGGTAATAGATTTTACCCCTCAGAGTTGTCCACCAATTTATTTAAAAATATTTTTAAAGCACTGTGAACAAAATTTAAAAGTAAATGACCTCAACAATTGTCTGAACACTCAGTCTGAGGATAAAACAATCAACCAACAAATAACTATATATATATATATGTAATTACACTTTATTTGTATTGAGTACCATTGAGTCAGAACTGACCCATAGCTAAATGTCAAGTGGATTTTCAGAGGCAATATGCAACTTTTATATGTGATTATATAGAACCTGGTTTTTATGAGGAGGAACGAGGCATCAGAATTGGAGGAAGACTCATCAACAACCTACGTTATGCAGATGGCACAACCTTATTTGCTGAAACTGAGGGGGACCTGCAGAGCTTGCTGCACAAGGTCAAGGACTGCACTCTTCAATATAGATTGAAGCACAACATCAAGAAGAACAAGATTCTCACCACTGGGCCAGTTGGCAGCACCAACGGAGATGGATGGAGAAGAGATTGAGGTTAACAATGCAGCTTTCTTGGCTCCTCAATCAAAACTCTTGGCACCAACTGTCAGGAAACCAAATGCAAATTGCTTTGGGAAAATATGCTGCCAGGGACCTCTCCATAGTACTAAGAAGCAACAACTTCAGTCTAGAGATTAAGATGCACCTGATCCAAGCTATGGTCTTCACAATTACTAGATATGCATCAGTAATCTGGACAGTGATTAAGGATAACAGAAGAATTGATGCCTTTGAGGTGTGGTGCTGGAGAAAAGTTTTGAACATACCATGAACTGCCAAGAAAACAAATAGGTCTTTTTTGGAGAGGGTCAAACCAAGTTTCTCTTTGTAGGCTAGGATTTTGAAGCTCTCATATACTTTGGGAATGTGACCAGGGAGTACCAGTTCTTGAAGGACATCATGCTTGGAAGGATGGAGGGACAGCACAGAAGAGGAAGACCGCAAATAAGATGAATTGATACACTAACTGGTGCAATGGGGGTAGGTGTGTTGGAGTCAGTGAGACCAACTCTAGACAGGAATAGTTTCAGAGCTGTTGAACATACGATCACTGTGGTAGCATATCACTTGACAGCACATAACAACATGGGAAAGACTCGGCATAAAAAACAATGTATATTACTTTGTAAGTAAACTTGTATAAAATTAAAAAAAACTTTAAAAAATCACTCAGTATTCAGCAGGTACTTATTATTGGGCAAAAAGTAGGTAATGCAAAAGTATGAATATCTTATAAGGTCACATGAGAAGAATCTAGTCAATTTTCTGACAGATATTTTCTTATGATCATCTGTGTTCTCTTTCATATGACTGTAACTTATTTAGTTTAGGAAAAGAATGTTTTGTTAGGTAAAGCATATTTGTTCTTTAACATTTTCACATATTTTTTTTAATCTCCTGAAATAAATTTGTGATAATATTTGATTGTTGGGTCCTTATAATGTAGTGCAGAACATGCTGAGCCAGTATTGGAAAGGTTAGAGGTTTAAGTTGACTCAACTCTGTGGAAGAAACAGGGGTATAGAAAACTAGATAAGTCATTATGAGTTGGATTAAAATCAAAAGTAATGGATGATTTTAAGGTTATTGAGGGAAATAGTCAAAACTCTTATGAAAAAGAAAGATGTATCTTTTTATAGATAGAAGTTACCATGTACCCTATAACTTCTTTCTCCCAAATGGTTGGATCTCCACTCTGGGAAAACCTATGATAAGTGTTACCCAGACATTGATGTAATTTCTTATGCAGTTATGGGTTTATTCAAATTTTCTACATAGGTCTGTATTTGTTTCAATACATCATGTGCTTCTAGAAATTTGTCCAGTTTTCTGATTTTTCAAATGTTTTGGACTACAGTTCCTCATTACATTTTGTTACTGTCCTTTTATTTCAGTTGGTTCTGTTATGTCACTCTACTTTCTTGTACATATAATTTAAGCATTTGTGATTTTTTTAAATTATTAAACCTGCAAGTGATCTGTCATTTCATTAGTCATTTCAAAGAGCCAATTTCTACGTTTTTTTTCCTCTCACTTTTTTCTTTAGTTTATTTCTGCCGTTATTTTAATTAATAGTTTTCTTTGGAACACTGTCAGTTTTTTGGCTACCCCTCTTCTGATTTTTGGAGTTCTTAAGTCAAAATTCTGACTTTGGGCCGTTCTTCTTTTTCCATGCATGTATGTGTTACTATAAATTGCCTTCTGAGCATTATTTTCAATACATTCCAATTTTTTTTTATCTCAAAGTATGTTACGTCTTCATTATCATTTCTTTCTATTTGTGCTGCATTAACTAGGCAAAGGCATTTGATTGTGTGGATCATAACAAGTTGTAGCTGACATTGAGAAGAATGGTAATCCCAGAGCACTTAATTGTGCTCATTTGAAACTTATACCTACACCAGGAAGCTCTTGTGTGAACAGATCAGGGGTACACTAGATGGCTTAAAATTAGGAAGAAAGTGTCTCAGAATTATATTCTCTTTCCATACCTATTCAATCTGTACGCTGAGCATATTTTTCAAGAAGCTGGCCTCTATGACGAGGAATGCAGTATCAGTACAGGAAAGAAGATTCATCAATAACCTGTGTTATGCAGATGATACAACCTTGCTTGCTGAAAGGGAGGAAAACTTGAAGTACTTGTTACAGAAGACCAAGGAATGCAGCCTTCAGTATGGATTACATCTCAATGGCAAGAAAACAAAGATTCTTACTACTGGACTGATAGGCAACATCTTGATGGATGAAGAAGAGATTGAAACTGTCAACAACTTTATCTCACTTGGATCCACAATTAATCCTCTTGGTACCAGCAGACAGAAAATCAGGAGACATACTGCACTGGGAAAATCTGTAGTTAGGGACTTCTCAAAATTATTAAGGAGCAATTATGTCAGTTTGCGAACTTAAGTTGCATCTGATTCAGGCCATAGTCTTTCTGATAACTTGTTATGCTTCTGGGAGCTGGGCAATGAATAGGAGTGGCAGAAGAAGAATTGATACCTTTGAGTTGTGGTGTTAGAAAGGAGCACTGAACATCTCATGGGCGACCAAGAGAACAAATATATCTTGGAGATGGTAGAGCCAGAATATTCTTTGGATGCAAGAAGGATGAAACTTCACCTCACATGCTTTGGGCATGTTGCTATGACAGGTTTTTCCTTGGAGGGGGATATGGTGCTTGGAAAGGTAGAGGGTTGGCAAAGGAAAAGACTCTCAGTCAGATAGATTGACATGGTGACTGCCACAGTGGGCTTTAATGGGTTGGGACGTATAAGGATGACACAGGATAGGACAGGATTCAGATCTGTTGTTCATAAGGTCACTGTGGGGCATACTTTACTCAGTAGCACCTAACAACAATAATCTGTTCACATTTTTTCCCATTGTGTGAAATTTCTACATGACTTCTTCCACAGTCAACATACGTCCTTTCACCAGTTAATTCTCATCTTAAGTAACTCTTGCTCTGGCAAGTTTTTCCTTATCTCTGAGAAGTTTTGTATGTGTTCCCCTTAGAAAAGTATCATTATTATACTAATAAAAGTATTCTGTAAATGTATATTAAATATTTTTTTGTGATTCCTACTATATCTTTGTGTGACATACTTTGGGCATGTTGCAAGGAGGGACTGGTCCTTGGAGAAGGACATCATGCTTGGAAGGGTGAAGGGATGAAGAAGAGAGAAGGAGAGCCCTGATGAGATGGAATGATACAGTGACTGGGGTGATGAGGGTAGGTGTGTTGGAGACAGTAATGTTGGCACAGGATAGAGTAGGTTTCAGAGCTGTGGTACATAGGGTTTCTATGAGTCACAAGTGGCTCAATGGCACATAGCAACAGCAACAACTATATCTTAAGACTCTAAAGGGTGGAAAAAAGACTTATTCACTCTAAATATAAAATGATAAATGTAAATTAAATTAGTCAATATTTTACATAAAGCAATTTAAATACAAGAAATGAAATTATTTCATTCTCATGATTGTTAGTATACTTTTTGAGATTCTTCTAGATTAGAATTTATGTACTTACATAAACAGAATAAGCAATTGGAATCTATAATCCTCAGGACCAAAAAAAAAAAAAAAATAAAAAACGAAAACCCTGAAACCCACCTAGTACACTCTCCACCTTTGAAGTATGACATACAACAGACATGAACAGATTTTATAAGCCTGAAGTCACCAGATGTGATCTTCACATGAACAAGTCTTAGTATCTTGCCCTAGCTGATAACCTAGCTTCCAATTTTTCTCTCCTATCCCTGAGGAAATACCTGAGCACTCCCAGCTGTGCTCTTAAAAAGGAGAGGAGGAGAGAGAGTTGAAACTCTGGAGATATGACTTCAACTTTCTGGGCCTATTAAACAGATTTTGGCTTGGAAACATCTCTAATGAGTCTTTAAATGAAACATAAGTATGTTCCCATTCTACAATGGATCTGTGAACTGGGTCAGTGCCAGAAGCAGCAATATGCAATGATCCATCCCTCTCAAACCTGATTTCAGATTCAGACAAGGAAAGAAGACAGAAGATTTTCTAGAAGACTGAAACCAGCTAATACAGGTGATAGCTAAGGTTCAGATTTTTCTTCTTTTAACACATGTTCAAGGCACAATGTTTCATTTTGGGGTTTCTAATCTCTGACTGTTAGATTAGACAAGAATAACTGTGACTGTCATACATACTTTGCCAATCTCCTTAGCCAAAAGTTTATGTTCAGATTTCCTTAGAAATAAGCAAACATTTGTGTTGACAATTTTTTTAAAAAGACTGCTTCTTAAAAATATTGTGAATTCTTGTCAATAGGCTTCATTATATAAAAAAAAAAAAACCCTCCCAGAGGTCCAGATGCTGGCCATCTTACCCTAGAATCTATGTGACTCTATATTTCTATCCTAGTTAAGAGAATAGAGGGTATGTAGAAGTAAATTAGGGAACACGGGAGTCACTCTGCATTATTTATTTACTTGCTTAGACTTCATATGAGTTGAATTAATGATTCCCACTTAGTCTAAGATTTCTTTCCTATCGTTTCACTTTGCAATTACCAAAGATTTCTCTGGAAAACCACTGAAGTCAAGGTATTTTTCTTAATTTGAGTGTATTTAACTATTTCCACAGAGACATTTGTATGCAGGGCATTATTACATTATCTAGAAATCCTTTTCTTGTAAAAGGTTGAGATGCATGACCAGTGTTTCACATTCTTAGAGCCTCCACAAGTTCCTGTATGTCCTATTTTTTTTTTGAGCCAAAGCTTCTAAGAAAATGTACCCTCTTTATTTCTCGAAGATTTTCTGTTAATGAAAATAAGAAATAGACATGCCATGTTTAAAATCTTAAACTTGTATTACCAACATTAGAGAAGACATAATTAATTTTTAGAGAGAAGTAGTTAACAATGGGAGAATGAACCGCTAGAGGGTTGGTTCCAACTCTACAGTACACAACAGCTAACAATATGTGAGTTTTATTAAATCTCTTTTGGTTACTCACATCCCTACAATAGTGAGGCTTTCTATTTTAAGCAATATTAATTAACACTTTACTTTTAATTAGGAATATCTTAATATTTCTTTCTCATTTAAAATAAACTTACTATTTCTTTCTAATTAAGCACAGAGAAAACCCAAAATCACCCACTATTTCAATTCTGTCACACAGTATATAATTCTTTTCTTCTCCTGCAGGTGAATATAAGCAGAAATACTCTTGACCTCTGAATTCACTACCTCCAAGTATGAATATTTTAACTGCTACAGCCATGGCATCTTCATGCTGGAAAAACTGAGTGGTTGGGTCCGTCGTTCCTAGAAAGCTGTTCTTTAAGTGTGAGCCCACCATGTGGACCAATATCAGTTCTGCCCCCTTTTTGTTGACTGGCTTCCCAGGTCTAGAGGTTTTTCATCAATGGATCTCCATCCCCTTCTTTGTAGTCTACTTCTCTGTGCTTCTAGGCAATGGTACGCTTCTCTATCTCATTAAAGATGACCACAGTCTCCATGAACCCATGTACTACTTTTTAGCCATGCTGGCAAGTGCAGACCTCATGGTGACACTGACCACCATGCCTACTGTCATGGGCGTATTGTGGATGAATTACAGGAAGATAAATCACACATCATGCTTCTTGCAGGCCTATTTTATCCACTCTCTTTCCATTATAGAATCAGGCATCTTACTGGCAATGGCCTATGACCGTTTTATTGCTATACGGAATCCTTTGAGATACACATCTATTCTCACGAGTACGTGGTTGGTAAAGATAGGTGTGGGTGTATTTATGAGGGGGTTTGTCTCCATCATGCCTGTAATCATTCGCCTTTTCTCCTTCTCATATTGCCGCTCTCATATTCTCTCCCATGCTTTCTGTCTTCACCAAGAAGTCATGAAACTGGCTTGTGCTGATATCACCTTCAACAGGATCTACCCTGTAGTTCTCGTCTCTCTAACAGTCTTTCTAGATGTTCTGATAATTCTCTTCTCCTATATTCTAATTCTTAAAACTGTCATGGGCATCGCCTCTGGTGAAGAGCGAGCCAAGGCCCTCAATACCTGTATTTCCCACATTGGTTGTGTTCTTATCTTCTATGTTACAGTGATTGGTCTGTCATTTATTCACCGGTTTGGGAGGAATGTGCCACATGTAGTTCACATTATAATGAGCTATGTCTACTTCCTCTTCCCTCCCTTAATGAACCCTATCATCTATAGCATCAAGACCAAGCAAATTCAAAATGGTATTATCCGCCTTTTGTCCAAACACAGATTTAGCAGTTAAACATCAACTTGGATAATGGTCCATGGAAGAAAGGTGCATGGGATTTCTCTAAACAAAGGATCAAAGACTTCAACTCTCTTGAAATCTGATATGGGAGTATCTAAATGAGATAATAATATTTATGACGCTTTATAGCAAATTAATAAGTTGTGAGTATGATTGTGCCTGGGCATTTGTGTGTGTATATGTGGTGGGGGGAGAGGGTCTTCAGAAAATATGAGTCATCTTATTTTTACTATTCTCCATTGGATAAATGCAAGTTTATCCAGGTTTAGCTTACTAACATTTATAACATAGTTTTGAAATGGTTCCTCTTATTTACCTTTTCTCTGTATAAATAAATGAATATACATTAAATAAACTTTAAGAACAAAATGTCACTATCTCTCAAAACTTTTCCTACTCCTAACCCATAGAAACTACTGATTTGTTGTCTCTAAGTAAAGTTTTTTCTTTTGGGGAATGTTATATAAATAAAGTTAAACAGAATGCAATGTCATTTTAAAGCTTCTTTTACTCGGCATAATGTCTTTGAGATTCATCCAAGTTATGTTTACCAATATCCCATTATGTGAGTAGTTCATTGTGGATGGAGAGCTTGAAACTGTCAATAGCTTCATCTTGCTTGGATCCATGATTAATACCCTAGGTGCAAGCAGTCAGGAAAGAAGGAGACACATTGCATGATGTTGGGAAGGGTGGAGGGTCAGCAAAGGAGAAGACCCTCAATCAGGTGGATTGACACAGTGACTGCTGCAATGGGCTCTTGTGTATCAGGAAGTGTGAGGTTGGTGCAGGACAGGACTAGGTTTAGATCTTTTGTTCATAGGGTCACTATGAGTTGTACTCAACTTGACGGCACCTCACAACAACAACAATTCCATTATATGGCAATAACATATTGATCTTTTCCCTAGAAAAATATAATTTTCCAGTTACTGTTTTCCAGCTATTTGCCAATAATTTCACTAGGTTAACATCTTCCTCAATTTCTGCTGTCTGTTCTGCTGTGATCACCCTTTTTCAGGATAACTCTCTAAATTTTCATCAACTATATCCTAAGCCCAAATTGTAGATTCCTGAATCTGCCTTTCTTTCTAGGTCTCTTCCTTAAACATGTGGCAGAAACCACTTATGACTAGACTTCTCCATTGTATGTATCTGTGTCTCTCCTAAACTATTCGCTCATGGACACTGTGCTCACCTACTCTCTGCATCTGGTTTCTTGCTGATTTAACTGGCTTCACTCACTAGTCTTGGCTCCTCTGATAGCCCACATAGGCCTCTTGACATTATTATCAAGTGTTATCACTGCAAAACAACTGGACGTAAAAGTATTGTTGATAGATGAGGACCTGGAACAGAGCTAGCAAAACAGTGATAAAGACAAACAAGGACAAGGTTTTTACAATTCAGCAAGTAGAAAATAGAGGAATTTCTCTAAGGAATCAATTTGATGGTCTGAAACTTAGTTTTACTATGTGTCCAGGTTGTGACAATAAAGGAATATCATCTATCATGTGTTCATTGTTTATTATTGTTAGTGTCTAAAAAACTTCACAGTTGTATTTACTACCTACAGAGATGTTTCTACCTGGTT
Source organism: Elephantulus edwardii (assembly GCF_000299155.1). Taxonomy (NCBI): domain Eukaryota; kingdom Metazoa; phylum Chordata; class Mammalia; order Macroscelidea; family Macroscelididae; genus Elephantulus; species Elephantulus edwardii. The sequence continues at coordinate 10,785,818 of NW_006399794.1, forward strand.
TTCACTATAAACCATAAGAGACATGTTAAGAGACTGAAGGTTAATCTACCTAAGAAAGGATACATCAAATAATTTATCCAAAACTACACAATATGGAGTTCAAACAAACTTATCTAGAAAAACAAAGTATTGGGGCAAATTAGAGAAGTCTTTTTTTTATTCTTCTACTAGTCAGAACAAGAGTGAGGTAGAAAATGTGATTCACCCACTACTCTGTGTAAGAGTGTTCAGGGGAGGGGAGGGATAACTAAAAAAAAGTCACATCTGATATATGGGGGTGAGTGATTCTGTTGGAAAGAGGAAGGAAATTGGAAAGCCTTGGTTTGTGATAACGTTTGGGCTGAAATGTATCTATATGCCCATAAGTATTTGTCAACAGTTTTAGTTTGCTAAGTTCCACAATGAACACTCTTGATAGCAGCAGCCAGGAAATCAAGAGAAAAATTGCATTGGGAAAGTCAGCTGTCAGGGACCTCTCCAGAGTACTGAAGAGTAACAACGTCAGGCTGGATACTAAGGTGTGCCTGATCCAGGCCCTAGTCTTCGCAGTTGCGTTCTATGAGTCAGAGAGCTGGACAGTGACTACATGATAGAAAGAGAAATGATGCTTTTGAACTGTGGCACTGGAGAGGAGTGTTGAATATACCATGGACTTCTAGTAGAAAAAAACAAGTTTGTCGTGGAGAGAGTGAATCCGGGATGCTCCTTGGACGCAAGTATTCTGAATCTTCGTCTGACGTATTTGGGGCATGTTTCAAGGAGAGACTGGTCCTTGGAAAGGATGCTGATTAAATTTAGACTCCTAACAAGCCTGTGAGCACAGAGAACTGCCACATATTTTTTTGGGCTATAAATCTTTACAGAAGCAGACTCCCTTATTTTTTTCCTGAAGTGTATCTGATGGATATAAACTGCTGAACTTGAAATTAGTGGTCAAGAATTACTGTGCTATTATTGTTGTTGTTATGTGCCATCGAGTTGCTTGTGACTCATAGCGACCCTATGTACAACAG
>NW_006399794.1:10787995-10803398 GCF_000299155.1 Elephantulus edwardii
TATGTATGTATGTATGTATGTATGTATGTATGTATGTATGTATGTATGTATGTATTTATTTTTACATGAAGTAGCTAGCTGTTCCATGTGCAATACACTCTGCCAACAGTGTTAATCAGGGGAAGACAAATGTAAAAACTCAAACGTATTGCTATCAAGTTGAAGCTGATTCTATCACTTTTCCAGTGCTGTAAAGCTCATGGGAAGAGTTTGCTCATTTTTTTATCCTGTGGTCCTGGTAATGGATTTGAATTACCAGAGAGGCCAGGCCTGAGCAGTGCAACTTCCTACTGACTGGGCCACTATAGTTTCTTTAGGGCAGGAGAGAAACTTATATAAGAAATGATAAGAGAGAAACAAAATGAAAAAAGACTAAGTTCTTAAAGCCAAAGATAAAAAATCAAAAAGAATTCAAGGATTGAGAGTAATTTTATATAAAGATGGATAACAGCTCTTTTAAAATAACAACTGTTTCAAAGAAAAACAATATTTCACACTCTGTATATCTTTGGGCAAGAGAGCTAATATCTGCATTAGGTAGTTACAAAGAAGTAAAATTTTAGCTCTGTGTAAGAAAGATATCTCTAACAATCTGGTGTAAAGTGGCATCAGGACTGAAGGAAGACTCATCAACAACCTATGTGATACAGATGACAGAGGGGGACCGGAAGCATTTGCTGCAGAAGGTCGAAGACTATTGTCTTCAATATGAATTGAAGCTCAACATCAAGAAGACAAAGATTCTCACCAATGGGCCATTTGGCGGCACCATGATGGATGGAGAAGAGATTGAGGTTGCTAACAGTTACAGCTTGTTAGACTCCACAATCAACACACTTAGCACCAGCAGTCAGGAAAGCAAAAGATAAATTGCATTAGGTAAATCTGCTGTCAAGGACCGCTCCAGAGTACAGAGAAGCAACAATGAAAATTTAGAGATTAAGGTGAGCTTGATCCAGGCCATGGTTTTCACAACCACTTGGTGTGCATCAGAGAGTTGGACAATGACTAAAGATGACAGAAGAATTGATGCCTTTGTATTGTGCTTAAGAAGAGTATTGAACATACATGGACAGCAAAGAAAACAAATCTGTCTATCTTGGAGAGAGTGAAACCAAATCTCTTTGAGGGTTAGGGTTTTGAAGCTATATCTCTTTGGGGACATGGCCAGGAGGGACAAATTCTTGGAGGAAGTCTTGGAGGAAGACCACGGATCATATGGATTGATACAATAAATAGGGCTACAGGGGTAGGTGTGTCAGAGTCAGTGAGATTTGCTCAGGACAGGGTAGGCTTCAGAGTTGTTGTACATAGGGTCACTATGGGTTGGAGGTGACTTGGCAACACATAACAACAAAACCAACAAACTATAGGGTAGAGGTTGCTGTGGTAGCCTAGTGGTAAGTAGCTGCACTGCAATCTCAAAGTAGTTCAAATTCATCAAGTGCTCTGTAGGAGAAGGATGAGCAATTTCCCGTTGTATGATTTACTGCCTCTGAAAACCCTCTAGAGGGTCAGCTGTGACTTAGTTCTAATTCAATGGCACACCACAACAGTAATAACTATAAGACAGAGTAGAACTACTAAGTCAAGGCAAGCCAAGGTGGCCTCTCCTCACACTCAGTGGATTATGTGCGCTGTATTGCAGTGGTGGCTGTGGGAGTGGGAGTGGAACTAGGCAGTGAATGGGAAGTTTAGTGGACAGGAAAGGATAACTGTTCTAGTGATAATGCAGGGCTTATAGAGGACCAGGTCACTCCAGAAACACTACGATATCACCCCCTTCTCTCCTTACAACCCAGCAGTGTGCCACTGACAAGGAAACTCCCTCACTCTGGACTCTCAGAAAGCCTGAAGTCTTTGGAGGTTTTTGAAGATGTGCAGGACTTGTAGTTCAGGGTTTTAGTTTGGAAAAAATAACTTGGGAAGAGTAATATAGGAGAGATCAAAGAATATAAGAACCTTCCACAGAATGTAACTGAAAACAAAGAGAAAATGTTTACAACTGGATCTGACATGACCAGAGCACATAAAAAAGGTGCTGATACTGATGCATTCATTGTGTGTGTCACTGAGATCTATTGATTGCAGTGACTTTATCACCTATGATATATTGAAATTAAAGGAAAGAGTAAAAGACTGAAGATCCCTGAGAGAGGGATTCAGCAAGCTGTGTTTTAATGGGATAGAAATAAAAATCTTGCTTCCAACGTTAGCAGTGACAACCAGTCCATAAGACTTGATTCTCTGCTTAAAAACTTAAATACTAGACAGACTCCTAAGAAGTCTTAAAAGTTGCAGAGTAATCTCATGTTTTAAATCTAGTATTAAATGCTGCAAACTTTAGGTTAAACTCCAAGAGCTATCAAGTCATGAGCCAAATACCACATCTATTATATTAGATTTCTTTGTTTAGTTGGGTTGGGTTTTTTCCTCACTTATGCCTGCGGTTAGGAACCTAAAGTACTCAAGAGCAATGGTGTCTCTCTGGAGACTAAGGTGTGCCTGATACAGGCCATGGTTTTTGCAATCACTTGTTATGCATCAGAGAGTTGGACAATGACTAGGGAGGATAGAAGGAGAATTGATGCCTTTGAGCTGTGGTGCTGGAGAAGAGTACTGAATGTACCATGGACTGCCAAGAAAACAAATAGATTCATCCTAGAGAGGGTTAAACCAGGCTGCTCCTTGGAGGCAAGGATTCTGGGGCTTTGCCTGACATACTTTGGACATGTTGTAAGGAGAGACAGGTCTTTGGAGGGGGACATCATGCTGGGCAGAGTGGAGGGACAGTGCAGGAGGGGAAGACCCTCTATGAGGTGGATTGATTCAGTGACTGGGGTAATCGGGATGGATGTGTCAGAGGCAATGAGATTGGCACAGGATAGAGCAGGGTTTATGGCTGTTGTACATAGGGTCGCTATGAGTCGCAAGCGACTCGACGGCACATAACAACAACAACAACAATGCTAGTAGCAACAATTTTCCATCTTTATCCATATATAATAGCATTATCTCTTGTCCATAAGTTTTTATTAGTATTGTCTACATAGTGTTCTTCTTAGATGCTTTAATGCATAGCGAAGCAATCTCTGTCCAATACTGTGCCATCCTCACAATCTCCTCATGTGCTTATCAGATGGATCCAGTGCTATATAAACAGATTGGAGAGTGCAATCATAATTTGCCTTTCTAGGATGTGGACGTATATTATCCCCCCACCTCCCATACAAATCCATGTTGTGCCATAACAAGTAAAAGTAATTTACACACAACAAAGCTTAATAGTAGTAAAAAACATGTAGGGTAGCTTAGTGACCGCTGGAGGGCAGCAGAGGTGTACTTCCACCTCAATTTAATCCCTACTCCAGTTTTCTGCTAACTCAGAGACCTGAGTATTTATTTACTATATTGTACTTGGAGAGAGACATCATGCTTGGGAGGGTGGAGGGACAGTACAAGAAAGGAAGACCCTTCATGAGATAGGTTGGTTCAGTGACTGGCGTCACAGCATAGAGCAGGGTTTAGGGCTGTTGTACCTAGGGTCACTATGAGTTGCAGGTGACATGACAGCACATTACAATAACAACATAGTAGTATATTGTACTGTGGGAGTCCTGGTGGCCCAGTGGCAAGGAGCTACGCTGCCAACTCAAAGATGTAAGAATCTTATTCACCAGCTGCTTTGTGAGAAACATATGGGCAACCTCCCATGCTCTTTACTGCCTTTGAAAACGTGTTGGAAGGTCAGCTGTTGATTCCTACTCAAGGGCACATAACACTAACTTATTTTATTGTAAGAGTTACGTTTATATTTCTGAATAAATGACTGTGTGGATTAAAGACTACCTAAATACATATTTCAATGATTGTTGTGTATTGGGAACTTGAAATGACCCATAGCTAATCTTCTAGCAAGTTTTCAGAAACAGTTAATCACAAGGGAAAGGACTGTCCAACTTTCTCCCACAGAGCAACTGGGGGATTTGAACTGAATGTCTTTGAGTTGACAGCTCAACTTCTTACCACTAAACCACCATACTTCCCTTATGTCAATTTGTTGTTATGTGCCATCGAGTTGCCTACAACTGATAATAACCCTGTGAACAATAGCTTTGAACCTGGCCCTACCCTAAGCTAATTTCACTGTCTTTGACACCCATCCCCATTACCCCAATTATTGAGTCACTCCATCTCATCAAGGGTCTTCCTCTCCTGTGCTATCCCTCCACCCTTCCAAGCATGATGTCCTTCTTCAAGGGACTGGTCCCTCCTAACAACATGCCCAAAGTATCTGAGATGAAACTTCTTGCTTCCAAGGAGCAACTTGGTTTTACCCTCTCCCGGACAAACCTGTTGTTCTCTTAACAGTCCGTGATATGCTCAATATTCTTCAGGCCCATAACTCAAAAGTGTAGATTCTTCTTCTGTCATCTTTACTCATTGTACAGCTCTCTGACAAATAGCAAGCAATTGAAAAGACCAAAGTTTGGATTGAGCCACCTTAGTCTCTAGACTGACATCAGGACTCACTAAGTGCTCCAGAAAGATCCCTGACAGCAGAGTTTCCCAATGTGATTCATCTTTTAGTCCAGACTGCTGGTGCCAAAAGTATTGATTGTGGAACAAAGTAAATTGAAATGGTTAGCAATCTCAGTCTCCTCTCCACCTATCATAATGTTGCCAATTGGCCCAGTGGTGAGAATCTTTGTTTTCTTGATGTTTAGCTCCAATCATATTGAAGATTTCAGACTTTGACCTTCTGCAGCAAATGCCTCAGGTCCTCCTCAGTTTCAATGTACAAATACAAGTAAAAAAAAACAAATAAGTACTTAATTTTGTGGTTGTCTGGCTTCTCTGTTTAAAATGTTTCTATCTCAGGCCGAAAATTGTTGCTGTTGTTGTTGTTGTTGTTGTTATGTGCCGTCGAGTCGTTTGCGACTCATAGCGACCCTATGTACCCTAAACCCTGCTCTATCCTGTACCAGTCTCACTGCCTCTGACACACCTATTCCGATTACCCCAGTCACTGAATCAATCCACCTCATAGAGGGTCTTCCCCTCCTGCGCTGTCCCTCCACCCTACCAAGCATGATGTCCCTCTCCAAGGATCTGTCCCTCCTTACAAAATGTCCAAAGTATGTCAGATGAAGCCCCAGAATCCTTACCTCCAAGGAGAGCCTGGTTTAACCCTCTCCAGGATGGATCTGTTTGTTTTCTTGGCAGTCATGGTACATTCAGTACTCTTCTCCAGCACCACAGCTCAAAGGCATCAATTCTCCTTCTATACTCCCTAGTCATTGTCCAACTCTTTGAGCATAACAAGTGACTGCAAAGACCATGGCCTGTATCAGGTGCACCTTAGTCTCCAGAGAGACACCGTTGCTCTTGAGTACTTTAGAGAGCTCCCTAACAGCAGACTTTCCCATCACTATATGCTTTTTGATTTCCTGACTGCTGGTGCCAAGAGTGTTGACCGTGGAGGCGACCAAACTGAAGCTGTGAACAATCTCAATCTCTTCGCCATCCATCCTAAATGCTACCAATTGATCCAGTGGTGAGAATCTTTGTCTTCTTGACATTGAGTCTCAGTCCATGCTGAAGGCCGCAGTCCTGAACCTCTGCAGCAAGTGCATGAGGTCCTCCTCAGTTTCGGCAAGCAGAGTAGTGTCATCTGCATAACCCAGATTGTTAGTAGATCTTCCACCAATCCTGATGCCACACTTCTCCTCATATAGCCCAGCCTCCCAGATAATCTGCTCTGCATACAGATTGAATTAACAGGCCTCTGAAAACCCTTTGTACAAAAAGGCTGAAAGTACGTGGCTTTAATTCTATTAATTAGTGTCTAAGTCAATTCTTAAAACTCATGTTTTTAAAATGTGTATAGTGTTCCAGGAACATGTTACAATAAGTGTTTTTTATGGCACCTGATAATCAACATAGACCCAAAACACACTAATGCCTTATTTTTTAACAAATGTCTATCATAATCACAGTTTCTAAGTCCATTCAGACCACTCCTACTGAAACAAGTCCTAGAAGGAGACCGTAGGGGTTACATTCACAGTCAAAAAGACCATTTTATCAAAAGATCCATCCTGAAGAAAAACATTGTGAATCACAACATACTATCCATACACATACAAGGAAAACCTATTAATTCAACTATACACAAATATCAAATATACACACCAACAACTAACACCAAAGAGGAGGAAATGAGCTATTTGTCCTAACTTAAAGCATGAAATAAATTGAACATGCAGTAAAAATTGATAAATAATAATTGAGGAATGGAATGCAAACATTAGAAACAAAGATTGGTATTCGGAAATTATAGACCAAGTGACAGAAATGAGGCTTGAAGTCAAATGACTGAATTTTGTACAATCAATTACTTATTCATTGCAAATGTCTTTTATGGAAAAAACACAAGCAGTGACTCATCTGGACTTCACCTGATGGACTGCACAGGAATCAGAGTAACACTACGTGTGGAAAAAAATCACTGGAAAAGCTCAATATCAGCTATGAAAATTAGGCCAGATGCTGACTGTGGAACAGACCATCAACTAATTACTCATGTGCATGTTCAAATTGAAGCTGAAGAAAATGAAAACAATCCACAAGAGCCAAAATACAACCTTGAGTATTAATCCCAGCACTTTAGCTAAAACAGCCTGTTACATCAGCACTAGAGACCCTAGAAAATATCTGATTTGATTATTTAGTATATTACATATTTGAAGAATATTGTAAACGAGGTTGTTTTTCTGATTTATCAGTGTTTTCTTTGAAGGTGTAAGGGAACTTAACTGATTAATATATGCTATTTTATAATTTTTTAGTTGACTGCTCCCTAAGTCTGTAGAATAATTCTGCTCTGTTTTTAGCATTTTAAGCCTTCATTAGCTGACTTTTTCATTAACCTTTTACTGTGATTTGAATGTGACTACATAACAAAATTATTTTCTACTCAGCCATCCATACTCACGATGTTCTGTGACATTGATTAAAGCATATATATTGCAAATACTCTATTCTAAATTCTTCCTCATATCTCCTGACTCTCCTCTCCTTCCTTTCTACCCCATCTTGCCCCCTGATTCTATCCTTGGGCAAATGTTAACCTCTCCACATCCTATATGAGCAGGTGTTCGAAGCGCTATGTTTTTTTTGGTTAAGTACTGACCATCTCATATATTCATTTTTGTTGACTGAAAGCTGAGTCACACAAAACCCCAATTCCAGATCTGAAAGGTGACCAATGGCCACGGTCATGGGGATTCCACCATTTTCTATCAGAGCGACAAGTCTAGTGTTTTGCATATTTTTGAATTTTGTTCCACACTTATCTTCCCCTTTACCAAGGATCAAGGATCTTCCATTATGATCTCTTTCAGAGTTGTGAGCAGAGGTAGCCAGAAAATATCCAGTTTCTCTGGTTTCATGATTATGAATACTGAAGTTTATAAAGTCCATTGGGCTCTTAGACCAAGAGGATTTTTTTGTGGGTTTTTATTATTATTATTATTATTATTATTATTTTCTTCACTATTTAATATGAGTAAAACCAACAGCCACACCCTAGCTGACCACCAACAAGCCTTTAAGACTTTAGTTACTCCTCTGTCCCTCCCCCTATAGGGAGCTCTGGTGACTTACTGGTAATGTCAGGCTGCATATCAGCATTTACCTTTGCTGTCTGTAATTCTTCTTTTTTAAATAATTTAATCTAAATTAATTAAAATAACATATCAATGCATTTTATCTTTGCATGGCCACCCTTGGAGGGAAATTCATGTAATTAAGTACATTCGCTTAATGTTCTTGATATATTCTGCAAACTAGGCTATTAAGTTATTCAGACTTTCGTCAAACATTATATTAAGAAGTTATGGGAACTCACTCTAGTTGTTCTTTTATTTTTTTAAATTTTATACTGGGTTATTTACAAAGTCCATATACATTGTTTTTCACACAAGATCTTTCCCATATCCTTTCCCCATTCCTCGTTCTACCCGTCAAATTATGTGACACAATGATTATCACACCCCACCCCCACCCTGCTCATCCTTGGCATTCTGCACCCACCCTCCACCCGCTTGGATCCACACACTCATTCTACAGTAATGGTCTTATATAATATTTTTCCTTATGGCACTGAGTTGGTTAGCTTAGCATAAGCTATAATTCTTGTCCACCTCTCAATGTCTTCCTTTTCCTTAATTATGTCATACTGTCACCCCATTTTCATATTACCTTTCCCCTAACCCAATTTAGTAGATGCCTCTTATCTAGTCCTCTCTCATCACTCAGCCATGAGGATGTCTGTGCATTAGCTTTTCCTTAGCTTTTTTACAATGGCACATTCACATGTCCTTTTCTGATTAACTAACTCCTCTCAGTCTGCTATCCTCCAAATTCATCCAGGCCATGAGATAGTTTGCAGATTCTTCCTTGTGTTTTAACATTAAAAAGTATTCCTTTGTATATATGTACGCTAGATTTTTTGTGTACCCTGCAACATTAATAATACTTTCTAGAATTTCCAGCAATGTAGAATTTTTAAGCATTAATTGTACTCATTTGAAATTTGTGTACAAAGGGGATACAGTCTTTATTTCCACAAGATCTCTAGACATTAAATGAATTTTTTTTTAAGTATTGAAATGAATTGGCTTGAAGCTTAATTCTATAGATGCCATGTACGGTGGGAAGTTTTGGATTTTTTAAAAAACTTCTACTATCAAGTATTTGTCCTTCTGGGTTAAGTCTGCAGCTTACTCTCTCAATGAGACCAGGAGTCTAGCAGTGGCTCTCTTCTGTCCTCGCACTCATGTAAGAACCATATTGCTGTTGGGTGTCAGGTGGATTCCAACTCACAGAGATCCTGTAAAACAGAATAAAACTTGCCCATAAGGTTTCTTTGTCTGGTTTTTGTTTTGTTTGTTTTTTGCTTTAAAGCAGCAAATCACTAAATTTTTTTCTCTCTCTGGGAAGCTACTAGATATGACCTATCAGCTTGTCAATTAGCAGGTGAGCATTTAACCATCAGGCCACTATGGCTCCTTTTTTTGAAAACAGTGCACCATATAGCAGTGTCCTATTTGTATCATTCCCATGATACCACTGTCAATAGAACTTGTTGATTAAAACAGATTTATATTGAAAGATTTTTGTGGAACATTTAAATTATAGTAAAGTATAAAATGAACAATAATTAGACCAAACATTATAATAAATATCTTAGTATAATTTTGCTGATATTCTGACAAGAAATTTCTCACTGTTCTTTGCACTTCCAGGATTGCTATCTCATCTATGGCATGTTTTCTGTCATAGCAACAATGCAGTGATTTAGCCATCTGGTTTTGCTTCCTTTTTATTTTTCCAATAGTGGTTTGAAATATTACAAAGCAAATCGGTCCATTCAGCCATTCGTATACACTTTGTTTTAGAGCATTGATTACAATACTGACAATGTAACCACTTCTTCTCTCTTGTCATTTCTAGTAATCTTTCCACTGTCTTCCTTGGGCTAGTGATTCCCTTTTGACTTAGTGATGTTTGTTATAACAAGGTGCTGGTCCTCTCTGGTGTTAGTGGTGACCTTATTTATGGTCTGCCTGTTGTCTGAAAGTTAGGCGTGGGGGGACCCTGTGTTCTGGTTTGAAGGGTGACTAAGGGATCTCTTTTCCACTCATCTCTATGTAGTTTCATATTCTACAAGCAAAAATGCTATTAAAGATTTTATTTTATATAGAAAAAGCCTCATATTCATGTAACCAGTAAACCAGTTGCCATTGAGTTGACCCTGATGCATGTTAACCTCATGTGTAACAGAGTAAAACTGTACTCGGTAATGTGTTTAATGGCTGCTTAAAAAAAATTACAACATCCTTCTTCACAAGAGTTTCTAGGTAGACTTGAACCTCCAACATTTCAGTTAGCAGCTGAGCACACTATTCAGAAGAACCTGTAATTAATCCATGCTTTAAATATTGTATGAGTCTTTATTATTGCTATACTTGTGTATATGTTACTAATTTGTGCCATTCTTTCCACTGTTTGGTGCATTATTATTCTATACCCTTGATAGAAAATAGAAGAATGACCTTATCTCTGATCTGCTTTGTCTTTACTCCATAAACAATGGGAGTGCAGGTGGGATAATGACGTAGAGGTTGGCTAACATGATGTAGAAAGTGAGAGAGACATTGTGTCCAAAGCGATGAACAAGAGCGGAGAAAAAGGCAGGAGGGTAAAACATGAGAATGACACAGACATGAGAACCACAGGTGCCAAGGGCCTTCCAGCGGGCATCTTTGGAAGGGAGACGAAAGACAGCACAAGGGATGAGTGTGTAGGAAATGGCAATTAGAATTACATCGGAAATTACTGTCATCATCGGAAAACACAAGCCATACCAGATATTGATGGAGATATCAGCACAAGCAAGCCTAGCAACACCTATATGCTCACAATATGTATGAGGGATGGCACGTGTCCTGCAGAAAGGCAGCTGTGTCAGCAAGAATACGACTGGCAAGATGATGCAGAAGCTTCTAAAGGAGATTCCCACAGCAATCTTGATGATAGTCTTGGGTGTCAGGATAGTGGTGTATCTCAGAGGGGAACATATGGCCACATAGCGGTCAAATGCCATAGCCATCAAGATGGCTGAATCAAGGGCAAAGCTGTAATGAAGGAAGAACATCTGTGTAAGGCATCCTGGGAAGGTGATTTCTCGAGCCTCCAGCCAAAAGATACTGAGTGTTTTAGGCACACCAGCTGTGGACAAGACGAGATCGGTCGTGGCAAGCATGGAGAGAAAGAAGAACATGGGCTCATGAAGACTGCGCTCCACGGCGATGAGGTAAAGAAGGAGGCAGTTTCCCATGACACCTACGATGTAGACACAACAGAAGGGAATGCCGATCCACACGTGGAAATGCTCCAAGCCTGGAATGCCCACCAGAATGAAGGGCCCTGGGTTGTAGCTGCTCAGGTTGAAGGTGACCATTGCAAAATGGAAAGGCACAAGTATGGGGTCCTGTGGAAAGAAGGTAATAAAGGATAGTTAGGTTATTTGAATCACTTTCAATAATTCAATCATTAATGATCCACCAAATTAGGCAATTATATGACTTATCACTGAAAATGTAAAACATTTGAACATGAAAATGTTGTTAGTAACAGGAATGGCTGGGAATATACATAAACCAGAGTTATTTCAGAAAATTCGTCAAGATTGGCACAGGATAGAGCACGGTTTAGGGCTGTTGTACATAGGGTCGCTATGAGTCACAAACGACTCAACGGCACATAACAACAACAACAACAACCTAAAAAGAATCTTTTTTTCTAGTCTGGTCAAGCTCACTCATCACATATCTTCTCCTGGTTGCCTTGTATACTGACAACAATTATTCCTTTTTATTATACACTGCCATTAAATGCAGATTACCGGAATGTAAGTCATATTTTCTCATCTGTTGTTAAATTATAGCATATAAGCCTTTATGTGCTTAAATAGTTTTAAGTCCAGCTCAAAAGTACTCACTTTATTACAGTTTACTTGTGACTATCATTCTCAGATTTATAAGTAATTTTTAAAAACTCTATTACCATTCAATAAGGCATTCCAGAAACCATAAGGGGGCTGGAAAAAATAGATGCCATGACTAGATCAGACATTGCTACAGGCTTTGTAAATTACCCAAATAATTGGAATCTCTCCTCTAAACACTAGGCCCTACAGTTGCTTTCTTCCCCAGTAATGTCCCCAGTGCACTTACATCGAAAGACAGCAATTCTGGTCAGATAACCAGTGAGGCCAAGGACTCCCAGTATCATGACTGAAATCAGACATGTGATGGTATGATACCTTAAATTTCTTAGCATAACAAGTCCAGAAATCATGTCTGAACTTATTCTTCCTTTCGCCTTCTCCCACACATCCCTATTGCATTCTAAATTTAAGCCAGTTCACAGACCAAGGTTTAGTTTTCTTTTTCTGCATATGATGGAAGAGACATATGTATTTTTTTTAACTTTTCCTTATCTGTAAGTGAAAGCATACTTCTTATACAGTATTTCTATGCTTCACAACGGAGGACACAGTACAGACACAGTCTGAATTTCCATATTCACATTCTGCATCCACTGAGCATGTGTGTTTCCATGGTAATGTATCTTTCTCTCAGTGCTATACTCTGTTGCTGTTGGTGCCATTGCGTCAGAACCGACCTGCAGCTGACCCTCCAGCAAGTTTTCAGAGGCACTTAATCATATGGGAGGAGATTGCCCATCTTTGTCTATCAGAGTATGTCTTATTACCAACACCAGAACTTTGGGGCAGTCCAATCATCATTTGAGAATTCCTTTCCTTTACTACTAATGCACTAAACAATGTATTTCATCTCCATCCTGACACTATATATAATTTTAATTTTTTTTATTCTTTTGATGCTTATTTTCTTCCTTTCTTCCCTTCCCCTGAAACTATACATTGAATCAAATCTGAGGTGGTTTTTGATTCATGAATGTATGGGGCAGGTACTGTCTTATTTTATATTTCCTAGCATACAGAGACAACAGATGTTCACATAGATATCCAAAATCATTTACAAATACACCCATGTACCCACACATAGAAAATAAATTACCAAGTCTCTCATTTTACAATGAGACGCATTTACAAAGTGAGTCATGTCTATGGGACAGTCAACCTAGTAATTTGAACAAAGCAATTCCATTAAATGGATGGAGGAGTAGGCAAGAGAAATACTATTCTAGATGAAAAGAAATTTTAAAATCTTAACAACAAAATGCACAAAACCTAAAAACACTGACCAAATGGTTGGGGAAATCAAACATTCACTAGATATAAGATTATATAAAAAGTTCTATGTCTGATGTGATCATAATTTTATGATCAGTACGTGCACATGTACATGCAAGTATGCACAGTTGTGTATAATCCAGATACAAACCTGGAAAATATATTGGTTCAGAATATTTACTGGGAAGCAAGAAAAGTAGGCACTTTTATCATGGTTTCAGAATTTACCATGAATGTGAACAAGAAACTTATACATCTGACATTAAGTTTCTCATTTGGCAAAAGGATATGGAAATGCTACTTCTTAAAGTTATTACTATGAGAAAGTAAGAGTTGCCCCAAAATAGTTTTATTATCGGACCTAACACGTAATAAGCTTGTGCTGTGCTGTGACTTGTTATGAAGTTATGTTTCTTGTCTTCCTTACTAGTGTTACTGGTCAGATTCCTCAGTGAGGGAAATAGTAAAGGAAGATAAAATAGATGCTACAAATAACAGCTGCCCCCTGGTAAACCACATGTGCCCCCACAATTAAGTTTACTTCTTGAGTAAGAGTTATGAGTCGTTGACATGAGTCTGACAGAATTTGCCTGAACAACAATAGTTTGGACTGTATTTAACCCACTTGTGTTTTTGTCCATGTATTTCAGTCTTTTTGTTGCTAATTCAGTGAAACTTAAAACTGAAGTGAAATTTACCCAATCATCTAAGAGCATGCTTCAACTGATAAATTGGAATATTGCAGGGAAGGAAGAAACCAGACCTTGCTCCCTAAAATATGAAAGCCTGGACTCTGCAATCGATACTTCATCTTCAAATCCTCCCTTCAAGCAGACAGTACTCACCAACTATTGAACTATTGGAGATGGAATCAAAGGAAAAAAAGAAAAAATGTCCTGCTGGCTTCACAGCAAATCTATAGAAGGGGCAGTTACAGCAACCAAAGAAGTGGTTGGAGGAGGAAGGAAGAGACTGATAGATTGATTCATTCTCTCTCCCTTTATTTTCTCCAGCCATTACTCAGTGTGGGGTAGGGGTGCAAAGAGCCTGGGGAGTCTCTAAAGAACTCTAGCACAATCTAGAGAAGAGGATACAATTGTTGCTTATCTACCTGGTTGAGTCATCATGCTTCCCCGAGGAAACTCTGGTGACACACCCCGAAGGGAGTCCTGTTGTTAACCCAAAGGCTGTGCTTTTGTGGAAGTTTGAATCCACCAGGGGCTCCTCAGAAAGCGCAGCTATCTCCTCCAGTGCAATCCACAGCCTCCCCCAGATTTACTGCAAGTTTATCTGTGATTCAATTCCAACTCAAAGGGAAGGAGTTAGTGAACCATGCCGGTGAGTTATCACTGCTTCAGATAATAGTTTTGCTTTTGTTTGTCTGCAGATATACCTATGTGTATAATTCAGAACCAACTAGTATTGAATGTGTGCCTATTAGAGCAAGGAGGTTCAACTCACCTATGTATCACATAAAGAAGTTTTGAAAGTTAATGAGCCTCTTAAAAAAAGGTGGCAGGAAAAAATGGGCAATCTCCTCCCATGTGATTTACTGCCTCTGAAAACTCACTGGAGGAACAGCTAAGTGATGGTTTAGACAGGTATCTAACAACAATGTCACAAATAAGGTGATAATTTAGGACTTATGGTTACATAAGCATTGATCAATTCAGTAAGAGACTTCATATGAAAATGCTTACCACAGTGGCTAATATAGATCATGTTTTGGGGTTTTCTTTTCTTTCTGTTTTCTAGTTATTAACTTTAATGAAAGTTTACAGAGACTTTGGATTTATTTCCATTCTTTCATTGTTGCATTTTCCTCCCTGCCCACTCCTTTCCCCTAGTTTGCTTTTCTCATTGAAAAGTAAAGTAAAAGAAAAATTCTTTCATCCCTCCCCCTAAGTCCACTCTACTATGCAGCCTTTGTTCTGTACTCCTGTTGTGACAATAATACCCAATGATATATCCCTTTTAAACAGTTCTCTCTCTTATTTGTTTCAATCCAGGATACATAATTTATCCCATCTTTCTCAGTCTCCCCCAATCCTGATATCAGTCCCGTTTTGTAACAATGTAATATTTGTCCTTTTGTGATTGAGATATTTCACTCAGTATAATGTCCTCCAGGGTCACCCATTATGTATAATATTTTCTGAGTTTCTTTTTCAGTTCAGTGTAGTATTCCATTGTGGGGATTTACAACAACTTCTCTATCCATTCATTTGCGGATGGGCACTTGGATTGTTTCCAACTCTTTGCTACTGTGAACAAAGCAACAATAAACATGGGTGTGCATGAGTTTTCTTTTCTGTATGTAGTCCAGTTCTATCTAAATAAAAATATCCTAGCTAGGAACTCTGGTGTTGAGTGGTTACAGAGCTTATCCATTAACTGGAGAGTCAGAAATTTGACACTCTCAACTGCTCTGCCATATATATACATATATATATATATACATATACATATATACATATATATACATATATATACATATATATACACATATATATACATATATATACATATATATACATATATATACATATATAT
>NW_006399794.1:10803545-10824657 GCF_000299155.1 Elephantulus edwardii
ACACACACACACACATATATATATATATATATATATATATATATTCTTCCTCTATGTTGTAAAATCCATGGGGTCACTAGGAGTCACAATTGATGCAAAAGTAGTGGATGTATTTTGGAGGGTTAAGATCCATAAATAAAATCATGATTACATGAACTACTCTAAGAATTTCTAATATCAACTTTCAAAGTGACATCCCAGAAACTACATTTATAAACTACAGTGAATTCTCAAGAGTTTATTCTTTACCTTGAAAATCAGTTTAGAAAGAAACAGGTAGATGAATAGAGAGATAAATGTTGCTGGTAGGTGCCAGTGACTCGACTGGGACTCACAGGACCCTAGGAACAATAGATCAGAACCCTGGCCTCTCCTGCACCATCGTCATGACCTCTACCATGCTCAAGCAGTTGCAGTTACCATGTCGATCTATCTCATTGAGGGTCTCCCTCTCTTTTGATGACTCTACCTTTCTCAGTCTGATGTCTTTTTTTCAAGGAATGTCTCTTTCCTGGTAATATGTTCAGTCTGTGAGGTGAAACTTCTCCGTCTTTGAACCTAAGGAACACTCTGCTATCTGGTAGCACTTCCTTCGAGAAGGATTTGCTTGTCCTTTTGGCAGTCTGTGATTTATTTAATACCTTGATCAAAATCACAACTCAAAATCATTGATTCTTTTTCAGTCTTAATTGTTCAAATTTTAGATACATATGAAACAATTGAAAATATCATGGCTTGGGTCAGAAATAGTTTGGTCTTTAGGGTGATACTACCTTCTTCTTTGTATAGTCCAGTTTCTTGAATGATTTGATCAGCACACAGATTGACTAGTAAGACTAAAAGATACAACCTTGACACATATCTTTCCTGATTTTAAACCATGCAGGGTTTCCTTGTTTTGTTTGGATAATTGCTTCTTGATCTAAGCATAGATTTCACATGGGTATGATTAAATGTTCTGGGATTCTCACTATTCTCAATCTTATCCATAATTTGTTATGATCCACATTATCATATGCTTTTGTACAGTAAATAAAACACAAGTAAACCTCTTTCTGGTATTTTTCAGCTTAGTTGAAAGTTGTTCATCTGAATGACATTTTAAATATCTTTGGCATAGCTTTAGCACCACGGACAATCATTATGCATTCCATTTAATTATTGACAACTTCTGATTTTCTGGTAGTCTGGAAGTTTCACTGAAATCTTTCCACCAAGAATTCCCTGACTAGTATTTGAAGTACTGGTGGTTTAGCTTCTAGCATCATAGCAACACAAAAACCACCACAGTACAACAATCTGACAGAAAAGTGGTAGGATAGATAAAATGTGGGAACCTATGAAGGAAAATTGGTGGAAACTGTCTATAATAAGATGGAGCAGAATGAACAGTGAATGCTGTCTTTTAACTAATCAATTGAGGAGAATCTTCTTGGGAATGTGTCTACCATCTCTAACAAAATACCATCGTTTCAAAGCTATCATTCCCAAACTACGTTCACTATCACCTAGAACCTGCTTTTCTTTTAGTACTTCTGAGTTAAATCAATATTCCTTCACTGATCGCATAGGTTTGGTGTTTGTTTTTTTTTTTTACTTTCCCTAAGAAATTTGTGTTGCTGTCATCTCTTAAATATTCCTAAATCTTTTCTATTCTCTGTCTGTATCTTTCATCTATCTATATTACTCTAAAAGCATTATAAGTGCTTATTCTACATATCCATTCTTATCTTCTTCAACACATTTACCCACATTGTAGGTAGTGCTTTTTCTAAAGAGTCAATTTCATCATGTAATCACTTAGTGCAAATCTTGAAGTCTTATAAATTACTATTTCTTCTACCTTGACTTACACCCACATGTGGTTTTCACATTTTTTTTATCTGAAACTCTACTCAAACTGAGATCCTGCTATAAATTTTTCATTAACAAAATATTGAAATAAATCAAATGTGTTCCTGTAGGAAGATTGCTACATGTGACTGTTGTTTTAAGAGGCAAAGAGCTAACAGGAAGTTCCAAGGACCTAGTCTCAATATATACCTATTAGGCTTTTATCCAACAATACTAATGTTAGGGTTATGCTACTGAGTTTCCTCTGACTCAGAGTCACCTTATCTACAACAGAATGAAGAAACTCTGCTTGATCCTGTCCCATTCTCACAATCTCTATTGTGCTAAAGCCCATGTTGCAGTGTGCATCCATCTAATTGAGACCTTCCTTTCTTTCTCTATGATGCTTCTTTTCTAAGTATATAATGTCTTTGTTTTCCAAGGACTTGCCCTATCTAAGAGAGAATGCCCTAAGTATGTGAGATGTAGCTTTATAATCCTTCGAAGCATTTCAGCCTAGTCAATTTCTACTAGTTTTGTAAATCCAAGACTCTTGATCTACACTGTATCTTCAATGATACTAAAAAATAACTCAGAATGAAGTATAATAACTTGTTTTGCGTCTATCACAGTTATAGACATACTTTCTTCTGGCTGGACAGCCATACAAATAATTACATTACTAATTGTATTACTAAGTCTTCTTTATGGGCTACATCTCAAAATAAATAAAAAAATCTTGTACATGGACTAATTCACCATGATAAATGGAGAAAAGCCTGAGAATGTTAAGAATTTCATTTCCCTGGGATCCATAATTAACATTTAGGGAGAACAGTTAAGAAGTCAAATAACGTATTATGCTGGGCAAATCTGCTTCCAAGAATCAAGAATATCATTGCAAAGTATAAGGTGTGTCAAACCCAACCAGTGGTATTTTCAGTTGCCCCATATGCATGTGAAAATTAAGCCTACATAAGAAAGACCAAGGAAGTTGGAATCGTGTGTTGTTGTTGTTATGTGCTGTCGAGTTGTTTGCGACTCATAGCGACCCTATGTACAACAGCCCTAAACCGTGCTCTATCCTGTGCCAATCTCACTGACTCTGACACAACGATCCCAATTACCCTAGTAACTGAATCAATCCACCTCATAGAGGGTCTTCCCCTGCTGCGCTGTCCCTCCACTCTACCCAGCATGATGTCCCTCTCTAAAGACATGTCTCTCCTTACAACATGTCCAAAGTATGTCAGACGGAGCCCCAGAATCCTTGCCTCCAAGAAGCAGCCTGGTTTAACCCTCTCCTGGATGAATCTGTTTTTTTTCTTGGCAGGCCATGGTACATTCAATACTCTTCTCCAGCACCACAGCTCAAAGGCGTCAATTCTCCTTCTATCCTCCCTAGTCATTGTCCAACTCTCTGATGCAAAACAAGTGATTGCAAAAACCATGGCCTGTATCAGGCACACCTTAGTCCCCAGAGAGACACTGTTGCTCTTGAGTACTTTAGAGAGGCCCCTAACAGCAGACTTTCCCATTGCAATACGTTTTTTGATTTCCTAACTGCTGGTGCCAAGAGTGTTGACCGTGGAGCCGAGCAAACTGAAGCTGTGAACAATCTCAATCTCTTCATCATCCATCCTGATGCTACCGATTGGTCCAGTGGTGAGAATTTTTGTCTTCTGGACATTGAGCCTCAGTCCATATTGAAGGCTGCAGTCCTTGACCCTCTGCAGTAAGTGCATGAGGTCCTCCTGAGTTTCAGTGAGCAGGGTTGTGTCATCTGCATAACGCAGATTGTTGATAGATCGTCCACCAATCCTGATGCCACAATTCTCCTCATAGAGCCCAGCCTCTTGGATAATCTGCTCTGCATACAGGTTGAAAAGGTGTGGAGATAGGACACATCTCTGGCGTACACCCTTCCCAATTCTGAACCATGCAGTGTTGCCCTGCTCTGTTCTGATGACTGCCTCTTAGTCCAAGTATAGGTTGCGCATTAGCACAATTAAATGTTCTGGGATTCCCATTCTTCTCAGAGTCAGCCACAGTTTGTTATGATCTATGCAGTCAAATGCCTTTGCATAATCAATGAAACACAGATAGACATTCTTCTGGTATTCTCTACTTTCAGCTAAGATCCATCTAACATCAGCTACAATATCCCTAGTACCACAAAACCTTCTAAACCCAGCTTCGACTTCTGGCAGTTCTCTGCTGATGTACTGTTCCAGTCATTTTTGGATAATCTTCTGTAGAATCTTGCTTGCATGTGAAATAAATGATATTGTTCTGTAGTTTCCGCACTCAGTTGGGTCGCCCTTCTTTGGGATGGGAACAAATATAGACCTCTTCCAGTCAGTTGGCCAAGTGGTTGTTCTCTAGATTTCTTGGCACAACTTGTTGAGCACATCCAGGGCAGCATTTGTTAGCTGAAATATGTCAATTGGTATACCATCTACTCCTGGGGTCTTATTTTTTGCTATTTCCTTCAAAGCAGCTTGAACTTCTTCCTTCATCACCATAGGCTCTGGCTCAGATGCTATTTCACTAAATTCTTCTGTGTCTGCCAATTCCTTTAGATACAATGACTCAGTATATTCCTTCCATCTTCTTTTGATACCTCCTGGATCATTTAGCATTCTGCCTAAAGCATCGTGTAGGTAAAGAAAATTTATTGTATCATAGATTGCCAAAAGAACACACAAAAATTTATCTTGGAAGAAGTATAACGATTGTGCCCTTAAAAGAATATATGATAATTCATCTCACATAATTTTGCCATGTTATAGATGGGACTCGTTCTTAGAGAACTTCATGCTGATAAAAGTGAGGAACAATAAAAGAAAAGAAAACCCATGACAAAATGGGCTGACACAGTGACCGCAGAAACAGTAGGCTGAAGAAGAGCAAACATGTGAGGATGGTAGTTTAGTAGGTTTTCATTCTGTGGTTGATAGCTTTATCTAAAACTGTGTTGAAGGCACCTAAAAATAAAAATTAATGTTTCTATTTTCACCCATAAAATTAAGACCTAGAGACAATATTGTTGTTGTTTTTGTGTACTAACGAGTCAGAAAAGACCCGTAGCTGATCTTCCAGTGGTTTTTCAGAGACAGTTAATTGCATAGGAAGAGACTGTCTATCCAGCTGGTAGATTCGAAATGTGTACCTTTGTGTTGGCAGTGCAATTTCTTATTTCTAAGTCACTAGAACTTCCTTAGAAACAATAGCTTTCCCTTTATAGACTTGGATCATTTAGCTTTTATTTATTTTAATATGACCTCTTAAGAGTCAACTGAAATGAAAAGTAAAAATAAATCTATGAACAATTTATTGGTACAAAAAGACATATGTATGCACATACACTTTTCCCAGGGAACCATCATAATCAAAGTAACAGGACAAGATTCCTCAGTGATACCTTCACTATGGTGCAAAACCAAGCTGTGAACTTGGGAGAAGATATATTCCCCAAGAGGCAAGTATATATAGAGTTGAGGGTTTACATGAGATGGCATTAGTTCAGTGAATTTGTTATCAATTTTTATTTTAAATAATTTTTATTATTGTCTTCAAAAGATAACTTGAAAAATATATACTAATTCAACCTTTCTGGGTGTACAATTCAGTGATGCTTATTTCATTCCTTGAGTTGTGCAATCATCTTTATATTCCATTTCCAAGTTATTTCTCTCCTGCATAGTCTGTAAAGGTTTGCACTATAGAGAGTTACACTGCTAACACAACAGTCACCTCTTTCTTGAAGTTCAATGCATCCATGGCTCTGTGAGAGAAAGATCAGAAATTTTCTCTTATATGACTTATAGCCTCAGAAACCTACTTGAACTTTAGCTATGATTTCATTCCAACTTGATAGCAAGCAGCTTGAGAGTTTTAGCAATATTAATTAGCTTTTCTGTCATGTTGCATTGGGAAAATCTGCTTTCAAGGATCTATCCAAAACTTCCAAAGAACAAGGATGTTAGTTTAAAGACTAAGGTACACCTGACTTAACTCTTGGTGTTTTCTATTGCTTCCTGTGCATCAGAAAGTTGTACAACAAATAAGGATGAGAGAGAAAAAATAGGTCTTTGAATTATATGAGTGGTGAAAAGTATTGAACATACTACAGACTGTCAAAAGAACAAAGCTGTGTTGCAGGAAGTACAAACAGAGTGGTCCATAGAAGCAAGGACGGTAAAATTTCATCTCACTTGATTTGGACGTATTTTTAAGAGGTTTCAATATTTAGAGGGTGACATTATGAAGGGAAAATGTAGGGTCGATTAAAAAGAGGAAGACCTTCAATAAGACAATTTGACATGGTGACTACCCCAATGGGTTTTAGTATGAGAGAGATTATGAGGACAGTGTTGAATAGACGAGGTTCAAATCTGCTGTTCATAGAGTCACTATGAGTCAGAATCAACTTGATAGCACCTAAAACAACAATTCATAGCCAACTTGATTGCACCTAACAACAGTCAATATTATGATAGAAGAAGGATTGAAGCTGTCAATGATTTTTATCATACTTATCATACTCCATCTATCATTATGATAGATGGAGAAACATCTTTGGTACCAGCAGTCAAGAAGACGTCAAGAAATGTATTGCATTGGAAAAGTCGGCTGTCTAGGGCGTCTATAAAATTCTGAAAAGCAGTAATGTCAGTACGAAGATAGAGTGCCTAATTAATTCAGGCCCTGCTCTTCTTAGTCATCTGCTATGCATCAAAGAGTTGGACAAGGAATCCAGATGAGAGAAGAACTGATACCCTTGAGTATTAATTGATACCTTGAGCGATTCTGGAGAAGAGTCCTGAATATCCCACAGACTACCAAAAGAAAACCATCTCTGTCCTGGAAAAAGTGCAGTCAGAGTGCTCCTTGGAGGTAAAGACGGCAAAGCTTCATCTTTCATACTTTGGACATGATGCTAAAAGAGGGAATTCCTTGGAAAGGGATATTCTGGGAAAACTGGAGAGTCAGCAAAGGAGAGGAAGACCCCAGTGAGATGGTCTGACCCAGTAAGGGGCAATGGGCTCTAGTGTCTCAGAGATGTTGAGGATAACAGAGGACAGGGAAGGATTCAGGTCAGCTGGTCACAGAGCGGATATGAGTGGTATTTAACTCAAGGGCAAAACCAACAATTTCTCCCTCAACAAAATACTAGCCACACAAAACCTACAAAAATCTACCAAATAAAAACCTAGCAACAAAAAAAATCTAGCAAAAACATAATTCCTCTTTCAGGCCCACTTTCTAATCTTTGAAGGTGCTGTTATCTCTTTGATTTGATATACATTGTTCTTAAAGGTTAACTTTCAAAGAGTACATTTTTTATTAGTTTACTTAAAACTATTGTTTGGTTTTAAGAAGAGCTCAGGAGCTAGTATTGGTTTTGAGTTTTAAATATTATCTTGTTGTGTGTACCATCAAGGCAGAACTGACCCATAGCTGACCCTCTGGCGGGTTTTCAGAGGCAGTTAATTGCAAAGGAGACTGTTCATCCTTCTCCTGTGGGACAGCTGGTGGATTCGAACTACATGCTTTCGACTGCAGCTCAGCTTCTTGCCACTAAGCCATTAGTGCTCCTTGTTATCTTAAGCCTGCCATTATTTTCTGAGCAGAAACCTCTTTGGGACTCAGTAATACAAAAGGAATATGGAATGTATGTAGACTTCTGAACAGTAGGGATGATCACCTGAATTTAGAAGCCCATGCTAGGTCAGGGTGAGATGGCTTGTCTGATCCTTTACTAAGCTGACTCACTCTAAGGCCCAGCAATGGGAGGAGGTCAGAGCTGCTGTACTGGCAGAGTTCTGATAGTGCTATCTGCAGGACCAGGACCCCCAGGAAAGGCAGGTTCCAGAGCCCCTCCCTTCCCTTCTGGAAGCTATAGGACAGGGCCTGCTTATTTAGTTATTTAAATAATTTCTTTATTTTACACATACTTTGGATGTGTTATCAGAAGGAGCCAGTTCTTAGAAGAAGACATCATGCTTAGAGAAGTAAAGTGTCAGCAAGAAAGGAAAACTGAAACCAAGATAGACTGATAGGGATTTTAACAACGGGTTTGAGCATAGTAGAGATTGTCAAGATGGCAAAGGATCAGGCAGGGCTTCACTCTGTGGTCCACCGGGTTGCTGTGAGTTGAAGCGAACTTGATATAACCTAATAGGATTTTTCTTTTTTAAGAGAGCTTCTAAAGCAGACTGTAGCCTAGCTCCTATTCATGCAATTTTAGATTTCATTTGTTCCTTTTCACAGAAAGAGCACTGTTAGAGGCAAAGCGGCCCAGTGGATAGTGCACTTGATAGGAAGTCAGAAGTTTGGGCTGTGGCCCGGACCTTGCCACATGACACAATCAAATTGAGAATTTTCCTGCAGTTCTCTAAGCTATTTATATAAGTTGTGAGTTAGAGTAAACAAGTCCCTAAGGCACTTCCTCAAACACAGAACTTCTATTAGTAAAATTACAAGTGTTCTAAAGTCTTAGATTGAGAGGTTAATGACCTAGAGATTTGTCTACCTGCAAGAGGGCTTCCAGTTCTCTCATTCGGCAATGATACTTACTCCTTCACATAGATCCACTCCTTACTAAGTGAGTGCACTTATGCATGTGTAGGGAAGAAAGGAATCCCCTCTCTCTTCTGCTCTGTACATATCTGCAGGATAGAATTTGACAACCTTCCAATAGAGTAATTTCTACTAACTTCAGTCCAGAGTGCTAATCCATGTGGCAGGTAAATTTGAGGCAGTATGAAGCAGTGGTTAGGAGCAAAGACCCTGGAGATTAGCTAAGAGACAGATGGCTCAGCATTGCCTACCAGCTGAATGATTCCATTTCCTCATCTGTGAAATATACAGATTAAGAGAACCTATAGATGTGCTTAAAGTGTCTGACATAATTAAGCTTCCAATGTAGCAGTCTCTAATAGATGTTTAGTACTCTAAAAGTAATAAATTGACATAATAATACTTGACATTATTATTATGTTCGGTTTCAGTTAGCCTCACTGCAGCTGAAAATAGTTTTATTCTATGCTCTAATTTATGTTTTTAATAGCAGTAATAATGATAACTGGCTGTTATTAAAGGTTAATTGTGTGCCAAAATTTCTGTATAACGTAAATGGCCAATGTGTTTGGCTGTTAACTGAAAAGTTATGAATTGAGCTCACTGAGAGAAACCTTGGAAGAATGATATGGTGATCAAATCTCAAAAAAATCAGTAATTGAAAACTGTATGTAGTACAGTTTTACTGACACACTTATGAGGTCATCAGGAGTCAGAATTAACTCAATCATAACTGGTGTGATGTGCCAGACCCTGTAATAAAAGATTGGACTTATTTAATGCTCTGAATTTTTACGGTAGAAGGTCCCAGGTGTGATGGATTGACATCGTAACTGGGGCAGTGGGATTAGCTGTATTGAAGTCAGAGAGACTGGCTCAGAATAGGACAGGGTTCAGAGCTATTTTGTACATAGGGTCACTATGAGTTGTAGGCAACTTGATGGCACATAACAGAATTATTATCCTCATTTCATTACAATCAAAGACACAAGTCTCTATTTGCTGAAATTATACACATGTAAACACATATGATCTCTCATTATGTCTCTTATTCTCTCTTTCTCACACACACACATGCATGAACATATACACAAGTGGTAGAGTTAGGATTTGATCCCAACCTACTTGGACTCCTAAACTTCTCTATCTATCTAGTAAATATTTACTAACATCAATTTGACACTCTGTATAAAATAGTGTGGATGCAAAGATCTTTAACTGCTGTTCCCTGCCTTCAAGGGATTCAGAAGCATCATTATTCATAGGCCATTTTCACCTCTGACCTCACTACTTTGAATAACTAAAATGATGCTCAGTTTCTTTGTAACTGCCTCATTAAAGCTAGTCTGATTGCCAATCTGAACATAACTTCCTGAGATCAGTCAAGGCTGTATTAAGTGAACAAAATGGATGTTTTGAGCCCTATCTTCAGTTAAACATTCGACTTTGGCAAGGATGATCTCTTTGGTCTTTGTTATAGCTTCAGACCTTGTTAACAAAGAAATTTGTGTTTTACAAATACACGAATGCTAAAATATGAAAAACCTTATCTTCTAGAAGTGAAATTTATTCTATATTATGTGACCCAGGAATAAATTATTTAAGTAAGACATCTGTGAGTATCAAGTTGTTCACCAAAAGCCTCCAATTAGTATAGCTTTTTCTTTCAAGATTGTATGATTAGGATAAGAGTGGTTGATGGGATATTTAAACCTTAAGCAGAAGGCTTTCCCCATTAGAGTGTCCTGATACGTATAGGCCTGCCTATGGTTGGGCGAATTGTATTATCAGGTGGATGTGTTGGTGTAAATGGGGGAAAATGCAAGAAATAACTTCAGGGAAGTGGAAACCACAAAGCCCCATTCATACTCAGGATCTCAGCAAATGGAACTCGAACATTTGATGTACTTTATCTAAGATCAGGAGCCTAATAAGAAGTGAATAAGAGAGTCACCCAGAGACTATACTGAGCCATGCCAAAGTCAGAAGATTTCTTTCATTTAACAGATTATGTCTCCCTTTCTAAACTTCTGTAGCGCTTATTAAATCAACCCTATCAGAATTGTTTCACCTCTATTAGAAACCTGTGGCCATTCTCTGCCCTCTCAACACTGAGAAGCTAGTTCTTAGAATCCTACAATCAGCTTTAAGGGGCCCTGGGATGAGGTAGCAGCTCACTTTTTCTTTGTCAGCTCCTGCCTTTGATTCTAAACTTCTTTTTGTCGTTAACCTGGTTGAAAATGTCCATGTTTTATTTTTCCTGTCCTCAATAAAACTCACTGGTAAATTACTTACTCATTATTCTCATTCTAAAATCTGGAATCAGTATAGAGATTGGCTATTGTAAGTAGATGTAGCAGAAAACAAATTTGAATCAAGGGGAAATGGGGAAAAAAAGAGAAAGTAAAAATAGTATAATTATTTATTGGTATATCTAATTTCTAACATCTAATCACATTATTAGTTGATTTCCAGTGTGTCATATCTCCTTTCATCTTCATATAAATCCCACACAACTGATATAAATAATACCCTTGTTTTCTAGCTAGAGAGACTGAGTTCAAAGAAGTCAAGAACTTTGCCTAAAGTCAGGGATGAAAGCACCTGGATTAGATGCTGAAGTCACACTCAAGCAAATAAAGGAATACACAAGTAAAATTCTCCCCTTTTTTTTCCTTCTACAGCAAATAGCTTCTATTTCTTATGTTTCATTCAGTCTCTCGTCCTTTAATCACTCTGTTTCTTGCTCAGCCTGAATCTTCTATGCAGATTGTCTGAGGATCTCTCTTCTTTCAGGAACTCAAGTTGTAAATGTTCCAGGTGAAGATTTTTCTTAGATAGCAATGTAGCTCCCAGTCCCTTTAATTTGTGTCTTGGCGTTTCAGAATACTTGCTTCAGCCATTAAAGCAAATCTGTGGATTTTGCCCAGGCTTTTCTATATTAAATATCAAGTTTTGAGCCTATCATTGTCTCTCTTAAAGCCGTTGTTCTTTTTTTTAAAAGATTCCCTGCTAGTTTTAGACCTCTGGGTCATTTTTTTAAGTAAACTTTTTATTTTATGCTAGTTTACTTACAAAGTTTGTATAAATTTTTCACCCCGGATCTTTCCCCTTTTTTTCCTTGCCCCTGCCTCTACCCATCCATCAAATTGTGCTACCATATGATAGAACCCCTAGCTTTTGTCAGAATCTCTACATTACTAGCCTAGACATTGTGTCATATTTCCTCTCATCTTTATAGTAACCTCACAATATAAGAAATATTAATACCGTTACTTTATAGGAAAAAGTATGAGCTGGAAAATGTCAAAGCACTTGTTCCTATCTGAGAGGTGGAGCTTTCATGCAGTAGAAGAATGTAAAATGCTGCTCTGCTCAGCCTCCCCAACATCTTCCCATTCCCTCCCCCAGCCCCACTCACAGTCTATCTCTCCTGAGAGTCATGGGCTCCACCCAGTGCAGCGTGCCCAAAGTGATCTGTTCACCTATCTGCCACCACAGACCTACTGGCCTCTTGGGCCTCGATAGCATAGTGCTAACTCTGACCCTGCCCTGTCTGCAGCCTTTGATAGACACATTATGTACCCCATCTCCTTGAGTCCTTGCAGGGGGACCTTGAATTTGCTGAGTCAAAGTTTCCCCATGTAAAAACACTCAATGACGCTTTCTCCTGAAACCACTATTTCCCCAATATCACATCTAATTCTCTTCAATCACATAGAAAAATATTTTTTAAGTACATACATGTATTTAGAAATGCATACATACACATATATCTATATGTAATACCTGTATTATACAAACCAACTTAGTTTTTTCTCGTACCAGGTGAGATTATTAGTGGATTATTATTCCTTTTTTATTAAACAGAAAATTAAGGTACACATAAGCAGTAAATTCATTGCTATAATGTGGTTGATGAATTTGAACAATTGTGTTCTTGACACTCAGCCACTAAAATTCCATCCAAGGCAAAGGTAGTGTAAGTAGGTATATATCTTAAAGACACATGGGTAATGCTGTGTACCATTGAGTAAGAGCTGACCCAGTAGGTTTTCAAAGGCAGTAAATCACTTGGGAGAAAATGACTCGCATGGAGCAGCTGGTGGATTTGAACCATGTGCCTTTGAGATTGCAGGGCAGATTCTGACAACTAAGCTACCTACATAGCTAATAAGTAGCTATCCTGTATTTAAGCCCAGGAATCTGGACTGTCCTACTATCTATATTTTACTGCCTCACTGTAAATGTGAGAAATTTGTCAAAGTTTATGGAGCTAGTAAGTGATGCAGGTAGAATGTAGACCTGCTTCTGCTGTCATCAAAGACTGTGTTCTTTCTACAACAAAACACCTACCATGAGATCCACTGTGGATGGAAGCAGGTGACTCTTATCTCTCACCTCCAATTTTTACTAATAGGAAGTTGGAAGTCAGGGTCCAAGGCACCATTGCGGACTATATTTCCTCAACCATAGAAGTACCTCACCTCCTTCAGAAACTTTGAGACAAAAAAATAAAGAAAAAACAAATGAAAATGATGTATGAAAAAGATTTCTAGCCTGGATCAGAGAGATTCTTAGTTGTTCCTCAGGGATGCTTCCTGAGGAAATTCGAGGTTTATCCTTATCCAAATCAGATCTTAAACTCTTGATTAAGCTGTAAATTTGGCTGAGATAGGGTATGTTTGCATATTATTTAATTACTCCTTTGGCCTAAACTAATTCACATCATTCTTCTTCAGCAGGCTACAACTTAGATCCATATCACCACTAAACATTGTATGGTAAAGCTTATAAAAGCCCCCAAAATGATTATACTTAAGCTAAGCTAGCTGAGTTTTAGATTTGTTTTGCTAGTTTCCTTCCAGAATGAGGGTAAACTGACAATTCCCCCTATTGCTTTTAGTCATGCTTACTGAACTAGTTACATGTCAAGCATGTGACAATCAAAACTAAGCTTGGGTATTTCTCATCAGCTGAGGTAATGTTAACTTCACAATATACTAGAGGTTGTTTTTGTATGGGTACAGTCAGGAGTTACATCATAATTACTTGTCACCTGATACCCAACTATAGCTTTGTCTTAAAGCTTTGATTAGTGAAAATTAAACAATCTGTTGTCAACATTTAAAATCAAAGAGCCCTTCAAAACAGATAACATCTAATGTACATATATATATTGTGTCCTGGGTATAGTTCTGTCTTTTATACAATGAACCAATTTGATCTTCATAAAAACTTGTGAGCTAATACATATTGGCATCTTAAAACTTAGTGCATAGATTGTTATCTTTTCAGAGATAAGGAGAAGTAGAGCTTTTTACCCAATATCTAATAGGGAGGAGCTGCCATTGGTGATGATACTGACCTTTTCTGTGTCCCTTAAGATAATATTTAACTAAAGTGTTGGCTACTCCATTTTACTCAGGATAAGATCATATTCATCACAGATCCTACTTGACACTTTATTGCTTTATATGATTTCACCTGACTTCAAGTTTTTTGCACAGAAGACAAGCATACTTACAAAAACTCTGAGGTAAAAGAGAGGACAGAGCAGCGTATTATTGTAAGAAGTGCTGATGCCCTCATCTTGATCCACACACCGATAATTCAGAGCCTCAAGATCAGAGCACTTTGTCTCACTGTGTGTCAGACAGTTAATTCTACCTTGACCTGAAGGCAGTTACAGACCAAATGTGCTCTAAGAAAAAAAAAATCCATTTTCATCTCTCACGACAACTGCCAGAGTCAGCCTCTCTATTCTAACTCATGGTGAAACCATAACTCCAAGAAATACTGCCCAGAGATGTGCCATTTCTAGAATAGTTCTGATTGGAATTTTGTGATCCATAGAGTTCTCTGTATCTGATTTTTAGAAGTAGGTTAGTGGACCTTTATTGCTAGTCTGACTTAGCTTAGAAACACTACTTAAATTTATTTATCATCACAGCAATATCCAAGCCTTTACTGACAGATGTATGTGAGGACATTGATCAAGAATCAAATCTGAAATATATGGGAGGCAGATATTCTACCAGAGAACTACCAGTGTATTCCAAGATACTTTTTAAATTAACTGAATTTTGTGGAATCATCTGGACCATTTTTTTTAGTAGGAAATTGTTGCAAACACAAAGGCCAGCAGTTCAAATTCACCAACTGCTTTGCATTAAAAAGTGGACAATCTCCTCTTGTGTGGTTTATAGCCTATGAAAATCCACTATAATGTCAGTTATGAGTTGATTCCAACTCAGCAGCACACAACAATGACAACAACAATAAAATGAACCCATACTGAAAGTAATCTGTTCTGCTTCCCTCCCATTTCACCCACACATATTCAATACAAAGATATCATATTATAGTTCACAACAATATTTGACCAGGAAACTTGGAGGACAGGATGCATATTTTTTTTGTTTATGATTCTGGTATTAAAATTAATGGTGAACACATAGTAGGTGCTCTAAAACATTTAATGAATGATTGACTGGTTTCTATAAGCATATTTACTGAATTAAATCTAGTCTCCTTCTATCTAACTAAACGTTTCAGTGTTCTCTTAATCCGTATTCCATAGTATAAAATATGAATTCTAATTGAGATCCAGTTCTACATCAATATCCTGTCCCCTTTCTCCCAGGTATGGATAGCCTTTTAGGTCAGAATTCGACTCCAACACAGCAATGCTGAGTCAGGCTAAGTCATGGGGAGGATTAGGGCGTGTGGCCAGATGTTCTCAACCTTGAGTGATGACTGCTATCTGAATGTCCAGAAGGAGGTTTGGAGGACAGATGGTGGAGAAAGGACAAATTTACTATATGAGTATATCTCCATCTCAAGCAGAAACATGAGGAGAAAGAGAACCCTAAATTATGAATATGGCATATACTAAAATGTAATCTCTTGTGTTTTGAAATAATTCTTTCTGGTTATCCCTAATAGATGCCATGGAATGAGATGTCTTATGTATCAAAGAGGCTTTTACTTAGAAGCAGCAAAGGAGTTTGATTAGTCCACATCTATAAAGCTTTCTGTCACATAATGTAACCAAACTAAATTCTTTTCAGAGCAAGTTGAAGCCTAGATCCTAGGCTCACATGTGTGTGTGTTCCCAAGGAACACAAGGGATGAAAATCCCAAATGGGTAGAAATAGTGACTAGAGAGAGAAAAAATTAGAAAATTAAGGAATTAGAGAAGGTCTCCAAGGAAATATTAACTTGAAGTTGGTTTCTAGAAAAGCGATCATTGGCAAAGAGACATTTCATAAATGTGGTATGATTGTAAGAATTATAAAAGGGACAAATTGTAAAAAGGGGCCATATAGATTATCACAACTTTTTCTTGAGAAATCTTCAGGTAAAAATCATGACTCGTTTTCTACATTGTTTTTATTGTTATGTGCCATCGAGTCACCTGTGACTCATAAGGACCCTACATACAACAGCTACGAACCTTGTCCCATCCTGAGCCAATCTGTCTCCAACACACCTGGATCCATTACCCCAGTCACTGTGTCAATCCATCTTATCCATAGGTGTCCTCTCCTACATTGGCCCTCCACTCTCTCAATGATGTCCTTCTCTAAATACTAATCCTTCCTGGCAACATGCCCAAATTGTGTGAGATGGAGCTTCAAAATCCTTGTCTTCATGGAGCAACTTTATTTCACCCTCTCCAGGATAAATTTATATATTCTGCCCATGGTATGTTCAATACTCTTCTCCAGCAGCACAACTCAAAGGCATCAATTTTTCTTCTATTGTCTTTGTTCATTGTCCACTCTCTGATGTATAGCAAGTAGTTGTAAAGACCATGGCCGGGATCAGGTACATCTTAGTCTCTAGACCAACATCTTTGGACTTCAGCACTCTGGAGTGGTCCCTGACTGTAGATTTTTAATTCAATCCGTCTTTTGATTTTCTGGTTGCTGGTTCCAAGAATGTTAATTATGAGCCAAGTAAGCAGAAATTGTTAACAATCTCAATCTCTTCTTCATCTATCATGGTGCCGCCAGCTGGCCAGGGAGTACATTGTTTGTAGATGCCCAGGGCCCACTGATAAATACTTGACATGGCATTAGCTATTGTTAAGTGGGCTCTGATTCATGGTGAGTACACACATAACAGAACTAAATGTTGTCTTCTTCTGGGTTATCTTCATTATCATTGGTATGCCCCAGTCCGTTGCTATAGCCACTGTGTATTTTTACTTTTTCCAACTTGAAGTATTTATCTTACAGCACTATTTCTGGTAATAATACTGTGTTGGGATCTATAGGATTCTCATTGGTTAATTTCTAGAAGTAGATCACCAAGTCTTCCTTCCTAGTCTCCTAGTCTGGAAACCTCACTGAAACCTGTCCACTAGGGATCACCTTTCTAATATTTGAAATGTTGATTGCACACCTTCTGGCATCACCAAAATATAAACCACAGCATGGCAGACTGTCAGTGGTGTATATTAGGTGTCATTTTCCTCTTTATTGATGGATGAATGATTCCTTATTAGTATACTTGGCTCTGATAGGAACACAGAAGATTGCTTAGGTAGCCATGTTCAAACTTCTTTCTTGATTCAAGTGTGTGTGTGTGTGTGTATATATATATATGAAATAGAGGCAAATTATATGATGTATTGCTAATGTCAAGGTAGGTGTTGAGAAACAAATACATCTGATAAATATTTTAACAGAAAGAAGGACACAGTGATTTAAGTGATATATTAATTATGACAAAGGATAGAATAGGAGCCATTTGAATATCAAAGGAATAAAATTGTTAGAGATTAATTTTGATGATGAAAGCACTATTTACTAAAATGAGTGGCAAGACCCAAGTCCATCAGATGCATTAAAGCAGCCAGACCTGAATAAACAAGACAGTCCTACAGAGTTTTAAATTTAATTAGTTTCTTTGTATCATTGTTGTTTCTTATCATTAATATTGGTAACATTGTCACATTATCAAGCTGGCATTGTGCTAGAATTATGTCAGGCTCAAGAGTTACAGATATAAAAATCATAGTCTCAGAAATTCTAAGTATCTCTGAATGGTAGCTTAGGAATTACATAAGTAGGGGAAAAGGCTGGAGAGAAATGTTGGAGCCAAGCTAAGAAGATATCATCATTCCATTCAAGATATTTCAGTTATGTGCTGAAAGCAAAAACAAAGGAGAAAGTTTTAGCCATTTTATACTGAACAATATATATAAATTTCTGGAAAAGAAAGACAGTATATGTAGCAAAATTAGAGGTGAATAGGAATCATTCATTCATTTGTTTAGTATATATGTCTGAAACACTGTTCTATATCAGGCTTTGTGTCAGACTTGAGTTTACTAATGCAAATAGATGTAAATAAAACATTGTCACTATTTAAGGGATTCATATACTATAGAGGTAGAAGTGAGTTATCAGATGAACAAATAACTTTTACAATAGAGTAATAACTGTGATAGAATGATGTCCATGGGAGCACTAAGAAAGAAGGAATTCATTCAGCCAATGTCTGTTGATTGAAGGAGTGAAGAGAGGCACAAGTAAATCTTTGCAAGAGGTTGAAGGTAAGAAATGAAGTTAGTGAATGATTACAGTAGTTAAGTATTAGAAATTGTGGGGGTCTAAATCAAAACTAGGGAGTATGAGTGACCTAGTGGCACACAGCTGTGCTGTAACCCCAAAGACATTAGAATTCCAAAGGTTGTTCAAATCTACTAGCTGCTCCATGGGAGAAGGATGGGCAATTCTCCTTTCTGTGTGATTTACTTCCTCTGAAAATCTACTGTAGGGTCAGCCATGGGGAAGTTATGACTTGATGGTGCAACAACAATGACAACAATAACAATAAACCATTATTAGGATATAGTTGAGAGAAGGACCCCTGTTTTATCAAGATCCAAGGAACATGTTGCCTTGAATCAGACACAGCTAACTCCTCAAAATGACGTCTGCATGGTGATAGAGCCTTGACTTGGACACCAATGCTATGTGAGGTTGAGTATTATGGTTAGCACAGGAATCCAGAATTAAGGTTGCATAGAGAAGTGTACTCGGGGTGGGGGGTGGGGGGAAGGGACGTGGGAATTGTATACTAATGAAGGAATTTCTTTTCTTTTTTTTTCTCTCTTCGGAGGGGGAAGCGAGCTGGTGGGGAGGGGTGGGAAGGGAGAAAATAGCGTCAATGAATGAATGGAAATCCAAAACCTCTGTAAAAAAAAAATTTAAAATTATAAAAAAAAAGAAACTTTTTGGAGACTGAACAGAATAGCTTTCTTCTTTCTTTAATTTCAGTGTTGATGAACACATTTTCGTCTTTATATATTAGGATATTTCGCTAGATTTATAATCAAGAATATGAGAGTTATTCTTTGTCTTTAAAGACAGCAAATTTTTAAAGGTAACTAATTTTCTCTACAACTAGTCACTATACTTTTTTTCCCCCTCATCTCAGTAGAACTTTTAGAAAGTGATGATTTCTCTCCCCAGGTTCCTATGACATTCAAGTTATCTAACTATTGTGGCTTTCACACATGTAACAATGCTCACATAGTGATATCCACACATGTGTATAAAATACAGTTAACATAAATATCAGCCATTTTGCAGCAACACATTTTGCCTAGCCCTCGAGCACTAGTCCTCACCTCTTCCTTCAACTGTGTGCAATAAAGAATGGTCAGAAAGCACTAGAAGCAGAGAAGGACTCCAGCTTACTTTGTCTTTAGGTGTTCCCCTCACCCACGTCCCAGGTCTGAGCTGTCCTGTGTTATCTGTACCAACAGCTTCTGACCTCACCCAGTTATCATCAGTGCAAGTCCTCAGGAGAAAAATACTGGTTTAGCCATCTTGTATTATTTAAAAACAAAACCAAAAAAATGACATAAAATCCCATTAACAAAGGAACAGAAAGTAAATAAAACAAGTGCAGGCGGAGATTGGTGACACTTGGGACCAAATGAAGATAGAATTCAGAGAACATTAAACCAACCATGAATGTTAGCGTATGGACATGGGCAAGAGCTGTTCCTTTCTCTGACATTCTCCAGGGTCAGTAAGCTAGAAAAAACACAATCTGGCTTCAGAGGGAACAATACTGAAGGTGGTATTTGCAAGAACCAAAAGAGGTTTTTTTCAAAGGGAACTGTCACCAAACCCACCCTTACCTCTGTTATGCAAAGCAAGGTATCCTAGATTCTCTCAATTTACGGTGGTTGATCTTGCTATTGTAGGCTTCTAACCACTCATAATTCTTACATCCATTTTAAGCCTGTTTACATGCAGAACCTAAAATTTACCTGTCCCGGAGATGAAAAATTGTTATTTCAGAAGCTTATTATTTTAGATTCAATAATAAATTTATAATGTACTGAAAAGCGTATGCCTATGATGTCAGTTTAAAAGGTTAAACTGTGCCTGATTCAAGACACAGTCTTTCCAATCACTTGCTATGTGTCTGAGAGCTGAACAATGAAAACAAGTGACAGAAGAAGGATTGATGCCTTTGAGATATGCTTTTGGAGAAAAGCACTCAATATCCCAAAAGAATGGATATATCTTGGAGAAATTGCAGCCAAAATGCTTCTTGAAGGCAAGTGTGGCAAAGTTTCATTTCACATACTTTGGGCATGTTGCTAGAAGAGGCTATTCCTACAAGAAGGACATTATACTTGGACAGGAGGAGGGTCAGTAAAGGAGAGGAAGGCCATTGATGAGATGAAGTGACAGTGACTGCAGTTATGATGAGGAAGGCACAGGATAGGACAGGGATCAGATCTGTTGTTCACAGGGCCATTATGGGTCATCCTAGACACGAATAGTACCTAATGACATCAAACCTTTGATTTGAGAGAAAGATCACAAACCTGTGGTAAATTTTATCTTGGTACCTAGAATTCAATCTATTGATCAGTACTTCCATACACTTTAGTAATAATCTTTAGAAAGCAATCAGCTATTTCCTGTTCATCTGTTGATTTTCTCCTTTATCTATACCAAGAATCTTCTCTCTTTTATTCTAGAATCCCATCATCTGTATGTAGTCATATATTTTAGCTTAGACATCTTACCAAGGGTCTAGAAAACATTAGTGATATGTGAGGTTTCATGGGAAAAATATCTGAGTTTATTTTAAGTTACTACTAACTGTTCTTCCCTTTTGATTTTCTAACTCCAGGTCTTTGCACAGTAATTATAATATTTTACTTTATCTTTTAAAGATACCCTTAGAACTTTCTGCTCGACTCTCCTAAGCATCTCTTTCCCATGCTTTGGCTTCAGTATGTTCCGGGGCAAGTTTCAAGGTCATTTCTGAGATCCATTTTAGTCTTGTCTTTCTTTAGTATCTCTGCAGTAATTTTGTGCTTTCTCCATGGATAATGTTGTTGATGTTAATGTCCCACATGGATAACATCTCACAACTCTTCTACTGTCATTAATGTTCAATGCATCACACCTGTTATTCAGACAATTTTTAAAATTACATAGAATGAGCTCAAGGTATTATTTTGGCTCTAGTATCCTTGTTCTTTCTTATCTCATGCCATCTTCACAATCTCTAACACTCTTAAACTCATTAAATCCATGTGAAAAAAAAACCTACAGACTGGGAACAAATATTTGGTAATACCATCTCAGACAAGAGTCTCATAACAAAAGTTTATAGAATATTCCTGGGCCTCCACAAGAAAAAG
>NW_006399794.1:10825067-10827241 GCF_000299155.1 Elephantulus edwardii
ATTTGGAATATACCCTAAGAAAATGAGAACTGAGGTACAAACAGAGATTTGTACACCAATGTTCATAACAGCATTATTCACCATTGCAAGAACATGCAAACAGCCCAGATGTCCAACCAAAAATTAATGGATTGAGAAATTATGGTACATTCATATAATGGAATACTATGCAGCACACAAGAGCAATGATTTTGTAAATAATTATCTAACTTGAGAGGGACTGGAGAGCATTATGCTGAGTGAACTAATTCAGTCCCAGAAGGATAAATACTGTATAAAACCATTATAGTAGAATGAGCATAAGGATCTAAGAGGGGTGGGAGAGAGGGTGGAAGCAGAGGGATGAGGATGAGTAGAGGGAGGGAAGGATTAATCATGGGGTTGTACAGTGGCGGGGGCAGTGAGGGAAATTGAAAAAAAAATTGTTCTTGAAAACAAAGTATTCCAATTTTATAAATAAACTAGCAGATTTTTTTAAAAACATAGTTTACAGGACAGTGTCCAGATGGGTTGTTCATAGGATTGCTATGAGTTGTACCTGACTCAACAACATCTAACAACAACATATTTGTTCTGGTGGGGTATTTTTTTTCCGTTTTAATTTGAACTTGCAAATGAGTAATTAATATTATGTTCCTGAGTCAGCTCATAGCTTCATTTTGACTCATTATGGTAATTTTGACTCCATCATCTCTTTCCACATATGTAGTAAATGTGTTTCTCGTGTAGTTCATCAGGTGAATAGCATATATATGGTAGTGTTGCTATGTACTGTCAAGTCAACTATCACTCATAGCAACTTTATGAACACTGGCCCTGAAATTTGCTCTGTTCTTGGCCAATCTCCCTAACTCTGACACACCTGACACCATTGCCAAAGTCACTGTGTCAACCCATCTCATCAAGGGTCTTCTTTTGTGCTGGCCCTCTATCCTTCCAAGCATAATGTCCTTCTCTAAGAACTGGTCTCTCCTGCCTGACAACATACCCAAAGTATGTGAGACAGCAGTTCAAAATCCTTGACTTCAAGGAGCAATCTGGTGTGACCTTTTGTGGAAGAGACATGTTTATTCTCTTTGCAGTCTACAATACATACAATACCCTTCTCTAGCAGCACTGATTATTTTTCTATTCTTTTTAGTCATTGTCAAGTTCTCAGACACAAAATAAGCAAATGAGAGAAGCATTGCCTGGATGAGGCTGACCTTAGTCTTTAGACTGTCATCATTGTTCTAAAGTACTCTGGAGAGGTTCTTGACAGCAGATCTCAATGCAACTTTTTAATTTCCTGATTGTTAGTGTCAAGAGTGTTGATTATGGATCCAAGCAATACGAATTTGTCAACAGCCTCAAACTTTTCTCCATCTATCCTGATGCTACCTATTGGCCTGGTGCTCTGAAGGAATTAACAAAAAGCAAGGCCCCAGGAATTGATGGGATACAAATTGTCAAATGGCATATTTTAACAAACAGATGCAGTCCTGGATATACTCACCAGGTTGTGCCAAGAAATATGGAGGACAACTACCTGGCCAACTGACTAGAAAAGATACATATTTATTCCCATTCCAAAAATGGTGACCTGACAGGGTGTAGACATTATAGAACAATATCACTAATATAACACACAAGCAAAATCCTGCTGATGATTATTCAAAATTACTGTAAAAGTATATCAACAAAGAACTACCAGAAATGCAAGCTGGGCTTGGAAAAGGTCATGGCACTAAAGACATTATCACCAATGTCAGGTGAATCTTGACCAAAAGCAAAGAGTGCCAGAGGAACTCTCTCTGGGTTTCATTGACTATGCAAAGCTATTTGACTGTGTGAATCACAACAAATTGAGGATAACATTAAGGAGAATGGGAATTCAAGAACAGTGATTGTGCTCATGCAAAATCTATACTTAAACAAGGAAGCAGTCATCAGAACAGAGAGACGAAACACTGCATGATTCAAAATCAGGAAAGGAGTGCATCAGGGATGTGCCATGTTTCCATACCTTTTCTCAATCTATATGCAGAACAGAACATTTGGGAGACTGGGCTTTATGAGGAGGAATGTGACATCAGGTTTGAAGATTTGTCAACCACCTGATATATGCACATAGCAAAACCTTACATGCTGAAACTGAGGAGGACCTGAAGGCTAGCTGCAGAAAATCTAGGACT
>NW_006399794.1:10827986-10833713 GCF_000299155.1 Elephantulus edwardii
TGACTTGAAGACAAATAACAGCACAAACAACAATAAATAATTCATGAAGATGCATGACTCTGAATCAGACAAAGCTCAAATTTATTTATTTCTAAGAAATCTAATTTAGAATTCACAATCTAAAGTTTATAACATTGTCGTTGAATCTCTGTACTATTCAGACCCTTAAATTCTTGTTGCTATTGTGTACCTTTTGGTCGGTACTCATAGCTACCTTATGTACAACAGAAAGAAACACAGATCTGTCCTGTGCCTTCCTCAAAACTACTATTATACTTGGGTCAATTGTTACAGAATATCATCCATGAAGAAAGGCAAAGATCATTACCAAGACAGAGGAGGACAAAAAGAACAAAACAGATGTCAGTAGAACACTGAGAAGACAAAGTAAAGGGAAGAAATGAAGAAGTTAAATAGTTGAACAGAAGATTTCAAAGGGCAGCTTGTGAAGACAAAATATTTTAATGAAATGTACAGAGCTGGAGTAAAAAAAAATTAAAGGGGAAGAACTTGCTCAATATTTCTCAAGTGTAAGGAACTTATAAAATTCAAGCCTCAAGATACAATACTGAAAAAAAACTTTGAATGATCAAGGAACAGTCAAAAGAGATGGAAGAAATGCATGGAGACACTGTACCAAAATGAATTGGCTGATAAGGAACCATTTCATGAAGTAGCAAATGACGAAGAAACAAAGATATGAAAAGGAAGAAGTTTAAGCCTCTTTGAAGGGATTGGCAAAAAATATGGCCCCAGGAATTGATGGAATAGTAATTGACGTATTTCAACAACCCAATGCAGCCCTGGAAGTGCTCTTCAGGTTGTTGGAGCACTGGAGCTGGAGGACAGCTGCCTAACCAAATGATTTAAAGCAATCTATCTTTATTTCCCTTTTAAAAAAAAAGATGATTGAAAAGTATGTGGAAATTACTGAGCTATATTACTAATATCACATACTACCTAAATCTTGCTGAAAAGGATAAAGGATACAGAAATGACAGAACCGAATATCAATGGAAAAGAGCCAGCAATATAAACTAAATATAGATGAGGCCTTGGTGGCATTAGGAATATCATTGCTGATGCCAGATGGACCTTGGCTCAAATCAAAGAGTACCAGAAGGATGTCTATTTGTTTTATTGACTATGCTCAGGAATTTGGCTGTGTGTATCATAACAAATTGTGGTTAACATTGGGAAAAAAAATAGGAATCCCAGAACATTTGTTTGTGCTCATGTGATACCTATACTAGACCAGGAAACTATTTTCTGAACAGAGCAAGGAAACACAACAAGGTTCAAAATTAAGAAAGGAGTGAATCAGGGATGTATCTTTTCCCCCTTCTTTTTCAGTACATATACTCAACAGATTCTTTGAGAGACTGGACTTTATAAAGAAGAATGCGGCATCAGGATTTGAAGAAGACTTATCACAAACTGTGTTATGCAGATGACACAACCTTGCTCTCTAAACAGAGAAGAATTTGAAATGTTTGCTGCAGAAGCTTAAGAACTGCAGTCTTTAGCAAAATTTAACAGAATAGCATGCAACAAATGCTGGTGAGGTTGTGGAGAACCTGGAACTCTTATTCACTGTTGGTGGGAGCGTAAAATGGTGCAACCACTGTGGAAGGCAGTATGGCGCTTTCTCAAAAAGTTGCAAATGGATATCATTTGATCCCAATTCCACTGCTGGGAATATACTCCAAAGAGACCAGAACCGACATGCAAGCAGATATATGCACACCCATGTTTATCGTGGCTTTGTTCACAATAGCAAGGAGTTGGAAACACCTAAGTGACCATTAACAAATGAATAGATAGAGAAGCTGTTTTATATTCACACAATGGAATACTATGCTGCATTGAAAAACAAGGAAATCATGCAATATTAATGGGTGACCCTGAAGGACATTATGCTGAGTGAAATATCTCAGTCACAAAAGGCATGGTGCCACTGTTGTAGAATGAGGCTGACATCAGGGTGGGGGTAAGTCTGAGAAAAACTGGATAAATTATGTATACTGCATTGAAGCCGATGAAAGAGATAACAGTTTAAAAATAATGTACTTTAGGGCATTATGATTATCATAAGAATTTAGAATGAGAGTTGCAGAGTAGAGTATACTCGGGGTGAGGGTGGGAATGTGCGGGGGGAATTGTATACCAATGAAGGAGTTTTTCTTTTGCTTTTAAAGAAGAGAGAACTGGGGGTAGGGCTGGGGTGGGCAGGGAGAAAAGTGCAACAATGAATGAATGGAAATACATAATCTCATTGACAATATTAATATTACTATTAATATTAATATCAATAATAATAATAAAAATGCAGTCTTCAATATGGATTGCATCTCAACATCAAGAAACAAAGATCCTTACTACAAGGTCAATTGACAGATGAAGAAAA
This sequence comes from Elephantulus edwardii, assembly GCF_000299155.1. Lineage (NCBI taxonomy): Eukaryota > Metazoa > Chordata > Mammalia > Macroscelidea > Macroscelididae > Elephantulus > Elephantulus edwardii. The sequence goes on from NW_006399794.1 coordinate 10,830,394, forward strand.
CATAGAGGTTGTTAACAGTTTCATCTTGCCCAGATCCACAGTAAAAACTCTTGGCCCAACCAGTGAAGAAACCAAAAGACATGTTGTTTAGGAAAAATCTGCTGTCAAGGACCTCTCCAGAGTGCTAAAGTACAATGATGCCACACCAGAGATTGTTGTTGTTGTTATTACGTACTGTTGAGTCTCCTGTGACTCATAAAGACCTTATGCACAATAGCCAATTTCACTGTTTCCAACAGTTGCTGTGTCAATTCATCTCATCCAGGGTCTTCCTCTCTTGCACTTTCCATCCATCCTTCTAAGCATGATCCTTCTCCAAGAAGTATTCCATGCAAAGACCAATGCAGTCCAAGTACAAAGGCCATGGCCTGGATCAGGTGCACAAAGAGATGCATATTCCTGACTTGTTAACTACTTGCTATGTATCTGAGAGGTAGGCAATTAATAATGATTACAGAAGATGGATTAATGCCTTTGAGTAATGGGCTGGAGGAGAGTGTTGAACATACCACAAACCATCAAGAGAACAAACAGGTCTGTCCTGTAGAGAGTAAGACCAGATTGTTCCTAACAGGCAAGAAATTTGAAACTATCTTACATACTTAGGACATTTTGCCAAGAGGGACCAGTGCTTGGAAAAGGACATCATGCTTGGAAGGGTATAAGGTCATTGCAGAAGAGGAAGGTCTTGGATGAGATGGATTGACACATGACTATGGCCTTGGGATCAGGTATGTTATAAATCGTGAGATTGGCTTAAGACAGGACAAGGTTCATAGCCTTTGTTCACAGGGTTGCTATAAGCTGTAGTTATGTAAGAGCATGCAAAAACATTATAACTTTTTATATATAACAGGGGTTTTTCTAAAATAGTGATTTTTATCCCTAGCTTTCCAATACTGTCAAGTTATCTTGCCACTGTTGCATTCACATCTTATAACAATGTTTTCATATTGGTACCCATACAGTTAGATAAAATACACAGTTAACATAAGTATCAGAAATTTTGGAGTAACAAATCACACAGAACCCTCAAACACTAATTCATAACTCCTTCCCATTATCTAGCTGTGTAGCAATAGAGAATGAATATTCAGGAAGCAGTAGAAGCAAAGGAACACTCCAATTTATTTTGCTAGCTGCTCCCCTCACTCACATCCCAGCTCTGAGCTGTCCTGAGGACTAATCTACACTAACAGCTTCTGGCCCCACCCAGCTATCATCAGTACAAGTCCCCAGAAGAAGAAAAACCTTGAGTTTGTCAGCCCTTGCTAATTAAAAACCAGACAAAATAAAATCCATAATAGGTAAAGGAGTAGGCTGGTGGAATTTAGGGCTGAATGAGGACATGTTTTAGAGAAAAAGCTCTAAACTTTGAAAGTTAGTCTGTGGACCTGAGCCAAGCAAGGGCTGTTCTTTTCTGACAGACTTCACATTTAACCAGCTAGGATGAAGGTAAATTGTCTTCAGAGGGAATCATATTGGAATTTATAAAAGTTAAGAGTGATTAAAAGACTGTTGTGCACAGTGAAGGACCCTAGACTCTAAATTTGTGGTGACTGATCTTGTTCTGGAAGGTTTCTAGGCAGACACCATTCATGCTTCCATTGTAGGCCTGTTTACATGCTGAACTTCAAATGTACCCTTTACTGGAGATGCAAAATTGTTATAAAAGAAACATGAATCCAAAGTACAAAAGCCTGGATGACTATGTAAAGAATAGTGTGTGTGTGTGTGTGTGTGTTTAGAATTCAAAAATCACCACCAAGTTTCTTTCCAAGCCGTTAGCCGCAAAAGTAGAATCTTAGCACAGAACCATGTTTTTAAACATGTCTGAATACAAAATCCTAATCTGTGCTAAAAAGAGTCTTCTTTGAATCACCTTAAGCAGAAATATTAAATTCATATATGTTTTAGAGGTGAATATCACACCTTTCATTTCACAGAAAAGATCACAGTTGTCTTCCAAGTGTTATCTTGGCATCCTGGAATCCAATCTATTGATCAGAAGACTCTCATACATCCCAGTGATGTCCTTCAGTGAGTAATCAGGCCTTTCTTACTCATCCATTGTTTTTTCTCCTGTCTCTATAATTTCTTTATCCTAGAATTAGTCTTCTGTATATAGTCATATAATTTAGCCTAGAAGTTTGAATTTTAGGTCCATAGTAAATTAAAGTGGCTGGTGAAGTTTAAAGGGAAACAAATTACTTTCACTTCTAACTCTTCTTCATTTCCTCCCCCCTTTAAAAAAATTATATTGGTTTAATTACACAGTTCATATACATTGTGTTTCACACTATCCTGCATTCACATTTTTATTATTTTTCATACAATCAAAATGATGTTTCGTAAATGATTGGTTCATACAATCATTGTGTATACATGGTATATATTTTGTGTTTCACACTATCCTATCTTTCATTCACATTTTTATTGTGTTTCATATACTCAAGAGGATGTTATTAATAAATGATTGTTTCACAAAATCATTCCCATTTATTATGTTCAATGGTGATTAATTTTATAAAACATTTTTGTTTTCTAACACTAGCTCTTTGCACTTTTTATTATAATACCTTATTTTGTCTTATCAAACTACTCTTATAAACCTTCTGCTTAAGCATGTTGCTTTGGCTACTTCATATTCTTGTGCAAATTTAAGAGTTTCTTCTTATATATGTCGTTCTCATCTTTCTTCCTTACCTTTGTAATGACCCTTTGTCCTTATCTGGGTAATGAGTTTTTGCTTTCTTATTGTATGAGGTCCCTGATAATACCTCATAATTTCTCTTCAGTCATTATTGTTCAATGCATCAGATCTATTCTTGAGATTATTTTAAAATTCAGATGGAATGAAATCAAGGTGATATTCGAGCTCTAGTGGCTTATTGTCATTTTCTTGCAACGTAATATGAACTTACAAATGAGTAGTTGATGTTCTCCTCCAAGTCCTATGGCCTTGTTTGACAGGTGACAATGAACTTCTCCATCATCTCTTCCCACAGATGTAGTTTATTTGAGTCCTGTGTAGTTCATCAGGTGAATACCACTTTTATAATCACCATTTTTTCTGTTGCTTTTTTTAAAAGTGTTTGCAATGAAATAATCATTGATAGTACAAAATTGCATCATTCTGTCTCCAGCCTGATTTCTCTTACTCATGTCATATTTTCCAAGAATCATTCCTTTCTGTTTCTAACTTTTTCATTTCAGTCATCACTTATTATTAGTGCACTTATTACATATTTTATCAATTTCAGACAGCAAACGTCAATAGAAATCCTGAATTTCTTTATCTTTGGCTTTAGCAATTGGTA
>NW_006399794.1:10837363-10865712 GCF_000299155.1 Elephantulus edwardii
AAATTTGACTCTATGGATATCAATAAGATGAACTCTACTCTAGATTTTCCCCAGTCCCAGTTTGAGTGTGTTCCAGTCTGAGGGCAATTTATCAACAAGGTCCTCTGTTATTCATAGGGTTTTCAAAAAGTGTTGTTTCAGAAATGGATGGCCAGTCTTGCTTGTTAATCTGTCTTAGTCCAGAAGCTCCAGTGAAACCTGTTCATTATGGAAGACTGTTAGTATTTTAAATTCTGTTGGAATAGCTTCTAGCATAATACAACATGCAAAACACCCAATGACTAACACTTATATCTGCAATGTAATATTTCCTTCAATTTCTAATGTAAGCAACAAACAATGGTATTATTATCATCAGTATCTCCTGCAAACCTTCTGAAGTCATAGAGATTTTTGTAAAGCAGTTTTGTTGCTGTTATTGTTATGTGCCATCTAGTTGAGTACAACTCACAGCAACCCTATGAACAATACATCTAAACCCTGTTCTATACTGTGCCGTCCTCACAGTCTTTGACACTTTGAGCCAATTGTGGCAGTCACTGTGTCAATTTTTCTGGTTGAGGATCTACCTTTCTTTCACCATCTCTCTACCTTTTCAAGCATAATGTCCCTTTCCAAAAGAATAACTTCTCTTAGCAAGGTATGTGAAATGAAGTTTTAGCATATTTGCCTCCAAGAAGCACTCTGGCTGTGCTATCTCCTAGAGATATCTGTTTGTTCTTAGAAATTCCACGGGATACTCAGTACTCTTCTCCAACAACTCAGTTCAATAGCCTCAATTCTCCTTCTGTCATTTCTTATTCATTGTCCAGTTCTTCAATGCTTAACAAGTGACTGAAAAGACCATTGCTGAATAAGGCATACTTTAGTCCTCAAACTAACGTCATTGCTCTTCAATAGTTTGAAGAGGTTCCTGACTAAAGACTTTCCCAGTGCAATGTGTTTTCTGATCTCCTGACTGATTGTGCCAGGTATATTGATTGTTAAATCCAAGTAAGATGAACTCATTGACAATTTAAACCTTTTCTCCATCTATCATGATGTTGCCTATAGGTACAGTGATAAATGTTTTGTTTTGTTTCCTTGACATTGAGATGCAATCTATATTGAAGGTTATAATCTTTGATCTTCTATAGCAAGCACTACAAGTCCTCCTCTTATAGAAAGCAAGGTTGTGTTAGCTGCATAACAAAGATTGTTGATGAGTCTTCCTCCAATCCTGATACCATATATTTCATAGTGTCCAGCTTCTCAAATAATTTGCTCAGCACGCAGATATTGTTGCTGTTAGGCATCATGAAGTCATCTGAGACCATAGTAACCCTATGGACAACAAATTGAAATCCTGATCTATCCTGAGTCATTCTAACTACCTCCCCTATGACCAAGCTCATTGCTTGGCACTGTGTCATCCAATCTTGGGACAGATCTTGCTCTCTTTCCCTGCCCCATTAACTTTTCCAGCATGATTTTTTTTTCTAAACACTGCCCTCGCCTTCAAATATGTTTAAATATGTGAAATACCACATCCTTTCTTCTAGAAAGCACTGTGGTTGCACTTCTCTTAAGCAGGTTTGTTTATTATTTTGCCAGTCCTGGGATAATGCATACTCTTAAGACAACACCATAATTCAAAAACATCAATTTTTCTTCAGTCTTGTTTATTCATTATCCAACTTTTACATGCATATGGAGGAATTGAAAATACCATGGCCTAAATGAGGTACACCTTGATCCTTGACAACAAAGATGTCCTTGACAACAGATTTACTCTTTGAAATCTGTCTTTCAGTTTTTGGACTGCTGATAAAATGACTGTTGATTGTGGATCCAAGTAAAATGAAATCACTGGTAACATTAATCTTTTCTCCATCTATTATGCAATGGTGAGGATTTTTTTTTCTTGATGTCAAGCTGTAATCCATATAGAAGGCTGTAGTTCCTCATGTTGTTCAATGAGTGATTCAAGTCTTCTTTAATTTCTGAAAACAAGGTGGTGTCATCTGGATAGCACAGATTGTTAACAGGTCTTCTTCCAATCCTTATGCACTTTTTCATAGATTCCCCTTTCTTGAATTGTCTTTTCAGCATACAGATTGAAAAGGTAGGAAGGTAGGATACAACCTTGTTGCACATCTTTCCTGAAGCTAAATCTTCACCTCATTCTGTTATAATAAGTGCTTTCTAACACATGTAGAGATTTCAAAGGAGCATAATTAAATGTTGTCAAATTTTCATTGTGAGTTGTTGTTGTTTATATATTTAACTAACGATGCTGTCATGACGATCTCCAAATCGTCGTAACTATATAGTACCACTGGGTCAGGAGATTTGGTGACCTGGTGTCTAAGAGGTTAAACTGCTAACCCCAAAGCAGGAAGTTAGGATGCATTAGATTCTCTGTTGAAGAAAGATGAGTACACTCCCCTTGTGTGATTTACAGCCTCTCACAAACCACTGGAGGGTCAGCCACAAGTCAGTTCTGACTAGATAACAATGACTGAGTGATCACGAGATCTGTGCATTCTTAATATATTCATAAAATAAATGTCAGTAACTAAGATGCAGATTTATGATGTTGGACAGTAGCATTTCACTGTATCTGCACAAAATATGGTTATTTTAAAGGTGAAGAGATGCTATGTTATTTAAAAAATCAACCTTAAATAAAAATATCAAAACCCCAATCTTAAAATGTTTGTAAATCTTTGAAGAAAATTAGCCAATTCTGAAATTAAAATTGTATCTTGGTGCCTACATTAAAAAAAAAAGTGCATTGTACAAAATGATACATGTAAAAAACATACACAGGACTGGAAAAGAGATAAATCATGTTAAAATGCATGAAGTTTTAAAAATATAAAATATACATTTATATGTCATTTTATGATACATTATGTGATATACATTATATATAATTGATATTTTTTTATATGTGAAATATCAATTTTCAGGAAATAAAAGAGCTCTGGGTCCACTTGGAATATGGTTGTACTCCAGAGAATGAGATATGAGAGGGAGAATTTTTTCTACTAAATTAAAAATAATAGGAAGGAGTTGGCACTTAAGAATGGAGAAAATTGTAGGATGAAATACTTTCAAGTCAAAGAGCAGCAGGGAGGAAAAACTACAAATAGATATAGTTCTTAGGTAGAGACAACTGGACTGTGTCAAAGATGAACCTTCTCTGGGATTAACAAAGCCAAGTTTGTACAACTGCGATTTACTACCTTTGTCATCAGCTCTTTTGTCTTGATAAATTCACTTCACCTCTGTGAACCTGTTCCTTTCTTTAAAAATGTGGATAATTTTCTGATTTGATAAAATTTAGTCAAATGACATTGAGAATATCCTTCATTCACATGGATTTAATGGAACACATGTCAATTCAGAATTTTGGTATAAACTCTGACATGTTAAAATCCTCCACGGGGCGTGGGGGGTGGGTGGCGATGAGGGAAATTGGCAGAATTTGTTCTAGAAAATAATGTATTAGAATCTTGTAAATGAACTAGTATTTTTTTAAAAAAACCAAACCTCCACCTTGTCATTTCTCTCTTGGCTTTCTTTCTTTAAGAAGAAATGAGCTTAACAAATTGAAAATAAACAAATTTCCTGTGTGCAATTGGAAAACCATGATCACAGAGTAAACGGACATCCCATGTACACACAACTAAAGCAGAGGTTGCTTGAGCCATAAATTGAGAGGCACAGTTACACGATATATTTTGGTATTAGAAGTTTCACCACTGGGCCAAAAGGCAACACCATGGAGTTGTTAGTGATTTAAACTTGCTTGTATCCACAGTCAACACAACTAGTACCAGCAGTCAAGGAATCATCAAAAGGTGTATTGCTTTGAGAAATTCTGCTGTAAGGGACTTCTTCAAAACACAGCATTGCAGTGAATTCAGCCTAAAGATTAAGATATCTCTGATTCATATCATGGTCTTTTCAATCTGAGAAATGGTCTTTCATCTGCTATGTACCTGAGAGTTGGACAATGAATAGAAAGGACAAAAGAAAGGTCAATGTCTTTGAGTTGTAGTGTTGGGAAAGAATGCTGAGTATTCTATGGACTGACAAAAGAACAAACATATATCTCTTGGAGAAAGTGTAGCCGAAGTGTTCCTTAAAGGCAAGGATATTTGGACATGTTGTTAGGAGAGACTATTCTTTGGAAACTGACATCATTCTTGGAAAGGTGGAGGAGGGTCAGGAAAAGAGAAGAAGACCCTAAATGAGATGGATTGCTGGGTGCAGCAATGAGATCAAGTATATCAGAGATTATAAGGATGGCACAAGATCAGACAGGATTTAGATCTACTATTCATAGGCTTGCTATGAATTATAATCAGCTAGGTGGTTCTTAACAACAACAACAACATTGAAGTACTTGCAGATTAACCCATGAGTGAGAATTTCCTGAGGACTGCACTCTAGAGGGTACTTTTCCAATCTCCCTTGTTATCTACCACCTGTAACTTCGTCTGTATTTTTCTTGCCTCACAGACTTGTAATCACTATCTTCTCAGATTTATCTCCACAAATCCTTCCAAATTCTCACAGGAAAAAAAAAATAAAGTTTCCTCAAAGAAGTGGTAGGGACAGGTAAAAAGAACCCATTTTGAAATCAGTCCAGAGCATCTTCCATAACAAAGCCCCACTCTGCAGAAGAAAAGACTTTACTAGAGCATGTCTTTGACTGCCAACAATATGTTTTGTGGTTTGGACCCATTAACTGCTACCTAGGCGAAAGATGGACAGATTTCCCCTCAAAATGTTTATAGCCCCAGAAACATGATGGAGGCTTTCCTTGAGTTATAACTGCCTCAATGACAGTGGTTTTTCTTTCCTTTATAATATGATTCTCCAGATCCAAGTCAATCAAATAAAATTAAATGCAAGTTTAAAAAAAAATTATTGATGAGTTTAGTCCCTCTAGGCTTCCTGTCTCATCCAAGGGTATAAACAAAGATGACAACACACACGCTAACAAGCACACTCATGAAGGTGTAAATGATCAACACACTGAAAGACTGACATTTAATTTTAACATTAGAGAATGCTTCCCTTCCCTATCTTTTACCACTACATCAATAGACTAACCACACAGAGATAGCAAATTAAAGTAAAAAGGGCTTCAGGAAACAGACTCTACTCAGAAAGTTCTGTTTTCCTGTTTCTGTCAAGCCAGTTTTAATCATGGTGGCCTCACGTAATGTATATACAGCACGGCTGCTCTGTATAGGTTATTTGTTTGTTTGGGCTCTAATGCTGGAAATAGATTGTCAGAACTGTTTCCACAGCACCATTGGTGAGAACATTTGAGCCCTCAAACTGTATATTAGAAGTTGAATGCATACTTCTTTACCATCTAAAGACATTAAAATATTCTTTCATAATCCAGGATATAACATGGAAACAAAACCGAATGCATTAGAGGGATATAAAGGCATTTAGACCTGGTGGCATAGCTGTTAAACAATAGATTTCTAATGGAAAGATTGTAAGTTCAAGACTACCAGTCCTTACCATGTGTTACTGTTGTTGCTTTGTGCTGTCAAGTCACCTGTGACTCTTCGCAACCCTATGTACAGCAACTCTGAACTCCGTCCTATCCTGAGCCAATCTCAATGTCTCTGACACACCTGTCTCTATTACTCTGGTCACCGTGCCATCAATATGACAACCTTCCAAATGGCATGGTGCAGTTCTACTCTCTTCTGTAGGATAATCATGGGGCTTTTATTATTGTGAATTTTAGTTTGGCTTAGGGTTTTAGTTGCTTTTGTTTCCTTTTAGCAGCAACAGCAAGCATTAAAAATCTATCACCTCTTTAGTTTGATCACAAATACTATTTTTATAATATCATTTTCTCACCTGTCCCACTGATGAAAAGAAGGATAGGTAGGACTTAAAGCAGGAAAACAGTGTAGGGAAGTTCTCCTCAAATAGCTAATGTTCTTATGTCACACATAAATGGAAAGTGAGAGGATTTCTTAAAAGCACCAGATGAAATTGTCTTCTTGTCCTTTCTAGGGGATAGGTCCTGAGGACTGTATTTTAGGATTAAGGACTCAATCTCACTGTACTTTCTTTGCTATCCTATTTAGTTTCAAAAAACATCCATGTATGAATATTGTATTTCTGGCAATAATAAAAACCAGAAGTTATATTCCACTTCTCAAGAGAGCTAGAGATAACTGGATATTTTTCTTGGCATAATTCTTGCTATTGTTACTATCCTTAATATACAACTATCATTCCTACTTTAAGTAGAACTCTTTCCCTTTCTTGAGGTTAGCTCTTCCTTATGGGTGCTCCTTATGGGTCTTTCCTAGAAAAAGAATGAGAGACATAGGTATTTCCCTGGAGCATGGCATGCAGAAAAAAGAAAGGAGATAAAAAGGAGGCAAGAAGAAGATCAAGGAGAGCCAGCCAAAAAAAGATTCCTTAGAAGTCAGGGCTCGCTATAACAAAGTTAGTGGACATCTTTCACTGCTGACCCTCTCCTGACCTGACTCCACCCCTGAAACACACAGCTCAGGCTTGACCAATGACCATGAAGCACTAGTTGCAGTAGGGGGTTAGGAAGTCTGCAGAGAAGAATAAAAGGGCCTAACTTCCAGCAGCAACACAGACCGGATTCTGGCACATTTGCGATTTCCAGCAAACTCCCAAATCGTACACTATGGTGCATTTTACTGCTGAGGAGAAGGCTGCTATCACAAATCTGTGGGGCAAGGTGAACATAGAAGAGATTGGTGGTGAGGCCTTGGGAAGGTAGGTTTGGTATTAATCCAGGGAAGAGAAAGGGTAAATTTGAGTCTGCAAACTGACCAGAAGTCTCCTTACTATGTCAGAGTGTTTCTAATTTTCATTTTCTATTATTCTATCTCATAGGCTTCTGGTTGTCTATCCATGGACCCAGAGGTTTTTTGACACTTTTGGCAATTTGTCCTCTGCCTCTGCCATCATGGGCAACCCCAAGGTCAAGGCTCATGGGAAGAAAGTGCTGACCTCCTTTGGAGATGCAGTTAAGAACATAGACAATCTCAAGGGAGCTTTTGCTAAACTGAGTGAACTGCACTGTGACAAGTTACACGTGGATCCTGAAAACTTCCGGGTAAGTCCAGAAGATGTTCACTTGTTCTTTTTTATTTTTACTTTGGGATAATAATAATAATCAATAATAATAATAAAAACAATAGAGAACCCTATGATTAGAAAGCCAAAACCAACAAAACTCTAAAATAGTTTGGTGTTAAAAGAGTAAGCTGAGTGGTGTTGAAAGAATTGGCATACTCATGGCCTATTAGGCTCAGAGGTGAAGTCAGTAAAGGCTGTTAGATGCCTCAGTTTTAAAAAAAAAAAGTAAAACTTTTAACAGAATCAGATGTATTCATCTTAAAGAATACTGAGGAAAAACAGGTAAACTTTATTCTCTGTGAATCTAAAAGATTGTAGTATGTCAATAAAATGGAGGAAAATGATAATTTTTTTCTCAAAGAAAAAGATAACCTACATTATAAAATTTGTTAAATATCTTATCAATATCATATCCAAAGAGACTTTTTTTTCTGCATTGATTGATGATTTTAACAAAATTCCCCCCAGGGAGCCCTTGTGTTCCTGAAATCCTACATTTATAAGAAGAAGGTAATCTTTTATTTGAAAGGGAGGCAAACAAAATAGTACAGTGGAGAGAAAATGATGTCACTATGAGGAGACATAATGTTGAATAGAGAGTTTAAAATAATATTGAATATAGATACTATTTTACTTGAGTTTAATGGAGCAGTTTGAGCTAGGATGTGAGCAAGGATATGAGTATTCAGCTTTTTTTTCCCCCCGAAAAATTCTTTTTAGGAATTTCTACTCAACATGCCTCTTTGTCATTTTGTCTTTTCACCAATAGCTCCTGGGCAATGTGATCGTGATCATTATGGCTTCGCATTTTGGCAAGGAGTTCACCCCTGAAGTACAGGCTGCTTGGCAGAAACTGGTGGTTGGTGTTGCCACAGCTCTGGCTCACAAGTACCATTGAGTCCTCTGGCTCTCATGCAAGTGCCCCTGTGTGCCCACCACCTTTATTCTTCACGTGACCATTAGGGCCCCGCCTTGAACTCAGACCTTCTGTTTAATAAAGCACATTTTATTCCGTAATCAAGAGTGATATGTCATTTTTTCCATGTTTAATATTTTCTTGGGTTTATGAGTTGAAGAGTCTGAAAGACACGATAAGAAACAAAAACACCTTTGAACAGGTGTAAAGGCTCATCAAAGGAAGGGAGATTCTCTGAGAGGATTCTAAAGGGTAAAGAATGATGTCAACTAATAAGATTCTTTGGAATGGCAGCTAATCACATAGAGGAGATTGCCCATTGTTCTCTCATGGAACGACTGGTGGATTTGAAACACATGCCTTTGAGTTGTCAGAGCAATTCCTTCTCTCTAAAAGCTATCATCAGAGACCCCTGGTATAACATCAGTTCTCTGGAAATAGTTGTTATTGATGTAAATGCTATTCAGTTGATTCCAACTCATAGTAAGCCCGTGTAACAGTGTAGAACTCTCCCACAGGAGAGAAGTTTATCAGTCCACTGTTTAAATTCTGTACAATCAGAGCTATCAGTAGAGGACAGAGTTAAAAAGAAGGTTGAGTGTCAACAAAGATGGAACTATGCTGGACTTTGAATTTTAAAATGGAAGCTATTTTTGTGTAGTTGGCAATACCCAACTCAACCCCAATCACTACCCTGTAGTAATTTCCTATTCATAATGACCCTCCGTCTTGTCCTCCAATGTAGCTAGTAGTCAGTAAAAATTATCAAGCTATTAAGTGGCTCAAGGAACAGCATTTTGGAAAAGTACTCTGCTTATGCACACAGAATAGGTTTTGCATGCATAAAAGCACAAAAAGTTGCACCACTAGACAAGGTATAATATTCTAAAGAAACAGACATGAGCACTAAAGTAGAAGACAGAGGAGATAGTTCTTACACAGCACTAACATCTGACTATGAAGTTTTGGGCCAAGTTCATGGACACAGCCTGTCCAAGCCATTAAATTTGAGTGAATAATGATAGCCAAGCTTGCTAAAAGTTGCTCTCTTAAAATCAGCCTGAATCAACTGAAATTCATTATTTAAGGTGGCTGAAGGCAGGGTGAGTATGTGGTGTGACCCATTTTTAAGATTCAGAGCAACCCTACGAACTAGTGTTGTTGTATACCATCAAGGCAGAACCAACCACACTGATCCTCCAGCAGGCTTTCAGAGGCAGTAAATTGTACAGACAAAGATTATCCATCCTTTTCCCTGAGCAACAAGATAATTTCTTCAGTGGGTTTCAAATAAAAGTTATCACAACACAAAACAATGATATTTCTAAAGAGCTGGCACTGGAAAATTTTCTTAAGACTTGAAAACTGTCCAAAATGCCAAAACTTTGAAAATTAAACCACTAAACACTTTCCCTGCCTTACAATCTCCGTGGAGCTGTTATACATACTGAGCGACATCACATTATCACACATATGATATTCCCATAAGGTTATTCCTAGAAGACTGTGAAAAGATTTACAAGAACCTAAAGTCCCAGAATCCATTAGTAGTATTTTACTATTTTACAACAATATTTTACAATACTGTTTAGCAGTATTGAAGACTATTAAGAAGGTTGTAGAAAAAATGGAAAATACCAGAAGTAACCTTATTTTAAAAGCAACATTAAATGATAATTGAACTGGATAATACAAACTGAATTTATTATATATTAAAGATCTTGGAAATCCCTCATTAACCTTTGACAGTGCTTCTTAAGGTAGAAACTCAGACAAATGGCCAAAGTATACATAGAGAGTTAGAAGCCCCTACAGTTTTTTTCCTGGGTCACAGGTAAATCCTATGAAGGTCTTTTGTAATATTGTGAAGAATAGATTTTTTTAATTTTAATTTCCTTAATAATATATACTCCTTCAGTGTTTCAGTATGGCAGTGTTGTAACAACATAGTTTTAGATTGAGAAATTCAAAGACCTTTGTCATGATAAGAAGAGGTGATAGGTTCATGTGTTCTAAGTTCTTTTCCTCTGTCCTCAGAGTAGTACAACTTCTATACATTTTATTAATCTCCTTTTCTACAGTGTTTTAACTTAAAGATTGAAGCAAGACAACACAGCTGGATAAGTACATTGTTTGGTATGATTCCTTTGTTCTCTTGTCTGTTTCATTTTTCTTTCAAAGCATTGGAAAGAAAAGCTGGACCTTATTTATCTAGATTTTAACTGCTACCTATATTGCTGAAATTGTGGGAAATCTAGTGTATCTAAGCCTTGTAAAGTTTCATAGTCCATATCAGCGTATCATTCGTGTTGGGTACCTAATTTTTCAGTGTTGTCTCCAATTCAGCATTGTGTTGTAACAAGGAACTTACTTTCTACATGAAGCAGTCCCAGAGCACACCTACAAACTGGGTTCAATTCTTTTTTTCTCTTATTCGTGAAACCTGACAATAAACAGAATGAAAGAATGAATCTCCTGCCACCTGGCCACACTGTGGTTATTCAGAGCTTTCATGAGGTGTCACAGAGGCTCAGCGTTAGAAACTTCGGCAACTCTGCTTGACTAGAGTCCTTTAGCTTCTTGATATCTTGAGACCTGGGCCATGTGAACATATGGAGACTAGCTTGGGGGCTTCCTCTTGCTGCTTTTCTCAGTTTTATGTGAGGATAAGTTTTGATCTTATAATTCCTTTCCCCTGGTACACTGGGTCTTTCATTCTCGAAATAATGTCAATCTAGCTTTCTTTAGAAACATAATTTCTAAACAAAAGTTCTAACCAAGAATTTCTAATTGTGGAGTGATGAATAGAAATGAATTTTTTTTATTTCTAGTGATTTATATGAAAATCTAGCAATTTCCGGTCCAAATAAACCTTTGCTGAAAATAAATTAATATTTAATATTCAAACACATAAGCACACATGCATACATACATATTAATGGACTTGGATGACTCAAGACAGTAAATATTAACATATAATTTCATCAATGGACAATAAGCCACATGAGAAAAGTTTAGAGATGTACATGATATTCCTTAGATACAAATCTAACTAACATTACAAAAAGATTAAATCTTGGAATAGCTTCCAGTTACACACTACTAAAGATAAAAAGATCTAGTGACCTAGAGGTGAGAAGCTGCCCTGCAATCTCAAAGATGTGTGGTTCAAATCCACTAGCTCTGTGGAATAAAGATGGGTAATCTCCTCCCACGCATTTTACTGCCTCTGAAAGCTCTCTGAAGGGTCAGCTATGGGTCAGTTCCAACTTGATGAGACCCAACAACAAAGATAGATCCTTTGAATCAATGAATAAGGATAGCAGAAGAATTGATGCTTTGGAGTGGTAGTGTAGGAGAAGAGTATTTAATATCCCATAGACAACCAGAAGAACAAACAGATATCTTAGGAAAAGTGCAGCCAGAATGCTTCTTGGAGGCAAGGACAGTGAAGCTTCACCTCCTGAATTTGAGGCTTATTGCTAAGCGAGACTATTCCTTAGAAAGGGATATCATGCTTGGAAAGGTGAAGGGACAGTGAAAAAGGCAAGAAGACCCTCAACAAGATGGATAGACACAGTGACTGCAGACATGGGCTCTAGTGTGTCAGAGACTGTGAGGACGGCATAGGATAGCACAGGGTTCAGTTCTGTTCATAGGAATGCTGTGAGTCATACTCAATTCAATGCCACCTAACCATAGCATTAAAGATCATTTCTAGGGACCTCTGGTGGCTTAGACCACCAGAGTTAAAGGTTTCCTATTTGGCGGCTTGAATCCAGTAGCAACTCTGGAGGATGGACAATCTTCTGTGTGATTTTTTTTTTCCTTCAGATCTGTATATATGAGTTGGTTCCAACTAGGTGGCAATGAGTGAGTGAAAGAGAAATTCTGAGCTATTAAGCCTGTGCTTCTGTTAGAACATTATCTCCTGCCAGCCTCCCCTTCTGGATTAGTGATTAACCTCATACTTGTCTTTCATAGTGAATACTAGATTTATTTTTTCTGCCTCAGATCACTACATTTTCTAGTCAAACTCCCAGAACATTTATTTCTCAATATTTTCCCATGGCAGGTTACTTCTTGCAATAGTTCAAATAATACTTTCTCAAAGAGATCATTTCTGACATACCCCAGTCATCAAGCCCAGCTATTAATTCTTTTCACATCAAATAAATTTATGTGAAATTTTTTCATTGATTGATTGGTTGATTCATCTTCTGTATGCCATACAATATAGAATACAAATGCTATGAGGGCAATTTCCTTCTCTGACTGGTTTATCTTACATTCTCACAATATAGTGCAATGTATGACACATCACTGTTTAATTAAAACCTTGTCAACTAAGTATTTGAAAAGATATAACATGACTTTTGAGAAAAAAACAAGTCTAGAGGCAAAGACTGACAAAATGCTAACAGTTACATGGAAACACTGGAAGGATGTAACACCTACAGACAGAACAATTAAGGATTTTTTATTGTTTCAAAAGTAAAAGTAAAAAGCAGAAATTATCTATGATTTTTATATTACTATTTGTGTTTTTAAAAAGATGTGGAAGTTATTCATAGATAAGAGAGATCATAAAAGATCCTTAATTTTAGGAGAAATAAATAAGACAACTCATTTGTTAGAGAACTCTGGTGCCAAGAAGTTGTACTGCCAAGCTAAAGGCACATAATTCAAATCCACCAGCTGCTCCACAGGAAACACATGGGCAATCTCCTCCCCTGAAGTTACTGCCTCTGAAAATCCACTGGATCACTTCCAACTTAAAGGTATCTAACAGAAACATTTATTAAGCCTTAAGAAATTGGACCCAATCTTTGTGCTATCTTTCAAGGCCAGGATTAACTCATTGAATCCAATAGGATTATCTGATAGGGTCAAGCACGTATCTATACCTATAGTAAAACTTCTAGTTTTAAAGGCTTGCACTGTATAACACACACACACACACACACACACACACACACACACACACAAAAACACCTCTCTCACTCACCATTTCTTTGGAAGCTTGTAAATTAGCATAGTTATCAGTTCGAGGCCACCAGCTGCTCCATGAGAGAAGGATGGGCAGTCTCATCCCATGCAATTAACTGTCTCTGAAAACCTGTAGGAGCGTCAGCTATGAGTCAGTTCTGACTCAACAGTACACAACAACAACAACAATCTCCTAAGAAAACAGGGAATTTTGGTGGCCTGTTGTTGTTGTTGTGTGCCGTCGAGTCACTTGCGACTCATAGCGACCCAATGTACAACAGCCCTAAACTCTGCTCTGTCCTGTGCCAATCGCACTTTCTCTGACACTCCCATCCCGATTACCCGAGTCACTGAATCAATCCACCTCATAGAGGGCCTTCCCCTCCTGCACTGTCCCTCCACCCTCCCAAGCATGATGTCCTCCTCCAAGGACCTGTCCCTTCTTGCAACATGTCCAAAGTATGTTAGATGGAGCCTCAGAATCCTTGCCTCCAAGGAACCTCCCCGTTTAACCCTTGGTGGCCTAGTGGTAATATAAGCTGTGCTGCTAGACTGAAGGCAAGCGATTCAAATCCACTAGCTGATCCATGGGAGAAAGATGAAATCTCCACTCCTGTAACTTATTGCTTCTGAAAACCTGCTGGAGGATCAGCTACGGGTTGGTTCTGACTCACTGGTGCATAATAACATACCAAGGGGGAAAAAATAATGTACTAAGAAAATAGTTACTGAGGATTTAAAAATTTCCTTCTTTTTTCCATTTTCATCAATGAAGAGATAGGTTTTCTATGAGATTGTGAAGACTGAAAATAACTATGTTATAATTTGATACAACCCATAGATTACACAATTAATATGAAATTAGAGATGACCCCTAGCCAACTACAGAGAGAATTTCTTACTCTGTACATATTTGATCATAAGTTTAGTATCAAGGGTAAGAATCAATCCATATATTCCAAGCTTCAAATATCACAATCTAGTAACTGAAACCATATATAAAAATAAAATGAAATTACAACAACAACAAAATCCCATATAAAAATTCCCCTGATACATTAAAAATGTCTTTGAAAAGAATACTTTTTAGAGAGAAAGCAATGTAATGTTATACTGACATCTCAGCTGTGGCTTTACTTTGGCCATAAAAAAAGAATGCTTGCCTTTTTAGAGTAGATTAACAAGTAAACAGCAGAAACAAAGGGGATTCTACTGTGTATTATGTTTCAGACATAGCAAGGCTTAGAAGTGATCCCAGAATTTATTACACAAAATTTATTCAATTCCACAGTATCTGTCATGGCAACTTTTATATTTACCAAGAACAGAAAAGTCATTCTTTGCCAAAACTTGGCCTATAAGGCAGCTTACAAATTTATGATTCAGGAAATTCACATAATATAGTGTAGATACACTTACACTGGTGTCAAACGGAACACTTTTGCTCATAAGAAGAGACTTCTTCTCTCCGTTCTGATTGTTGTTAGGTGTCAATGAGTCTAGTAAGACAGCAACCTTATGAACAACAGATCTGATAGAGGTACATACATACTGACATAAGGATTCAGTTCTAGATTTCTTAACACTACTGTATTTCTATATTCTAGTCCTTCTAGTACTGTAAGCTAAAGGAAATGTGAACTCAGTTTGAGCCACAGAAGGTCTACACTTTCCCCATAGAACTCACCTCTGAGTGAGATTTATGATTGATCCCATCCGAATTTATTCCTGTAACTCTACCTATACAATCATCACAATTCTTGAATTTTCTACATTATTGGTCAGGCTTCTATTTTAATCTACAAATATCTCTCACTGGAGTTAGTGACAAGAATGTAGAAAAAAAAAGTTGATAAAGAAGCCTCACAGATATTCATAGAAGAAAAATAAAAGAAACTAAAGGGGAGAATTAAGGAGAAAAAATTTTTTGATTAGTTGAGCTGCAAGCAGGAAAGGAAAAGAGGGGAAATAACTCCCAAGAAAAATAAAATAAGACAAGCAAAAACAGAGCACCAGAATCCTCCTAGGGGGCCCCACATTAACACAGATGCAAATGTCCATCTATACCCCACCCTTAGGGTGTGGGAGAACAGTCCGGTCTTGACCAATAGTCTTATAGCCACTGAAAGAACAAAGGGCCCGTGGACAGGGATAAAGTATAAAAAGCCACACACTCCTGCAGCACTACATCGATTCTCTGGACGCATCTGTGATCATCACAGTCTCCAAGAGCAGCCACCATGGTGCATTTTACTGCTGAAGAAAAGGCTATCATCACAAACCTGTGGGGCAAGGTGAATGTGGAAGAAACAGGAGGAGAGGCCCTCGGCAGGTAAGTTCTGGGAGGCAGGAGAAGGGAGGAAAGAAAGGAAGCTGAGCCTGGCAGGAATGCATGCCAGTGGCCAGGCTTTGTGACAAGCTCTGATTTTCCATCTGCCTCGATCCCATCCTACAGGCTCCTGGTTGTCTATCCTTGGACCCAGAGGTTTTTTGATACTTTTGGCAACCTATCTTCTGCCTCTGCAATCATGGGAAACCCCAAGGTGAAAGCACATGGAAAGAAGGTACTAACCTCCTTCGGAGATGCTGTTAAGAATTTGGACAACCTCAAGGGTACCTTTGGCCACCTGAGTGAGCTGCACTGTGACAAGCTGCATGTGGATCCTGAGAACTTTCGGGTGAGTGCAGAATATGTTTGTACTCTCTTATATCTGAGGCAACTTAGACAACTGAACATTGATCTGAGCACAGATAAGAATATTTAAACCCAAAACCAAACTCACTGTCACATTCCATTGAGTTTCTGAGGAAATAAATCTTAATAAAAACACACTGCTTTCTTTTCTTTCATTTCCTTCCTTCCTTCCTTCCTTCCTTCCTTCCTTCCTTCCTTCCTTCCTTCCTTCTCTTTCTTCCTTCCTTTCTTTCTTCCTTTCTCAGAAATGAGTTCATGGTTTCAAACTATTGGTCTTTTAGTTAGCATTTCAGTATATAACTCATCATACCAGTAGAGTTCATTCTAAACCACCTGCAACTATGAGACATTTGAGATCTTAGGTTTGTAATACAGCAACTCTGGAGGACTGAGTTCAAACGAACCCAGAAAGTCATAAGGCCTGAGGAATGCTCCTAGAAATTTAATTCATCTTGTGAAAACTCTGTTGGCTTTTAGAGGTTTGTCTAGAAATTAGGAACATGCTTCATTTTGTGTCTAATTAGACTCATACAGATAGATAAAAGACATTTGTTCTCTTTTCTCCCATATCTATTTGTGTTTATTCCCTTCACATTAGAAGTAGAAACGAATGCCCAGGGAAAAGAGTCATCAAGTATATAAAGGTTAATTATAGCAAAGTTACCCAGATGACAAGCATGTATTACTAAAGATATTCCTGTGTTGACTGGGTATTTGTATTAAATCTGCTAATGTTTCATGTCCCCTAAAACTCCAGGGCACAGTGCCTTTGAGAGAAGGAAATGACTGCAATATGTAATTTAAGAGGATATTAAAAAGAAAGCTGTGAGGTCTTGCTTTTGTTTCTCTTTCTTCCCCTATCTTTACCCTTCCTTCCCCTAAACAAATGTATGGACACACTGCTATTAAAATATTGAAAAAATGAAATTATGAGTAGGGGCAAATATACGGATCTCTGGTGGCCTAATGCAAGAAGCTGAACTGCAATCTTGAAGGCACATGTTTCGAGCTCCATGGGAGAATGATGGACATTCTCCTCCCATGCAATTAACTGCCTGTGAAAACCCACCAGACAGTCAGCTATGGGTTGGTTCTGACTCGATGGTACACAACAACAAAGGGGCAAGTATAGATAAGGAAGCATATTAGCTATGTTTAAATACTAAGCAAGATCATAGCCTTTGAGGAAATTGACAGCCTTGGGCATGCATTATGGTTTTGTGGCCAGATACTTGAGGCTGGACTATAGATTCTAGCTTATCATGTGAATCCATATGAATGTATCTGACTGTTGTCTCTTTCCATCTCTACAGCTCCTGGGAAATGTTCTGGTGGTTGTCTTGGCAAAACACTTTGGAAAAGAATTTACCCCTCAAGTGCAGGCTGCCTGGCAGAAGATGGTGATTGGTGTGGCTAATGCTCTAGCCTACAAGTATCACTGAGCTCCTTACTCTTCACATGATAACATAATTAATAAAGTTTTCTGCAAAGAAGTATGGTTTACTGTACTATTCTTATTTCTTTTTCATGTAACTTTAGATAATTAGTTCCCAGAGGTACTCTCCATTTACCTTTTTGCTAATGATAGGAACTTTGACAAGAAAAGAAACTCTTCTGGAAGTTTTGCAGAGGAAATCAGGAGCTCTTGGACAGTATTGGAGGAAGTTATTATTGTTGTCATTAGGTGTCATCAAGTTGACTAAGACCCTAGGAACAATTGATCTAAACAAAGAGGAAGGGTTTTATGGGCTAAGGAATTCTTCGAACTTAGATATTTTGAGAAAAGTGATAAAATACTTCAGGAAATGTAAAATAAGTAAAAAGTAACAAGGATGGTACCCACTAGAGAAAATGTAATGCAGATATAAGAGGAAAAGGCTCAAAAGCATATTGTATGAAGCTGGATGCACAACTCTCACCACACACAACAATCAATTCGAGGTGGATCAGAAACTTAGGTGTAAAGCAAAAACCATAAAGATCCTAACAGACAAAGTATGACCAACTTTAGAAGACCCAGCCCATGGTATAAAAAGGCTACTCCAGTAGCATTAGCAAAGTGTGACAGGACAGCAAGCAATAAATGTTGGAGAGGGATATAAAGAGATAGGAACTTTCATACACTGTTGGTGGAAGAATAAAATGGTACAACCACTACGGAAGGCAGTTTGGCGTTTCTTCAAAAAGCTGAACATAGAAATGTCTGTGATATGATCAAATTATTCCACTGCTCGAAATATACCCTGATAAAATTAGGACAGAAACACAAATGAAGATTTGTATACCATTGTTCATACCAGCATTATTCACCATCACAAGAACATGGCACCAGCCCAAATGTCCAACCACAATTGAATGAATTGAGAAATTGTGGTACATTTACACAATGGAATACTATACAACACTAAGGGACAATGATTTAGAAAATTACATAACTTGGGAAGCATTGGGGAGCTTTATGCTGAGTGAACTAACTCAGTACCAAAAGGACAAATTCTGTATGAAACTGTTACTGTAAAAATAGAAAGATAACTAGTAAAACAAGTATGAGGATCCAAGAGGGTGGAAAGTAGGAGCAGAGGGATGAGGATATGTAGGAGGGTATTCACAGGGTCACACAATTTGATGGATGGAGGGAGGGCTGGGTAAAAGAAATTGGAAACATCTGGCAGTGATCTGGAAAGACAGGGAAATGGTGGGTATAGTTTGATGTTGATTTATTTTATAAAATATAATGAATCGGAATGATTGCACGAAACATAATGCGGATGAAAGATACTGTCAAATGCAATGTATATGAACTTTTAAAAGAAACCAATATGAAATAAAAATGTAAAAAACAAAAATAAACATTAATTTAATTTAATGTAATTTATTTTCTAAGACCATTTAACTGTTTACAACCCTCTTAGGCTAGACTGGGATGAGAACAGTTGGATATCAGAATGGAAGTTTAGCTCTTTTAAAAGGCAAAAGCTACAGAACCTAAAATTTACTTTTTTGAAGAACTTCGTGGTTTAAGCAGTGAGATACATACCTCAAAAGTTAGAATGATTATGTGCTATCAGGGATGTGAATGTCGAAGATTGTATATTAGCTAAATGCTTCACCAAATACATATTAATAAAAGTTGTGTGAAGAGAGAAGGATGTAAGGAGAAAATGCACAAGAAACTCAGAAGTCTGTATCACATCATGTCTGAGCTAAAGGTTATTACTGTGAGAGTGAGACTAAGAATGGGAAAACACTGCAGAGAATGGATGGGGCAGTTAGTAAGGCTAGATTAATAGGAGATACGTGTGATTAAGAGTTAAAACATGTTTATGGGCAAATTTAATGTGATACACAGGGAGATGAAGGTGCCAAATAAACCACAGATCAGCTAGTTTCATGTTTATAATGCTTCACTAGTTTTCCCAAATGAACAAATCTCCCTCCTCCACTGTTACTTTGCATAACAAGTGATGGTCTTTTCAATCATTTGTTATGATGTTAAGAGCTGGGCTATGAATAAGAATGACAGAGGAAAATTTGATGCCTTTGAACACTGGTATTGGAGAAGAGTACTGGAGATCTCATGCACTGCCAAAAGAACAAACTCTCTCTACGTTGTTGAAACGGTACAACCAGAGTGCTCTTGAAAGTAAAAATGGTACAACTTCGCATCACATATTTTGGGCATGTTTCTAGGGAGGCTATTCCTTATGGACACCATGGGAGGACATCATGCTTGGGAAAGTAGACGGATGGCAAAGGGAGGAAAACCCTCAACTAGGTGAATTGACACAGGAACTGCAGCAATAAGCTTAAGTGTGTCAGAGATTGAGAGAATGACACAGGAAAGGGCAGGGTCCAGATCCGTTGTTCACAGGGAAACTCTTGAGTCATACTCAACTCAAGGGTACCTAACAACAATAACTCCTACCTTTGATATTCAGATGACAAGTCATCTATCCATCCCTCCCAGGTTGTTTTCTCTTCATTTCCCCCATTGTACAACAGGGTTGTAGCCTTTCAGTATATTTATTCAATCTGGATGCCTGGCAAATTATTCGAGAATCTGAACAATATCAAGAAGACCATGGCATCTGGGTTGAAGGAAGGCTTACTGACAATCTAAGACATGCAGATGATAAAACTTTGCTTTTGAGAGTGGAGGAGTGAGAATTTTGTATAATTGACAAATTATTAATAGAAAATATCTTTTTAAGAACCGTGCATATGTTGTTATGGAGCTCTTCTCCCAACCCAAAGTCATGTGTTTTGAGCCTACTCCATACCTCCTTACCATCAGGCCATCAAAGCTCCTATTCTACAGAGAAGCTAAAGTGAAAAAAAAAAATAAATAAAAAATTATCAAGTAAGAGAACTAACTAAAAGAAGTCAAAAGAAGTTCAAGAATATAAAACAAATTACCATGACACATGCAAAGACTTGAATTAGAAAACCAGAGAGGAAATATGCTCAGCATTGGCATTGCTCAAGCTTAAAGCATTGAAGAAAAAAAAGTCTTGAGCCACAATCCTTAAGGATTTTATGGACAAAATAGTTAATATTGGATCATATGTTTGTCTGATTAAAAATGGTCAGTACCAGTCCATTCAGATCACTAATGTCTGGAATATAGATCTTTGGGAGATTCATTTAATTTTTTATAACAACTAATTTTCCTAGATCCATACTTCATGCATTCCAAGTTATCTTTATTGATGGATGGTTGAAACTATTTCTGCTGGTTTTTAGTTTGCCACACTAGCAAAGATTTTTCATTAGCTCAAAATTTTTCCATGTTATTAGTCTATTTTAAGGAGGCAATCATTTCCCTATTGTATTTTGAGGACCTTCCAACCTGCGGGATTTATCTTCTGAAATTATGGCAATGTTCATTTTCAAGGGTCTTTAATTCTAGCAGTGAGCGGCCAGGCCTACTTCTTAGTCTATCTGGACTCTCCCCTGAAACATGTCTATCATGTAAGACCTTTAACATATATATTTATATTAGAAATTCTAGTGTCTCTGTTTACAGACTCAAGTCACCAAGAATAATAGACTGACAGATGAGTGATTTGATCAGCAATTATGTATGCACTTGTTTCTTCTTATTGTTGTTAGATGTCGCCAAATTGAATACGACTCATAGCAACCCTATGAACAAAAAATCTGCTCTATCCTGTGCCATCCTCACACTTCCTAACACACAAGAGCCCATGCAGCAGTCACCATGTCAATCCACTTGGCTGAGGATTTTCCTCTCCTTCACTGACCCTCCATCTTGCCTACTATGCATTTGCATACACAGATTTTAATAAAACTGAGAAAATGAACTTCTTAGTATTGATAGTATTGCAAGTCATATTTAGTAACATCAGGAAACTGACATTATTCCTTTCCAAGGAATAGCCTCACCTAGCTATGTAGACAAAGCTTTGAGTTCTTTGCTTCTAAGGAGCCCTCTGACTGCATTTTCCCTAAGACATATCTGTTCTTTTATGTTTATCCATGGGATATTCAGTACTCTTATTCAGCATCACACCTTAAAGGCATCAATTCTTCTTCTGTCATACTCAGTCATTGTTCATCTCTCTGCTGCATAGCAGGAGATTAAGAAGACCATGGCCTAAATCAAGTACATCTTTGTCTTCAAACTGACGTCATTGCTCTGCAGCATTTTGGAGAAGTCCCTGAGAGCGAAATGTCTACTGATTTTCTGACTGCTGGTACCAAGAATGTTGATTATTGATTCAAGCAAGGTGAAATGATTGACTGTTTCAATCCTTTCTCTGTATATTATAATGTTGGCTGTTGGACCTGTGGTGAAGACCTAGATGTTACAATGCAATTCATACCAAAGGTTGTAGTCCTTGATCTTCAACAGCAAGTGTTGTATATCCTTGTCACTTCCATTTAGCAAAGTATATCATCTGCAGAATACAGGTTGTTGATGACTCTTCCTCTAATCTTGATGCCATATTCTTCTTAATAGAGTCTGGTCTCACTAATTATTTTAGATTGAAAATAGCTCAGCACACAGATTGAGTAAGTATGGAGAAAAGATACAATCCTGATGTACAGCCTTCCTGATTTTAAACCATGCAGGGTTCCCTTGCTTGATCAGATAACAGCTTCTTGGCCTTTGTACAGATTCTGTATGAGAACAATTATGTGTTTGGGGATTCCCATTCTTCCCAATGCTAGCCACAATTTGTTATGATCTACACATATCAATAAAACACAAATAGACATTCTTCTGGTATTCTCTGCTTTCAACTAATATCCATCTGACATCAGCAATGAGATCTGGTGCCATGGCCTCTTCTAAACACAGGTTGAACTTCTGATTATTTCCTGCCAATGTACTTTTCTACCTGCTTTTGAATAATCTTCAATAATATTTTACTTGCATGAGTTATTAATGATAATGGGCAATCATTTCCACATTCTTTTGGATCACCTTTCTGAGGGATGGGGCAAGCATGGATCTCTTCCAGTTAGTTGGACAGGTAGTTGTTCTCCAAATTTCCTATCATAAACTGCTGAGTACATCCATGGCTGCATCTGTTAGTAGAAATAAGGCAGTTGGTGTTCCACTGATTCCTGGTACCATATTTTTGTCAATGAACTTTGTCTTTCATCATCATTGGCTCTTGTTCATATGGTACTTTCAGAAATTTTTTCAATTTCCTGAATTTTCACTAATTATTTTTGGTACAGTGATCCTGTGTATTCCTTCTGTCTTCTTATTTTTTTTAATACTCCCTGGATGATTCAAGATTGTGCCCATAGGATCTCAGAATAACTTTTTTTTTTGGTAGCACATGACACAACCTCCTTACACATATCATCTTACTTTTACACTTTCTTTATTAGCTAAGCTTTTTACTACCAATGTCTGCAGTCTTATGTCCATTTGCTCTGAAACAAAAGTAATATGTTCTCCAACACAAATATTGATATTCTACTAACTAAAATAAGTAATGAGATGACAGCATAGTTCTTTATTAGTAGACTACCAGAACTCCCTTCTGTTGTCATCATGGCCTGCTAACCAAATGATCAGGGAATTTTGATGACCTAAGGAGTTGCACCAACAACCCAAAGGTACATAGTTCTAATTCACCAGCTGTTCCACAGAAGAAAGATGGACAATCTTCTCCTCTCCTCTGTGATTAACTGCCTCTGAAAAGCCACTGGACAGTCAGCTATGGTTTTCTTTCAACTCAGTGGCACACAGCAACAACAATACAACCAAAGATTTGCAATTTGAATCTTCTCTCTGTGGGAGAAAGTGTAAGATGCTGGCTTCTTTTAATATTTGTTATTGTTATGGGCCAGTGTAAATCCACAAATCTTTCTGTTAGAGAAATATGAAGCTGTATACTTAAGTTATGATTGTTGCTGTTATGTGCCAGCAAGTCCACAATAGTTCATATGAGCAACAGATCTGCATCTTGCCTGATCTTGCATTATTCTCACTATCTCCAGCATAGCCCAAGGCCATTGTTACAGTCACTGGGTCTTAGAATCTTCCTCTTTTTCTTTGACTCTCCACCTTTATCAGCCCAATATCTTTTTGCAAGGAGTGGACTATTCTCATAATATGCCCACATATGTGAGATGAAGTCTCAACATTCTTACAACACCTCAACATCAAGAAGACAAAAATTTCACCACTAGACCAATAGGTGATATCATGTAAAAAGGAGATTGAAGTTGTCAAAAATCTTATTTGGATCCACAATTACTACCTTTGGCATCAACAGTCAAAAACTCAAAAGACATACTATATTGGACAAAAGCACTGTCAAACATCTCTCCCAGGTGCTAAGAAACAATGATGTCCATTTAAAAACGAAATTCAATCTGATTCCACTCTTGGTCTTTTTGGTAACTTGTTATATATTGAAAGTTGGATAATGACTAAGGATGACAGAAGACAGAATTGATGTTTCTGAGTTGCTGAGTTGAAGAACACTGAATATCCCATGGACAGTTGAAAGTATAAACAAGCATGGTGAACTATTGCTGCCTATATTTTGGATATACTGTTAGGAGTAGCTGGTCCTTGGAAAAAGGCATCATGCTTGGAAAGGTGGAGAATCAGCAAAAGAGAGGAAGATCCTCAATGAAATGGATTGACACAGGCTGTATCAATGGGCTCAAGTATATAAGAGATAATGAGTATGGTACAGGGAAGAGAAAAGTTTAGATTCATTGTTGATGATGTTGTTGTTATTGTTGTTATATGTTGTCAATTCATCAGTGACTTGTAGCAATCCTATGTGCAATAGCTCTTGAACCTTTCTCTATCTTGAGCCAACTTTACTGTCTCTGACACACCTATCCCTATTACTCCAGTCACTGAGTCAATCCATCTCTTCGAGGGTCTTCCTCTCTTAAGCTGTCCTTCCACTCTCCCAAGTATGATGTCCATCTCTAAGGACTGGTCTACCCTTCCAAAATGCCCAAAGCATGTCAGAAAAAATTTTAGAATCCTTACCTTCAAGGAACAACCTGGTTTCACCCTCTTAAGTTTGAACCTGTTTGTTCTCCTCGTGGTCCATGGTATATCAATACTCTTCTCAAGCATCACAGCTCAAAGGCATCAACTCTCCTGTCATCCCTAGTCACTGTCCAGTTTTCAGAAGCATAGCACATAATTGCGAAGATTATGGCCTGTATCAGGTGCACCTTAGTCTCTAAACTGACATTGCCGTTCTTCAGTATTCTGGAGATGTCCATTTGACTCAGGGGCACACAATAACATGTATTGTTTCAATCGACAATAACTTCAGAAGGCTTTTACTAATATGTGAAACTAATGGTACTTTTTTTGGTAATTTCTGCAATAGTTTGGATTGCCTCTTTTGTTTTTTTTTTTTGAGTAGGCACAAATACAAATAATTCTGCATTGGTTGCCTAGTTAGCTCTCTTTCAACTTTCTTAGCATAAACAAATGAGCACCTCCAGGGTTATACTTGTTTGTTGAAACACCTCAACTGTTTGTGCTTCAGTCATTCCTAGAACTTTCTTTTTCATCAGGGCTTTCAGTATCACTGTTTTTTCAGCATCATTTGTTCTTGATCATATGATACCTCTTGAAATGTTTTAATATCAGCTAATTATTTTTGTTATCATGATTTAACATTTATTCCTTTCATCTTACTTGATGCCTCCTGAAACTTTCAATATTTTATTTTTCATAGAATCCTCTGTATTGCAGCTTGAGGCTTGAATTTGTTCGTTAGCTCTATCACTTAAGAAATGCTCAATATATTCTTCTATTTTTCCTCATTTCCTAACCCCAGGTTTAGTATCTTTAATTATAATACTTTTTTTCCCCTTTTCTCTTTAGCTGCACTTAAAAATCTTCTCTTCGGTCCCATTTATAATTTCTTTCTTTTGTTTTACCTCATATATATTCTACAGCAAATTTCAGTCTTCTCTGACACTCATTTTCCATTTTTTTAATTTTTATTTTATACTGACTTATTTCCAAAGTTTGTCTACATTGTTTTTCACACCGGAGATTTCCCATTTCCTTCACCCTGTCCTCCCTCCACTCGTCACATTGTGGAACTCTATGGTTACCCCCCAGCCCCTTGCCTATAATTACCATTTCCTTTCTTTGTGTATGATTTTCTTGATTTTAACCCACAAAAGTTTAGTTATTGGCATTTAATAATTATATCTATTGCCATGATAACTTTTAAATTAAGGTAAAGAAAGGTGACCCAACAGAGTATGGAAATTATCCAACAATATCATTAATATCACATGTGAGCAAATTTCTGCTGAAAATTATCCAAAAACGCTTGTGGTACTAGGGATATTATAGCTAATTTTAGATGGATCTTGGCAGAAAGCAAAGAATACCAAAATAATGTCTATCTATGCTTCATTGACTATGCAAAGGCTTTTGACTGTGTGGATCACAAGCAGCTAGGGCTGACTGAGAAGAATGGGAATCCCAGAATATTTGATTGTGCTAATGTGAAACCTATACTTGGACCAAGAGGCAGTTGTCACAACAGAGCAAGGAGACACTACATGATTCAAAATCAAGAAGGGGGTTAGTAAGGGATGTATTCTGTCCCCATACCATTTCAATCTGTATGCAGAACAGATCATCCGAGATGATATGGGCTATACGAAGAGAAATGTGGCATCAGGATTGGTGGAAGAGTCATCAACAATCTTCGTTATCCAGATGACACAACCCTGCTTGCTGAAACTGAGGAGGACTTGAGACGCTTGCTGCAGAAGGTCAAGGACTGCAGCCTCCTATATGGACTGAAGCTCAACATCAAGAAAACAAAGATTCTCACCACTGGGTCAATTGGCAGTATCAGTATGGATGATGAAGAGATTGTTAACAGTTTTAGTTTACTTGGCTCCACAGTCAACACCCTTGGTAACAGCAGCCAAGAAATCAAGAGACGAATTGCATTGGGAAAGTCAGCTGTGAGGGACCTCGCAAGAGTGCTGAAGAGCAACGATGTCAGACTGGAGACTAAGGTGCACCTGATCTGGGCTATAGTCTTTGCAATTACGTGCTATGCATCAGAGAGTTGGACAGTGCATAGGGTTGATAGGAAGAGAAGTGATGCCTTTGAGCTGTGGTGCTGGAGAGTAGTGTTGAATATACCATGGACTGCTAGGAGAACAAACAGGTTTGTCCTGGAGAGGGTGAAGCCCGAAGCCTCTTTGGAGTCAAGGATTCTGAAGCTTCATCTGACATATTTTGGGCATGTTGCAAGGAGGGACTGGTCCTGGGAGAGGGACATCATGTTTGGCAGAGTGGAGGGGCGGCGAAGGAGAGGAAGAC
The DNA here is from genome assembly GCF_000299155.1 of Elephantulus edwardii. Classification (NCBI taxonomy): domain Eukaryota; kingdom Metazoa; phylum Chordata; class Mammalia; order Macroscelidea; family Macroscelididae; genus Elephantulus; species Elephantulus edwardii. The sequence continues at coordinate 10,863,941 of NW_006399794.1, forward strand.
CTTCAATGAGATGGATCGATTCTGTGACTGGAGCGGTGGGAATAAGTGCGTTTGAGATGGCTAGGTTGGCACAGGATAGAAGAGCGTTTAGAGCTCATGTGCATAGGGTCGCTATGAGTCACAAGCGACTCGATGGCACATAACAACAACAACAACAGGCTACACTCAATGTCCAAAGGTTGGGTGTACCTCGGAAAGGACAAGGCACAGCCTGCAGCCAACTTCAGGTGAAGTGGGCTGGAGAGAGAAGAGAGGGAAGGGGTGCATGCTGCCTCAGAGTGAAGACTTACCCTATAAACTTAAGGTCAGACCAACCTGGGCTGATTCTGAGGAAGCCCCATGGAAGGAGTAGGGACAGATACTTATGAAACCTCTAACTATCCCAGTAGTCATAAGAGGCATTGTTCCCTTCATTTAATCCCTCTCCCTAATTATACAAGGAGGCATGTACTAAAACCCCAGTTACTGTTCCCACTGGAGCCCTGGTGGTGCAATTAACAGCTAAGCACTCAACTACTAAAGAGCTCTTCAGTGGGTGGAACCTCATATCCAGACCAGTAGCAACCCAGAAGTCAAGCTTTTTTGGATTAGCAGCCCTTTGGTGGTTGGGACTCTTATTTGGGGCATCATTAACCTGAAAGTTAGGCCTTTATGATCAATAGCTCTTTGGACCTTCAGGCCTTGTGAGAAGCACCAGGATCAAAGATTCAGCATACATTTCCATATGACCTAAATATCCATATATGGGACATTACTCCAGCATGGCAGGCATGAATCTCAGCCTAAATACTTTATATCCTTTTGGGTAGACATCCTACCATATGTATACTTCATATGCAGTCTTCAACTGCATCTGGTAACATAATACGCATGTGTCTTATTTGCTATTTTGGAGATACAACACTGATTTGTTATTTTAGAGCAATCAATCATTCTAATTAGTACAGCATTTGTCTGTCAGATTGCTGTACTGAATAACTTGTGAATTCCCGTTGATATTGAAAGCTATACTACCAGTGTGTCAACACCACAGGGGTCACCCATAGCGGGCAGGTTTTAGTAGAATTCTTTGATTAAGACAGACAAGGTACCATGATTGGCCATTTACTTCTTAAGTAGCAGGCATCTGAAAACCGCATGAGTAGCAGAAGAACACAGAGGGAGAATTATAAGCAGAGCTCAGATTGGAGGTGAATCAAAATAAAGACAAATATTGGCAAACACTCTTTCATAATTGGGACATAGAATGTACAAAGTATGAATGTTGTAAACTTGAAGTTGTGAAAAATGAAATGGAACACATGAACATAAACATTCTAGGCATTAGTGAGATAAGGTGGACTAGCTTTGGCCACTTTGATTCGTATAGTCACACGGTATACTCTACCTGCAGGAGCCTGTTTCTACAGAACCTTGTTGGCTGGGATTGGTGAGCCTTAGGATGGAATGTTGAATCTCTAAGGAGAGAGAGACAATGGGATAAGGCCCACTATTTCAAAACCCATTAGGACCTGAGGGCCTGCAGCAAGAGGGCCTGGTTTAAACTGTTTTTTTGTCAAGCATTTTTCAAAGTGGCATAGCACTGGTCTGTGCATCGCTGTACAGAGGTAACTCGTGGTTGCTGTGATGCTAAACACTGTGACACTGAAGGGCCAGATGTGATAATGGTTACCCATGGTGGACAGTGTTTGGTGGAGCTTCCCCATTAAAACAAGCTTGGAAGCAGGAATGGCATCCACTTCCAAAATGGCTAGCCTCAAAAAAAAAAAATT
>NW_006399794.1:10865937-10870431 GCF_000299155.1 Elephantulus edwardii
AGGATATTATCTCTATCCCTACAAGAAAGACTTGTTAATATGACTATTATTCAAATATATATTACTACATCTAAAGCCAAAAAGGAGGAAATAGAAAATTTTTACCAAATCCTACAGTCTGAAATGACCAAACATGCAATTGAGGTGCATTAATAATTGGTGACCGGAATGCAAAAGTGGGGAATTATGAAGAAAGAATAGTAGTCAGAAAGTATGGACTTGGTAACACAAATAAGGCTAGAATGAGAATGATCAAATTTTGTATGTTCAGTTATTTATTCATTACAAATATATATTTTTTAAAAACACAAATGGCAACTTTAAACATGGGTTTCACCTGGTGGAATATATAGAAACCAGATTGACTACATTCGTGGATGTAGTCCACAAGATTCCATTGGGGAATCTTGATATCAGTAGTTAAAACCACTGCTGGGTAGATAGTGCAACAGATGATTTGTTACTCATGGCAAGTTCAAACTAAGGCCAAAGAAAATGAAAACAAGTCCATGAGAATAAAAATATGATCTTGAGTCTATTTTACCTGTATTTAAAAATCATCTTAAGAATAGGTTTGATGAGCTGTGAGATGACGTCAAGGATACCAACCAATAAGAGTGAAAAAATCATTACAAAGACAGAGGAGAAAGGAAAAAGTGAAAATGTATATCAGAAGAGACTGAAAATTATACTATATTGTCAAGAAGCCAAACAAAGGGAAAAGATGCTAAAGAGTAGAAAAACTGAACAGATTTTTATTTTTTATACAAGTTGATTTACAGTATTTGAATACATTGTTTTTTTAGAACAGATTCTTCCCATTTTCCTTATCCCCCACCCATTAAATTGTAAAATCCCATGATTATCTTCCCCTCACTGCACATCCTCATCCCTCTGCTTCCACCCTACCCCCCTTTATCCTGCTTATTCTACAATAATAGTTTTATACAATATTTGTCCTTGTGGGATTGAGTTAGTTCATTCAGCATAATGCTCTCCAGTCCCTCTCAAGTTAGGCAATAATTTACAAAATCATTGCTCCTGCATGCTGTGTAGTATTCCATTGTATGAATGTAACATAATTTGTGCAGAGAGCTGGAATTGGAAAATAAAAAGGGAATAAATCACTCAGATAAGAGAGTTCTCAAGCTGAGAAAACTAAAAAAAACCTAAATTTAAACTTTGGGTCACAATACTGAAGATGTTATGGGCGATATGTTGAATGATCTGGGAAGCATCAAAAAAGGATGAGGGAATACGTAGAGTCACTGTACCAAAAAGAATTGGCTGACACTGAAAAGTTTCAGAAAGTACTATATGAACAAGAGCCAATCTTAATAAGAGACAAGTTGAAGCTGAAGGCACTGGCAAAAAATAAAGCCCCAGGAATTGATGGGATACCAACTGATATGTTTCAAATAACTAATGAAGCCCTGGATGTGCTCATAAGTCAATGCCAGGCAATTTGAAGGACAACTCTTCGGTCAACTGGAAGAGATACATATTTATCCCATAGCCAAGGAAGGTGATATAATGTAGAAATTAACAAACGACATCATTAATAATTAATTAATTAATATCACAGTCAAGCAAAATACTGTGGAGGATTACTTAAAAATAAGTAGAACCATACATAAAGAATTGCCAGATATTTAAGTGGGTTTAGACAAGGGTGTGGCACAAGGGATATTGTTGCTATTATCAGACAGATCCTGGATAAAAGCAAATAATACCAGAAGAATATCTTATTTGTGCTTTATTGGATAAAGGATCATAACAAATTGTGCAGATCATAATAAATTATGCCTAACATTGAGAAGAATGGGAATTCCAGAACACTTAATTTAGCTCATGCAAAACCTATACTTAGAAAAGAAGGCTGTTGTGCGAACAGAGCAAGGGGACACTGTATATTTTTAAAAACAGACAGGTGTGCTTCAGGGTTGTATTCTTTCTTTACACCTATTTAATCTGTAAAGTGAACAGTTTACTTGAGAAACTGGACTCTGAAGAAAAATGTGGCATCAGGATTGGAGGAAAACTCATCAGTAACTTTCATTATGCAAATGAAAAAACTTTGCTTTCTAAAAGTGAAAAGGACTTGAATTACTTGCTGCAGAAGATCAAAGACTACAGCCTTCAAGATGGATTGCATTTTAAAATAAAAAACCCAAAATTTCTCACCTTGTGTAATTTACAACCTTGGAAACCATTGCAAGGTCAGCTATTAGAACCAACTTGACAGAAAAGGGATAGGGCAAAGAAAGAGAACGTTTGGTTATCCAGATGGCAATCAAATCTTTACAAAAATATGTATTCATACCCAGAGTGAGTTTGGTGAATAAATACTAAGATGTAAAAAGAGTAAGAAATCTATATTTTTGTATAGTCAATGATAAGGAAAGTATTTCTGAGTTTTTTTAGAGGCTGCAAAGAAGGAAGTCTTTTCCTACTTCTTAGGCTGAATAATATTTTTGTATTCAGAATTTCAGAGTATTAGAGCTGAGAAGATGGAAGAGATTGTTTAATATTTGTTGTTCATGAGGTTAAAGAAGAGAGAAAGATAACTATATATGTATATATATATACATATATATATATGTGTATATATATGAATCAGTATAGCATACCTAAACCTAAGTTATTCTGGGGGAAGTAAAACATAATCACCCAAAGGAGTAAAACATTTTCCTTACTGAAAGTAGTTAGATAGAAATTGGTGTAAGAAGGAAGATACAGGAGAAAGAGATGATGGAATATGAGGGACAGAACTATAGGATGCTGAACTAAGCAATGGTGCTGCTTTTGCTTTTTGAAAGGGGTTGAATCTTTTAGTGGTGAGGAGTGGAACAATATTCTCACTTTCTACCCAGTGATGGTAATGAACTTAATGAATAAAAAAGAAATATAAGAAAGATATTGCAAAATTATTAGTTCAAAACCAGCACTTTTTAATAGAAGACTGATTTGCACACACATATACACAAACAATAAAATGTTTTAAAACCCCACCAACTCCTTCAAATACACAGGTAAAATAGAAGCATGTGGAATTGTGGGGAGTGAGCTTCAATTAAGTACTGGTGCTTTAAACAAAATTCCTATAACCACAGGGAATAGATATCTGAGCAAAGATAGAACGACATTTGCTTCTTTTCCCTAATAAAAACATCTCTGGTTCTTCAAATACTTACCTAAATAGGAACCCTAGGTTCATTGTTTACTTTCCTCTGAAATGATTATGTTGAAACTTGTTTTGCTCGTATGTGGTTGTATTTCACTCACTATTCTTGTTTGTAAATTAATTCAAATAAAAATTCTGTTTCCATCTCCAGATCATCAATATTTAACACAGTGTATCACAAAGGACATAGTTCTTTTATATTTACTCAAGTTTCAATAATCATCCTTTTTGTTGAATAGCCAACGTAAAGGATATAAACATATAAATCAATGGATATTTGAGATTTTTTAAATCAGGTGACTTTAATGCAAGACAAGAGAAAGGAAAAATTACTTGGAAGAGTGACAGATTACTTGTTCATTTTGCCCTTGAAATAATTTGGTCTAGTCCCCAAACAGAGCATTAACTTTGTCCAAATATTGTTAATGTGCATACAAGAGGGAAAGTGTGTCCCACAATCAAGATCTCAATTTTATCACTTATTTACTAAGTGAATAACAAAGGAAACTCAGAAAAGCCTAGCAGCTTATTATTTTTTTAAATATAAAATTCATACTTACTCAAAGAAGGAAAGGGGAAGGGAAAGAGGAAAGAACCAGAGTGAAAAACAATGTATATGACTTTATGAACTTTGTATGTGAACCAGCATGAAAGGAGAGGAAAGGATGTTTTTAGTAGTAATTGCTTTGAGGAATAAGCTTAGAGATAAGTAGGAGAGTGAGTGCCTGAAATCAAACTCAAATGACAGTGCCAGCCTGCCAATGGCAGTCATAGCTGTGATCATTCTGGGCTCTTTCTGCAGAGTCACTCTGGCCTGGGCCAATCTGCTTGCAGAACCACCATGGGCAGGACCCAGGGCTGGGCATAAAAGGAGAGCAGGGCCAGCAGAGGCTTACACTTGCTTCTGACACAAGTGTGCTCACTAGCAAACTCAAACAGTCAAGATGGTGCATCTTAGCGACGCCGAGAAGGCTCTTGTCAATGGCATTTGGTCCAAGGTGGACGTAGATAAACTCGGTGGTCAGGCTCTGGGCTGGTGAGTATTTTAATGAAGGCAGATTTAAGGAGGCTTGAGTGGGACTGGCATATGGAGACAGAGCAGTTTTCCAGGCTTCTCACAGGTACTGACTCTTTCTGGCCCCTGTGTTTCTTTTACCCATCAGTCTGCTGATTGTATACCCATGGACTCAGAGGTTCTTTGACTCCTTTGGGGACCTGTCCTCTGCTGATGCTATCATAAAAAATCCCAAGGTGGCAGCCCATGGCAAGAAAGTAGTGAACTCCTTCAGTGAGGGCATGAAGCATCTGGA
>NW_006399794.1:10870566-10872669 GCF_000299155.1 Elephantulus edwardii
CTTCTGCTCTTTATTTTTGGCAAATCCTAGCATGGGGAGGGGGTTCCAGGTCAGAATTGAAACAAAGTGTTCTGACTACATACTATGAACTCTCCAGGGCCTTTTTAGGAAGTAAAATCTCTTCCTTCTGCAAATCTTTATTGCCCCTATCTCATGGTTCAGTGTTCCTTTGTCTCTTCTAAATACTTCCTCATCTACTTACTTATTATCACTTCAAAAAAATTCTTCAAAAAATTTAAACTTTCTTCTTTACATCCACTAGGGGTTTCCCCTTCTATTCTTAGATTTTCAGAATCCGTATCTTTCAAGCGAGGGGGATAGAATAGCTGCTTTTGACATTATATAGGTTTTAAAAAATGTCACTGATAACTTAATATCTGAGATAAGATGGATTGAGGAAAATACTCATGTGAAAATATTCATGTGCATAAATTCAGGCTGATATGACAGCATTAACGTCCATAGTAGAACTAAGTGCCAACCATCACATCACTCATATTTTGTGCACAAGAGACAAGTGTATGTGCAGCTTGTGATGAGGCTGACCTTCTGTCCAACCTCGATCACTCTGCCAGCCAAATTAATGTGTCTTATCTTTCTCCTCAGCTCCTGGGCAACGTGATAGTGCGTGTGATAGCTCGCCACCTTGGATCCGAATTCACCCCACAGGCACAGGCTGCTTTCCAGAAGGTGGTGACTGGTGTGGCCAACGCCTTGGCTCACAAGTACCACTAAGATCCTGCCCTTTTCCTTGGGATCCATGGGAAGCCTTTGTTTCCCTAGGTCTGACCCCTGAATTGGGGGAAAGAACCAAGGGTATAACATTTGCTTAATAAAGAACTTTCAGCTCAACGCTTTGATTAATTTCATTTATTTCTCATTAATTTTAGTATATGGGGAAACCTAGAAGACAATTAATGGGGAGCTCTGTGGATGAGCACTATTATTTCCTATAGGAAACCTTTCCAGGCAATTGGAAAATAAGTTGATCATGAACAGCTATTAATGGAAACAGTTCTTTGGGCACAGTGTTTGGGAAGGTTTGTAAAACAAAGATGATCCCATCAACTTCAATCACAAGTCTTAGCGCCAAGGCTAACTTTCAGACCACTTTTCAATAACTATGTTTAAAAAATGGTCCATGTAAGAGTCTAAACTACAAGCACTCTATTCTTCCCCCATCTTCCTGTTTTCCTGATATATTTTAGCACACAGTCTATAGTCCACTCAAATGTTTCTACTTTAGAAGGCTATATATTTTTTTTCTTTTAGAACTCATAACACTAATAATTACTGTTCCTTGATCTGTCCTCGTCTCAGGAGTATTCAATGCTCACATAATACTTTTGACTTCTATTGACCGCAGTTCCTATGAACTTAAAAGTACTGTTTCAAAATTTTTTTCCCACCGCTTTTAGCAACTTTTGATATTTCAGTTGATCAAGCTTTTTTATAATGGTTTATGGCTTTATGTGTATATGATGAAGAATGTGTTTCTATGAGCAGAAGTGTAAAGGAAAAATAGTATTGTGAGTTACATGCTATAAGCTTTTATTTTACTTTTCATTGTGGTTTTAATAAAACTTCACAGTAACTTTGGATTTTCATTTATTCATTGACACACATTTTCCTCCTTCCAATTCATTTGTAGTGCACATCTTGTTCCAGATTGTTCATTGTCATACATATATGCCTAATCTCTGATTCCTTTAAAATAATCCTTCCCTTCTCCTATTCCATTGCAGTGTTCCTTATCAACCCTATTCCTGTTCTCCCCACTTCCCGTGCCTATCCTGTTTTTATAACAGTGGTCTTCTGCAGTATTTGTCATTTTATGATTGAGATATTTCACTCAGCATAATTTCTTCCAGATTTATCCATATTGTGTAGTATTTTACAAGTTCATTGCTTTTTAATGCTGTGTGGTATTATATTGTGTAAATGCACTAAAGTTTTTCTGTTTGTTTCTTGGGCTGTTTCCACCTCTTCACTATTGTAAATAATGCTGCAATAAATACAGATGTATAACAGAGACTTGTACAACAATGTTCATAACAGTATTATTCACAATTGTAGTAAAAACATGGAAACAGCCCAAATGTC
>NW_006399794.1:10872909-10884332 GCF_000299155.1 Elephantulus edwardii
TGTGTGTGTGTGTGTGTGTGTGTGTGTGTGGTTAATCATAAGGTCACACAATTTGACCAGTGAAGGGAGGGGTGAAAAAAGGAAATGTGAAAGCATCTTTGATTGAACAGGTTGTCATTTTCTCATTTAAAGGATATCTTTTCCTTATCATATATCAATTTGACTATAGGTATATAGTTTGATTCCTGGGTTCTCGATTCTCTAATCCATTGGTCTCTTTTCTGGTCATTGTACTAATACCATACTATTTTAGTTACTATATGTGTGCAGTAGATTTTGAGAACCAGGAGTCATCGCCACTTCATTTTTATTTTTCATCAGAATTTTGCTTATCTCGGGTCTCTTTCTTTTTCAAATAAAACTGCAAATTGTAATTTCTATCTCCTTGAGGAATGACTTTTGTATGTGTACTGGGATTGAGTTGAACCTGTATATGGATTTTGGTATAATTTTCATTTTCACAATATTGATCTTCCTATCCATGAATACAGAATATTTTTCCCCAATTGGTTAGGTCTCTTATTTTTTCTTGTAGTAGTTTTCCTTAAAAATATTGTGTGTGTGTGTGTGTGTGTGTTATTTTGCTGTTGTTAAGTACAGTTGTGTCAAGGCCGACTCATAACAACCCCATGAACAATAGATCTGAACTCTGAGCTATCCTTGGCCGTCCTTATCATTCTTGACATATTATAGTCAATTTCCACCTACTTGCTGTCAACCCATCTCATTGAAGGTCTTCTCCTTTGCTGATCCTCTGCTTTCCCAAGCATGATGTCTTTTTCTTAGAAATATCCTCTCCTTACATGCCCAATCTATATAGGACAAAGCTTCACCAACTTTTCCTCCAAGGAATATTCTGGTTGAACCTTCTCTACTACTTATTTGTTTGTTCTTTTGGAAGTCCTTGGACTATTTGCCACTCTTCTCCAGCGCTAAAACTCAAATGCATCCTTTCTTCTGTCATCCTTTTCTTGTTGTCTAGCTCTCAGATACATTCTAGGTGATTGGAAAGGCTGTAGCTTGAATCAAGCGTCCCTTCATCTTTCTACTGACACTTCTCTTCAGGACTTTGGAGAGATTCCAACAGCAGACTTTCTCAATGCTCTACGTCCCTTGATCTGATCACTGGTAGCAAGAGTGTTGACTGTGGGTTCAAGCAGAATGAAATAGTTGAGATTTTCAATCTTTTCTCCATCTATCATGATGTTACCTATGAGTCCAGCTGTGATGATTTTTGTTTTCTTGATGTTATTGTTGTTGTTGTGTGCTGTCAAGTCAACTGCAACTCATAGAGACTCTATTTACAGCAGCTCTGAAGCCTTCCCTGTGCTGGGCCAGTCTTACTGTTTATAACACACCTACTCTTATTGCCCCAGTTTCTGTATCAAGCTCTCCCTCCACCCTTCAAAGCATAATGTCCTTCTCCAAGGACCGGTTCCTCTTGGCCACAAGCCCAAAGTATGTGAGACAGCCTTTCAAATTTCTAGCCTCCAAGGAGAAACTTAGTTTCACCCTCTCCAAGACAGATTATTTGTTTTTTTTATAGTCCTTGGTATGTTCAAGACTTTCCTCCAGCACCACAACTTGAAAGCATTGATTCCTTTTCTGTTATCCTTAGTCATTGTCCATCTCTCTGATGCATAGTAAGCACTTGCGAAGACCCTGGCCAGTTCAGGTGCACCTTAGTCTCTAGACCGACGACATTGCTTTTTAGTATTCTGGAGAGGTCCTTGCCAGCAGATTTTCCCAGTGCAATTCATATTTTGATTTCCTGACTGCTGGTACTGAGAGTACCTTAATTTTGAGTGCCTTGAATTTCAATAATTCATATTGAAGGCTTTGATTCATATTGAAGATCCTTGATCCTCTGCAGCAAGAGCTTCAGGTCCTCCTCACTTTCATCATGAAAGCTTGTATCATCTGCATAATGCTGTTTATTGATGAGATTTGCTTTAAATGTGGTGCCATACATTTTTTCATATAGTTTCTCAAATGATTGGCTCAGCATGTAGACTGATTAAAGATAGAGGATACAGCCCTGATGCAAATTTTTCTTGGTTTTAAGCTAAGCAGTGGTCCCTTGTCTGTTCAGACAATAGCTTCTTAGGCTAGTTATAGCTTTAATATAAGCACAATTAAGTGTCCTGGAATACCCATTCTTCTCAAGGTTAGCCAGAGTTTGTTATGATCCACACAATCAAAGGCTTCTGCATAATCAATAAGACACAAACAGATATTCTTTTTATATTCTCTGAGTCAAGATCCATCTGACATCAGCAATTATATTCCTGGTGCTACGGCTTCTAAACCCAGCTTGAACTTCTGGCAGTTTTCTACCAATATACTTTTCTAGCCATTTCTAGGTTTTCTTGAGCAATATTTTGCTTGCATGTGATATTAAAGAATTTGTTTGATAGTTTCCACACCCCGTTGGATCGCCATTCTTCGGAACGGGAACAAATATTAATCTCTTCCAGTTCAAACAGCTATGTAGGTGTTGTCAAATTCCCTTGCCCAGACTGGCGAGCACTCCAGGGTTACATTTGATATTTGGACCATGTCAACGAGTATCTCACTGATTCCTGGGACTTATTTTTTTCCCAATGCCTTCAGGATAGCTTGAACTTCTTTCTTCATCATCATTGACTCTTTATCATATACTACCTTCTGAAATATTTCAGTGTCACCCAATTCTTTTTTTCTAATTAACTTTTTATTTGACCAATTCTTTTTTGTTCAGTGACTTCATGTGTTCCCACTACCTTCTTTTGATGCTTCCTGGATCATTCAAGATTTTTCCCATAGCATCTCTCAGTATTGCAACTTGAGGCTTGAAATTGTTTTTAAGTTCTTTCAGTTTGAGAAATGACAAATAAGTTCATTTTGTCTAGTTCTTTGCACATTCTGTTATAATTTAATCCTTTATTTTGTCTTTTTAAGCTGCCCTTTGATATATTCTCCTCATTTCTTTTACTTTGCTAGCTTCTTCCCTTCATTTTGGCTTCTTGATGGTCTAGAGAAATTTTCAGCCTTTTCTTTTTTCTGAATTTTTAAAAATAATTTAAAAAAAATTGTACTTGTTTATTTACAAAATTCAAATACATTGTTTTTCACACCAGATCTTTCCCATTTTCTTTACCCTCCTCCCCCCACCATTAGATGGTGTGACCCTATGATTTCCTCTCTCTTGCCCATAGCCCATTCTCACCCTCTGCTACCACCCTGCCCCCCTCCCTTGGTTCCTCATACACATTCTACAATAATGGTCCTATACTGTATTAGTCTTTATGGGACTGAGTTAGTTCATTCAGCATAATGCTCTCCAGACCCTCCCAAATTAGGTAGAAATTTACCAAATCATTACTCTTGTGTGCTACATAGTATTCATCATGTGAATAATTTCTCAATACATTTGATTGTGGTTGGACATTTGGTCTGTTTCCATGTTCTTGCGATGGTGAATAGTGTTGCTATGAACATTAGTGTACAAGTCTCCATTTGTGCCTCAGCTCTTTTCTAACATCCATTTTGTTCTTTTCTATGTCTTCTGTCTTTGTAATGCCCTTTTGTTCTCTTCATATATGATATCTTTAATGACATCTCACAATTCATCTGGTCTTTGATCTTTAGCGTTTAATGCCTCAAATCTGTTCTTGAGATGACTTTTCAATTCAGAAGTGATTGACTCAACAACGTATTTTGGCATTTATGGACTTTCTTTCATATTCTTCAACTCAATTTGAACTTCTTGTTGTTGTTGTTAAGTGCCGTCGAGTTGCAGGCGACTCATAGCGACCCTATGAAGGAGAGTCATCGATGCTTGGGTGCCTTTCATCCTCTCTCCAGGTTCATAGGGTTTCCGGAACTTGCACATGATTAATTCTGTTTCACGGTAAGCACCTAACCTGGATTGGACTGCTGATACTGAGCTTCCCCAGTAATTCCATAGATAATAGTCAATGTGATTTCTGCACAGTCTATTTGATGAAGTTCATGTGTATAGATGCCATCTGTTTCTTTTTTTTTCCACAAGCATTACAAATTTATTTTCTTAACAATAAAAAAGGGGAAGTGGGGTAGGAGGGAGCAATCTAGCAGTAGTGGCATATATTAATAAAAATTAATATTAATAAAAAAATTTAGCATTACCATTTATTGGGGACAAACACTAACTTTACTTATATTCCATGGGGAGGAAAAAATATTTCCAGCGCAAAAAAGAAATCAAAGTGGTACTTAATTTGCAAGACTCCTGAGCCTGTCTGGCCCAGATGCAGCCCTTCTTACACATCTGTGTACAATCAAAACAGCAAAGAAACACTGTTTTCTACAGAAACACAGGTTATTCTTCACAGCCCTACATGGAAATGTAGTTAACAGTATAAAGCACTCAACGAAAAGTAGTTAACAGTATAAAGCACTGAAGGAAAATCAACCTGCAGTTGTCTATGGATTACATGGGATGGTATCCTGTAGTGTAGTGTAGTGAAAGCTATGGGTCCAAAAAAGCCCAGTGTGTGTGTGTGTGTGTGTGTGTGTGTGTGTGTGTGTGTGTGTGTGTGTATTTAATTTAATACTCTTTAAAACAAAGATCAAAGTTCACTTGTCTAAGCCATTGCATTGACCAAAATAAAAATAAAATTAAAAAGGGACCAAGTAATTATTTTAAGTTTAAAATTCCAAAACCCTCCAATTTATACAATAGGGAGAGACGTTCTATCAAGGGTTTCTGGAAAGGCCAGGACTGTGTCAGCTGAACGAGAGGACATAACCATCAGCTCACTGCAATGGTCCTGGGTCTGTTAGTTCAATAAAAATACAACCTGATACCACATACACATGGATATGATCTTTGCCGGTTAGGTTACTGATAAAATCAGTCTCAGACAAATTTCTAAACTGTGGTATGTAACGAGATACAATTTAGAAACTTTCCAATAAAAATTGTATATAGTGTCATTTTAATTGAGCAAAAAATAATGAAATTAAGAATGCGTCTCGCTGCTGGGAGAGAAAGCAGTGGTTCTGGTGGGCCCGAGGTGGGTGGTGATCTCCGCACACCTGGAAGGGGGTCTGCGCAGGAAGCATCTGGTTTTCTCTGGTGCTCGCAGCTCTGGGTCCAGTGTTTTTCCCACAGTGTTTGAGTCATTTAGTCAGTTGGGGAAGGGGGTGCTTTCTGTGGTTCCTTCTTTCACAGCCCAGAACCATCCAAACAAAACAAGTGCTGGGGTGCACTGGGCATGGCCTTACAGGCCCCAGTAGGGGGTCATAGGAAGGAGGCCTGGATCCCATGCTTGGCTGCTTATTTCCTCTCCTCTGGCCCCATCACAACAAACTGAGTAGACCCTTCCCTCACTGCAGCTTCCAGTTTGTCAGTCACTGTGTCTTAGCGCACTGGAGGTATCACGGAATCCAATTTTTCAAAGCAGTTTCAGTATTTTCAGTATAGATGTTAGGATTTAGTATTGGTTCATAGCCAGTAAAGGTTCAGCACCTCCCTCACATGGACAGCAGTCCGTTTCCTGTCCTTGACAGCCCCTTGCTCTGCTGGTCCAGCTGGGACAGCTACTTCAGGACATTTAGTGCAGCCATATCATGACAGGACTCCACATCCTTTCCAATGGCATGATTGATCAGAGGCGGCTGGGAGGAACAATTGATTAGAGATACAAACTCATTCTTGTTGTTTTGGAGGAAGTCTTTGTATTCAACCTGGAATCCCTGGACTCTCAAGAGATAGTCCAGCTGCTTGGAGGACCTCCTGAGAGGACCATGGCATGGGGACTAAGAGATGTTACTCTTTAAAATGGTCTCAGTTGTGGGCAAGATGTCTCCATACAACAATTCACAGGGGTGTGGGAGACGTGCTATCTGTGTTTCTTGAAAAGGTATTTACTTTGAAGAAATAATTGAAAATACAAATTTCAAGCATTCGATCTCCAGCCTCATTTCTCTCTCAAATTTCATAATTTCCTAATACTCATTTTCCAAATCCCAATCTTGACACTCAATTGTTCTACTTGATTTTGGTTTGTGTTTTTTTTTTGTTTTGAGGGTTTTTTGTTGTTGTTGTTGTTGTTGTTGAGTGTTTGAGATTTTTTTTGTGTACACTATCATAACATTTATATATACTGATAGTTTTACCACCTCTTTGCCAACTTTTTATCCTGGCAAGAACTTCCATTCAAATACTGAATAGAGGTGATACTTGTCTGGTTGCTGTTCACAAAGAGGGACTTGCTCTTGGTTCTGCATACGTACTTTTTACCATGTTGAGCAAACTCCCCTCTATTCTTATTATTTTGAATGCTTTAATCAGGAAGGGTTATTGGATTTTGTAAAAATCTTTTCTGCCTCAGTTGATAAGATTATGTGTTTCTTGTTCTTTTCTTTGCTAATGTTATAAAATACATCATTGTTTTATGTTATAAAATCCTTATATACTTGTTATGAATCCCATTTGATCATGATGAATTGATACACACTCCCACACAAACACACATTGTTGAATTTTATAGGTCAGAATTCTCTTAAGGATTTTTGTAACTGTTTTCACAAAGGATATTGGTCTATGGTTTTCTTTTCTTTTTTTGGTGATGCCTTTTCCTGGCTTTGGTGTTAGTGTTATTCTTGTTTCATTGGATAACTCTGAGAGTATTCTTTCTAGAACTAGTAGTATGGTTAAGAAAAGGGCCATATTTTATCAAAATTCACGTAACTTGTTGTTATTTAGTGAACAGTATTAAAAGAAAACGGATACTTGGCTTGCCAACTAGAGTCTAACCTTGAGCAGAAAGGTCTGAATTCATAAAAATACAAAGATACTACAATAAATGTCTTGAAGATGCATGACTTTGCACCAGACAAAACTCAAATTTATTTATTTTTTTTAATTTAGTTTGTTTATTTTTCATTTCAATGAACATCTACAGAGATTTTGGAATTCCATTCATTCATTGTTGCACCCTTCTCCCTGCAAGAAATGCAACTTATATAGGACTCACACTCTAAAATTCATAATACTGTCATTGAGTCTGTGTATGATTCAAACCCTTAAATTCTTATAGTTGTTGTTTACCTTTTAGTAATTTCCAGATCATAGGCATCTCATGCACAAAAGAAAGAAACAGTTCTGTGCCTTTCTCAAAACTGTTATTATGCTTAGGGAGCTCTGGTGGCCTAGTGGCAAGAAGCTGCATTGCAATCCCAGAGGTACACAGTTAGAATCCACCAGATGCTCTTCTTGAGAAGGGGGGGCAAAATCCTCCTGTACCAGTCAGATCCAATTTGATGGTACACCCAAAGGTCATTACAAAGACAGAGGAGGGAAAAAAGAACAAAATAGATGTCAAAAGAGACTCTGAACATTGCACTCGAACACTGAGAAGCCAAAGCAAAGAGAAGAAATGAGGAAGATTTCAAAGGGTAGCTCATGGAGGCAAAATATTATAATGAAATGAGTAAAGAACTAGAGTAAGAAAAGTCAAAAGGGAAGAACTTGCTAAGCATTTCCCAAGTTGAAGGACCTGATAAACAAATTCAAGCCTAAAGTTGCAATACTGGAAGATGCTATAGCAAAATCTTGAATGATACAGGAAGAATAAAAAAGATGGAAGGTATACATGGAGACATTGTGCCAAAAAAAATGACTGACACATAACCATTTCAGGAAGTAGTATATGATCAAGAACCAATGATATAAGGGAAGAAGTTCAAACTTCTTGAAAGAATTAGCAAAAAATAAGACCACAGGAATAGATGGGATATGAATTGACATATTTCAACAAACAAATGCAGCCCTGGATATGTTCACCAGGTTGTTCCAAGAAATCTTGAGGATAGTCACCTGGCCATCTAACTTGAAGAGATCTATATTTTTCTCCCCTTCCCCCAAAAAGATCATTGAAAAACATGCAGAAATTATTTAACAATATCACTAACATCACGTGCCACCAAAATTTCGCTGACGATTATGTAAAAATGACCAGAACAGCATATCAAAATAGAAGTGCCAAAAATATAAGCTGAGTTTAGAAGAAGCTAGTGGCACCAGGGATACCATTGCTGATATCAGATGGATCTTGACTCAAAGCAAAGAAGGTCAGAAATAAGTCTGTTTAATTGACTACGTAAAGGAATTTGATTGGGTGGGTCATAACAAATTGTGATTAATATTGAAAATATTGGGAATCCTAGAAGACTTGATTGTGTTCACGTGAACCTATACCTAAACCAGAAGCTATTATCAAGGAAGCACTACAAGGTTCAAAATCAAGAAACGAGTGCATCAGGAATGTATCCTTTCTCCATACTTTTTCAATCTATATGCTGATAAGATTACTCGGGAGGCAGAACTTTATAAAGAAGAATGTGGCAGCAAGATTTCAGGAACACGAATCAACAAACTATGTGATGCAAATGACACAATCTTTTTGCTGAAACTGAGGAAGACTTGAAGTGATTGCTTGAGAAGGTTAAGGACTTATATTTCAACATTAAGAAACAAAATTCGTCACCACAAAGCCAATTATTGTTGTTATATGCCATGAAGTTACCTGCAACTCATAGAGACCCTATGTGCAATATCTCTGAACGTTGACCTATCCTGAGGTAGTCTCACTTCTCCAACATATCTACCCCCATTACCTCAGTTACTGTGTCAATCCATCTCATGTAGGGTCTCCCTCTCATGCTGTCCCTCCACCATTCCAAGCATGATATCCTTTTCCAGAGACTAGTTCCTATTGGTAATATGCCCAAAGTATGTAATATGGAGCTTCAGAAGGTTAGGTGTAGCTGGAAAAGGACAAGGTGGGTACAGGCTGCAACCAACTTCAGGAAAGGTGGTCTGGAGGAGAATGAGAGGGAGAGGAAGATGTGTATCCTACCTCAGAATACAGACTTACCCTACAGCCTTCGGTCAGGCCAACCTGGGTTGATTCTCAGGCAGCCCTATGGGAGGGTTGACAAATACTTCTGACACCTCTAACCATTTCAGTCCTCATGGGGTGTTTTTCCCTAATTCACTTATTTAATACCTTTCCTTAATAATACAAGAAGGCATGTATTATCATCCCCTTTACTGGAGCCCTGGTGGTGCAATCAATAGCTAAGAACTCAACTTCTTTTTTTGATTAGCAGCCCTTTAGTGAGTGGAACCTCTTATTCAGACCAGTAGCGACCCAGAATCAGGTATGGTTGTTTTTTGCGTTGGTATTTTTTTTAAGTTGTTGTTGTTGGGTTTGTTGGTTTGTTTATTGGTTAGTTGTTTTATTTTGTTTTGTTTTGTTCCCCCCCCCATTAGCTCTTTGGTGGCTGGGGCCTCTTATTTGAGGCATATTTAAACTGAAAATTAAGCCCTTTTGATTAATAGCCTTTTGGGTCATCAGGCTTTATGTGAAGCACCAGAATCAGATATTCAGCAGAGATTTTTCATATGACCTAAATACCCACATCCGGGACATTACCCTACTGTGCCAGAAATATCAACCTAAACCCTTTGATACTCTTCTGGGAGAGCATACTGCCATATCTATGCAGGCTTCAACTGCATCTGGTGACATAATATGCTTATGTCAGATTTGCTATTAGAGGTAAAATACTAATTTGACTGTTTTATTAGGGACATTCATTGATCTAAGTAGTACAGTATCTGTCTGTCAGTTTGCTGTACTGAGGTAACGTGTGAATTTCTGTTAGTACCGAAAGCTATGCCACCAGTGCGTCAAACACCACAAGGGTCACCCATGGTGGACAGGTTTTAGTTCTCAGATTAAGACAGACTAAGTAGCATGATTTTCCATCCACTTCTTAAGTAGCAGGCCTCTGAAAATCTTATGAATTGTAGAGGAACAAGGTTAGTTACAGTATCAGAAGCAGATCTCTTGTAAGTCAATTGAAATGAGGAAAATATTGGCAAATATTCTTTAATAATTGGGGCATAGAATGAACGAACATGAATGGTGGAAAACTCAATGTTGTGAAAAGTGAAATGAAACACATGAATATCAACATTCCTGGCATTAGTGATATAAGATGGACTAAATCTGGCCAATTTAATTCAGACAATCACATGATATACTACATCAGGAATTAAAAAGAGAAGAATGATGGTGTTCCAGTTAAAAAAGGATAATTTCTAGTTTTATTTTAAAGTGCAATGTTCTGAGTGACAGGATATTATCCATATCCATGCTAGAAAGCCTTGTCAGTATGACCATTATTCAAGTATATGCTCCTACATCTAAAGCCAAAGATGAGAAAATTCAATTTTTTTTAACAAATCTTGCAGTCTGAAATGGACTAAACATTTAATCAAGATGAGCTAATAATTGGTGACTGGAAAAAGTTGGTAATAATGAAGAAGGAAAGTAGTCAAAAAGTGTACTTGTTAATGCAAATAAAACTGGATATATAGAATTTTGTATATTCAATGATTTATCCACTATGAACAGCTTTTTAAAAAAGCACAAATATTGACTTTACATCTATGGGAGCAGTCATTGGAAAAGCTCAAAATTGGTAAGTTAAAACCACTCCGGGAGTGTATTTGTGGAATAGATCATCAGTTAGTCATGGGCATGGTCAAAATGAGGCCAAAGAAATTAAAACATGTCCATGATAACCAAAATATTATCTTGAGTCTATCTGACCTGAATTTAAAACTTATCCTAAGAATAGATTTGAAGCAATAAACATCAACGATAAAAGACCAGATGAGTTGTGGGATGACATTAAGTATAATATCCATGAAGACAGCAAAAAGTTATTACAAAAACAGAGGAGAAAGGAAAAATCAGAATGAATATCAGAAGAGACTCAAAACTATACTACAGTGTTTCTACTACATCAGGAGAATGTTTTATTTATGTATTATTGACTATACAAAGGCATTTGTCTGTGTTGATCATAACAAGTTATGGTTAACAATGAAAAGAATAGGAATTCCAGAACACTTAAGAGTGCTCATGCTAAAGTTATACTTAGGACAAGAGGCTGTTGTGTGACACATCAAGGGAACACTGTTGTAAAATTAGGAAAATATGTGCTGCAGCATTTTATCCTTTCTCAATACCTATTTAATCTGTAAACCGGGTAGATTATTTGAGAAGCTGGACTCTGTGAAAAAGAATGTGGTATCAGGATTGGAGAAGACTCATTAATAACCTTCTTTATGCAGATGACACAAACTTGCTTGCTGCAAGTGAAGAGGACTCGAAGTGCCTGCTATAGAATCAAAGACTGCAGCCTTCAATACGGATAGCATCTTCACACCACAAAAACTCCCCAAATCCTCACTTTGTGTAATTTACAACCTGAGATACCACTGTAAAGTCAGCTATTAGTCAGAACCGACTTGACAGCAATGGGAGAAGGTAAAGAAAGAGAACTTTCAGTTATCCAGACAACAATAAAATCTTTAC
>NW_006399794.1:10884432-10922518 GCF_000299155.1 Elephantulus edwardii
ATATATTCACACTCAGAGTGAGTTTGGTGAATATTGAGAGTTAAACAGAGTTAAGTCATCTATTTTTTTATAGTCAACGATAATGAAAGTATTTCTGTAGTTTTTTTCTTAACCATTATTCTGAATAATATTTTTATATTCAGAGTTTTTCAGTTTGGAGGCTCATTAGTGAAGCAGTTGGACTCAGAAGGGTAAGTTCTCTTGATTTAGTCGAAAGTCGGGAATAAGCTGGTCCTCCCCACCCCACCCCCACCCCCGTTAGCACTCAAATGTAAGCTAATTGGTTATTTGGACTTAGTTAACAATCAGTGTTAATTTTGTTTGGGTAGAACATTTTTCTAAGTGATACAGCCCTTGTCTTTCAGTTTATGGTACTGAGATAACTTGGCGTTGCTGTGATACTGAACACTGTGCCACTGGTGTGTCCAGTGCCATAAGGATTACCTATGGTGGATAGGGTTTGGTAGAACTCCCAGATTAAGATATATTTGGAAGAACTGGCATCTAGTTCTTATATAACAGGCCTTTGGAAACTCTATGAACGTTAGAGAAATGACGATAGTTGAACAGGGTTCAGATCCTTCATTCATAGCTTCACTATGAGTTGTACTTGACTCTACCACACTTAACAACTAATAACAATTCAGAATTTCAAAATATTAGAGCTATGAATTGGTTAATATTTGTTGCTAATGAGGCTAAAGAAGAGAGAAAGGTAATTATAGACATGTAATCAGTATGTAGTCCTCTGCTGATGTGCTGCCCCAGTCATTTTCTGAATAATCTTCAGCAGAATCTTGCTTTCATGTGCTATTAATGATATTGTTCTATAATTTCCACAGTCTGTTGGATCACCTTTCTTTGGAATGGGAGCAAATATAGATCTCTCCAGTCAGTTGGCCAAGTGGTTGTCCTCCAGATTTCTTGGCACAATTTGGTGAGCACATCCAGGGCAGCATCTGTTAGCTGAAATATGTCAATTGGTATATCATCAATCCCCAAGGCTTTATTTTTAGCCAATTCTTTCAAAACAGTTTCAACTTGTTCCTTCATCACCATAGGCTCTTGCTTCATCTTCTTTTGATACTTCCTGGATCATTTAATATTCTGCCTAAAATATCCCTAAGTATTGCAACTCGAGGCCTGAATTTCCTCTTCAGTTCCTTGAGCTTAAGAAGTGCTGAGCAAGTTCAGCTCCTTTGATTTTCTGACTCCAGCTCTTTGCACATTTCATTATAATACTTTGTCTTGCTGTGCTGCCTTTTGAAATCTTCTATTCAGCTTCTTAATGTCTTGAATCTTGATTTCTTCCCTCTGCTTTGACTTATAGATGGTCTAGTGCAATATTCAGTCTCTTCAGACAGCCATTTTGGTCTTTCCTTCCTCTTCTGTTTTTGTAATGACCTTTTGTACTCTTCCTGGATGATATTCTTGATATCCACCCATACTCAACTGATCCTCACTCATTAGTGTTCAAGGCCTCAAACCTGTTCCTGAGATGGTTCTGAAATTCTTGTGGGATAGACTCAAGGTCATATTTTTGTCCCCATGGACTTGCTTTCACTTTCCTTAACTACAACTTGAACTTGCATATGAGTAGTTTGTGGTCTGTTCCACAATCAACACCCAGCCTAGTTTTCACAGTTGATATTGAACTTTTCCAGCGGTTCTTTTCACAGATACAATCTATGTGATTCCTAGGCATACCATCAGGTTAAATCATGTGTATAACCTGCATTTATGTTTTTTATAAAATGTATTTTCAATGAGTAAATCATGGATTGTGCAAAATTCTATCATCCCATTTCCAGCTTCGTTTCTGTCACCATCCATGCTTTCCAACTACTGATATTTCTTCTCTGTTCCCAATTTTTACCTTCTAGTCACTCATTCTTATTAATGCACTTTGATTGCATGTTCAATTGCTCTCTGACTACAAAATTTGGTAGAAATCTTTTATTTCCTCTTCTTTGGCTCTGATTGTTGGTGCATGTATTTGAATGATAGTGGTATTCACTGGACTTCCTTGTATGCATATGCATATTATCCTGTTACTCACAATGTTGTATTTTGAGATACATCAAGAAATGACTTTTTTAACTTTATAAAAAAAATAAAAACCCTATGAAAAAGCCTGGGTTTAGAAACGGTTGTGATACCAGGGATATTGTAGCTAATGATAGATGAATCATGGCTGAAAGCAGGGAGTACCAGAGGAATGTCTATCTGTTTCATTGATTATGAAAAGGCATTTCACTGTGTGGACCACAACAAACTGTGGCTAACTCTGAGAAGAATGGGAATCCCAGAACACTTGATTGTGCTAATGCGAAACCTATACTTGGACCAGAAGGCAGTCTTCAGAACAGAGCAAAGAAACACTGCGTGGTTCGAAGCTGGGAAGAGCATATGTCAAGGATGTATCCTATCTCCATATCTTTTCAATCGTTATGCAGAACAGATTATTTGGGAGGCTGGGCTGTATAAGGAAAAATGTGGCATCAGGATTGGAGGAAGACTCATCAAAAATCTGCATTATGCAGATGACACAACACTGCTTGCTGAAACTGAGGAGGACCTGAAGCACTTTCTGTGGAAGGTCAGGGACTGCAGGAATTGAGGCTCATTATCAAGAAAACAAAGATTCTCACCACTGGGCTGATTGGAGGCATCATGACAAAAGGCGAAGAGATTGAGATCGTTCACAGCTTTAGTTTGCTTGGCTCCACAATCAACACTCTTGGGACCGCCCGGCATCCAGGAAATTAAAAGAAACCTTGAGATGAGAAAGCCTGCAGTTAGAGACTTCTCTAAAGTACTGATGAGCAACAATGTCAGTCTGGAGACTAAGGTGTGCCTGATACATGCAATGGTCTTTACAATCACTTGCTATGCGTCAGGGAGTTAGACAATGACTAGGGATGATAGAAGGAGAATTGATGCCTTTGAGTTGTGGTGTTGGAGGAGAGTATTGAATATACCGTGGACTGCTATGAGAACAAACAAGTTTGTCTTGGATAGGGTGAAGCCAGGCTGCTTCTTGGAAGTAAGGATTCTGAAGCTTCGTCTGACATACTTTGCAAATATTGCTAGGAGGGACCAGTTCTTGGAGAGGGACATCATGCTTGGGAGGATGGAGCCACAGCACAGGACGAGAAAATCCTCGATGAGACAGATTGATTCAGTCACTTGGGTAATGAAGGTAAGTGTGTCAGAGACAATGAGATTGGCACTGGATAGGGCAGGCTGTTGTACATAAGGTCATTATGAGTACACATAACAACACTCAATATACAATATCTAAACCTGGGCTATTCTGGAGAAATTAAAACATTATCACTAAAAGGAGTATAACAATTTCCTTGCAGAAATTAATTAAATATTGGGGTAATAAATGACAAAGAGGAGATAGAGGTGATGGAATATGAAGGATAGGAGATACAGGATGCTGAACTAAGAAATGGTGTTTTGCTTTGGGGGCATTGAATCTTTCAGTGGTGAAGAGTGAAACCATAATCTCACTTTCTAGCCTGTGATATTGAAACTATTAGTTTTAAAACAGCATTTTTTTGATATAAGACAGGTTTACACACACATATACACAAACCAAAAAAAAAAAACTTAAATAAAAACAGCTTCCTTAAATACATGGACAAAATAGGTGCATGTGGGACTATGGGGAATAGCTTGAATCAAGGACTGGTAATATAAACAGAATTCTTAGTAACAGAAGCAAATAGATATCTGAGCAAAATTGGAACACCTTGTCACTCTCTTGTTTCTCTTTCTGGTAACAAACACAACTATGCCTCCTCAAATACTTACTTCAAACAGGAATAGTAAACTCAATGTTTATTTAATCCACACTGAAATAAATGGCTCTAAATGTACGTTTTGCTCAGTAATTGTGACTGTAATTCACTATCCTTGTTTGTATTTCCCATGCCAGTGAAAAGTCCCTGTTTCCATCTTCCAGATCAACAACAATAATATATTGTTTCACAAGTGGAATTGTTCATTTATATTGACTCAGGTTTCAATATTATATTTCTTGCTGAGGAGTCAAAGCAAAGGCTATATAAACAAATAAATCAATGGATATTTGAAAGAGTTTTTATCAAGGATCTTTAATACAAGACAAAGGAAAAGAAGAATATTTGGAATAGTGGCAGATTACTTGTTCATCTTATCCTTGAAATAATTTTGTATAGTCCCAAGCATAGTACTGGCACTGGCACTGTCCAAACATCGATAAACTGTTTAATATGGTAAAGTGTCTCCCACAGTCAAGATCTCAATTTTATCATTTATTTACTAAAAGAATGGTGTAAGAAATTCATAAGAGCCTTAGCAGCTTACTATTTTTAAAATATAAAATACATACTTGCTCAAAAATATGTTTTTAGTAGCAATTTCTGAGAGGAATGTGATTAGAGATAAGTAGGAGAGTGAGTGCCTGAAATCAAACTCAAATGACAGTGCCAGCCTGCCAATGGCAGTCATAGCTGTGATCATTCTGGGCTCTTTCTGCAGAGTCACTCTGGCCTGGGCCAATCTGCTTGCAGAACCACCATGGGCAGGACCCAGGGCTGGGCATAAAAGGAGAGCTGGGCCAGCAGAGGCTTACACTTGCTTCTGACACAAGTGTGCTCACTAGCAAACTCAAACAGTCAAGATGGTGCATCTTAGCGATGCCGAGAAGGCTCTTGTCAATGGCATTTGGTCCAAGGTGGACGTAGATAAACTCGGTGGTCAGGCTCTGGGCTGGTGAGTATTTTGATGAAGGCAGATTTAAGGAGGCTTGAGTGGGACTGGCATATGGAGACAGAGCAGTTTTCCAGGCTTCTCACAGGTACTGACTCTTTCTGGCCCCTGTGTTTCTTTTACCCATCAGTCTGCTGATTGTATACCCATGGACTCAGAGGTTCTTTGACTCCTTTGGGGACCTGTCCTCTGCTGATGCTATCATAAAAAATCCCAAGGTGGCAGCCCATGGCAAGAAAGTAGTGAACTCCTTCAGTGAGGGCATGAAGCATCTGGACGACCTCAAGGGCACCTTTGCCCAGCTGAGTGAGCTGCACTGTGACAAGCTCCATGTGGATCCTGAGAACTTCAGGGT
Organism: Elephantulus edwardii; assembly: GCF_000299155.1. Taxonomy (NCBI): domain Eukaryota; kingdom Metazoa; phylum Chordata; class Mammalia; order Macroscelidea; family Macroscelididae; genus Elephantulus; species Elephantulus edwardii. The sequence continues at coordinate 10,889,552 of NW_006399794.1, forward strand.
GAGTCTATGGGAATAAAGGTTTCCCTTCTGCTCTTTATTTTTGGCAAATCCTAGCATGGGGAGGGGGTTCCAGGTCAGAATTGAAACAAAGTGTTCTGACTACATACTATGAACTCTCCAGGGCCTTTTTAGGAAGTAAAATCTCTTCCTTCTGCAAATCTTTATTGCCCCTATCTCATGGTTCGGTGTTCCTTTGTCTCTTCTAAATACTTCCTCATCTACTTACTTATTATCACTTCAAAAAAATTCTTCAAAAAATTTAAACTTTCTTCTTTACATCCACTAGGGGTTTCCCCTTCTATTCTTAGCTTTCCAGAATCCATATCTTTCAAGCAAGGGGGATAAAATGGTTCTTTTTGACATTACATAAGTTTTTAAAAATTCACTAATAAAATCTAAGACGGATGGAGGAAAATATTCACGTGCATAAATTCAGGCTGATATGACAGCATTAAGGTCCGTAGTAGAACTAAGTGTCAACCATCACATCACTCACAATGCACATGAGTAAAGTGTATGTGCAGCTTGTGATGAGGCTGACCTTCTGTCCAATCTCGATCACTCTGCCAGCCAAATTAATGTGTCTTATCTTTCTCCTCAGCTCCTGGGCAACGTGATAGTGCGTGTGATAGCTCGCCACCTCGGATCCGAATTCACCCCACAAGCACAGGCTGCTTTCCAGAAGGTGGTGACTGGTGTGGCCAACGCCTTGGCTCACAAGTACCACTAAGATCCTGCCCTTTTCCTTGGGATCCATGGGAAGCCTTTGTTTCCCTAGGTCTGACCCCTGAATTGGGGGAAAGAACCAAGGGTATAACATTTGCTTAATAAAGAACTTTCAGCTCAACGCTTTGATTAATTTCATTTTTGTCTCTCATTCATCCTACTCTATAGGAAAGAACCTAAAAGACAATGAATAGGGAGCTCTATTGATGAGAACTGTTATTTCCTATAGGAAATATTTCCAGACAATTGGAAAATAATTTTTTTATACACAGGTACTAATGCAAACAGTTTTTCTTTGGGCATAGAGTTTGGGAAGGTTTGGAAAACAATGATGATACTGAGATGATTCCACAGACCTCAAACATAAGTCTTAGCCCCAAGGCTAACTTTCCAACTAATTTCAATAATTATCTAAAAAATATTTGACTAATTTAAAAGTCTAAGCTATCCACACTCTATTCTCCTCCCCCATCTCCCTGTCCTTGTACAGTTTAGCATGCAATCTATTTCCCACGCAACTGTTTCTACTTTAGAAAACCATGCTTTTCCTCTTCTATAATCTATAACACCTCCAAAATAATTATTGTGTATTGATTTGGCCTCATTTGAGGGGTATTCGATACTTACATAATACTTTTGACTTTTATTTACCCCAGTTACTATGAACTTTCAAATACTGTTTCAAAATTTCTTCCCCACCACTTTTAGCATCTTTTGTCTTTGTTGTTGATAAAGGGTTTTTTTTAAAAATAATAAATGGTTTATTGCCTTATATATATTATGAAGACTGTGTTTGCATATGAATGAAATTGTGAAAGAAAAGTCGTGTTGTGAGTTAAGGATGACAGACTCAGAATTGTGAATGTGGCAGCTGAAGCGTTTGGAATCCTTTCTTCACTCACCTGAATTTGGATCCCAATGTTTGAGTATAAATAATCATCATTTATCCATTTATTTTCTTTATTTTTACCTTGTAAATTAGGGATCTTATTTGTAATTAGAATGTGCATCCTTGTCTCTGCAGAGTTATGGTAACAGAAGGCCTGCTTCACTTCTTAGTGATGCAAACTGTACTATAACAGTCCCTGTTACAAATGCAGCTACGTCGATTTCCAGCATAGAATAAAAAGTGTCTCCTAAAGTCATTCAAGTTCATTGTAAATACCTTTTTCAAAAAACACAGATGGGACTACACACTTGGGTCTCACCCAGTGGAATACACAGAACCAGACTGTCTACATCTATGGGGAAAATTGTTGGAGAAGTTAAATGTCTGCAGTCAAGATTAAGCCAGGTGCTAACTGTGGAACAGACTACCAGTTACTCCTGTGCGAATTTAAATTGAAGCTGAAGAAAATCAAGTCTTAAAGAGCCAAAATATGACCTAGAGTCAATCCCATCTGAATTAAGAAACCATCTCAAGAATAGATTTGAAGCTTTGAACATTAATGATAAAATACCAAAAGAATTGTGAGAGAACATCAAGAAAATCATTCATGAAGAAAGCAAAATGTTGTTCAAAAGAACAAACGTGTCTATCTTGGAGAAGGCACAGCCAGGGTGCTCCTTGGCAGGGTGGTTAGGTTAGAGAGAGGATGATTAAACTGTATCTCACAAACTTTATGTGTGGTATTAGAAGTTACTCCTTGGGAAAAAACACATCATACTTGGAAGAGGGCAAGGTCAGCAAAAGAGAGGAAGACATTCAATGAGATGAACTGACATGGTGGCTGAAGCAATGGGCTTGTGTATATAAAGGATGATAAGGATGGTATAGAACAGAGCATCGTTCATTCAGCTTTACTGATCATAGGTTGCTATGAGTCATAGTTGATTTGCCGCCACTTAAGAACAACAATCACTCATACAGACTTCCTACTGAAATTATTGCTCATGAATAATTTTTTTAGGTACTGTAACTTTCATACTCTTTTGTCATTTCTTTATCCTTCAATAATTTCTGAGAAGTTGTTTTATTATTGTAGCTAAGAACTTCATTGTATTCTTTCACTTGAAAAACGTAACAAGATCTTCCATTTTGGATTTCTAACTCCAGATCTTTAAATATTTCATTATAATGCTTAGTATTGTCTTTTCAAATCAGTCTTTAAATTTTTTTGTTCAATTCTCTTCATCATTGTTGTTGTTTTGTGCCATCGAACCCCATGTAGCCATTCTGAGCCCTGCTGTATCTTGAGCCAATTTCACTGTCTCTGACATACCCACCCCCATTACCATAGTCACTGAGTCAATCCATATCATCAAGAGTCTTCACCTCTTGTGCTATCCCTCCACCCTTCCAAGCATGATGTCTTTCTCCAAAGACTGGTCCCTTCTGGCAACATACCCAAAGTATGCCAGATCAAGCTTCAAAATCTTGGTTTTACTCTCATTTTCTAGGTTTTGGTACAATTTCGTAGTCTCTTTGTTGTCAATTTTGGTCTTTTTCTTTTCAATCTTTTTTGTGATTACTTTTTTCATGTGTGATGTCCATAGTTCTATCTCACAGCTCATCTGGTTTTTGATCATTAGTGGTCAGTACCTGAAAATGATAGCAGTTTCCAATGCACACACAGACAATGTATCCTAATATCATTCATGAGAGAGTGAGGCATTAGGAAGAGGGTAAAACAGAAATATAGTGAACAATTTATGACCTTAATAAATGGCATAGGAAGTTTTAAGAAGGAGCTGTTATCAGGATCCTTTCCAGGATCCTTCCCGGACCCTTTCTCCTGATCCTTTATAGTGTCCATTGTCTGTTATATTATTTATTAAGGCCTATAGATTTCCTATGACATTATTTTTTTGGTAAAGTAGATTTTCAAACTTCCCAAGAAGCTTCTTGCAGTCACATATGCATGCCTAATTTTATGTCAGAAATTTGATCTTAGACACACTTTGAGTGTGAAAACAAAGTAAGAAATAAAAGTAGGTCTTATTTTAATAAAACAAAACTTAATATTATTAAGGCCAAAGAAAATCTTAGGTTTTTTAACACTTGAAAGACTTCATTTCCAGAATTTATATATACAAAGCTAGTTCTTATTTTTCAAACCTGTTTTTTAAAATTTAAGTGTTACTTACCATTAGTAGTAATTTTTAATTTTATGCCTTTCAAAATTATGGCTCTTGTTTGGATTTTGTTTGTGTTTTTCTTTGTTCTGTATTATTCATATAATTTGTATTTTGTTGTACTTGTTTATATATTGTATGTTGTTTGCAGTTCTCATTGTATCACTAAATTTTTTATATTTCCACTTCTGCATCTTAAAGATTTAGTTAAGTGACTATTGTACTGAAAATTTTTGTTACTATTTATTCCATTTTCAACGTTCACGTATTTGGTTAAATGTAAAAAAAAAATTTAAAAAACACATGAATAAATGAATATATATTTTCTTACCTGAGAACTTAATCCAAGTCATGACAAGGAAGAAATAATCAGAACTACAGAAGATGTTTTTATTCACTCTTCCTTCTATTGTGTAATATCACATAATTTACAAAAATGTGAGCAGCTCCATCTAAACACATTTAGCCTGAATCATCGTGGGAAGCATTTCCAACCCCAGCATTTCTGTTTTCTCATTCACTTAATAAGATTGAGAAAGAAATTCCCTAAGAGACTTAGCAGTTTGTGGTTTTTAAAAAAAAAGTATACTAATCAAAAGATGCCTTTTGCAGTAATTTCTGAGAAGAATGAGATTAGAGATAAGTGGAAGGAGAGTGAGTATCTTAAATCAAACTCTTATGAGAGTACCAGACTGCCAAAGACAAGCATGGTGGTGACCATTTTTTGTTCACCCCAAAGAGTCAGTCTGGTCTTGGCCAATCTGCTTACAGAAAGAAAATGGGAATGACTCAGAGCTGGGCAAATAAGGAGAGCAGGACCAGCTGTTGCTTATATTTGCTTTTGTCACAGCTGTGTTCACAAGCAACTACTCGGTCACAATGGTTCATCTTACTGATGGTGAGAAGGCTCTTATCAATGGCACCTGGGAAAAGGTGAACATAGACATACTTGGTGTTGAGGCCCTGGGCAGGTGAATGTTTAAGGCAAGTTTAAGGATGCTTGAATGGGGTTGGGCATATGGAAAAAGAACAGTCTTCCAGGTTTCTGACAGGTACTGACTCTGTTTCTTTTGCCCATCAGCCCGCTGATTGTATACCTGCTGATTGGACTCAGAGGTTCTTTGAATCCTTTGGAAACCTGTTTTCTCCTATTGCTATCATGGGCAAACGTAAGGTGGCAGTCATGGCAAAAAAGTACTGAACTACTTCAGTGATGGGCTGAAAGATATGGACAAACTCAAGAGCACTTTTGCCTATCTGAGTTAGCCACACTGTGACAAGCTCCAAGTGGATCCTGAGAACTTCAGGGTGAATCTAGGAAATAAATGTCCTTCCCCCCCCACTTTAATGGTCAAATGCATATCACTGGGAGGAAGTTTCAGTTGAGAAATGGGATGTGAGATTCTGACTAAATTCTATAAACTCTTCAGGGTCTTTCTGGGTTTTTAAACAGCCTTCTCATGCAAACCATTCTTTTCCCCACTACATGGCTTTTCTTTCAATACTTTATCATAAATTTATTTACTAACAAAGAAAACTATTTTTCTTTAAAAATACTTTTTTTTTCATTTAGTTCATTGTGGGTCCCCCCCATCTTTTTTCTCTATTTTTATAATTTACACCTTTCTAGTAAGGAAGAGAAGATGGATCTTTCTGACATTTTATGGGTCTTAAAAATATCACTGATAACAAAAGATCTAAGAGAAGATGGGTGGGAGAAATTTATGTGCATAAATTTAGGTTGATATGGGAATTTTAACATCAGTATTAGAGCTAAGATTCAGTCATTGTACTGCTCAAATTTTGTATATGCAATCCAAGCATGTTCGTAGATTGTGAGGAAGCTGAAGTATCTTACCTACTCTGGAACACTCTCTTAACCAGTTAATGTTTCTTTTCTCCTCCTTGGCTCCTGGGCAAAGTGCTAGTGCGTGTGATGGCTCTCCACATTAGTGTAGAATTCACCCCACAAGTTCAGGATGCCTTTCAGACGGTGATAGGCTGTGTGGCTATTGCCCTGGCTCACAAATACCACTAAGAACCTGCCTTTTTTTTCTTGGAATTCATAGGAAGCCACTGTTTCTCTAAATTTTACCTCTGCGTTGAGAGATATAATGCTGACTCTCAAACTATATCTGACTAGTAAAGAACTTTCAACTCAATTTTGTGATTGCACTAGTTTATTAATGGGAATAATTCTTTCACAGGCAAAGTGATTGGGAAGGTTTAGCAGATACAAATGATGTTGTTTCTGCTGTTAGGTGTATTTGAGTCAATTATGGCTCATAATGAATTTATAAACAACAGATCTAAATCCTGTTGAATCTTGTGCCAGTCTCATCATATCTGATATACGTTAGGTCATTGCTGCAGTCACTTGGTAAATCCATCTCATTGAGATTCTTCCTCTCTTTATCTAACCTTGAATCTTCCTAAGTATGATGTCCTTTTACAAGGATTAGACTCTCTGAAACACATGAACAGTGTGTGCAATGAAGTTTTGTCATACTTGTCTCTAAAGAACAATCTAGCTGCACATTGTACAAGAAAAGTCTGTTCTATTGACAATCCAGAAGCCATTCAGCATTCTTCTCTAACACTAAAACTCAAAGGCAGCAGCTATTCTTCTGTTATCAGTATTTAGATCCATAGCAAATAGTGTCCTGGGCTTCCTGCTGTCCTTGCAAGCTCAGGCCAAGGAACGACCCCTCACACTCTCTGCTCATTTCTCCCTCCCTCCCTATCCAGACTCCCCCTTGTCAACCTTGTAAATGTGGGAAGGAAGAAAGGAGAGAAGGGAGGTTTCTAAGATGATGGTCTGAATCAGAAGCACCTTAGTCTTTAAACTGACATCATTGCTTCTCAGCACTTTGGAGAGACCGCTGGTAGAAAACTTACTCTATGCAATAGCTCTTCAATATGAGATACATGTGAACATGAAGAAAGCCAAAATATTCACCAGTGGGTCAACAGGCAACATAATAATAGATGGAGAAGAGATAGAGATTGTCAACTATTTCATCTTATTGGACACACAATAAACATCCTTGGTACCAAGAATCAGGAAAACAAAAGATCCTTGGTAGCAAGCATTTAAACTTCTCTTTACTTTCAGCAAGCAACATTGTGTCACCACATAATGCAGGTTGTTGATGAGTTCTTTGATCTTTATGTTATATTCTTAGTCGTGGCACTAGGGATATTATAGCTAATGTTAGATGGATCTTGGCAGAAAGCAAAGAATACCAGAAGAATGTCTATCTGTGTTTCATTGACTATGCAAAGGCTTTTGACGGGGGGATCACAACAAGCTGTGGCTGACTCTGAGAAGAATGGGAATCCCAGAACATTTGATTGTGCTAATGTGAAACCTATATTTGGACCAAAAGGCAGTCATCAGAACAGAGCAGGGAGACACTGGATGGTTCAAAATCAAGAAGGGGGTTTGTCAGGGATGTATTTTGTCTCCATACCTTTTCAATCTGTATGCAGACCAGATCATCCAAGATGCTGGGCTATACGAGGAGGAATGTGGCATCAGGATTGGTGGAAGAATCATCAACAACCTGCGTTATGCAGATGACACAACCCTGCTCGCTGACACTGAGGAGCACCTGACGTGTTTGCTGCAGAAGTTCAAGGACTGCAGTCTTCAATATGGATTGAAGCTCAATATCAAGAAAACAAAGATTCTCACCACTGGGCCAATTGACAGTATCAGTATGGATGATGAAGAGATTGAGATAGTTAACAGTTTTAGTTTACTTGCTTCCACAGTCAACACTCTTGGAAACAGCAGCCAGGAAATCAGGAGATGAATTGTATTGGGAAAGTCAGCTGTCAGAGACCTCTCAAGAGTACTGAAGAGCAATGACATCAGGCTGGAGACTAAGGTGCCCCTGACCCAGGATATAGTCTTTGCGTCAGAGAGTTGCACAGTGAATAGGGATGATAGAAAGAGAATTGATGCCTTTGAGCTGTGGTGCTGGAGAAGAGTGTTAAATATACCATGGACTGGTAGGAGAACAAACAGGTTTGTGCTACTCAGAGTCAAAGATTCTGAAGCTCTGTCTGATATATTTTGGGCATGTTGCAAGGAGGGACTGGTCCTTGGAGAGGGACATCATATTTGGGAGAGTGGAAAGACGGTGCAGGAGAGGAAGACCCTCGAAGAGATGGATTGATTCTGTGAGTGGGGTGGGGGGAATGAGCGTGTTTGAGACAGTGAGGTTGGCACAGGATAGAACAGCGTTTAGGGTTCTCATAGGGTTGCTATGAGTCGCAAGCAACTTGATGGCGCATAACAACAACAACAACTTTGAGAATAATGGGAATCCCAGAACACTTGATTGTGCTCATGGGAAACCAGTCCTCTGAAAAGAGCAGGGAAACACTGCATGATTCAAAATCAAGAAAGGAGTGTCACAGATGTGTCTTATCTCCATACCTTTTCAGTCTATATGCAGAACATAATATTCAGGAGGCTGGACTTGATGAGAAAACTTGTGGCATGAGAATGGGAGGAAGACCCATCAATAATCTGAGATATGCAGATGACACAATGTTCCTTGCCTAAACTAAGGACAGCCTGAATCATTTGAAGCAAAAGGTCAATGACTGAACATAGTCCTCAATATGGATTGAAGCTCAACATCAAGAAAATGAAGATTCTCACCTTCGGGTCAATTGGCAGCACAATTAAGATGAAGGAGAGAATGAGATTGTTAACAAATTCAGCTTGCTCAGCTCCACAATCAACACTTTGTTCGCATCAGTAGTCAAGAAATAAAAAGACAAATTGCATTTGGGGAATTTTATTGTTAGAGACCTTTTTAAAGTACTAAAGAGAAGTGATGTCAGAGTAGAGACTAGAGTGCAACTGATCTAGGTCATGGTCTTCACAGTTACTTGCTATGTACCAGAGAGCTATACAATGACTAAGGATTTGTGGTGCTGGAAAAAGGTCTTGAACATACCAGGGACCACCAAGAGAACAGCAACAACAAAAAATATGTCTTGGGAAGGGTGACATCAAATTTCTCCTAAGGGGCAAGAATTTTTTGAAGTTCCATCTCACATACTTTGGGCATATTGCCAGAATGAACCAGTCATTGGAGGAGATCATGCTTGGAAGGATGGAGGGACAGCACAAAAGAAGACCTCCAATAAGATGGATTGACACAGTAATTGGGGTAATGGAGGTAGATGTGTTGGAGTTAGTGAGACCGGCTCAGGGTAGGGTAGGGTTCAGACACATTGTACATAGAGTTGTGACTTGCTCACATATAAAAACAACAACAAAGACACCACAATCTTTGATCTTCTACAGCAAGCACTTCGAGTCCTCCTCAGATTCAGCAAACAAAGTTGTGTCATCTGCATAATAAAACTTATTAGTCAGTCTTCCTCCAAGCCTGATGCCACAGTATTCTTCCCAGAGTCTAGCTTCTTGGATAAATTTGTCCAATCTTCCTGATATTGACTCGTGTACTCATCCAGGGATGTATCTGTTTATCAAATATGTCATGCCATCAGTTGATTTGTATCCCATCAGTTCCTTGGGCCTTATTTTTTGCCAATGACTTCAGCGCAGTTTGAACTTCTTATTTTATCACCATTTATTACTTCTTTATCATATATAATTTTCTGAAATATTTCAGTATCTATCAATTCTTTTCTGTATAGTGACTCTGTATATCCTGAGTGCCTTTTTTTTTTTTTTTTATGCTTTCTGGACCATTCAAGGTTTTGCTTATAACATCTCTAAGTATTGCAACTTGAGGCTTGAATTAATTTTTTTTAGTTACTTTAACTTGAAAAATGCCAAGCATAGTCTTCTCTTTTTATTCTCCAATACTCAGTCTTTGCATATCCCATTATAATACTTTGCTTTATCTTTCTTTAACTGACCTTTGAAATCTGTTCCGCTCTTTTAACTCAGCATCTCTTCCCTTTCTTCTGGCTTCTTGCCAGACTGAATATTTGTGGATAAAGGATATAGCCCTAACATTCTTCTGACGTAGTCTTAAACCCTGTCAGTTTCCCTTACTCTATTTGGACAATAGCTTTTTTGTATACATATAGGTTTTATATAAGTATAATTAAGTGTTTTGTAATTACCATTCTTCTCATTGTTAGTCATAGTTATGATTTACACAATCAAATGTCTTCGCGTAGTTGTAAAAAGAGCAGGGGTCTCATGGGGATGACCATATCTGACCTTTATCAGCTTCACAAAGGGCACTGCCCCCATCCACAGCATCAGTAATGCAAAATTAATTCCCATGAGGTTAGACATGCTTCCATACCTTTTTCTACTCACCTCATCAATAATCTTACTGCTTTGCTGGGTTAAAAATCTGATGAGATAGCTCACAGATCACACAGAACCATATTGGGAGTCAAAACACGTTGTTGTTGTTGTTGTTGTTATGTGCTGTCAAGTCGCTTGCGACTCATAGCGACCATATGTACAACAGCCCTAAGCTCTGCTCTGTCCTGTGCCAATCACACTGTCTCTGACACTCCCATCCCGATTATCCCAGTCACTGAATCAATCCACCTCATAGAGGGCCTTCCCCTCCTGCGCTCTCCCTCTACCCTCCCAAGCATGATGTCCCTCTCTAAGGACCGGTCTCTCCTCACAACATGTCCAAAGTATGTTAGACGGACCCTTAGAATCCTTGCCTCCAAGGAGCCACCCGGTTTAACCCTTTCCAGGACAAATCTGTTTGTTTTTCCAGCAGTCCATGGTATTCTCAATAACACTATAATAGGGATTAATAATACAATGCAGTCAAGACAGCCACTGAAATGTGCATACAGGCACCTCAGCCCTGAGCTTTGTGTCTCCAGGGCACAAGTTCTCAGGCTTGCCAATATTGAGTCTCCCTCCCTACCTGTCACTGATCCAACAAATTCTTAGTTCTACCTATATTGGCTCTCCTCCACTCCCAATTGTCCAACAAAGTTCTTAGTCTTGTCTGCCCCTTCCCCTCCAAGATCTCATCTGATGTCAAGCCTCCAGTTTGACTATAAGTGTCACTACTACGGATGTTTCTGGGGCAAGAAGGATGTTCTACATTCTCTGGTCTCTTTAATGGCACCGGAAAGTCTACCTGTCTTTTTATTGGGCTTTCTCAATTCAATGGAGAGATTAATCTATCTTCTTGTAAAATGCTGAGATTGCCCAATCTCCCTAGAATCATAGATACCTAATCCCCTTGTAGATAGGGTAACACGTTCCATTTGCATATTCCCACCCATCCATATAATATCATCTCTCATTAATACAATACTATCTTCAGCATAGAACAAGCAGTTCATCTTTGGGCTAGCACAGACAATTATGAATTATAAACTCCAGGCACCTAGAATAGTTAATAAAACATAAATATCCTTCTGGATCCTACATTCTGCATCCAGGCAAGATAAACCTGACATCAGCAATGATATTTTCATGCCATAGTCTCTTCTAAATCCATTCTGAACTTCTGGAAGTTATCTGTTAATGTCATAATTCTAGTACTTTCTGCATAATCTTCAGCAATATTTTGCTCATATGTGGGGAACAAATATGGATCCCTTGCGGTCAATTGGTTAAGTAGCTGTACTTAAATTTCCTGGCACAGACTACTGAGAACATCCAGGACTGTATCTGTTAATTGACACATGTCAATTGGTATTCCATCATTTCTGGGGCCTTAGTGTTTGGTGCCAATGCCTTCAAGGAAGCTTGAATGTTTTCATCCATTACCTTTGACTCTGTATCATATGCTATTTGAAATATTTCATTGCTGACCAATTGATTTTGATACAGTGACTCTGTGTATTCCTCCATCTTCTTTTGAAACTTCTTGGATCATTCAAGATTTTGCCCATAGGGCTTCTCAGTATTACAACTCTCGGCTTGAATTTGAGAACAATTCTTCAACTTGAGAAATACTTAGTGATATATTCCAACTTCAACACTTTTCACTTTCTGTTACAGTACTCTCCTTGTCTTCTCAAGTTGTTCTTTGACATCTTCTGTTCATCTCTTTTGCTTTAACATAGCTTCCCTTTGTTTTGAATTCTTAATGTTCTGGTATAATTTTAGAATTCCTTTTGATATCTATTTTAGTCTTTTTTCTATGTCTATCTTTGTAATGACCTTTTATTAGACCTCAAATTTAAAGTTTATTCTGAAGGTGTTTATTTTCTTTTTCCTCAATTATTGACAATCTAATGAGTTAAAAGAGGCAAGACTATTCTACAGAGTTGAGTTTTCTTAATTTTTAAAATTGTTCCCCCCACTTTTATTCTGCCTGTACATTTTAGCCAACAATCTATACATACTGACATACTTCTCTAAGAAATCCTTCTTTTTTTCCCTCTTGTAGATTCTATAACATCACCAAAAATAATACTTGCTTCTTCATTTTATTTGTTTATTCTTTTCTCATTTCAGTGAGAGTTTAATGCTCTCTACTACTTATTACTTCTTTTGACCCTAGTTACTATATATTTTCCTATACTGTTTAAAGAATGGTTTATTTTCATGAATTTTAAGATTTCTTAGTTTTTCTGTCAATAAATTCTCAGCACCAGTAGCCAGGAAATTAAAAGACATATTGCCATGGGAAAGCCTGATGTTAGGAGCCTCTCCAGAGTACTGAAGAGCAATGGTGTCTTCTGGAGACTAAAGTGCATCTAATACAGGCCATGGTCTTTGCTATCACTTGTTATGCATCAGAGAGCTGGAAAATAAGTAAGGAGGATAGAAGGAGAATTGATGCCTTTGTGCTGTGGTGCTGGAGAAGAGTACTGAGGGTACCATGGACTGCTAGGAAAACAAACAGATTCATCCTGGAAAGGGTCAAACCAGCTGCTTCTTGGAGGCAAAGATTCTAAGGCTCCATCTAACATACTTTAGACATACTGTAAGGAGGGACCGGTTCTTGGAGAGGGACATCATGCTTGGGAGGGTGGAGGGACAACACAGGAGGGGAAGGCCCTCTATGAGGTGGATAGATTCAGTGTCTGGGGTAATTGGGATGGATGAATTGGAGACAGTGAGATTGGCACAGGAGAGAGCAGAGTTTAGGGCTGTTGTACTTAGGGTCGCTATGAGTTGCAAGTGACTCGATGGCATTTAACAACAACAACATCACATTTTTGAAGATAGAATGTGTGTGTATGTGTGTGAAAAAATAAAATAACTAAATTCTTTCTAAAGATTTAAATTTAACACTTGACTAATCTTCCTTTTATGCATTATAAATCAGTACCATTGTCCACTTAAATTCTTTATATATAAGACTATATACCAAGGAAGTAAATATTATATGCTGAAACATTAACTCATCTTTTGTTAATAAAAATAATTAAGTATATATTGTAAAAATATTCTGTCCCTATTGATTTAATACGTTTTAGAGATAACTTACAACCTTTAAAAAATGGGTTACAGTAACTTATTCCTAAAAGGTGTTGGCTATATATTTTGTTTGTTTTCATGAGTTTTCCTGTTCTTAGAGCATATTGACTGATGATTAAAATACCTTAGCTGTCATTACAGAGTCAATGCACGTCGAGAGGAGATTGTTGAAAGTAATTGGCCTGTCCTTGTGTCTGACAAATACAAAGTAGATACTTGTGGATCTTCGGAATGAATAAACAGACCATGAACAAAAGCATTCTGGTTTTCATATTTGAAACCAATGTTTGAGTACTACAATTCCTCTGGGTCAAGGTCATGTTGATCCTGCTTATTATGTCCAGAGTAATGCCACCCTGGTCTATAATATCAGGAATTAAGAACCTTCCCAGGCTGAAGTGAAGAAACAGTTTATGCCTGTCTTTTGAGGATTTTTAGGAAAGATTTTGTGTGCACTTTTATGCATAAATATGTATGTTTGTTGGGTATGTATATGTATTTAAAGAAGTTAGGTGGCTTGAAGCAAGTATAATTAATGTGCTATAGGACTCTTTAGAGGATAGGCATAGTTTCACAAGCGTTTCTATGGCAATGAGATAATGAAAGCTTTGAAAATATTTGCATGTTGACCTGAATTATGTCTGAACCTCTGGATATTACTACATTTGTAACTATTTAGTAATTTACTCATATTTGGTATGTCAGAGCTTGTATATGTCATTTAAATTCCAACTATTCCTTTCAGAGTTAGTAACAGTAGCAGGAAAATATTATTTCACTCTTCATTAGTCTAAGTAGCAATACTGAAAAGAGTAATCCTAGCCTTGACTGCAGGAAGATATGGTAATTGCTGTAATTGTCCACCCTCACTTACACACACACACACACACACACACACACACACACGTCATTTAGAGTTTTTTTTGCAGGTGCCATTGAGTTAGCTAAACTCATAGTGGTTCTGTGAACAGATCCAAACTCTGTCTTATCTTATATCATCCTGTCTATTTCTGACATACTTGAGCCCATCATTACAGTCACTGTATCAATCCATTTCATTGAGAGTCTTCCTCTTCTTCCCTAACCTTCTACCTTTCCAAGTATGACGTCCTTTTACAAGGAATGGCCATTCCCAACAACATTATGGTATGAAATTCCATTGTCCCTGACTCCAGGGAGCACCCTAGCTATACTTTTTTAAAGACATATTTTTTTTTCAACTTAGAAGACCATGGAATACTCAGCACCCTTCTCCAACAGTGCAATTCAAAGATTCTTCTTCTGTCATCTTTGGTCATATCAAACTGTCAGCTGCACAGCAAGTAATTAAAAATCTTATGGTTCTGATCAGGTATGCTTTACTCTTCAAACTGACATAGTTGCTTTTTAGCACTTTAGAGAATTCTCTGTCAATTTTCCCAGCGCAATAAGTCTTTTAATTTTTCTGGCTGTTGGTGACAAGGTTGTTGATTGTGGATCCAAAAAATATGAAATCACTGAATTTTTTTTCTTTTCTCCATATATCATGATGTTGCCTATTGGTCCATTGATGGAGATTTTTTCTTTTATTTTAAGGTTGAGGTGTAATCAATATTAAAGGCTGTAGTCTTTGAACTTCTCCAATGAGCACTTCAATTCTTTGTTTTCAGTGATCAAAATTGCATCATTTCATATCACATATTGTTGATAGAATTCATCTATTTCTGATTTTCCAAATATTCTTTCTATAGATATAGTCCATCTGATTCTTGTGCAATCTATTAGGTGAGGTCCATATGAAAAATCACGTTTTTGTATTTTTTTTATTAGTTTGCACACAAAATTCATATACATTGTGCTTCACATATTCCTTCATTGACATCGTGTTTCATGTGATCACTCCTATACACTGTGTTTTATAAAATTAACCACCATTGATCTATGCTCATTATCACCCCATCTTTTCAGGTCCCTACTAGATCGATCCTAATTCCTTCACCCCTGCTTTCTGCCCACCAAGCTCTGCGATCCAGTGATTTCCCCCTTCCCACTTTCTATGTCCCTTCACCTTCCTCTTTTGTACTTTCATCAATACCTTATAAGTTACCCTTCTATTTTTATAAAATTTGTGATAAATAATCCATTGAATGCACAAAATCCGCTCATTCAATATCTAACCTCATTTCTGTCACCAAAATAATATTTTCTGACTATTCCACTGCTTGGAATATATCCTGAGAAAATTATAACTGAGGCACAAACCAAGACTTGTTCACCAATGTTCATAGCAGTGTTATTCACCATTGCAATAACATGGAAACAGCCCAAATGTCCAACCACAATTGAATGGATTGAAAAATTATGGTACATTTACACAATGGAATACTATACAGTATGCAGGAACAATGATTTTATAAATCACTACCTAACTTGGGAAGGACTAGAGAGTATTATGCTACATGAACTAACTCAGTGTCATAAGCACAAATACTGTATAAGCTCATTACTGTATAAATAAATAACTAGTAAAATGTATATGAGGATCTAAGAGGAAAAGAGTAGAAGCAGAGGGATGAGGATAGTGTTACTCATAGGGTCACACAATTTGATGGTTGGAGGTTGGGGTGGACTAAGAAAATGGGAAATATCTGGTGTGAAAACAATGTATCCAGACTTGTATGTAAACCAGTATAAAATGAAAAAATACCACAGTTCTCCATGCATTTGTTAGAGTTGTGGCTCTGGTTTCTTTAGGGTATATTCCAAGTAGTGAGATGACTGGGTCAAATAGAATTTCTATTTTCAACTTTTTGAGAAAGCACTAGGTTGTCTTCCATAGTGGTTTTACCATTTTACATGATCACACAGTTCTTAAATAATGAATAATTTATTTATTCAATAATTATTTTGTAAGAGTTCACTGTATATTAGCTGGTATTTTGCACTCCATTGAGGAAAAACCCCAACAGCCTGTAGAATACAAAAAACTCCCCCCAGATCTAAAACACAATGAACATACAATACATACTATAAATGCAAAATAGGGTACTGTGATGAGGGTAACTTGGTTCAATGTGGGAAATATGACTGTTTAAAAGGTAGAATCACGAGGAAAATGCTTCTGAAGATGTTAACATGTAAGAGCAATTGGGTTAAGCAGGAATACCATTATTGATTTTTAAAAACTAGATTTTAAAAGTCCCTTGGTGTTGCAAATTTTACACCACTAGTCAAAAATATAGCAATTTAAAGACACCTAGAGAGCTGACTTGGAAGGCATGCTTCCTGATGTTTCTTTGGAAGGTAGCAACTTTGAAAACTCTATCATTTGTAGTTCTACTCTGATATAAATGGATTCATCATGAGTCAAAATCAGCAGAGATAGCCAGCAACAAATTTCAAGGCCTTAAATATTTTTTCTTTTTATCAAAGCAAGGAGATAGGAAGAAGGGTACAAACAATTCTGCTCTAATAAGATGAGGTGTTTCTAAACATCTATATTTAATTGTTTAACCTTTTACTTACTCTTAGATTAGAATAAAGATTCTAAAGAGAAGAGAAAAATACTAATATCTTCAATAAATATGTGTTAAATGAAGAACTAATTAGCTGATTGACTTAAAAATAAATGGCTAGGCTAATATCAGCAGCTTTGGTTTTCAAACAGTCTCTATGTGACTAAAACACCACAGATGAGTTAAACATCTCAAGGGAGTCAAAGTCTTATGGGAAACCACTTGCTGAGATTTCATGCATAAATATTGCTCTCTGTCCATGACTGAAGCAAAAGAAAATAATTGCAGTCTGTCAGGCAAACAGAAGAAAATATGAACATCTCCAAGAAATATTATTTGATGGGAAAACGTACTTGAAGAGAGTAAAACAAGCATTTTGTGGATGGGAAGTGACAACTTTAATACCTTTTTCATACTTAAAGTACAAAGATTATTTTCATTTCAAATATTCAATAAACTGGAAAGAAGAAGATACTAATTATTCTGAGAACCGTAAGTCTTCATTTTATAAATGTACCTCTTTCACTAATACAGTGGGGAAAGGTCCAGGAACTATATCTGAGAATCAGCTTCCTACTCCAATCGGCTTTTACATGTAGCTTCTAAGAATATTGCCACAACTTGCTCATGGATGAATTTAAATGACACCAGGATAAGACCATTTTTTTCCCCGGGCAGAAATATTCCTTTAAAGAACAGAGCTTGTCAATTGAATAATGCAAGGTTAGTTAACGTTTATCTTTTTACCTTGAAATTTTGTGTCCTTTAAATTGGATCATTTCTTTTGAAGACATATTCTCTTCAGCCTGGAAAGAGGATCTCAATTGCAAAATACTGACTGCAGTAAGTACCGGTATGAATACTTCCTCCTTTTTGCTCAATGGATTTTCTGGCTTTGAGCAACAATATCCATGGCTTTCTATACCTTTCACCTCCATCTATGCCATAGTACTTACAGGAAATTGCATGGTCCTTCATGTGATCTGGACTGAGCCAAGCCTACATCAGCCCATGTTTTACTTCTTGGCTATGCTGGCCCTTACAGATTTATTCATTGGCATTTCCACAGTGCACACAGTACTGGGGATCTTGTGGGGGCTTATCCAAGAGATTAGTTTGGATTCTTGCATTGCTCAGTCCTTTTTCATCCATGGTCTGTCCTACATGGAGTCCTCTGTTCTCCTTGCTATGGCCTTTGATCGCTATATTGCCATTTGCAACCCACTGCGTTATTCATCTATCCTGACTAATTCCAGGATTATTAAAATTGGATTCACCATTCTAGGTAGGAGTTTCTTGTTCATTATACCCGTCATCATCCGTCTGAGGTTCTTCCACTATTGCCGACCGCACATCCTCTCTCACTCTTTCTGTTTGCACCAGGACCTTTTACGCATAGCCTGCTCAGACACCAAATTCAATAATTACTATGCCCTGACATTGGTCATCTGCACACTATTGCTGGATGCTATACTAATTCTCATCTCCTACATTCTGATTCTTAAGTCAGTTCTTGCAATTGCCTCCCCGGAGGAGCGGCATAAGTCTTTTCAGACCTCCGTCTCCCATATCTGCGCAGTCCTTGTGTTCTACATTCCTGTCATCGGACTAACAATGGTGCACCGTTTTGGCAAGCATCTCTCCCCCATTGTTCCTGTGCTTATGGGCAATGTCTACATTCTTTTTCCACCTCTGATGAACCCTATTATCTACAGTGTGAAGACTCAACAGATTCGTAGAAGGATTCTCAGGCTATTTTCACTGAAAAGGTAATTAAAGACTTGAATGTTAATAATAACTACAAAGACAAAAGCATTTTAGAAATCTATTAAACGGAGGCTTCTGAATGTATGATTTCTGTATAAGAAACATATTTTAACTTTTGTTAAGTAATAGTCTACCAAAAAAAAAATATATATATATCCCTATTTGACTTATGAACACTGCTCGTGGGGCAATGCCCACTACCATTGAGCAAATTTGGGGGCTAAAAGTAAGGGAATTCCATCTTTAAATTGTGTGTGATCTGCTAATTTGCATTTATGTACCAAGCCTTATGGGAGGTAGCTCCACCAGGATGATCAGATACAGAAAGTGTAAACATAGATATGTATCCCAAATGGAGTTTTAAATAACTTGTTTCAGTAAAACAGAGCTATATTCAAATCACAAGTTCTTTCAACTTCAAAACGAATCACCTCAGTTATTTTAGCTTTCTTAGATTTTTTGCTAATCAAACTTCAATATTAGGAAAATATCAAACTCATGTGTGATTAATATTTAGCCAAACATTCTTTAATTGAACTTTCCTAAGTGATGGATATGTTTGATAATATATGTTGTTGTGTGCCATAAAGTCATTGGACTGACTTCTAGTTGGCCTTCCCACAGGTTTTCAGAGACAGCTAATTATGCAGGAAGAAATTTCCCATCATTTCACTGTGAAACTGTTGGTGGATATTTAGAAATAAGATGAACAGAATGGCCACCTGTGATGACTGAATATTTGAAATGTGGATAATGGGATTAAGAAACTAAATTTTCAATATTGCTTAATTTATTGAATTTATATTTAAATATTTAAGGGCTTTCTGCTGGCTCTAACATTTCATTTGTTTGACACTGGATATACAAGGTCAAAACAAGAAACACATTCAAATACAGTTTTCAATACAACTTTTACTCCATCTAATTTATTTTGGAATCCTTTGGGCTGTTTTCCTTTATATGTGTACTTCACTACCACTGGACAGGTAGTAAATTTTTTTCTGAATTCTTACTTTTATTTGTAAAAGACAGGGTTTTACAGTCAGATGAAATTTCATGTTTAAAATTTATTTTGAATTATAGATAAAAATAAAAAGAACATATATATAAATATTTCCTTCAAAAATAAAAAAAAATATGTGATGACATCTTTTAGGCATCTGTTCAGAAATAAATTTTTTAAAAATTATTTAGTCTTCATTTCATACATTAGATATCTGTTATGGTGTTGTTGGAATAGGCTCAGAGCTAACTTTCTGAGTGGATTTTCTGACACCATAAATTGCATAGGAGGAGATTTTTTATCTTTCTTCCATGGAGTACCTGGTAGATTTGAATTGTCTGCCTTTGGTTTGGCAGTGCAACCTCTTACCTACTGGGCTTCAAAGTGTCCTAAATTATAAAATTAGTTTGTTCATCTTCCTTTAATCTCTTAAAAAAATCTATGGAGGAAAATGATTCTTTAGAGTTTAATGCCTCAAAGTACTTTTAAGGAAAAGGAGGTGTTTTTTAATATTTTTAAATAAATTTAAATCAATGTAGAGTGGGATTTTTCCCCTACTTGTATTAACACTGTTTCCTTTTTTGTATTTATGCTTCCTTTACTTAAGTAGTCTTGTCTTTGTTTGTTGACTCAGAATCGAGTTGTGCCCATAAGGGCCCTTAAATGAAGTATGACTCATAGAGACTCTGAATAACATATCTAGACTCTATCCTGGTTTGTGCAATCCGTATGATCTCAGATGTACTTGAATGTACTGCTGAAACCACAGTGTCAGTCCATCTTGTTAAGGGACTTCCTCTCTTCCACAGACTTTCCACCTTTCTAAGCATGATATCCTTCAAGGGATAGCCTCTCCTAACAAAAGCTCTTAATGAAAACTACAATAAGATAGGATCATAGTCTTATAAACTAGTAATGATCAAAACAACAAAAACAACAAATGCTGGTGGGATTATGAAGAGATTGGAATTCATAAATTGCTGGTGGGATTGTAAAATGGTACTACTTTTTGCAAAACATTACAAAGCTAGAAATAGAAATGTCTAATGACTCAGCAACCCCACTCCTAAGTATTTATCTTAAAACATAAGAGCAGAGATATGAATTGACATATACACTATAGAAGCATTATTACCATAACAAAAAAATGTGGAGCATTGTTCATAATACATTAATGTTTATAACAAACATTATATACAAGAGCAAAAAGATTTTATTCACATATAGCCAACGAGTTTATCAATGGATATATTAGTAAAAAAATCCTTTTACATATATATAATTAAACACTTTGCAACAATAAAGAATAAAGAGAAGTCTGTGAAACATCTTAAAAGGTACAAGAGGGGATCAAAGGACAATGTCAGTATGTGCTATAGTCCAACATCAATGTTAATGAAAACATATGAATTGTTATATAGGTTGATATAGATGCATGTATATGTATAGAAATGTAGACACAAATAAGTGCTTATATATGTGTATCTCTAAGCATGTGTATACACACACTTATTTGTATGCATGTGTATACACACATTTATTTATTTGTAGATATTTCCAGGTATGTAAAAAATACTTAGAGATTCTAGTTAAAGGAGCTTTCTATTTATATCCAAAGAAAATAAGGGATTCGTTTACTGTGTCCTAAGACTTTGTTTGGTGGGGGATTAGTAAATTACTGTGAAAGGAGCAGATACAACATAGGGGGTGGCTGAGTATGACTTCTACCTGTTTCGTGATCAATAATCCGTACAAATAATTACACAGTCAGACATGACAACCCCTTCCCCATTTTCCTGCACTTTTTAAATTTAGATCTAATATTCCTTGCTGACTCATAGATTTTACTCACAGTTGTGGAGTTTATTAGGGAAATAAGTTGGAGAGTAGGGGAGACAAAGAATATCACTCAATGTAAGTCCAGGCTTAGTCCAGCGATCCCAAATCAGAACAGAAAGGCACAATTCCACAATTAGTTACAGTCTGGATTCAGTTCAACAGAACAAATGCAAGAAGCCTTGGGTTTCCTGAATCATCCAGCGAATTTTATCTCATAAAAGTTGTAAGTCAGTTTTCCCATTAATCATCCATCAAGCAAAACCTTTAAGTATAACAAAAATGCAGGTTACATCTTGGCACAGTCTTTTCAAAGTAGTGTCACAGTCTTTTCACAGTAATGCCACAGTCTCCACTCTCTGTCCACCACCATCCTCAAGGTACCTCACTGTGTAGAAAGCTCTCTCTCTCTCTCTTATATTGGTTCTATAGCTGTTGATGATTTGCAAGACCATGTGTCCTCAGTTTAGGTAGCTGGTAACCATGCCCCCACAATGGCTAGAAAAACCAATGTTTAGGGTTTCTGACACCATACTCCATAATTACTAACTCACTGCTGTTGAGTTCACTACAAGTGACTATTAGGTTTCTGAGGTTATAAATTACAATAGATGGAGATTGCTAATATTTCTCCCATGAAATCACCAGTGGATTTGAAACACTGGGATATCTCAGGTTTAAGTTCAGAGTTCAACTCAATATAGATTATTCCACAAGCATAAAATAATTTCCAAAGATAATTTTTCCATCCTAGTAAGTAGCATCTTGGGTATTAAAATTGTGTTAGCGAGCTTGTAAGATACAGCTAGAGATATGCAATAGTTAGGAGCAAAATAAATACAAGGGAATCTAAATAAAATTAAAATGTGCCATGAAACTAATAGTCCACATGAACCACAGATTCTTCTAACCTGACATCCTAAGAAATAGTTGTAGGCCTGAATATAGCTATTGACCATTCTGACCAGAAGCACATTTGAACATCCAGGATAAAATTGGAGAAAAATTGAACACAATTTAAATTTAAAATAAAACAGAAAAACCAAACCAAGAACTGCTAAACTAATAAAGAAACTCTGAAATTATTAACCAAAGTTACTTTTTGCACTTAAAATGAAGCCCTTCTATAAGTCATCTATTAGCCAAGTGATAGATGAGCTTAAAAAAAAATTACTTGTAAGTAATATATTCCCTGAATCCATTATATGAGACCAAATGGACAACACTTACCCATAAGTAAATATTAGAGGAAAGGAGAGGAAAAAATATTAGGTCAATAAAAGCAGACCAAACAGAACAGAAATAATGATAATATTGACACGCTGAAAAAATTGTGACCAATGAGACTAAAAAAAATAGTATAAGCATTGGAAACTTAATTTTCAGTGTAAAATTTCAGCTAAAATATAATAAAAGATTATCTCTTTAAGCACCTAGCCTGGTTTTCATTTTGTTGTTCTTTTTGTTAAGTGCGATCAAGTTGATTAAATTCATAACAATTCCACAAAAATTAATCTTCCATACCATCCCAAACATCTCTAACATACTTGAGCTGTTAGAGTCACTGCTAATTCATTTCCTTGAAAGTCTTCCTCACCATTATTTACCTCCACCTTTCCAAGCATAATGTCTCTTTCCAAGGAATAGTTGTCCTTGTCATTGTTATTAGGGACCTGCTGTCAGGTCAAGTACAACTCATAGTGACCCTATGAACAATGATTTGTTCTGCATGCAAGTTAAGTAGAAAGGATACAGACCTGATGCACACATTCCTTGTTCTCTTTGTACAACAGTGTCTTGGTCAAGATATAGTTTCACATGGGCACAATAAAGTGTTCTGGGATTCACATTCTTCTCAACGTTAGCCATAGTATGTTATTGAGGTAAACCATCAAACCCATTTGCGTAGTCAATAAAACACTTGTAATTTTCTCTGCTTTAAGGCAAATCCATGTGGCATCTGCAATGCTATCTTTCATGCCTAGCTTCTTCTACATCCAGTCTGAATTTCTAGAACTTCCCTGTGCATGTAGTGTTCTATCAATTTGTCATAACCTTCAGCAAGATTTTGCTCAGATGTGGCATTAATAATATTGTTAAGTAATTTCCACCTTCTTTTGGTTCACTATATGGGAATGGGACAAAGAGCTGGACAATGACTCTCATTGCCATTGTCATTGTCTCATTTTCAGAGAGCTGGACAACGACTAAGAATTACAGAAGGAGAATTAATGCCTTTGAGTTGTGGTAGTAGAGAAGAGTCTTGAACATACCATGACAGCCAGGAGAATTAATAGATATGTCTTGTTAAGGGTGAAACCAAATTTCTCTATGGAGGCAAAGATTTTGGAGCTCTGTCTCATATACTTTGGACACTTGGCCAGAAGGGACCAGTCCCAGGAGAAGTACATCATGCTTGGAAGGGTGGAAGGACAGGGAAGGAGAGGAAGAACCTGGATGAGATGGACAGACATGATAATTGGAGCAATGGGATTAGGTGTGTAAGAGTCAGTGAGACTGGCTCAGGATAGGGCACAGTTCAGAGCTCTTCTTCATAGGATTACTATGAGTTGCAGGATACTCGACAGTACATAACAACAACAACAAAGTGGGAATGAGGACAAATATGGATTTCTTCTAGGTACTTGTTCTCCAAATATTCTGTTATGACTTGGAGAGCTATAGGGTTGTATTTGTTTGTTGAAACATGTCAATTGGTATCCCATCTACTCCTGAGGCCTTTTTTTTTGTTTTTGTTGTTGTTGTTGTTATGAACAAGTCTCAGTAGGATTTTGTTAATTTTTAATGTGTTTTTTAAATTTTATTAATTTTAATGAACATTTATAGATATTTTGGATTTCCATTCATTTATTGTTGCACTTTTCTCCCTGCCCCCCTCCCCAGTTCTCTCATCTCTTTGAAAAGTAAAAGAAAAATTTCTTCATTCATATACAATCCCCTCACCACTGCCCCTGTCCCAAGTACACTCCACTACGCAACCTTCATTCTGGACTCTTGTGATAACCATAATACCCTCGCTCTAAGAGAGATGCAAATCAAAACAACTATGAGATATCATCTCACTGCATTAAGGATAGCAAAATTTAACAGAACAGCAAACAACAAATGCTGGCAAGGTTGTGGAGAAGCTGTAACTCTTATTCACTCTTGGTGGGAGTGTAAAATGGTGTAACCACTGTGGAAAGTGGTGTGACGCTTTCTCAAAAAGTTGCAAATAAAGATACCATTTGACCCAGTAATTCCACTACTGGGAATATACCCTACAGAGACCATAACTGACATCCAAGCAGATATATGCACACCATGTTCATCACGGCTTTGTTCACAATAGCAAGGAGTTGGAAACAACCTAAGTCCCCATCAACAAATGAATGGAAGAAGAAGAAGAGAAGCTGTGGTATATTCATACAATGGAATACTATGCTGCATTAAAAAACAGGGAACTCATGCAATATTATTTAAAATGGGTGACCATAGAGGACATTATGCTGAGTAAAATATCTCAGTCACAAAAGAATAAATATTGCATGGTGCCACTGCTGTAGAAAGTGACTGACATCAGGGCTGGGGTAAGACTGCAAAAAACTGGGTAGATTATGCATACTGAATTGAAACAGATGAGGGAGAGAACAATTTAAAAGTGATATATGATAGCATATTATGATTATCACAGAAATCCAGAATTAAGGTTGCATAGTAGAGTGCATTTGGGGTGGGGGGTAGGCTTAAGGTTGGGGGGATTGTATACCAACAAAGAAGTTTATGTTTTGCTTTTCAAAGAGAGGAGTGAACTGGGGGGAGAGGGGTAAAGAGAAAAGTGCAACAATAAATGAATAAAAATCCAAAATCTCTGTAAATGTTCATTAAAATTAATAATTGCAGACTTAGTGACAGAAATGAGATTGGATGTTAAATGACTGAATTGCAAATAATCGATGATTTCTTCATTGCAAATATCTTCTTTAAAAAACACAAATGGGAACTATACACATGGACAAGACCTAATGGACTACAGAAGAATCAGACTGTCTACATATATGGAAGGAATCATTGGAGAAGCTCAATATTAGCATTCAAACCAGGCCAAGTGCTGACTGTGGAACAGGCCATCAATTAATTAATCATGGTCAAGTTAAAACTGAAGATGAAGAAAATTAAAATAAGTGCACAACTCAATATGGACTAGTGTCTTGTCCACCTGAATGAAAATCATCTCAAGAATAGATTTGAGGCTTTGAATATTAGTGATTGAAAACCAAATGAGTTACAGATTGACATCAAATCTCACATCCATGAAAAAAACAAAAAGATCCTATTTTAAGGACAAGAGAGAAGAAATAAAATGCTTTATACATAAAGAGTCTTATAACAAACACTTTTGGAATATAAAAAGAATGAGTCAAGGCAACAATCTGATGAAAGTTCAAAATGTTAAGGCTTTATAAATTTATGCTAGAATTGGTTGCACTAAGAATATAACTGATTTTATTAATCCTGGGGTAAGGGTATAAATCTAGCATGAGCTGTACCCTTATGCACATGGAGAAAGATTCCATGTGAACAGCAGCTCAACATACATCAGTTGGTCCTGAGAGACGGGCGAGTGCCCTTATGAAGAATGGGCGATGGCTGTGTTTATTAACAAAATGTAAAGAAAATGAAAATATAAGAAATTGAGAAACAAACTTCTGATTGGACAATAATTATGATTGCACGTTTTTATTTCCAGAAGTAATAGAATAAAAGAAAGAAATGCTTATTTAAATAGATTGGAAGTTGCTTACAATAGGCCTGAATTTTAGAATTTGCAAACATGGCCATGAAGAAAGTAATTTAGTTTTTGCAACAGAACATGCATATTTGAATGTCTGCTCATTAACCTGTTATGGAGAATAGTAAGAGAGTATAAGGAGTTTTCTGGAAATATAAAAATTATTTCAAAGAATTTCGTTTAGTGAATAATCCTAAATACAACCGCGACATAATTCTTTCAAGTCTCTTGGGTTTGACAAGCGGATGAGAAATTCCCTCAACCCACGTTCATAACTCCTCCTTTCTACACACTCATTAAGGACATTTAAAATTGGTGACTAGCAGCTTTCTTCTCCAATTTGACTTAAAGGAGTGTCTGCTGAATTCCTGAATGCCAGAGACTTTGTTTTGAGTTTTGTTGGAGGATGAACATAAATCATACCTCAGATGTTTGGAGAGAGGAGATTATCAGGACAACAGAGAAGAGAAAAAAAATAGTGTGAAAGATTCTTCCAGAGTATGAGCACAGTATAATATTGACTGATAGTCCTAGAATCTGTCAAATGGCTTAGAGTTCATGGTATTGTTAAAGAATGCGCAGATAAAAAGCACCAGCATTGCATAACACAACACACACATACAGACAAATGGATTTTATGGTAATTAGAGAGTATATGAAAATCTGAAAATTTATACTCCAGGATCTGGTGAAAGCAAAACCAGCTGCCAACAACCATCAAAGAATGAGTTAAACTGTTTCTAAATTCTCTTTTCACAATTTTTTGTTGCTAGTTTCTGTCTACATTAGCAATACCATTAGTTCACTGACTTGATCCTGAGTTGTTTATTTACATTCCCAACTGTCACTCACCATCTGTACCATTCAGGTAAGTCTTACAAGTTAGCTTTGGTGTCAAACGTTGTGATAACTTTCAAAGATAACAAATTTGCATTTGATTGACTTTAGAGAAGAAAAGCTTTGGTTATATTATATAGAATCAGTGAACTATGGATGAGGAATCCATTGAATTGAGTCTGGGTAGCGAACTGAAAATCATAACTGACTATGCTAAATGTATGTTAAAAAACACAGCTTTTATCATATAATGTAATCCGTGCTGACTTTACTCTTTACTTGAAGTTTAGCTGCTTAATGCAAGTTGCTTCCTTAATGACGGCATACTTTGTAACAGTTAATATGTTAATAGCTGATTTAGAAATTAGTGAGTTCATGTGAAAGCAACTTTATTTAAGACTCTACAGATGAATAAAATATTACAACACAATTCTTAATAGAATCAGGAATATTTCCTTAATGTACATCTTTAGAATTTCTTAAAACTAAGCATTTTTATTACGCTAATCAAATAAATTTCAAAGGGTATATAAAAGACCAACATTTCAGAAAATATATTCATTCATAAGTATAATGAAAAACTGATTGCCTTTTATTCATTTGTCCTATAGCCTTCTGAATAATTTGCACTACTCTAAAGCTTTACTCTTTGCTTCTCCTTGTTTAACCCTTCTTTGGACTTAAGGTCAACTGTTAATCACCCTTTGTGTTCTCTTGAGCTGTTTATATCTAAGTTCACATAAATTACAGTAACTTGTGACAATATTAGTATTTGGTTGAAATATTACTGAGCCAAAACTGCCAAATCTCAGGCTTAATATAACTATGAATAGTTTAAATCCACAAAATAGAGTCTCTGTTTTGTAAGGGAGCTCTGGTGGTCTAGTGGTAATAAAGAATCGTGCTGCCAACCTAACGGCTCATAGTTCAAATTCACCAACTGCTCTTTGGGAGGAAGACAGACAAATCCCTGCCATACAATTTACAGTTATAGAACTAAGGTATATCTGATTCAGGCCATGGACATACTGATCGCTTGCTATGAATCTGAAATCTGGGCAAAAGATAAAAGAATTGATGTATTTGATTGTAGCGCGGGAGAAGAATGCTGAATATCTCACGGACTGCCAAAAGAACAATACAACAACAACAACAACAACAACAAAATGTCTTGGAGAAAGTGCAGCTATAGTGCTTGTTGCAGGCAAAGATGATAAAGATTCATATCACATACTTTGGGTGTGTGGTTGAGAGAGGGTATTCCTTAGCTTGGAAAGGTGGAGGGTAGGAAAAAAAAGAAAGACTCTCAGCCAGATAGATTTACATAGTGACTTCTGCAATGGACTCAAATGTGTCAGGAAGATCCAAGATAGCACAGGATAGGACAGGGCTCAAATCTGCTGTTCATAGTGTCACTATGGGTTCTCAATGTGATGGCACCTAACAAGAACAACTCACTAGGGTGTTAGTTATGAATTGGTTCTCATTAATGACACACATCACCACCAACATTGTGACTTGGTTAACAATTCTATCCTTTTATTTTTTTTTTCTAGTTCTCCCATTTTTACATGGACTGTGATTTTCTAGGGATAAGTTTTCTCTTTTGTTCATTGCTCTTGCTCATTTTCTAGGTTGCTATCCACTTCAATATAGCCTATATATTAATGGCAAATATATACAGTTACACAAACATCTTATGCTCTTGTGTGTTAGCTTGTCAGAGAAGTGAATTTTCTGGATTGTAGTGACAGCACCCAAGTTAAAGAAAATTTGTTTAAAAGTCCATTTACATGCCAAATAAAA
This sequence comes from Elephantulus edwardii, assembly GCF_000299155.1. Taxonomy (NCBI): domain Eukaryota; kingdom Metazoa; phylum Chordata; class Mammalia; order Macroscelidea; family Macroscelididae; genus Elephantulus; species Elephantulus edwardii. Next base: position 10,918,306 of record NW_006399794.1, read on the forward strand.
CAACCTAGATTTTTTTTCTCAACAGGTCTTGAAGGAAAACTGCAAAAAGCCAGTGGTTTGATTTCTTACTCTGTTCATTTTTTTGCTAAATATTTTCTATCTGCCATGCACATTTTATTGTATTGTGATACAGTGCCTGTGCATGTCTCCTATGAAAATATTAATGTGTTATCTGCTTTTCATCAATGATATGAGATGGATGGCATGATCATAGAGTCCTGTCCAAATAAGACAGACTATGCTGACTTTGGATAAAAATAGGAAGGGGAAAAAGAACAGTATCACTGCCTGCAAAGCTTCTTTTGTCTGAATCAGAAGACCCAACTATACCATGTCCATTTCCAATACCACAGTCTTCATGCCCTCTGTGTTGAGACTAGTAGGGATTCCAGGTCTAGAGTCTGTCCAATGTTATATTGGAATCCCATTCTGTGTCATGTACCTCATTGCTTTGATTGGAAACTCCTTGCTTCTAAATATCATAAAATCAGAACAAAGTCTCCACGAGCCCATGTATATTTTCTTGTGCATGTTAGGAGCCACAGATATTGTACTCGCTACCAGTATTGTGCCCAAGATGCTTGGAATATTCTGGTTTCATCTATCAGAGATCTATTTTGATTCCTGTTTATTTCAAATGTGGCTCATCCACACATTTCAGTGCATCGAGTCAGGCATCCTGTTGGCCATGGCCCTGGACCGTTATGTTGCCATCTGTTACCCACTGAGGCATGCCACCATCTTCACTCACCGGCTAGTCATTCAAATAGGTACTGTGGTAACACTCAGGGCTGCCATTCTTGTTGCTCCATGCCTACTACTGATAAAGTGTCGGTTTAAATTTTATCATACTACCATCATCTCCCACTCCTACTGTGAGCATATGGCTATTGTAAAGCTAGCTGCAGAAAATATCCAGGTCAACAAGATCTATGGTTTGTTTGCAGCCTTCACTGTTGCAGGATTTGACATAATTTTTATCATCTTGTCCTATATCATGATATTGACCACAATTTTTCACTTGCCCCAGAAGGAAGCAAGATTCAAAGCATTAGATACTTGCATCACTCACATCTGTGTCTTCCTGCAATTCTACCTTCTAACTTTCTTCTCCTTTTTCACACATAGATTTGGTTCTCATATACCTCCTTATATCCACATCTTCTTCTCTAGCATGTATTTGCTAGTTCCTCCATTTCTCAACCCACTTGTATATGGCTTAAAAACTAAGCAGATCCGGAATTATGCAGTGAAAATGTTCAGTTCTTAAAATTCACACTAATAAATACATTCATACATTTTGTGTAAAAAAATAATCATCATCATCATCTTTCAAACAAAATAGATGTTCACATTATTTGAAATGTTTGGGTTTCCCACTTAACATTTCTTTAATTGTACCAGCTAATTTCTAAGTTATTATAGCCTATGACTCTATCAATCAATAAAATTGCATCTTATTTTGATGATGTAGAAAGAGGAACATGACTATGTAATCTTTCCTTGTGGTTTTAGGTTTAGGTTCTAGCTGAGTGGAGACAAGAATCATGGGGAACAAGGGGGAAGAGTGATATTACAATGTTGATTAAAGCCTTAAAGAAAAATCTTTATGAATGATTGAGTAGAAAGCAAACTTTATCTTTAAATGTTCACTCTAAATACACAAATGAAAAAAGGGAGGTAAGTGTTCTAAACCCTGTTCTAAATAATAGCAATTGAGGTCTTAAAAGCTTATGAGTGGTTATCTTAGGTACAACTATTAGTCTTTCCCTATAAGAGCAAAAAAGAAACGAATAAAAATATATTTAAGTAATTAGTCTGAGAGACAAATGCGGAGATATTCATCTCCAAAATCTTAATACCAGAAGATACAGAAGATGCCAGGCTACCACTATTAACTGCTCTGAAAATGATAACACTTGAAAGTCCTGGATAGAGTGGAGAAAATGTCTAACAAAACTCTAAACCATTTTTACAAAACGACTATATTTTATAATCAGATACACTCTAGTGGAATTTCCGAGACTAGGATTCTCAGTCACTCTTCAGCTCTGGAACTAAGCTCATCTCCAAGGCTTGATTAAATGCCAAACAATAGGCAAGTTTATAAGATTTACAGTGATGTTAGAGAAGTACACAGCTCTTAAGACAACCAGTCTTTTTAGATCAAAATAGTAGCATTTGTCAAGGATAAAGTTGAGATGTAAGGAAGAATTATAAAGAAAAAAGGAATGGAAAAGAAAAACATGGCAAATAAGTGAGATGGGGCTAATTGCATTTTTGGAATAGCAGTCAGTCACAAGTTGAAGAATATAAAACCAATTTGTCCTATAAACATTTTCCAAGTATGTCTGAATTGTTGAATAAAAAAAATGATAAGCTCTATAAACTTTAATGCAATTTAAATATATTTCTTAAATATAATAAAGCCTATATTGGATGTTTTCCATCACAATTCAGTGCTTCAATCTGTAATTTCCACATAAAAACACCAATAATATTATTAAAAGTAACTATTATTTGTAAAAAAAATACCACTATAACCTCACAGGACCAATCCAGAGTCATCACCTTGAAATTAATATCAATTTTATCATACTCTCTATGATTTACTGCCTCTGAAAACTCACTAGAGGGTCAGCTGTGAGTCAATTTCCACTTGGTGGTATATAAAAACAACAGAGTCACCAAGTTCCAGCAATTATTTTAAAAATTATTTTAAATATCTTTTTTCTGTCACTATTATGCTTCCTTTTAAGTCTTTCATCAGTTCTCATATGAAATAATAAATTATGTTATCACCTCTCATGTATTGTTGTTGTGTTGTATACTGTTGTGTCGGAACCAACCAATAACTGACCCTCTGACAGATTTTTTGAGACAATTGATCCCACAGGAGGAGATTGCCCTTCTCCCATCTCATTCATTAGTATCTGCATTTTAAACAATGATTCTGAAAGTGTCTAAGAGTAAAAGCCATTATGGTAAGGTAAACTTTGCATTACATGATGCAATGTTGTTAAGTTGTTGTTAAGTGCGGTCAAGTCGTAGATGACTCATAGCGATCCTAGGAACAAAGGACCTGAACACTTGTATAGCTTCCGTCAGGATGCTCCACCAAACACTGTTCACCGTGGGTAAACATTATTGCATTTGACACATCAGTGTCACAGTGTTTAGCATCACAGCAATCACAAGTTACCTCTGTACAGCAAATGGACAGAACATGTAGACAGTGTCTGGTGGAGCTCAGTGATTAAAACAAGCTTGGAAGCAGAAGTGGCATCCACTTCTGAAATGGCTTGTCTCCAGAAAAGCTATGAACATGGAAAAACCACAAAAGTTAAACAAGTGTTCAGATCTTTCATTCATAGGGTTGCTATGAATCATCCACAACTCAATGGCACTTATCAACAACAGCAATGATGCTATGTAGGATAGAGTAGAGCTGCCTCATAGAATTTCCAAGGCTAGAAGCTGACTGTCATGTGTTCCAAAGCAGTTGGTGTGTTCAAACCACCTACACTTCAAAATGCAGCCTCATTATTACTCATTATGGTACCAGGATGTTTATCTAAAGTTGTTGTTGAATGCCTTCGAGTTCAGCATGACTCATAGTGACCCTATGACAAAAGGCCTGAAACATTTCTATAACTATCAACATTTATTAAAGTTCATAGAGTTTCCGGAGGCACGTTATTTAGAAAGTGAATGCTACACATTATAAAATTAAAATATAAACTGTTATCTCCAAATATTTTGTTTTATTTATTCTCTAGGGAACTTTAAAATCCTTGCATTTTCTGCAAATAAAAAACTAGTCATTGTATGTATGCAAATCCTGCTGTCACACATGCTAATAAATACACACACACACACACACACACACACTGCCCTAAGTATCGTTAGCATTCTAAAATGAAAATATGAAGAATGTCTACCTGTTTCACCATCTGTGCAAAGGCATTTGACTGTGGGGATCACACAAACTGAGGCTCACCTTGAGGAAAATGGGAATCTCAGAACTCTTGATTGTGCTTGTGTGAAACCTGTACTTGGTCCAAGAAGCAGTCCTTACTAGCAATATTTAACAGAACAGCAAGCAACAAATGCTGGCAAGGTTGTGGAGAGACTGGAACCCTTATTCACTGTTGGTGGGAGTGTAAAATGGTGCAACCACTGTGGAAAGCATTGTGGCGCTTTCTCAAAAAGT
>NW_006399794.1:10926134-10946792 GCF_000299155.1 Elephantulus edwardii
CTACTGATTCTTCTTCACTATTCCCAACTTTTGCATTCCAGTCACCCATTATTATCAATGCATCTTGATTGCATGTTCGTTCTATCTCCAACTGTAAAATTTCTGTCTTAGAATAAATCCAAGTTCCTCCATGATAACTAGGATTTTAAAGCTCTATCTCACATACTTTGGGCATATCACCAGGAGAGACTGGTCCTCGGAGAAGGACATCATGCTTGGAAGAGTAGAGGGACAGCAAAGAGAAGAAGACCCAGATAAGATGGATTGATACAGTAACTAGGGCAAATGGGGGTTGGCTTGCCGTAATCAGTGAGAATGGCTCATGACAGGGCAGACTTCAGAGCTGCTGTCCATAAGGTCACTATGAGTCACAGGCAACTTGTTGGCACATAACAGCAACATCTCTATGTATTTTGTTGTATTTACTGTGTTGTTGTTATATGCCATTGAGTCATTTGCAACTCATAGTGAACCTATGTGCAACAGCTCTGAACCCTGCTCCATCCTGAACCAATTTCATTGTCTCCAACACACATACCCCATTAACCCAGACACTTAGTCCATCCATCTCATCTAGAGGTTTCCTCTCTTGTACTATCCTTCCACCATTCCAGGCATGATGTTCTTTTCCAAGGACTGGTTTCTTCTGGCAATATTCCTAAAGTATATGAAACACAGGTTCAAAATCCTTATCTCCAAGGAAAAACTTGGTTTCAACCTCTCGAAGACAGAACTATTTGTTCTCTAAGCAGTTGGTGGTATGTTCAATACTTTTCTCCAACAGACGAAGATGTTTGAATGGCCAACAAACACATGAAGAAATGCCCCAAATCACTGACAATAAGAGAGTTGTATATCAAAACCACAATGAGATACCGTCTCACTCCAGTAGCAGTAGCAAAATTTACAGGACAGCAAGTAATAAATGTTGGAGAGGATAAGGCGAGATAGGAACTTTTTACACTATTGGTGGAAATGTAAAATGGTACAACCACTCTGGAAGGCAGTTTGGTGCTTCCTCGAAAAGCTGAACATAGAAATTCCATATGATCAAGCTATTCCACTGTTTGGAATACACTCCAAGAAAATGAGAATTTAGGCACAAGTGGAGACTTGTATACCAATGTTTATAGCAGCACCACAATCAAATGGATTGCAAAATTATGGTATATTCACAAGATGCAATACTACACATCATGCAGGTGCAATGATTTTGTAAACTACTGCATAACGTGAGAGGGACTGGAGAACATTGTGTTGAGTGAAATAACTCAGTCCCATAAGGACAAATATTGTATAAAACCATTATTGTAGTATGGATACAAGGATCCAAGGCAGAGAGTGTGGAAGCAGAGAGGTAAGGATGGGGGGGGGGGCTTGTTAATCATAGGACCGTCCAATTTGATGTGTGTGTGTGTGTGTGTGTGTGTGTGTGTGAAATGAATGGGAGAGATCCTGCGAGAAAAACAATATATTTGAACTTTATAAATAAAACAGTGTAAAAGAAAAAAAAATAAAAACCAAACAAATAACAAGTCAGAATAAAAACACCCCCAAAAACCAAAAAACAAATAAACCAAAAATAAATCCAGAATTCAAAGGCATTGATTCTACTTCTAGAATCCTTAGTCATTGTCTAGATCTTTGATGCACAGCAAGTAATTGTGAAGGTCATGACTTGGATTATACACACTTTCGTGTCTAGACTGACTTTGTTACTCTTCAGTACTCTGGAGATGTCCCTGACAGCAGATATTCCCAATGCAACTTGCCTGGTTCCAGGAGTGTTGATGGTGGAACCAAGCAAGCTGAAGCTCTTAACAAAAGCATTATTTTTTTCTCTGTCTATCATGGTGCAGCCAATTGGCCCAGTGTTAAGAATCTTTGTTTTCTTGGTATTGAGCTTCAATCCATTTTGAAGTCTGCAGTCCTTGACCTTCTACAGCCAACGTCCTAGGCCCCCTCCTCAGTTTCTGCGAGCAATGTTGTGTCACCTGCATAACCCAGGTTTCGATGAGTCTTCCTCTGATCCTGATGCCACATCCCTCCTTATAAAGTCTAGCCTTCTGTATGATCTGTTCCACATATAGATTGAAATTGCACTGCAATATTGCACTAGAGCTTCAAGAAGCTAAATAAAAAAGTTAGGGAGCTGAACAGAAGATTTCAAAGGGCAGCACAGAAATACAAAGCAAAGTATTATAATGGAAAACTGGTGTTGGAAAATCAAAAAGGATGAACTTGCTTGCATTTCTTAAGCTGAAATAATTGAAGAATACATTCAAGCCTCGAGTTTCAGCACTGAAGTACAGTGCTGTGAACCAAGCGTTGAATGACACAGGAAGGGTCAAAAGAAGATAGAAGGAGTAAACAGAGGCACTATATTAAAAAGAATTGGATAACACAAAAGAATTTAACTGGGGGAAAAAAAAAGAATTTAACTAAACTACATATGATCAAGAGCCTAAGATGATGGAGGAAGTTCAAGCTACTCTGAAGGAATTGGTAAAAACAAGGCCCCAGGAATTGACGGCGTACCAATTGGTATACTTCAACAAACAGATGCTACCCTGGGTGTGCTCACCAGGTTGTACCAAGAAATGTGGAGGACGACTACCCTGCCAAAAAAAGGTGCCACAATGAAGTGTAGAAATTACCAAACAATGTCATTAATATCTCATGCAAGCAAGATCCTGCCAAAAATTATCCAAAAACTACTGGAACAGTACGTCAATATATGCAGGCTGGATTTAAAAGAGGCCATGACTTTAGTAACATTATAACCAATGTCAAATTGATCTTAGTTGAAACCAGAAATACCAGAAGAATGTCAGTTTATGTTTCACTGATGATTCAAAGATATTTGACTGTGTGTAACACAACAAATTTTTGCTTAACCTCGAGAAGAATGGGAATCCCAGAACACTTGATTGTGCTCATGCAAAACCTATACTTGCACCAGGAGGCAGTCGTCAGAACAGAGCAAGGAAACACTGCATAGTTCCGTATCAGGAAAGTGTATGTCAAGGATGCATCCTATCCCTGTACCTTTTCAATCTATATACAGAATTTTCAATCTACATACAGAATAAAATTACTGTGAGAGAGCCTTAAATCTTTGTATTTTCTGTAGATAATAAACTGCTTCATGGACATATTCTTGTCTTGATAATATAATGCTAACAAGTGCACACACTCAGAGGTCTGTCTGTTAATGAGCCTTTGGATTCAGTTAGATATGTTTTTTAGTTAACAAACTCTGATACTTTTTTTTTCTCTGCTCCTCTTCCAAGCTTTCAAAGCAATTAGCACATTGTTTCCCTTTCTCTTTTATTTATATCTGCTTAGTCTACCTAGGTCACATATGTCTAATTTATCTGTACACACATACAGTACATGTCATAGTTTAATGATTAAGTCTCTATTGAATAGAGTCTTGAAAGCATAATATCTATTAAAATCCACAAAAATTTGCAAGGGAAATATTCATTCTTGAGGGAAAAGTATTTACATTATTTTCCCAATGACTACAACTATATAGACTGAGGTATTCTAGACTCTAATAACTTAATAATACCATTTTTTATATGTGGAGAATAAATGATTTTATGTGTACCTTTGAACTATCTTCTTTCTTAATTGCCAGAATATATCACTGTACATGTATGCAACTTGCATTAACATTGCAACATGTATGATAATTTTGTATTCCATATTAAATTGGATCTGTTCTTTTAATAACATTTTAGGCACATGGTTCATATCAACCAGCTGCTTTGTGTGAGAAGGATGAGCAATCTCCTCCTGTGCAATTTACTGCGTCTGAAAACTTATTGGAAAGTCAGCTATGAGTTGGTTCCTACTTGATGGCACACAATAACAAAAGATATCATTAAAAATGCCATAAAAGTCACCCTTGCAAAATATCCAAGTCATTGATTTTTAGTATATTCACAAAAATTGTGTGAAAGTCACCATTATCTATTTCCCAAACATTTGAAATATTCCAATAAAGAAACTTTATGTATCTTAGAATTCACTTTCTTACCCAGTTCTTTTCAACTCTTCTGGTTTCTACTTTCTTTCTCTAGGAATTTACCTATAATAGTAAATTCCGTTTCCAAGGTTCATCCTGTTCCTTATTATGGTTCCACTGTATGGAAATATAGGATCCTTTTCAAACACCTAGTGGGAAGCTTTCTGATCAAATTAAATTTCTCCAAAATTTTTCCTTTATCTGTATGTGAACAACTACATGTTGAGTCAGACAAATAATATAGGCAAGGTCAGTATTTTACACTTCTCATATTTAAATACAAGGAACCCCAGTGACACAGAGCATTACATGTCACACTAGTACCCAAAAGGTTGACAGTTCTAATCTACCTGGTTTTCCTTAGAAGAAAGATGGGAAGTTTTCTTCTGCACAAAGATTTAAAGACATAAGTGGGTGATCAGACATTGATATAAATTAATTACATTTACTGATTGCAATTAATATTATTGGAAGCAGGAGTGGCATACAGTTCCTAAACAACATGCCTCTGGAAACTATGAACGCTGGGAAATGACAATAGTTATAGAAAGACTTTAGGTTTTTTGATCATAGGGTCTCTATGAATTGTGTTTGACACAATGATAATCAACAGCAACTACAATAACAATTAATGTTATAAAATAAGATATGTATGAATTATTGAATGAAAATTCAATATAATTTCTATACTTCCCCTATAGAAAATGAATAAAACAAAAAAAACCAGAAAAAATATTTACAGCCTCATAAATATGATTGACACTGTGGTATTATGAGGTGCAACTGACTTGTTGGTAATGGATTTAGTTCTGTTTATATTTCAGTATGATGTCATAAACATTCATTCTATATCTGTGTCAGTCAGTAGGTGATTATACTAAACTAATTTAATATCTCAAGAGATTCCTTTTATAAACCCTAATGGCTTGTTATTTTTTAAAATAAATGGCATTGACTTGTTCTGTGTTGTTTGGGAACAGATGTCTCTGAAATATTTTTGAAAGAAAGCTCATCTTAGTTCTCATTTTCCTTTGCTCCAGATGGACCTAAAAGGTCATTGGGTATTACTGAACAGCAGTCCCACAGGACTATCTCAGAGTATAAAACATGCATTGTTCGTTTCCTGAAATACAAAAAAATATATCTCACACTATGGCTACTTCTTACATTTCCACTGTTTATTACAGGTAAGTCTTTAGATTTAGGATTTTGCACTGAATGTTAGAAAACAGAAAATGAGTTTCATGTTGCTGATGTTATTAAATGCCTTCTAGTCAATTCTAACTCATGACAACTCCACTAATAGAGAGTCAAATGGTTCATACGCTTTTCCAGAAAGTGACTTTTTGGATTCATTTCACCAGACCTGTCTCCCTAGGAGTTCGTGGGTGTTTTCAAATCTCAAGCATCTCATCCAGTAGTTGAGCACGAAACTGTTTTCATTCTCCAGGGCTGCATAAAGAACTTACACCTCATGTAACCGATGTGAAGGCAGGATGATAGGTGAGCTAAGATACAGATTATCTCCCGTACTATTTTGTGCTTTTCTGTGTTTTCAGAAAATAAAATAGAAGCCAACAAATTTTAAGCAAAATTGGGCAACTAGAAAACCATCTATTTTGTTCAATGTAGTTAAGAAAAGTTCATTTGTTTAAAGATTAAGAAAATGTACATATTACCCTAGAGAAATATTCTTGAGTTATTCTCATTGTGTCATAAAATATTTAAAATTATGTCTTGGAAAGAAGAGGGGGAAACATATTCATTAATAGCTAATATATTTTAATATTTTGACCAATGCATTTTATGCTTCTTTCTAAATATTTTGAATGGATTGTTTAACTTAGTCCTAACAGTCATTCACTCACTGGTCAAAATATTAAAATATATTAGCTGTTAGTTTAATTACTTTAGACAACTATTTAGTAAAATATTGTAATTATTAAAAGAATAGAATCACATTTGACTAGAAGGCTTACAAATTAAAAATTATTTGGCTTACAGGGAGAACTTTGTAATCAGGCCTGCTACTTTTTTATTAGTTTTCATGTAGATTATTTTTTACTTATGAGCAAATTTGTAAGCTAAAATTGTTTATTGATTCTAAACCTTACTGTATATTTAAAGTTTTTTGTGATTTTTATAAAGTCTGTTTCACCTTATTGGAAAGGCCTCCTTCACTTTCTTTATATGATTCAGATCTAGTGTAACTAATCTGTGTAATAAAGGGAACATAGTGTTTGCTGAATTCCAAGAGTCCAGTGCAATGTAGCTACTTGAGAATGCAGGATAAATACATTTCTCTTTATCCCTGGAGTGTTTTCAAGAGTACATAAAACATAGCATATATTCTTAATAAGGTTTTGTTCAATGCAATAACTAGAAAATACATTCCTAATTTGTTGGGGTGCTGTTACCTTCTGATGAGAGGAATATCCAGTTTAACACAGTAGAGGTTCCCTAAAATGAAGAGTTCTAGAGCAATAAGTGTCAGAGAGAAAAGCCTTGCTTAGAGTTACATCAGAAGAGAAGGAAACATAGGTTCTTATTCAATAGACTTGAGCAGAGTTGTTTGTAGCTCTCTTCACATGTGTTGCGTACTGTTTCTCGGGGGGGAAACATTAGCAAAACAAGAATAACAAAAAATACTGGAAAAATGGGAAATTATACTTGTGGTAATTTTTCCAATACTCCTAATTAAAAATGTCCTCAATGTCTTGTTCATGCAGAAGATAAGCTTTCCAATTTCAAAAGAAAATTATTTGCAGTTTGTGAATAATTGAATATTTTATAAATTATGGCATGGAGTCCTTTTCGAGGCAACAGAAATTACAAGTTACAATATAACAGAAAATAAGAAAATCCTCTATAATTTGCAATATGATCGTGAAAATTTAAACATCAGTGAAGTATTTCAATAGTGAAAATTTAGACATCAGTGAAATACTTCACTTGGTAATTAGGGGATTGTGCAAACAATAGTGTTCCCTGTAATGTAGAAACCTCTGAAGGTTATGAGATATAATGTTTACAAAAGATACAACTTAGATTGGATAACAGGTTAAATACATACAACATAAGAGAAAATCTTCTGTTGTTTCAAATTACTCAGAAGAACGAATTATTTAGGATTAGAGAGGTAGTAATGACTATTTGTGAATGAAAAAGAAAAGCATACAGTATAGATTAGTGTGTGAACTCAAATATAACAGGATATTGACATTAAAAAATCTGTTACAGAGGAAAACACTCATGGATTGAAAAATCAGGGATTTATTTTAAAAAAAACATAATGAATTTGTAGGAAGGGTTTGGTTAGGTTTCAGAAAGACACTAAAACCGTTTGAGAAAATTTCTCAAAAGTCTGGAAAATAAGGCCTAGATTATGAAGAAATGAATCAGAGAATGCCATTTAGGCATATGCAAAATTAAAACTTATGTTATTTAATATTCTTTTCACATTTTCATCTTGGTTATTTAGTTTTTCAGAACTAAAGATACTTTGCATCTATCTTTACAGTATCTTCATTCTGTGTTAAAAATTCTTAAAGTATTTTTTCAAAATTAAATAACTCATCCCACTCTGATTTCCACTTGGTATGTATGTATCAAATTGTGTATGTAATTGTGTTCTCCCAATTGTATATCTACTCCATTAGGCTATAATTCTCAATATTAGATATTTATCCTCCAATTTATGACCTGATATCATGATCATAAGTGTTGTAAATCCTAAACTCTCTGATGTTAAAGAAGCAGTAGTTGAGGAAGTTACATCCTTTTTTTTTTCCAAGCAAAACAAATGTACATTTAATATAAAGTAAAAGCCCTTTTATAGATGAGCATTTAACTGTCTTTCTGTTATTGAAAGCAAGAGGTTCTTTCCTTTCCATAGTCAATTGTCAATAAGATAAAGCGATTGCAATATCCATAAAAGCATTTTATTACAGCAGGTCTTGGCCTCAAAAACTGCCTCCCTGTCCGGGATTGGTCATTGGGCTTTTATACCCGGGTGAGACACCAACTTACTTAACAATGTACTTTTGTTAGTAAAAAAATAATTTGTACATCTGAAAAGAACAGTTCATATTCAAGGACCTGTAATTCAGGAAAGGCACAGTCCCCTTCCTGGTAAACAGGCCTATTAAGAAAATGTACATATGACTGGGGAAACAACCTCAAGAGATCTAGGAGAGATGCATTTCCTCTTCCGGTAAACAGATTAAACTACTTTACATAACTAACTAAAGAAAGGAAGAGTTTTCAGGCCAAGTAACTAGTTTTGCAGGCTGAAGAAAACTGATGCCAGTTTTATAGCTATATAATTACAGTTTTATATCTGATACATACATAGAGAATTCTAAACTTATCAATACCACTCCAACATCCCCCCTCTTTTTAGATCAGTCTTATATCTATAAGCCAAACATCTGGGTTGATTCTTGGCGGGAGTTATTTATGGGCTCCCCATTTGGGAAAAGGGGCACAGACTCTCTGCTTCATGCTCAACAGTGGCATTGAGATGGAGGGGAAGGGGAGCTCACTTTAACTCTCTATTGGTGGTCCTTGAGTTCAAGCTGCATGCCTTCTTAAGTTAGAAAACATTCTCAAGGTGTTCTCTGACCTCTGGACTGCAAGATTTCTAGTTACCAGGAGATGTAGACATAAATTAGAAGACAAACATCAGGAAGCAAAGAAGGAGTGCTACAGACTGCTGTTTCCTTCACCTTCCTCACATGATTTAACAAATTAGTAATACTCTAGTGACATTCTAATATGCAGGAACAGCATTAAAAAGTTACTATACAAGTAACTATGCTGATGCACTGTTTTAAATTTACTACATTATTTGCTGTTGAACTTTCTATTATGGTTAAAGGCTCAATTTCAGTTTCTCTAATTTTAAGTTACAAGAAACATTGTTTAACAACTGTTTGTAAACGTAAAACAAACAACAAATTAAGGAGGACAGAGTATTTATCAACTTGCAAGGCTGAATTCAGTAGAAATGGCTGGCTGGAATTTATGGATCTATCCACCCTTGCTTCTTTAGCCTGCAGTCTCATCTCTGGAACAGGCTCAGGGTCAAGTGAGTCCAAGGGTCCCTTCATGGGTCACCAAAATGTTACTTAAGGGATTCTTTCAGTAGTCAAATTCCAATAAGACAAACAGATTGCATCATCTATAAAAGCACTTTTTTACAGATCTGTGGATGACAGCGTGTCTCCGGCTCAAAGACTGTCTATGGAAGTTATATCTGAGAGGCAGGACAGCATCTACAGGATTAAAGTTGTTTATTAAGTCTATTTCTTTTAACATATAAAAGGAACGAAACAAACAGAGAGTAAAAGACTTCACTATTACAAAGACCAGAAAGCTAGGAGGCCGAGAATCCCAGAGCTAAGACTCTTCCAGACACAGTGGAAGATTGACTCCAAGATACATGCAGATCTCCAAAGAATATGGAGCTCACAGTTATTGAAATGAGAAAAAAACTTCCCCCCAGAAATTACACAGAGAGAAAGTATTCACCTGTAGCGAGGAACCTGAATTCAACCTTCTAGCCTGTGACAGAATACATTTCTGTTTATTATACCCATCCATTTTTGGTATTTTTATTATAGCAGCATTAGATATCTAAGACAGTGACTGTTCAAGTGATAAAGAGAGAGCATGGAAAAAAGACAATCAGTTTAGTTAATTATCATTGATTAGAAATTAATATTATTCATTGAAAATTAATAAGTGATACAGAAAAATGGAAATAACTTTGATCACTTGCAGTCATCCCTGGCTCTTAGGAAAAAAGATATATGGAAAAGATAAAAGTGATAACTTTATAACTAAAACATATATGCATTAACTAATTTCTCTTTATGTTTTAAAATATATTAAGTCTTCACAGGAACTAGAAGATGAAAAACAGTATCAAAATTTGATTCTCCAGACCAAATCACCATGCTCACGACCAATGGCTCAGTCTTCATACCCTTCATAATGACACTGGTTGGAATTCCTGGCCTGGAGCCAGTACAGTGTTGGATTGGGATTCCATTCTCTGCCATGTACATCATTGCTGTCATTGGAAATTCCCTTATCTTGTCTATAATCAAATCTGAAAAAAGCCTCCATAAACCCATGTACATATTTTTAGCTATGTTAGGGGGCACAGACATTGCACTTAGCACTTGCATCCTTCCCAAAATGCTAGGAATCTTCTGGTTTAATTTGCCAGAGATTTATTTTGAAGCCTGTCTGCTGCAAATGTGGCTTATTCACTCATTTCAAGCCATTGAATCTGGTGTCCTACTGGCAATGGCATTGGACCGCTATGTGGCCATTTGTTATCCACTGAGACATGTCACTATCTTTTCACAGCAACTTATGTCTCGTATTGGAACTGGAGTGACACTCAGAGCTATCATTCTTACAACACCATCCATTATGCTTATTCGATGCTGTCTTAAACTCTACAGAACTACAATCATCTCCCACTCTTATTGTGAGCACATGGCCCTTGTGAAGCTGGCTATTGAAGATATCCGGGTCAACAAGATATATGGCCTATTTGTTGCCTTCGCCATACTGGGATTTGACATAATCTTTATTACCTTGTCCTATGTTCAAATCTTCATCACTGTCTTTCAACTGCCTCAGAAGGAGGCCCGAATCAAGGCCTTTAACACATGCATTGCCCACATTTGTGTCTTTCTTCAGTTCTACCTTCTTGCTTTCTTTTCTTTCTTTACACACAGGTTTGGTTCCCACATACCACCATATGTTCATATTCTGTTATCAAATCTTTACTTGTTAGTCCCACCATTTCTCAACCCAATAGTCTATGGAGTGAAGACCAAACAGATTCGTGACCAGGTCTTAAAATTGTTATTCTCTAAAAAAACCTCTTGACCCTAATGAGGCCTTGTGCAGTGAAAAATATGGGGAAAAACACAAAACAGATCTTACAATACAGTGTTTCGTTCTGATATGTGTATATAGAGAAAAAAATCCTTAACTATCTCTGAGAAGTATATCAATAAAGATGTACAAATGATTACATAATCAACACTCTTAAATTGACTAATTAAATAATCAGTAAGACGTATGTTCATATGTAAAATTGTTTGCAATGTTCTTCTACTGTGACCTTGTCCCTTTGTATTTAAGTTTCTCTGTATTATCATCTTTACAAAGTGGAAAACTGTGGAAATACAGAAAATTTAATTAGAAAACTCTAGTGAGGTGTTCATTTGCAATATCATCTTTAATTATTTAGAAAAAAATAATAGTTATAGATTCCTGTTATGCACTGTAGAGTTGGAACTGACCCATAGCTGACCCTCCAGTGTGTTTTCAGAGGCAGTTAATTGCACAGGAGGAGATTGTCCATCCTTCTCTCATGAAGCTGTTGGTGTATTCAAACTGCATGCCTTTGGGATTGCAGCACAGGCCAAGAGCTTAATCTACCAATTTTTTTATCCCCCTTTTCAAATATAACACAACTTCACAAAAGTGAAAACACATTGTTATATAACCATACACACCTGTAATAAACCTCTGTTACAGTAGTTATTGTTGTTGTTGTTGTGTTCTTTAGAGTCAGAACTGACCCACAGCTGACCCTCCAGCAGGTTTTCACAGGAAGAGATTGTCCATCCTTCCCCCAGAGAGCAGCTTATGGATAATAACCCTCTATTGATAAAATAAACCATTGCTAGCCTCCAAAGCAGAAGTTTCTGAGTGGTATAAACAGTTTGGAGGTTCTAACCTACTCTTATTTCTTTATTTCTAACTTTTATATGCCAATAAAGTTTAGTAACTGAAGTTAGCAAGGTTGTAAGACACAAGGTCTTTGTAAAAATGCTATTTTTCCGTATATTGTAGGCATGACTGAGAACAGAAGATAAAATATTAACTAAAGAAGATAAAGACCTGAGACATTTGGATACAATTTTAAATAAAATATTTACAAGAATTCTATTTGGAAAATACAAATAATTGAGAGAAAGAATTGTTGGCTGGCATAAAATGAAAAGTGTCAAAGTGCACAAAACTCTGTCCTGTTGTTAGCATTAAGATTTTATGCCAATTGTGTTGTCTATAGTTCTCAAGTTTCATTGTTACGATGAGACATAATGTAATCATTCCTTTGATGAGATATGATACGATAGAATAATTTCTTTGATGAGACTTTATGCAATACAATCATCTCCATGATGATATTTTAAGACTGTTGCGAGTGTCATCCTCACAATATTTTGTTTGAGCCAACTGTTGCAGCACAGTTATCAATCAATCTCATTGAGTGTCTTCCTCTTTTTTGTTTAGCTTTCACTTTTGCTGGCATGATGTACTCCAGGGACTAATCTCTCCTAGTATATGTCTTGCCATTCATCCTGCAAAAAGTTTTCTGGCTGCACTTCTACCAAGACTTTTTTGTTCAGTTTCCAGTAGTTCATGATGTTTTCAATGTTCTTTACAATGCTATGAGTCAAAGACATCACCTCTCTGCTATTCTTCATTTACTGTGCAGCTTTCACATGAATGTGAGACTGATGAAAATGCTATGACTTACATCAGAAATACCTTGGTCCTCAGTGAAATATGTGCTTTTGAACAATTTAGAAAAGTTGTTTTGTGTTTATGTGTGTGTGTGTATGTTTATTTTTTGGTGATTTCCCATTTGTTAAGCGTGGCTTCCTTGGATTTTGTAGGTACATGTAAATAAAATAAACTCCTTGACAACTTCAATCTTTTATGTATTTATCATGGTTTATATCAGTCCAGTGGTGAGAAGTTTTATTTTCTCTTTAATGAGAGGTGATCTATATGAAAAATGGTCTTCTTTCCTCTTCATCAAGAAATTCATGTTCTCTTCACTTAGAAAACAAGATTGTTTTATCTGTATATCTAAGGTCATTAATGAATCTTTCTCCAATTCAGATGTCATATTCTACTTTATAGTCCAATTTCTCAGATAATTTTCTTACCATGCAGACTGAATAAACATAAAGTATATTCTGGAATATAATTTTCATAAATTTAAACCGTGGAGTATTTTTTGTCCTGTTTGAATAATTTTATTTTTATCTATCCATCTATATATTTTGTATAAGTACTATGAAGGTTTTGGAAATTCTGATTCTTCTCAATAGTTTTCATAATGTGTTTTAACACATTTTAATCCTAATAGTGGAGGCCTTTGCATAATCAACAGGTAAATGTCTTATTTTAAACTAGGATAGATTTTAAGAAACAGAAATACTTTATCCATTGATCAGAATTCTCAATATTAAGATATCATTATCCTTCAATAGATCTAAGGATACAGAGTAGTCTCAAGAAGAATACTAACATATTTTTGGCATTGGTTGAGAAGGTAATATATAATTAAAATGGAAATTTAAACCAAAAGAGAGGAAGACTCTTACTAAGATGGACTGTAACAATGGGTTTGAGTATATTAGAGAACATGAGGACAGCATAGGACAGAGCAAAGCTCAGATCTGTTGTTCATTGGGTTGCTATGAGTTCATTGGGTTGCTATGGCACCTAAACAGAACAACAGTGAAAACATATTTTTTAAATAAAAACAAGAATATAAAAAAGATATTTTATTTCTTACATTATTTAACATCAAGATTAACTACTAAATTATTGTTGTTGTTGTTGTTGTTATGTACTATTGTTCAGAACTAACCCATACCTGATTTTCCAGCATATTTGTGGAGGATGATAAAAGAAAAAATACAACTCAGTTCTCAGAGTAGAAGGTAAAAAATAAAAGTTATATTCTCAATTAGCTGTCTGTAATATCTGTTTCTCAAGTACTCAAAAAATAAAATAGCTTTTCCCAAGCATAAGTGCAATGTACATTATAATAAAAAATGTCTCCAAAAACAAAGCAACAAAATTAAGTCAGAAAGCCAAAAAAAGGCTAATCAGTTTCAAGCTCTGCAAAAGACAAGACAAAATGCCAGCAGTATCTGTTAACAAAAGCAACCCCACTGTAAACAACATGTCTTAAATTTATTTCATGCCACCTCGAAAAATACTACATTAAACATAACTCTAATAACATTACTATTATACCAAAAGTAAGGATTTAATAAAATACTAATTAATATCTTCAAACCAGTTATTATATAAAAAATTAGTTTAACCAGCAAAAGTATCTTTATTAATCTAGTAATCATTAAAATGACATTTCAAATTGTAGTCCCACAAAAAGTAAAAATGTTTAAAAATTCCTTATAAGCCATTAATAATTTTCAAAAATTATTAGTTCACATAAATTATACTCATCCATTTACCAACTAAGTCACCACAGTTCAATATAGAACAAATTCTATATAATCCACAAAGTCAAGTCATAGTAACAAATAAAAACCACACAAAATGTTAAAACTGAAATTAAAAAGGAGAAGCTTACTCCCTTGTGATACAATTGCATAAAACTCTTTTCATATTAAATGTACTTAATATTTATGAAAATTTTTCAAAACCTTCTATATGTTCACTGACTTGACTTTGTGGATTATATAGAATTTGTCTTTTTGTCTTATGTTTGTCTTATGTTTAATGTAGCAATTGTTTGTGAGTGCATATAATTTGATAGTTTTAGTAAAACTCTTAATTCAAAAATTGATAAATTAAAACCTACAGCTGAAAATTTTCTTTTAAAAGAGATAAAACCTCTAAATTAATAAAATAATTTAAATAGACTGCATTTGGCAAATTGTTCATCCTCGGTAAATGCGGAATACCAAGGGCAGGCACACAAGCCAGTCTTTTGTAGCTATGTAAAGTAACTTAGAAATTTAATTATCTAATGTATTAGAATTGTTGTTGTTATATGGTGTCGAGTTGCTTGCAACTCATAGCGACCGTATGTACAACAGCCCTAAACTCTGCTCTGTCCTATGCCAATCATATCGTCTCTGATACACCCATCCCAATTACCCCAATCACTGAATCAATCCACCTCATAGAGGGCCTTCCCCTCCTGTGCTGTCCCTCCACCCTACCAAGCATGATGTCCCTCTCAAAGGACCTGTCCCTCCTTACAACATGTCCAGAGTATGTTAGATGGAGCCTCAGAATCCCTGACTCCAAGGAGTCACCCAGTTTAACCCTTTCCAGGATGAATCTGTTTGTTTTCTTGGCAGTCCATGGTACCCTCAATACTCTTCTCCAGCACCAAAGCTCAAAGGCATCAATTCTCCTTCTATCCTCCTTAGTCATTGTCCAACTTTCTGATGCATAACAAGTGATTGCGAAGACCATGGCCTATATCAGATGCACCTTAGTCTCCAGAGAGACAACATTGCTCTTCAGTACTTTGGAGAGGTCCCTAACAGCAGACTTTCCCATGGCAATACGTCTTTTCATTTCCTGGCTGCTGGTGCCAAGAGTGTTGATTATGGAGCCAAGCAAACAAAAGCTGTGAACAACCTCAATCTCTTCACCATCCATCCTGATGCTGCCAATTGGCCCAGTGGTCAGAATCTTTGTCTTCTTGACATTGAGCCTCAATCCACATTGAAGGCTGCAGTCCTCGACCCTCTGCAGCAAGCGTTTCCGGTCCTCCTCAGTTTCAGCAAGCAGGGTTGTGTCATCTGCGTATTGCAGATTGTTGATAGATCTTAAATCAATCTTGATCCCACATTTCTCCTCATAGAACCCAGCCTCCTGGTGTATTAGAATAGTATAATAAAATTAATAAGTTGTCAAAATTGTATAATATATGCCTGCTTGAATAAAAACACTTAGTTTGGTATATTCAAAGAAAATATGTGTATTTTAAAAGCTAGAGTGGCTGTTTGGACAACATGGCAAGAATCTTCCAACTCTATTAATCCAAACTTTGGTAAAAGGATTGCTAAAGGGAAAAAGATTTGTGGGTGTTTTAACAGCTACTATTGGAAGTGTCATCATTGTGGCTGTGACTGTGGCCACTGCTGAAATGACTCTCTCAAAGTGTTCAAGCTGCTGAAATTGTGTGGGATTGACATGAAAATTCAAAAACTTTGTAGTCTGCTTAAGGGCAGATGAATTCTGAAATCCATTCAGAACTTGCTGATATGCATCAGGCAATAACACTGTTGGGGGGTCAAGTTAAACGCTTACATAAAACTAATTTAATTAAAATGTAATTAGAGTATAGCTTCTTTTTGTGTTAGACAGGGATTGGCAGGGCCTCAGTGTGTGGCATGTCAGTCATCTTCCCATTCAAATAAATGAGTCTTGTGTGAGAATCTTCTAGAATGGCAAGAAAGGGAAAAAATAAGTCTGTCCATCAAGAAACACTAGATGCAGTTATCAAAAAGTGACATACTTCCTCCCAAGATCCAGGCCTGAAAAATGAGAAGAGAAGAAAGCCAGTCCAGGCTCCCCTCTCTTTGTCTACTGGTTCTCTCTTTGACATGCAGCCAGCCATGAAGACTGAAAGAGCAGTGCTGTGCTTTCCCAAAGATCACCCCATCATCTGCATTTGTATGGTTAAGACTATCTCCTCTAATGTGACTAATATAATCCCCAGATCTCCCCCCAAAAAGCTGATGTGTCCATCTGGATAAGAAAAGAAAGAGCAGAGAATCTTCTTCTGAACACTGGAAGAACAACTCAGGCTGCTGACAGCCCTGGGATGGCCAAAGTGTTCCCACAGTGATAAAAACTACCTCCTCTGACAGCAGAAGAGATCCAAGAGTTCTACATGCATGCGGGCAGAACAGCTAAGGCAAGGCGGCTTTAGGAAGAAGCAGAACTTTAAGGTGCTGTTTCCTTGGAGAAACCCTTTCACAATTGACTCTGATAACACTGATAACAGAAAGTGATGGCAGCAAAACATTTTATGATGAGACTTAAGATTATAGTCTGCCATGTTCAAAGCAGAACCAAACCCAGAATACACCTTGTCATATTTATTCTGAAAAATTAGCCATGAAAAACTTACTCATGAACAAACTTTAAACCAGCGTTTAATAAGAAGCTCCCTCAAAAGGGAAGGTGCTCCAGTACAAGGGAAACTTGTACTCTCAGGTAAAGTTCCTCCAGTACCACTGTGAAAAAGACATTTCCTGGACTTCTGGTTGCTGATTAAAAAATAAATAAATTAAAATAATTGAGTGTTCAAAAAAAAAACTATGCCGGATGAACTTATTTTCTTTCTCTTTCTTGTCCTCGGAGGATTTTTGCACGGACTTGGTTGTTTGGGAGAGAGGGTGATTGCTTGGCTGCACACTGAGATTATTCCTTACAAGTTTCTTCTAAAGCCTACAAGGTATACTGCAACTTTCTATTTCATCCTTGTTTAAATATTATTTTAAGTATGCTGTTAATTGTAACCATATTATGGTTTGCATTTTGTATAATCTGTCTATCTGTCAATGATATTACAAACAGCTATACTAAATAATCTTTCTGCTTTTACCTTCATTGAATTGTCTTCATCCTAAGCAACACCAGACTCACTACAACAAAACTTTCTCTTCTCTGAACTCATATAATAAAAGAAAAAAATGAGGAGATGTTAGGGAATGTTAGGGGGGAGGAGGAGGCCACTGCCTGAGTCAGATCACCAAGCTCTGGCCAAGTGCAAGCCTAAGATGGCTGGTACATCTGTTGAGCTGGGAGTGGTCTGCACTGGACTGAGTTTCTCCTATCCAATCCACATGTCCCATGTCTACAATCCCACCCTATGCTGTCTTTTTGTTTATTGGCCTATATAAGTGCACTGCAACCTCCCAGTTGAGTTGAGTTTGGCTCTCTGCTGTGCTCCTGGACTGGTGTGTCTCCTTCACACTTATCGCCATCAGTATATCACTACTCCCCACAGGCAAACAGACAGTGACATTAACTAAGCCAAAGATGAGAAAAATGAGCATTTCTATGAATTTATTTAATGGGAAATTGACCAAATATGACAGTAAGATTCATTAATAATGATTGGTTACTGGAATGTAAAAATAGGAAATAAAAGGAACTGGTAGTCAAAAATTACAAACTTGGTGACAGAAATGAGATTGGACATTAAATGACTGAATTGCAAATAATCAATGATTTTGTCATTGCAAATATGTTCTTTAAAAAACACAAATGGGAACTATATACATGGACAAGACCTAATGGACTACAGAGGAATCAGATTGGCTATGCATATGGAAGGAATCATTGGAGAAGCTCAATATTAGCATTCAAAACCAGGCCAAGTGCTGACTGTGGAACAGGCCATCAATTAATTACTCATGATCAAGTTAAAACTGAAGCTGAAGAAAATTAAAATAAGCGCACAACTCAATATGAACTTGTGTCTTGTCCACCTGAATTAAAATCATCTCAAGAATAGATTTGAGGCATTGAATATTAGTGATTGAAGACCAAATGAATTATAGATTGACATCAAAGCTCTTATCTGTAAAAAAAAAGGTCCTTACAAGGAAAAAAGAGCAAGAAAGAATATGCTTTATACACAGGACTCTTACAACCAGCACAATATCAACAAAAGGTTAACCAGAAGTACAACAATCTGCTCAAAGTTCAAAATGTTAAGGCTTCATAAATTTGTGCTAGAATTGGTTGCACTAAGAATATAACTAATTCTATTAATCCTGGGGTGAGGGTGTAAATCTAGCAGTGAGCTATATCCATATGGAGAAGGATTTCATGTGAACAGCAGTTCAACATAGGTCAGTTGGTCCTTAGAGACGGGCGAGTGTCCTTAGGAATCATGAGTGACGGCTGTGTTTATTAACAGAATGTAAAGAAAATGAAAATAGGAAGATTGAGATTATAGGAAATGGAGAAAATAAACTTCTGATTGGAGAATAATTATGATTGCAGGCTTTATTTCCAGAATTAAGGCAACAAAATAAAGAAATGTTTGCTTAAATAGATTAGAAATTGCTTACAACAGGCCTGATTTTAATATTTGCAAACATGACCGTCAAGAAAGTAATTCAGTTTATACAACAGAACATGCATATTTGATTTCTGTGCATTAACCTGTAGTGGAAAACAATAAGAGAATAGCTAGTTTTCTGGAAATATAAAAATTATTTCAAGGAATTTAGTTTTGTGAATAATCCTAAATACAACCTCGACAAAATTCTTTTGAGTCTCTTCGGTTTGACAAGAGGACGAGAAACTTCCTCAACCCACGTTCATAACTCTTCCTTTCTACACACTCCAAAAGACCTCTAAAATTGGTGACTAGTGGCTTTCTTCTCCAGTTTGACCTAAATGGGTGTCTGCTGTGTTTGTTTCTGAATGCCAGAGACTTTGTTATGAATTTTGTTGGAGGATGAACATAAATCATAGCTCTGACATTAGGGCAGAGGAGACTGTCAGGACAACAGAGAGGGGAAAATAGTGTGAAAGACTTTCCAGAGTATAAGCACAATATTATATTGACTGATAGTCCTAGGATCTGTGAAGTGGCTTAGAGTTTATGGTATTGTTAAAGAATGTGCAGATAAAAAGCATTAGCATTCAGATGGAAGAACTCCCACCTGTGCCAGACAGAAGAACTCCCACCCACCGCCAGACGGGGCTCTGCCGCCAGACAGGCCAGGAAGAGACCCGGGAAGAGCAACAGTCAGCCACCCACCCCACCACGGAACTCCAGAGGAGCAAAGACCTTGAGACCCGGGAGGAGCGAAGACTACCCACCACTGTGTGACCCCCCTGCAGCCCGCACCTGTGTGACCCCCAACACACAGGGTGCTGCTAAATAAACCCCCAGCAGTGCCCAAGCCCGCCACCACCTCTTGGTGATAGTCTCCAAGCCCTGTGCTCCTTAACCCCCTAGTCCCTTGCTTTCCTCCCCTTCCCCCACCCCCCTTACAGCTCCACAACCACAGCCCTGTGACCTCAGGGCACCACCGCGGATCCAGCCATCACCCGAAGCTATCAGCCAAGCTGTTGCGGAACTAACCTGGCAGGAGAAAGGCCGGTAGAATCTTAACTGTGTTTACTGGGGCATTGCTGATTACCTGGGAGAGCACCTAAGGGTGTGCCCACTGGTGGGGAATTTGGCCAAACTCTCTTGGGTTACACCAGTTGCACAAAGTGAGCCAGTCAGCTGGCTTCTGTGAACTCTGCAGACCAGCCAGAGGCTAGTGGGTTGGTGGGAATTTGACCTTGACTTTTCGGATCCTGTCATATCCAGGACCCTGCTGGAGCAGGGGCTGTTGTGTGAGGGCACCTGTGTAAGTGCCACGAGGCAGAGAACACTGAGAAAACCACTGGGTAGGAAACAGACAGCAGTAATTTGAGTTAGGACCCCCGTCGTGAGCACACTGAGACAGCAGAGGTTTGAGCAAGGTCCTCCAAGTGATTGACCTGCCCTTGTGAACAGCCAACCCTTTGCCTGCCTCACCCTATTTGCCTTCACACCAGTGCCTACACATCTGGGCAATCAACTTGCCTTTAAACGGGAGCACCTTGACCTGTTTTAGCAACAAGAGATTGCCCTAGCAGGTGCTGAACTGACATTTTTTCTGAAGTCAGAAAGTCAGAGAAACACACAAGTTCGGTAGCTGCCCGTCTGATCTCAAGAGCATTGTCTTCATATCAAGAACGTATACCAATGTCTCGAAGAAAGCAAACTATCCCACACAATA
>NW_006399794.1:10955991-10958570 GCF_000299155.1 Elephantulus edwardii
GGGGGAGGTGGTAGTTCTGACCCATTTATTTTGAATGCTTTCTATTACATCAAATCTTCAAACTCCAAAATATACAATAAATAATACATGATATCTGACTGGAAATGAGCCTGAACCTGATTATTTTCAAAGAACAGGAGTCAGAAAAGGAAAAGGGACAAACTTGCTCAGCATTTCTTTCTTTTTTTTAATTAACTTAAATGAAGGTTTACAGAGACATAGGGTTTCCAGTCATTCATTGTTGCACTTTGTTCCCTGACCATCTCCACAAATTCACTCTTCTCCTTGAAAAGTAAAAGAAAAATTCTTTCATTGTTATGCAATCCCTCCCCCCAAGTCCACTCTACTGTGCAGCCTTCATTCTGGACTCCTGTCATGACAATAATACCCTAACATATATCCCATTTAAACAGTTTTCTTCCTCATGTTTCAATTCAGTATATATCATTCCTCCCCTCCTTCTCTGTCTTCCCTCAACCAAGATGTCAGTCCCATTTTACAAAAGTGGCCCTATGTAGTATTTTTCCTTTTGTGACTGAGATATTTCCCTCAGCATAATGTCCTCCAGGATCATCCATTTTGCATAATATTTCATGAGTTCCTTGTTTTTCAATTCTGTATAGTATTCCTTTGCGTGAATATACCAGAGCTTCTCTAACCATTCGTTTGTAGATGGGCACTTGGGTTGTTTCCAGCTCTTTGCTATTGTGAACAAAGCCACAATAAACATAAGTGTGCATATATCTGCTTGGGTGGCAGTTAGGGTTTCTTTAGGGTAAATTTCCAGTAGTGGAATTTCTGGATCAAAGGATATTTCTATTTCCAACATTTTGAGAAAGTGCCATACTGCCTTCCATAGTGGTTGTCCCATTTTAAACTCCCACCAACAGTGACTAAGGGTTCCAGTTTCTCCGCAACGTCGTCGGCATTTGGTGTTTGGTGTTCTGTTAAATTTTTCTATTCTTACTGGGGTGAGATGATAGCTCATAGTTGATTTGATAACTTTCAAAGATATCAAGTTAGTATTTAATTGACTTTAGAGAAGATAATCTTTGGTTATATTATAAAGAATCAGTAAACTATGGATGAGGAAGTCATTGAACTGAGTCTGGGTAGCAAATGAAGGAAAACAATAACAAGTGATAGACTGAATATCCTAAATATATGCTTAAGAATACAGCTTTTATTATATTGTATAATCTCTGCTGCCTTAACTCTTTCACTTGAAGTTTAGCTGCTAAATGAAAGTTGCTTCCTTAATGTTGGCATACTTTATAACTGTATAACAGTTAATATGTTATTAGCTGATTTAGAAATTAGTGAGTTGATTTGAAGAGATCTATATTTGTTTCCATTCCAAAGAAGGGTGACACAACAGGGTGTGGAAACTATAGAACAATATCATTGATTCACTTGCAAGCAAGATTCTGCTGAAGATTGTCCAAGCATGACTGGAACAGCACATCAGCAGAGAACTACCAGAAGTCCAGAGTGGGGTTAGAAGGGGGCATGGTACTAGGGATATTGTAGCTAATGTTAGATGGATCTTAGCTGAAAGCAAGGAGTAACAGAGGAATGTCTACCTGTGTTTCCTTGATTACGCAAAGGCATTTGACTGTGTGGATCATAACAAACTGACTCTGAGAAGAATGGGAATTCCCAGATTGATTGTGCTAATGTGAAACCTATACTTGGACCAGGAGGCAGTTGTCAGAACAGAGCAAGGAAAGACTACATGGTTCAAAATTGGGAAAGTGTATGTCAGGGATGTGTCCTGTCTTCATATCTTTTCAACCTATATGCAGAACAAACTACCCGGGAGGCTGGGCTCTATGAGGAGAAGAGTGGTGTCAGGATTGGTGGAAGATCTATTAACAATCTGCCTTATGCAGATGACACAACCCTACTTGTTGAAACTGAGGAGGACCTGAAATGCTTGCTACAGAGGGTCAAGGACTCAGACTTCAATATAGATTGAGGCTAAATAACAAGAAGACAATGATTCTCACCATTGGACCAATTGGCAGCATCAGGATGGATGGTGAAGAGATTGAGGTTGTTCACAGCTTTAGTTTGCTTGGCTCCACACCAGCAGCCAGGGAATGAAAAGACATATTGTGATGGGAAATTCTTCTTTGGGGACTTCTCCAAAGTATTGAAGAGCAATGGTGTCTCTCTGGAGACTAAGGTGCATCTGATACAGGCTATGGTCTTTGCAATCACTTGTTATGCGTCAGAGAGTTGGTCAATGACTAGAGAGCATAGAAGGAGAATTTATGACTTTGAGCTATGGTGCTGGAGAAGAGTATTGAGGGTACCATGGGCTGCTAAGAAAACAAACAGATTCAGGGAGCTCTGGTGGCCATGGGCTGCTAAGAAAACAAACAGATTCAGGGAGCTCTGGTGGCCTAGTGGCAAGAAGCTGCACTGCAATCCCAGAGGTATGCAGTTCAAATCCACCAGATGCTCTGTTGGAAAAGGAGGGGAAATCTCCTCCTGTACTAGTCAGATCCAATTTGACAGTACACACACAAAATAATAAAAATTTTAAAAATTAAAGAAAAAAGAAAGAAAATAAA
>NW_006399794.1:10959590-10968129 GCF_000299155.1 Elephantulus edwardii
CATTTCAGAAAATATATTCATTCATAAGTATAATGAAAAACTGATTGCCTTTTATTCATTTGTCCTATAGCCTTCTGAATAATTTGCACTACTCTAAAGCTTTACTCTTTGCTTCTCCTTGTTTAACCCTTCTTTGGACTTAAGGTCAACTGTTAATCACCTTTTGTGTTCTCTTGAGCTGATTATATCTAATTTCACATAAACTATACAAACTTGTGACAATATTAGTATTTGGTTAAAAAATTGCTGAGCCAAAATTGCCAAATCTTAGGCTAATTATAACTCTGAATTGTTTAAACTCACAAAATAGATTCTCTGTTTTGTAAGGGAGCTCTGGTGGCCTAGTGGTGATAAAGAATTGTGCTGCCAACCCAAAGGCTTATCGTTCAAATTCACCAACTGCTCTATGGAAGTAAGACAGGCAAATTGCTGCCATGCAATTAACAGTTTGAGAACCAAGGTGTATCTGATTCAGGCCATGGACTTTCTGTTCACTTGCTATGCATCTGAGATCTGGACAAACAAGGATGACAGGAGAAGAATTGATGCATTTGACTGTGGTGCTGGAGAAGAGTATTGAATATCTCACGGACTGTCAAAAGAACAACAACAACAACAAAAATGTCTTGAATAAAGTGCAGCTATAGTGCTTGTTGGAGGAAAAGATGATAAAGACTCGGATCACATACCTTGGGTGTGTGGTTTAGAGAGGTTTTCCTTGGAGAAGGACATAAAACTTGGGAAGGTGGAGGGTCAGAAATAAAGAGAAAGACTCTCAGCCAGATGGATTGACATAGTGACATCTGCAATGGACTCAAATGTGTCAGGAAGAGCCAAGATAGCACAGGATAGGACAGGGCTCAAATCTGCTGTTTATAGTGTCACTATGGGTGCTCAACACAATGACACCTAACAAGAACTCAATGGGGTGTCAGTTATGAATTGGTTCTCATTAATGACACACATCACCACCAACATTGTGACTTAGTTAACAATTCTACCATTTCCCCCCCCCCCAGTTCTCTCATTTTTATATGGACTGTTTTTTTTTCCATATGAAATTGGATTTGTTCTTTTAGCAACATTTTATGCACATGGTTCATATCTACCAGCTGCCTTGTTTGAGAAGGGTGAGCAATCTCCTGTGTAATTAACTGCCTCTGAAAACCCATAGAAGTTCCTCTATGAGTTGGCTCCTACTTGATGAGACACAATAACAAATTATATCATTAAAATATCATCCTTGCAAAATATCAAAGTCATCGCTTTTTAGTATATTCACCAAGTTGTATATTTAGTATATTCATCAAAGTCCCCATTATCTATTTCCCGAACATTTGAAATATTCCATTTAAGAAACTTTATTTATCTTAGAATTTACTTTCCATTCGCTGGTCTTATCAACTCTTCCTGGTTTCTACCTTCTCTCTCTATGAATTTACCTGTAATGGTAAATTCTGTTCCCAAAGTTCTTCCTGTTCCTTATTATGATTCCATTGTATGGAAATACGGGAGTCTATTCAATCACCTAGTGGGCAGCTCTCTGGTCAAAATAAGTTTCTCCATAATTTTTCCTTTATCTGTATGTGAAAAACTACATGTTAAGTCAGACAAATAATATAGGGAAGGTCAGTATTTTACACTCTTCATATTTAATTAAGAGGAACCCAGTGACACAGAGCATTACATGTTAGACTACTACCCAAAAGGTCGACAGTTCTAATCTACCTGGTTTTCCTTGGGTGAAAGATGAGTAGTTTTCTTCTGCACAATGATTTAAAGACATAAGTGGGTGATCAGACTTTGCAATGAATTAATTATATCTATTGATTGCAATTAATATTATTGGAAGCAGGAGTGGCATCACTTCCTAAACAACATGCCTCTGGAAACTCTATGAACTTTGAGAAATGACAATACTTACAGAAAAGGCTTCAGGTCTTTTGTTCATAGGATGGCTATGAATTGTGTTTGACATGACAATAAACAACAACAACAACAATTAATGTTATAAAACAAGATATGTATGAATTATTGAATGAAAAGTCAATATGATTCCTATACTTCCTCTATAGAAAATGGTTAAAACAACAAACCAGAGAAAAATATTTACAGCCTTACAAACATGATTGACATTGTGCTATTAAGAGTTGGAACTGACTTATTGGTAATGGATTTAGTTCTGTTTATATTTTAGTATTATTTTATAAACACTCATTCTATATGTGTCAGTAGGTGACTAAACTAATTTATTTTAATACCTCAAGTGATTTCTTTTGCAAACTCTAATCCCTTGTTACTTTTTAAAATAAATGGCATTGACTTGTTCTGTGATGTTTAAGAACAGTTGTCTCTGTAGTATTTTTGAAAGAAAGTTCATGTTAGTTCTCATTTTCCTTTGCTCCAGATGGACCTAAAAGGTCATTGGGTATTACTGAACAGCAATCCCACAGGACTATCTCAGAGTATAAAACATGCATTGTTCATTTCCTGAAATACAAATATATCTCACACTATGGCTACTTCTTACATTTCTGCTGTTGATTCCAGGTAAGTCTTTAGATTTAGGATTTTGCACTAAATGTTAGAAAACAGAAGATGAGTTTCGTGTTGCTGATGTTATTAAATGCCTTCTAGTCAATTCTAACTCATGACAACTCCACTAATAGAGAGTCAAATGATCCATAAGCTTTTCCAGAAAGTGACTTTTTGGATTCATTTCACCAGACCTGTCTCCCTAGGAGCTTGTGGGCGTTTTCAAATCTCAAGCATCTCATCCAGTAGTTGAGCACGAAACTGTTTTCATTCTCCAGGGCTGCATAAAGAACTTACACCTCATGTAACCGATGTGAAGGCAGGATGATAGGTGAGCTAAGATACAGATTATCTCCCATGCTATTTTGTGCTTTTCTGTATATTCAGAAAATAAAATAGAAGCCAACAAATTTTAAGCAAAATTGGCAACTAGAAAACCATCTATAAATGATATTTTGTTCAATGTAGTTAAGAAAAGTTCATTTGTTTAAAGATTAAGAAAATGTCCATGTTAACCTTCAGAAATATTCTGAGTTATTCTGACTGTGTCATAAAATATTTAATGTTTTTTCTTGGAAAGAAGGGGTTGAAATATATGCATTAATAGCTGATTTATTTTAATATTTTGACCAATGAATTTTATGCTTCTCTCTAAATATTTTAAATGGATTATTTAATTTAGTCCTAACAGTCATTCTTGCATTGGTCAAAATATTAAACTATATTAGATATTAATTTAATTAGTTTTAAGAACTATTTATTAAAATACTGTAAGTATTAAAAGAAAAACAACAACCCACAATTGAACAGAAGGCCAACATATTAAAAATACTTGGCTTATAGAGAGAACTTCATAATCAGGCTTGCTCCTTTTTCATTAGGATTCATGTAGATTAGTTTTACTTATGAGCAATTTGTGAGCTAAAATTGTTTATTGATTTTAAGCCCTACTGTATGTTTCATGTTTTTGTGATTTTTATACAAACTATTTCCCCTTCTTGAAATGGCCTCCTTCAATTTCTTGATATGACTAATATCTACTTAAGAGCAATTTCCCTAGTTTACCATTACATCTTTCTTTTTTTTTTTAATTTAGGTTGTTTATTTTTCATTTCAATGAACATCTATATTTTGGGATTCCATTCATTCATTGTTGCACCCTTCTCCCCGCAAACCACCCCCACCCCGTTTGCTCCTCTCCTTGAAAAGCAAAAGAAAAACTCCCTCATTGGTATTTTGATTACCATTAAAAACCCCTTTTCCCCCAAGTCAGTAATTACACATAGCACTGCTATATACACATAATTGCACATAGCAAAACTGTCACCTAAGCTTTTTAACCTGTTATCTTTATAGAAGCAGACTGCTAAATTTTCTTCCCATGTAATAGTTGGTGAGTTCAAACTGTCAGATTTTTATTTAGCAGCTGCTTGCTTAATCATTATCCTTCAAGGGCTTCTCTCTTAATTAAAAGTAAAGCTCATGAACCTCAGAATTCTTATTCAATTGATGCTTCCCTTCCCCCCTAAAAATATTAACTCATTCGCCTCAAGTTGAGCTCAACTCATAGCTGACACTCTTGTAGTTTGGTGTGGCTATAAATCATATGAGGGAGTTTTCCCATCTTTCTCCTAAATCAGATCATCAGAGATATGCAGTCTTTGGGGTAGCTTCACACTTCCCATGGACTAAACCATCAGTGTTCCTGAAATGAACCCTGCTTGCTGAAATTGAGGAGGACCTCATGCACTTGCTGCAGAGGGTCAAGGACTGCAGCCTTCAATATGGATTGAGGCTCAATGTCAAGAAGACAAAGATTCCCACCACTGGACCAAATGGCAGCATCAGGATGGTTGTGGTGAAGAGACTGAGATTTTTAACAACTTTAGTCTGCTTGGCTCCATGGTCAACACTCTTGGCACCAGTAGCCAGGAGATTAAAAGACATATTGCGATGGGTTTTTCTTAAAAAAAAATTGAAACTCAAACCCAACAAGTGAATGGATTGAAAAATTATGGTACATTCATGCAATGGAATACTACGCAGCACGCAGGAGCAATAACTTTGTAAATTATTACCTAACTTGGGAGGGACTGGAGAGCATTATGCTGAGTGAACTAACTCAGTCCCACAAGGATAAATACTGTATAAGACCATTATTATAGAAGTAGTATAAGGATCTAGGAGGGGTAGGAGAGGCTGGAAGCAGAGGCATGTGGATGTACAGGGAGAAAAGGGGATTAAGCAGTGGATTGTACAATTTGACGAGTGTGGGGGTGAAGGAAATTGAAAGCACTTGTAAGAATTTTTATTAGAATTTTTTAAAATAAACTAGTAAAAAAACAGGAAACCGTCAAACAAGGAAGTTCTGAGGACCTAGGGTGCTCTGAAACATAAGGAGTTGAGAGTTGAACTGCCAACTTAAAGGTAACACCTTGTTGGCTGTTTGAATTCACCAGACTCTGCTGGAGAAAGGGAGGCAATCTCTTTTTTTTTCCTTTTCTTTTTTTATTTAGTTTTTAAAATTTTTTTTTGTTTTTTTAAACTTTATTAATTTTAATGAACATTTACAGTGATTTTGGTTTTCCATTCATTCATTGTTGCATTATTTTCTCTACCCCCCCAGTTTGTTCCTCTTTTTTCCCCCTTGAAAGTCTGTTTTAATTGTCCCATTGCCACAGTGCTTGTCAAAGCCAGTTCTGATTAATCTCCTTTGTCAGTGTGTCCTTTGGCTTTTCCTATCACTCCTCCCTGAGAGAGACTTCCTCCAATTCATAAGGAAAAGGGGATGGCGTATTCTCTTAGCTACTTCCTGCTGAAAAGGGATGCTGTAGGTTTCAGGGTGAAGATCTTCTCTCACTACTCTAACGGGTCCCTTTAGCAATAGGAAACTCTTAGACTATTGTGGAGATTGATTTAGGAATTTAGGCGCACTGTTATCAATTGTGCTTAGCCATACATGTTCATATCCTTGAAGATGTATCATGGGACTATTGGATCCTAGAAGACACAAATTAACAAGTTAAAAGTACATGAGTCAAAAATTAAAAGCAATAATATTCCAAGTAAAGGTTCTAACAGTGTCACAAATCAAGTTACAGAGGGAAGGTAGTTCTTAATATAAAAGGCTTATTGACCAGCACTTTGTCTATTATAGTATAAAGGTTAGGCACCACAAGATGTAGAGGCTCAACTATGTCATTTATTGCTCTTAAATCCTGAACCAAATTCCAGTTATCACTGGGTTGTTTTACAGCTCAGAAGTCCGCAGGCAAAGCAGAGGTGAAGTAAGGAACTGCTTATGAAGTTTTCCGTCAATTCCAAACACTAAGGAATAGTGAGAAGAGTTGGGACCTCAGAAGGCTTTTAGAGCCAAATAGTAGGCTCTTGTGTCCAGGAGAAAATAAATATACTTACCAGTAATGTCAATGCTCACCCACAGCTCTAAATCATGGCAATCTCTTTCAATGGGATTTATAGCTTTTGAAAACCCATTAGAGAGTGAGCTATTGAGTTCATTCTGACTCAACAGCAATTAATGGATTATTATAAATACAAATGTTAGTATTAGAAGCTAAAGAAGATAAAATGATCTAAACTATTTAAAGTGAAACTAATCTGTGTAATAAATGGAACATAGTGTTTGCTGAATTCCAAGACTTCTATTTGAGAATTGAGGATAAATACATTTATCTTTGTCCCAGGAGTGTTTTTAAGAATAATTAAAAAAAAACCCAAAACCAAAATAAACCATAGCAAAAAAAAAGTTTTTGTTCAATACAATAACTAGGAAAAACATTCCTAATTTGTTGGAGTGCTGTTACCTTCTGAGGAGAGAAATATCCAGTTTGACACAGTAGAGGTTCCCTAAAATGAAGAGTTCCAGAGCAAGGAGTGTCAGAAAGAAAAGCCTTGCTTAGAGTTGCATTAAATGAGAAGAGAAGGAAACATAGGTGCTTATTCAATAGACCTGAGCAAAATTGTTTGTAGCTGTCTTCGCATGTGTTACGTACAGTTTGGGGGGGGGGGGCTGGGGGCATATTACCAAAATAAGAATAACAGAAAATACTAATAAATGGGAAATTATGCTTGTGATAACTTTTCCACTACTACTAATTACAATTATCCTTACTGTCTTATAAATTCAGAAGGTAAGCTTTCCAATTTCAAAAGAAAATAATTGCAGTTGGTGAATAATTAAATACTTTATAAATGATGGCATGAAGACCTTTTTTGAGGCAACAGAAATTACAAGTTACAATACAACAGAAAATCAGAAAATCTTCTAGATTTTGGAAGATTTTAGTGAAAATTAAGACATCAGTGAAGTATTTCACTTGGTATTGAGGGAATTGGGCAAACAACAGTGTTCCCTGTAGTGTAGAAACATATGAAGGAGAACCCAGGTTATAAGACATAATGTTTACAAAAGATACAATTTGGAATGGGTAGGAGGTGAAATACATACAACATAAGAGAAAGTTTTCTGTTGTTTCAAATGACAGGACAGTATCTACAGGATTAAGGCTGTATATTAAGTCCATTTCTTTTGACATATGAAAGGAATGAAACAAACAGATTAAAAGACCTCACTATTACAAAGAGTAGAAAGCCAGTCGGCCCAGAATCCCAGAGTTGAGACTCTTTCAGACACAGTGAAAGACTGACTCTAATATATATGCAGATCTTCAAAGAATATGGAGGTCACAGTTATGGAATGTAGACAAAGACTTTCTCCCAAAATTTACAGATAGAAAAAGTATTCACCTGTAGTGAGGAACCTGAATGCAACCTTCTAGCCTGTGAGAGAATACAATTCTGTTTACTATACCCATCCATTTTTTGTGTTTTTATTATAGCAGCAATGGATAACTAAGACAGTGACTACGTTCAGGTGAAAAATACAAGAGAGCATGGAACAAAGAGAATCAGTTTAGTTAATTATCATTGATTAAAAATTAATTGTGATCACTGAAAACTACTAAGTGATACAAAGAAGTGGAATTAATTTTTTATCACTTGGAGTCATCCCTGACTCTTAGGGAAAAAAATATATGGAAAAGATAAATGTGTTATAACATAAATAAAACATATATGCATTAACTAATTTCTCTTTATGTTTTAAAATATATTAAGTCTTCACAGGAACTAGAAGATGAAAAACAGTATCACAATTTGATTCTACAGACCAAATCACCATGCTCACGACCAATGGCTCAGTCTTCATGCCCTTCATAATGACACTGGTTGGAATTCCTGGCCTGGAACCAGTACAGTGTTGGATTGGGATTCCATTCTGTGCCATGTACATCATTGCTGTCATTGGAAATTCCCTTATCTTATCTATAATCAAATCTGAAAAAAGCCTCCATAAACCCATGTACATATTTTTAGCTATGTTAGGGGGCACAGACATTGCACTTAGCACTTGCATCCTTCCCAAAATGCTAGGAATCTTCTGGTTTAATTTGCCAGAGATTTATTTTGAAGCCTGCCTGCTGCAAATGATGCTAATTCATTCATTTCAAGCCATTGAATCTGGTGTCCTACTGGCAATGGCATTGGACCGCTATGTGGCCATTTGTTATCCACTGAGACACGTCACTATCTTTTCACAACAACTTATGTCTCGTATTGGAATTGGAGTGATACTCAGAGCTGTCATTCTTATAGCACCATCCATTGTGCTTATTAGATGCTGTCTTAAACTCTACAGAACTACAATCATCTCCCACTCTTATTGTGAGCACATGGCCCTTGTGAAGCTGGCTATTGAAGATATCCGGGTCAACAAGATATATGGCCTATTTGTTGCCTTCGCAATACTGGGATTTGACATAATCTTTATTACCTTGTCCTATGTTCAAATCTTCATCACTGTCTTTCAACTGCCTCAGAAGGAGGCCCGAATCAAGGCCTTTAACACATGCATTGCCCACATTTGTGTCTTTCTTCAGTTCTACCTTCTTGCTTTCTTTTCTTTCTTTACACACAGGTTTGGTTC
>NW_006399794.1:10968370-10980465 GCF_000299155.1 Elephantulus edwardii
ATATATATAGGTACATATATATATATATAAATCTGATCTTGTAAAACAGTGTTCATATCTGATGTGTGTATATATAGAAAAATATCCTTAACTATATCTCAGACATATATCATTCCAGATGTACAAGTGATTAAACATTCAACTCTCTTAAATTGACTACTTATATAACCAGGAAAAATTTCCTTATGTTCATATTTAAAATTATTTAAAATAATCTTCTAATGTGATCTTGTCCCTTTATACTTAAGAAATTCTCTGTAATATCTGGTCTATGTTGAAAAGAAAACTATGGAAATCATAATGAAAATACAGAAAATTTAATAGAAAACTCTAGTGAAGTGTTTATTTGCAATTTCTTCTTTAATTACTTAGGAAAAAACATAGAAGTTATGTATTGCTGTTATGTACTGTAGAGTCTGAACCGACACATAGCTACCCCTGGTGGGTTTTCAGAGACAGTTAATTGCAAAGGAGGAGATTGTCCATCCTTCTCCCAGGAAGTAGTTGATGGATTTGAACTGCATGCCTTTGGGATTGCAGCACAGCCACAAGAGCTTACTGTACCATTATTGTATCCCCTTTTTCAAATATAACACACCTTCACAAAGGGGGAACCACATTTTTATATAGACATACACACCTGTAATAACCTCTGCTGTTGCTGTTTTTGTGTTCTGTAGAGTCAGAACTGACCCACAGCTGACCCTCCAGCAGGTTTTCACAGGAAGAGATTGTCCATCCTTCTCCCAGAGAGCAGCTTGTGGATAATAACCCTCTATTGATAAAATCAACCGTTGCTAGGCTCCAAAGCAGAAGTTTCTGAGTGTTATAAACAGTCTGGAGGTTCTAACCTACTTTTACTTATTTCTAACTTTAATATTTCAATAAATTTAGTAACTGAATTTAGCAAGGTTATAAGACACAAAGTCTTTGTAAAAATGTTATTTTTCCATATATTGTAGGCATGACTGAGAACAGAAGATAAAATATTTACTAAAGAAAGTGAAGACCCAAGACATTTGGATAGAATTTTAAATAGAATATTTGCAAGAATTCTATTTGGAAAATACCAATAATTGAGAGAAAGAATTGTTAGCTGGCATAAAATGAAAAATGTCAAAGTGCACAAAACACTGTCCTATTGTTAGCATTAAGATTCCATGCCAATTGTATTGTCTATAATTCTCAAATTTAGTTACAAAGAGGTATGATATAACAATCATTCCTTTGATGAGCTATGATATAATTTTTTTGATGAGCCTTTATGCAATACAGTCATCTCCATGATGATATTCTAAGACTGTTGCGAGTGTCATCCTCACAATATTTTGTTTGAGCCAACTGTTGCAGCACAGTTATCAATCAATCTCATTGAGTGTCTTCATCCCTTTTATTTAGCTTTCACTTTTGCTGGTATGATGTACTCCAGGGACTAATCTCTCCTAGTATATGTCTTGCCATTCATCCTGAAAGAAATTTTCTGGCTGCACTTCTTACAAGACTTTTTTGTTCACTTTCCAGTAGTTCATGATGTTTTCAATGTTCTTTGCAATGCTATGAGTCAAGGACATCACCTCTCTGCTATAATTCTTTATTTACTGAATGTGAGGCTAATGGTAATGTTATGGCTTAAGTCAGAAGGTCATCATGGTGAAATATATGCTTTTCAACACTTTAGAGAAGTGGGGTGGTTTTGTTTTTTTTGGTTTGTTTTTTTTGTGTGTGTGTGTGTGTGTGTGTGTGTGTGTGTGTGTGTGCATGCGCGTGCGTGGTTCCCCCCACCCCCAGCCCATTTGTAATATGCCATTTGTTAAGCGCTGCTTCCATGGACTTGTAAATAAAATATATCCTTGACAACTTCAATATTTTATCAGTTTATCATTATTTATATCAGTCCAGTCGTGAGAAGTTTTGTTTTCTCTTTAGTGAGAGGTGATCTGTATGAAAAATAGTCATCTTCCCTCTTCATCAAGAAATTCATGTTCTCTTCACTTCGAAAACAAGATTGTTTTATCTGCATATCAAACATCGTTAATGAATTTTTCTCCAATTCTGGTGCCATATTCTACTTTATAGTCCAATTTCTTACCTAATTCTCTTATGATGCAGACTGAATAAGGATAATTAAAGTATATCCTGAAATATACCTTTCATGAATTTAAACCATGGAGTCTTCTTTTGTTCAGTTCAAATGATTTTTATCTTGATCTACCCATTTAAATATTTTGCATAAACACTATTAAGATTTTGGAAATTATGATTCTCCCGAATATTTTTCAAACCATATTAAAATCTGAACTGTTGAGGCCTTAAAATAGTCAACAGGTGAATCTCTTTTTTTAAATTAGGCAAGATATTAAGAAACAGAAACAGAGAGAGAATTGTCAATATTGTTAAGATATCATTATCTTTCAATAGATCTAAGGACACAGAGTAGTCTCAAGAAGAATACTAAGAAATATTTTTGGCATTGGTTGAGAAGGTAACGTGTAATTAAAATGGAAATTTAAACCGAGAGAGAGAGAAAAAGACTTTTGCCAAGAAGAACTGTAACAATGAGTTTGAGTATATTAGAGAACATGAGGACAGCATAGGACACAGCAAAGCTCAGATATGTTGTTCATTGGGTTGCTATGAGTCATAATCAACTCATTGGCACCTAAATAGAAGAACAGGGACAATACATTTTTTAACTAAAAGTAACAAAATAAAGTAGATGTTTTGTTATTTCTTACCTTATTTAACATCAAGATTAACCATTATATTGTTTTTGTTGTATACTGTTGACCAGAACTGACCCATAGCTGACCCTCCAACATATTTTTGGAGGTAGTTCTTTTCTTGGAAGGAGATTTCCTATCTTTCTCCTGAAGAATAGTTGAATGATTTGAACCACATGCCTTTGGGTTGGCACTGCAACTTTTTAACTTAGCCACCAGTGACAGTAGGAAGATAAATTAGGAAAGAGTAAGCTTACACGCATTTGTCAATTGATTTTTAACAATTCCAACAAGAGAAAACTTTCAATAAATTGTACTATTACATTTTAATAAGTATTTTAAAATTCTGACTTCTTTTTAATATCACATAAAATTTCGATATGTCTTGGCCTATACATTCAAATGTGTAAAAGCTAAAAGGTAAAGTTTTTGTATACTTAGTACAACTACATATGGACTAAACTGCTAGAGCTCTCTCTACATATTCTTTGTTATATACCAACCCCTTCTATCTTCTCTGCTTAATAACAGAATAGAAGCATACATCAATTTTGTGATACGCTAACATTTTCAGAGGACATCATTTGTACAAGAGAAGGACAAAGAAAAAAAATGTGTTTACAGAGTTCCAAATACATAAAGGAGTGTTAGAAGTCTCACACAGCATCCAAGAACACTCAGGAGAAGCCACTCCACAATAACTGACACTAAACAAAGCAGAATTCTTTGCCAGGTAAGTGAAGAAATCATGAAGATTGTTCAGCAAATAAAGCAAGGCTCAGTAGATGTGGTACTCCCTACATACACCTGGGACATGTGTGCATCATGGTGACCTGCAAGTCTCTTAAATGAGTAGAGAAGTTGTGTGTCCAACACTACATTGAAGCATTCTTTTATCCCAGCCACAACAACTTCATTGACAGCATATTCCTTGTTATCTGTTTTCCCTGAGATTTCTTATAATTTGCATACTCTTCGAGACTGGGATCCACATTCTTCTTGGCAGGAAGAAAAAAGAGCTGTTTTTCCCTAGTAATTAAATAACAATCATCAAAAAGCCATGGTTTTAGTTCTTCTGGAATCTTCACTTTAACTTCAACTCTGTTCATGAATGTTTCCTCATTTTCAACAGTAGGATCTACGCGAGCCTTTTCTTCTGAGGCGGCTGAGGAGTCACGCTGCTATTGCCACCATCTTTATTTCCTGATGTTTTTTGTTTATAATTTTTCCTTTTCACTTGAAAATTTTTCTGTTGCATACCAGATGTCTTCTTTTCTGGGGCAGCGCCTCATCTTCTGCTCTGCATATTGCTCCTGATTGGCTTTTGGAACTTCTCTCTGTTTCTGCAAATTGGTATCCACTTATTTGAGCACTCTCCTTTTTGGAATCCACTCATCCCAGCCTTTATTCCATCCACTGGAATAAAAAGCATTTCACTTGTCTGTCCTTTATGGCAATCTTTACACACTTGGCTTCATAAAGAAGAGGTCCATGGAAGCACAGCACTCACTCAGCCTCTTGGAATTTAGGCTTTGGGTCCTGCTTCGGCGCCATTTATAAGTGATTCCCCCCACCTCCTTCTCCCACCACCCCAGACTACCACCCACTACTCTCTACCCCACCCAACTCCCTATATATAGTCTTAATATATTATATATTAGAAGATGTGATTGCATACTGTGTGGGTAGTTGTGCTGCTAATGCAAAGCCTCTTTGGCAGTTCAAATTCTCCTTTTGTTACTCAGGAGAAAAATGGTCAATCTGATTCAAAACCCAATAAAAGTTCAGCTACAAGTTTATTCTTCATGTTATGAGGACATGCAGTAATTTCCTGCTAATTATTGTTGTTATGTGTCATTTAGCTGACCACAACTCATAGGACCTCTATGAACAATGGCTCTGGACTTTATTCTGAGTCAATCTCAATGTCTCTGACACACTAGATTCCACTGCCACAGGCACTGTGTTAATACATCTCTTCCTCTTTACATTCTCAGCATTGTAGATGGTATTACTTTCTGATTCAAAGTGACAAATGCTAATCCATCTCAGTTCACTAATGTCTAATGTGTCAATATTTATTCATTCTATTTATTTCTGTTTTCCCTAAATTCATACTTTGTATGTTCCATGTTTCAATTATGAGTGAATTTCTGCAAATGTCCCCCCCTAATTTTTTGTGTCTTTTGATATAAAGGCTCAGCCTCAAGTGCTGTATCTACTAGTCTAAACATACTTTATTGTTCACAGGGTTTTCCATGGCCTGTTATTTCAGAAGTGAATGGCCCATTCTTCTTCCTAGTCTGTCTTAATTTGGAAGCTTCTCTTTAGTATAGTATCTAACAAACAAGTGCTATATTTAAAAAGAGCAGATGATAGACAGGCAAATATAAACTTATCTAAGTTATTGAAAATAGCGATATGAAAGATACTTCTCCAGCCCAAAAACTAACAGATAAATGATACCCTTAAGAGCAAACTGTAAGGTTAAGCAAACATACACATACATCGGGGGAGGGGTTGTTAAAGAACCCCATATTAAGGAAGCAAGATCCAGAAGGTCTGAAGCTTGTCTGACTTTTGTGGTGGTGGTGTGTTGGCCTCTTCTGGTGAGGGACTGCAAAGCAGGGCCTCTAATTAACCCCTAAAGTGATGTTTCTGGTTCCAGTCACATCTCTCTGTTATTTGGATCCTCCTGGGGAAAGATGATGCCCTGGACCTCTTGACCAGCTCCTAGTGTGCATTTGGGTTCTCTTTGCAGATGGGGCTAATTTCCTGGTTGTTGTTTCTAGGTGCTATTGAATGTAGTATGACTCATAGCAATACTATGAACAAAAGATCTGACGGTCTTATACCATGCCATCCTTAAAATCTCTGACACACTCAAGCCCCTGCTGCAGTTAGCATGTTAACCCATCTGGTTGAGAGGCTTCCTTTCTTTTGCCATCCTTTCATCGTTTCAAGAATGGTGTTCCTAAGGAATGACACTCCTAGCAACATGCCCAAAATATGTCAGAGGAAGCTTCATCATCTTTGCCTACAAGGAGTAGTCTGGATGTCCCTTCTCCCAAGACATATCTGTTTGATTTTTAGGCAGTCCATGGGATCGTCAGCACTTTTCTCCAACATCCCATTTCAAAAGCATCAATTCATATTCTGTCCTTAGTCATTTTCCAGATCTCAGCTCCATAATAAGTAACTGAGAAGACCATGCCCTGAGCCAGTGCACCTTAGTCCTAAACTGATATTATTGCTCCTAAATGATTTGGAAAGATCCCTGACTGCAGACTTTCCT
Source organism: Elephantulus edwardii (assembly GCF_000299155.1). NCBI lineage: Eukaryota > Metazoa > Chordata > Mammalia > Macroscelidea > Macroscelididae > Elephantulus > Elephantulus edwardii. The sequence continues at coordinate 10,974,386 of NW_006399794.1, forward strand.
GGTGCACTGTGTCTCCTGATCTCTTGACTTCTGGTACCAAGTATATTGATTATGAAGATGAAGTTATTGTCAGTCTCAATCCTTTCTCTAACCATCGTTATGTTTCATATCAGTTCAGTGGCAAGGATTTTTATTTTCTTGACATTGAGATATAATTCATAATGAAGGTTGTAGTGTTTAACCTTCTGCAGCAAGTGCTTCAAGTCCTCATTTTAACCAAGTGAGGCTGTGTGCTGTGCAAAAGATAGGTTAAAAATGAGTTTTCTACCCATTCTGATGCCACATTTTTCTTCATAGATTCCAGCTTCTCGAATAATTTACTCAGCATACAGATTAAATAGGCAATTATAGGAAGAATGTAAACCTGATAATGCACGTCTTTCTTAATTTTAAACCATGCTGTATTCCCTTGATCTGTCTGCATAAGAGCCTCTTGGTCTAGATATAGGTTTCACACAATAACAGTTAAGTGTTCTGGAATTCCCAGTTCTCTCAGTGCCAGCTGTAATTTGGTAGGACCCACACAGTCAAAAGCCATAGTATAGTCAATAAAGCCCAAATAGACATTCTTCTTGTATTCTTTGCTTTCTTCCAGGATCGATTTGACATCAGCAATCCTATCTCTGTTGCTACGGCCTCCACTAAATCGATCTTGAATGTTTGGCAATTCTCTGGCTATGTACTGTTCTAACCGCTTTTGAATGATTCTTAGCAGTAACATGCTTGCATGTGATATTAATGATATTGTCCTGATAGATGACCTTTATTGGACATAGGAACAAATACTGATCTCGTCCAGTCAATTGGCCAGTCAGCTATCTTCCAAATTTCCTTGCATAGACTGGTGAGCATATCCAGGGCTGTATCTGTCCTTTGAAACATTCCCATTGGTATCCTGTCTATTCCCAGGGCCTTAATTTCTGCTAATGCCTTCAGTGCAGTGTGAACTTCTACATTCCTTATCATTGGAATATGTAGTCCATCTGGTGAAGACCATGTGTAAATTCACCATTTGTGCATTTAAAAAAAGATATTTGCAAGTAATATATCATTACATATAAAAAAAGTGATCATTCCATTTTGGTCTTCATTTTTGTCACCTAAAAGTTAGTTCATTCAAACTATTATCTTTCTTTTTTCATTTTCTTCACCTATAAGTTGGGTTTAGAAGAGGCTGTGGCACTAGGAGTATTTTTGCTGGTGTCAGATAGATCCTATCTGATGCTAAGAATAACAAAAGGATGTCTATTTGTTCTTTATTGACTATACAAAGGCATTTGACTGTGTGGATGATAACAAATTATGGATAATATTGAGAAGAATGGGAATCCCAGAAAACTTGATTATGCTGTGTACAACCTATACCTAGAGCAAGAGACTGTTATGTGAAGAGAAGAGAACACTGCACAGTTTAAAATTAAGAAAGGTGTGTGCCTTGTCTGTATCCTCTCTCCATACCTATTTAATATGTAAGCTGAGCAAATAATTTGAGAGAACTCCACAAAGAAGAATGTGGCATTCTTTGGAGGAAGACTCATCAGTAACCTCATTATGCCTATGGCACAGCTTTGCTTGCTGAAAGTGAAGAGTACATAAATCATTTCGTTTGCTGCAGAAGATCAAAGATTGCAACTTTAATGTAGATTGCATCTCAACATCAGTAAAACAAAAATTCTCACCATTGAAATGATAGATAATTATCATGATAGATGGAGAAAAGATTGAAATTGTCAAATATTTCATTTTACATGAATCTACAATCAACACCCTTGACATCAGCATTCAGGAAGTCAGAAGACATAAGTTTGCAGTCAGGGTCCTCTCCAAATTTTTGAGAAGCAATAAAATCAATTCGAGGACTAATGTGATTCAAGCCATGGCCTTTTCAAGTGCTTGATAAGTTGCTCAAAGATGAACAATGATAAAGATGCCTTTGAACTTTTGTTTTGGAAAAGGGTACTGAATATACCACGGACTGCCCCCCCAAAATCAAATAGATATGTCTTCGAGAAGGTGCAGGAAGAATGTTCCTTTGAGGCAATGATGATGGAGCTTTATCTCATACATTTTGGGCATGGTTCTTGGAGAGGTTATTCCTTGGAGAGGGATATCAGGTTTCAGACATTTGAGGGATGATGAAAGAGAAGACGACTGTATTTTCCAGGTGAATAATACACAATAACTATAGCAATTGGGCTTGAGTGTCTCAGAGATTGTTAAGATGGCATAGTACAGGACAGGGTTCAGATATGTTGTTCACAGGGTCACCATGAGTGGCACTCTGTGGCACCTGACAACAATAACAAAAAGCCCTTGTTGTAATCACAGTACCAATCCATCTCCTTAAAAGTCTTTCTTTCTTATACTAACCCTCTATCTCTTCCCATCGTGATATATTTTCCCAACAATAAGACTCTGCTGAAAACATGCTCAAAGTACACGAAGGTTTTATGGTCCTTGCCTCTGCAGAGAATCCAATTCCAGTTCCTCCATGTGTGTTTGTGTGTGCATGCATGTGTGTGTACTCGCTCACAACTTCCTCCCAAGAAACTTCTGAGTAAACTCAAATCCTTTGGTTACCAGTTGAGTATTATTAACTTGTTATAATTTGCACCATTCAGGGATAACAGTAAGACACCATTTTACCAATAGTTTGGACTTCAATAAAACTATAATGTTAAGAAATTTAATAAACAAGATGTATTAGGAGATCTAGCCCATGCAAATATTTGAAAAAGTCTTCAATCTAAATCCTGTAAACAATTATTATAATTCAATAATAAAATTCTGGTGGCCTAGTAGCAAGAAGCTGTGCTGCAATCCCGAAGGCAAGAGGTTCGAGACCGCCAGATGCTCTGCAGAAGAATGGGTAATCTCCTCCCGTGTAATTAACTGACTCTGAAAATCCACTGTGGGTCAGTTCCAACTGGATGATACACACCACCACCAATAACAATAAAACAAAAACCAAAATAAACCCAAACTCATCATTATCATCATTTCCAACTTAGGACAACTCTCTATGTAGAAGTGAGCTACATAGTTTTTCTTAGATGTGATGGATTACTTTCATTTCACTCGTTGGTGGATTCAAAGTGTCAACTATTGTTTAGTTGTTGATCTTGTTATTCTTTGCTGTTGAGTCAATTCTGACTCATGAAGAACAGAGTAGATAAAGCCCACAGAGTTGGGGGTTGGGTAGGTTATCACTTTAAAGGCAACAGATTGCCAGATGGTCTTTTTCTTTGCTCCCTGGGGAGTGGCTTTTTGAGTAAGAATATTTAGATTACAAGTCCAAGTGCAAGTCATTGGCTCCACCTAGGAACTTTCAAATGAAAATAAAGAAAATTGTCAAAATTCTTAATCACACACTTAAAAAAGCAGAATTATTAACTATCCAATAATATGGATAAATAGAAAAATATTTTGATGAAACAATTATTTCTACTTTCTAATTCTATTGTTAAGATGTTCTAGAACTGGCAAACAGAGTGAAAGAAATGTGTGAAAGAAACTTATGTTGAAGTGACAAGACTTTGACTGGAAAAAGATATCATGAGGAAAATTTCTAGAGAGAGAGAATTGCTCTATATCTTAACAGAATTGTGGGTGACCATAATTGTAACATCAAAAAGTTTATGATTATACATTTCACTGTTATAAGTCACTTGCTAGATTGTAAAGTTACCTATAAAATATTAAATGATAACTCTTATTTTATTTGCTTTTCACAATGATACAACTTAGTCTCTAGAAACTGGTTAGTATGTATTGTATAGGCTTCAACTCATGTTTACATAACCATTCACATAATAACAGACAGCCTGGTTCTGCATTAACTTCATTATTGTTTATATGTTTGAGGCCACTGTTCAGCTATTGTGTAAATGGCATCACTGAGGATTTCCTTTGTTTACTTTGCTGATGATATTCCCAAAGCGAGAGAGTCAAAGTCATGTCATCATCATTTATAAGGACTATCACAGGAGTGTTTATTTCTAAAATCGATGTTTGTTTTTTATCCATCCAGAATGTGTTCAGTATTCTCTACCAACACAATAGATTGAACAACAAGATACCATGCATTCTAACTTTGAAGAAGTGAGAGGGAAATTTAAGAATAATGGGAAACAATTTTTACACTAACAGGAAATACATTCCCTTACATGAAGAAGATTAAGCTCAGAAAAAACTTTTTTAAGAGTTTAGATTGACATGGTTAAAGTGATGAGTTAATTATTTTAACAATATTACATACATGCTATTTCAAATATAATTATGTGATATTGTTGTGTGCCTGTGTGTGTAATTCCTATAACTGTTCATTGTGTGGAACCAAAAACATTGAATTAACCTAAAGAGAAAACATTTTCATGTTTAAATTTTTATTTCTCAATGATTTTGTTCAATAAAATATCAGGATTACTTGGAAAAGAATAAGTTCCTTGGCTCAGATGAATATATTATAAAATATTAGAATGAAAGACTGGATAAAAAGTAAGGAAGTGTTTAAAATATTATTAGAAACATGTCAAAAGAATCCAAAACATAGTTTTTGGGGTTCCTTTCATAAAAATTTAGGACAATTTGAGAAGCAGTAGATAATGATCATAAATGGAGTATAACTCACCAAATGATCATAAATGGATTATAACTCACCAAATAAAATCGAATCTCACAAATCCATAACTAGGTATATAAGTAATATGGATAACGATTAAAGAGACATTTCCCCCAAAACAAAATATGGATTAAAGTTGAAGAGACATTCCCCCAAAACTAAAAAGCCTCAAAGTCATTGCTGTCCAGTCATTATAAACTCATAGCTGACCCTTCACTGGGTTTCCTGAGGCTATAAATAACTTTGGCAGAGATAGCTCATCTTTCTCCCTCAGAGTGGCAGATTATTACTGCCATAGTAGTGAAGCCTTGAGGCTGCAGCACAGCAACACAACTCCCTGTAGACTACGCCACCAGAGCTCCCTCTGGTGGATCAGAAGGAAAGAAATTGTGCTGCCAAACCAAAAAATATAAGGCTTGAATCAACCAAATGCTCTTCTGGAGAAAGATGGGTAATCTTTTCCTGTGGGATTTGTTGTGTTGTTGCTGTTTTGTGCCTTCAAGTCACCTGCCACCCATAACAACCCTATGTACAGCAGCGCTGAACCCTGCCCTGTCCTAAGCCAGTCTCACTAATTCTGATACACCAAACCCCACTGTCCCAGTTACTGTGTCAATCTTTCTCATCCAGGACCTTCCTCTCAAAAAACACTGAAAAGTCAGCTTTGAATCAGTTCCAATTTGATGGCACAAAACAAGTTACACATATACACTATCATCTATCTATCTATCTATCTATCCATCCAACTATCTATCATCTATCTACCTATTATGTATGGAAATCTGGTGGCCCAGTGGTATGAAACGTGCTGTAATTCCAAAGGCATGCAATTCAAATCCATCAGCTGCTGTGAGGAAGAAATATGGGCAATCTCCTCCCAGGTAAATTGCTGCCTCTGGAAACCCACTTGAGGGTCAGCTACAGGTCAGTTACAACTTGACAGCATGTTATTGTTGTTGTTGTTGATTTCTATCGACTTGAGCACAACTCATAGCAACTCTATTAACAAAAGGCCTGAAGCCTTTCTATGACTATTGTCATTTATCAAAATTCATAGAGTTTCCACAGGCAGGTTATTTAGGAAGTAAATGCCACTCCTGCCACACACACAACCACACATACATTGTTTGGGGTTTTGTTACATTTTCTATCAGTTTATTTACAAAATTTGAATACATTGTTTCCAAGAACAAAGTTTATATATATGTGGAAAATCGTTTTTGGAAGCAAGCCTGGCATCCACTTCCTAAACAACATAACAACATGCCTCTGGAAACTCTATGAACTTTGAGAAACGACAGTTATAGTAAGGCTTCAGGTATTTTGTTCATAGAATCACCATGAGTCATACTCGACTCAATGAAAATCAAAAACAACAACAACAAAATGATATTTACTTCAAGAGATTGATTCACATAATTAAAAATTGCTAGACTTTGTTGTTGTTGTTGTTGTTGTT
>NW_006399794.1:10982085-11013820 GCF_000299155.1 Elephantulus edwardii
CCCAAAGCATCCTTGATTACAGCAACTCTAGGTTTGAATCTGTTCTTCAGTTCCTTGAGCTTAAGAAATGCTGAGCGAGTCCGGCCCCTTTGATTTTCTGACTCTAGACTTATAAGTCTAAAATTCATAATAGGTCAGGCAGCTTGCTAGTGATTTCTATGATGTATTCCAATAAGAAAGTCTGATGTTAAGAGACCTCTCCAAAGCACTAAAGAGTAATGATGTCAGTCTGGAGACTGTATCAGGTGTGCCTGATACAGACCATGACTAGATATGATAGAAGGAGAATTGATGCCTTTGAGCTGTGATGCTAGAGAAGAGTAATGAATATACCATGGACTGCTAAGAGAAAAAACAAGTTCAACCTGGAGAGGGCTAAATCAGGCTTCTCCTTGGAGGCAAGGATTCTAAAGCTTCATCTGTCATACTTTGGACATCTTGCAAGGAGGGACCAGTCCTTGGAAAGGGAAGTCACACTTGGGAAGGTGGAGGGACAGCACAGAAGAGGAAGACCCTTTATGAGGTGGATTGATTCAGTGACTGGTTTAATTGGGGTGGGTGTGTTGGAGACAGTGAGATTAGCACAGGATAGAGCAGGGTTTAGGGCTCGTAGGGTCACTATGAGTTGCAGGCAACTCAATGGCACATAACAACAACAACAACAGAGGCATTGGCAAAATATATGGCCTCAGAAATCAGTGGGAGACCAATTGTTATGTTTCAGCTAACAGATGCAGCCCTGTATATGGGGTTTGTATTAGTTGATAGTTTTATTTCAACACTAATTAGCCTGATTTAAGTTAGAATACTGTGATTATGCAATGGATTATTCTTCCTGGAAAATACACACAGAAATATTTAGGGGTAAAGGAGCACCATATCAATAATACAACCATGAATAGTACAGAAAAAGAATGTTTTTATCTGAATAACTATCAACAACAGAATGATAAAGCAAAATTATCTATTTGTAAATCTAGGTAGATGTTGTAAAGATGATACTTGTAATATTCTTACAAAAATCATCAGGTTAAAACTTACATTAACATGAAGCCAAAGAGACATACATATAAGTGTTTTGTGCAATCAAATCTCCGTAGCCAGTATGAACTGATTGCAGCACATCACTGTACTTTTTTTAAGCCCTTGATTTTTCTAGATTGCATATAATTTTGTGGGAATTCAGTGACTTAAAAAAATCCAGTCTTTTAAATGCCATCGTAACATCTTTAAATATACAGAACAAATTATATAAAACAGGACAAAACCAGTTTGATCTCACTAGAACCAACTTGTCTCTCAGTCAGATGAAAGTAATCACTTTGGTTAGTCTTTGTCTTTTATTATGCAGAAAATAGGAATCTTCTTCATTTTCTTTCTATTGAAGCTCTACTCCTTTCATGCTCAAGGTAAGGTATAAACCTTTGCGTTAGTTGAGTAAATATTGGCCAAGAATTCAAATTTCCAGCTGGAGGTTGATTTATTTATTGTTATTGACAATAAAATTTCTGAAAAATGTTCTATGAGAAGTCTGATCCTGATTAAGATGAGGAAATTCTCTTTAGTGAGAACTTCCTAAGATACAAAAAAAAATGTGAAAAGAAGTCTAAAAACTGAGAAGGGATTGAGATTCTGGTGTACAGTGACTAAAGTCTATCCTCATGATAGGATAGAGTATGGATCCATTTTTCTAGGAATTGTACGTGACTCAACAGCCCCTAACAACAGAAGCATCCTTTTCATTTTCAACAATACCCTTTTCATGGGCCTAAATAAGAATTCAATGTTTAGCATTTTGGAATTATATTATACAAACATTCCTGTATTTCTGTGTTTGGATATACAAACTCTGGATTGTTTTAATATTTCAAGATGCTTTCTCTCCTTCCATTGTTGACTATTTTTGTCAGTGGGAGTCATTAAATAATTCTTCATTATCTTTTGATATTGATGTCTGAGGAATTTTTAAAGGAGTTATATTTTGTTTATTAGTACTTCCAACTTAAAGGCCCACCAGGGATTTTGAAAACCATCCCCACAGGAACATCCTAGAATATAAAACACCCATGTCTCACAACTCAAAATATCAAAAAGTCTCATTCTTTATATTTTTAACTATATTTCCACTTATGACCCCTGGTAAGTCTTCAGGTTTAAGATTTTGTACTAAATGTGGAGAAATAGCGGATGGGTTTCAAAAAAGAACAAATACTTGCTCCATGTAGTACAGTATAATGCCAAGATTATTAAAAAGAAATATAGAAAGCAACTGAATTTTACATCAACTGAGTTCAAACTCTGAAAAAATGTTGTCTCATAGTATCTTATGTTTTCAGAATATTTCAGAATCAGGTAATAATATATTGGCTCAGACATACTGAAGGAGAATTGAGTAGATAAACATCTAGATAATATTCTTTCAAATGGTAAATAAAGGAAAAAATCATTTATTAAAGTATTTATCTGAGGAAATATTCAGAAGAGATGCTTTTTTTTTTAAACCATTATTAAATTTTATTAGTTTTAATGAGAGATGCTTATTTTTGTATCATCAAATACCTGAAATTATTTCTTGGAGAGGAGAGAATAAAATTGTTTTTTTATTAATGGAGAGATTAATATTTTCTACATTTATTTCTAAATCTTTCAAATGAATTAATTCATTAAGTTCTCAAAATCATCCCGTGATGTGTTTCTATCATTAGTTTTAATTTTCCAGTGAGGAAATTGATATTTCATAACTTTCTGCAAAGAATATAAAACTAGGCACTTAGAAATTCAGTAGCAGTTTGTTTCAGTATCTTTGCAAAGAGTCACTATGACCTACAATCAATATTTATAACTATAACTCAGATATAGGACCTCATAAGATATTAAGAGAGAAACAGTTTTAGGCTTAAAATCAATATCTATCCAAAACCTGGGACTCTTCTGTAACAGCACAGATGCTATCAGAAGAAAGGGAGATTTTTATTGTTGGAGTCTTAAAGCAAAATGTGCAATAGTGAATGGCAGATATGCTAAGAAGGAAAGAAACTCTTCAGATTTTTTTAGGATACTAGTACAAATTGGCCTCTGAATTCTTTCAAATATAGGTTCTGGGAACCAGATCCCATGTCATACTGTAGTTTTAGGCAACACTAGGGGTTCAAAATTTATACTGTTCAGATGATCCAAATTCCCACATTTTCTCAGTAATTTCAAGGGTTTAAGAAAGCTTTTCTCTTTCTTTTAAATACATATATATATATATACATTTTAATTTTCATTCACAAAGATGCTTCTTGTTTGTCATCTGTTCTCTAATCTTGCACCTCTCAATCTAAGAGCATTCATCTTTCTCAATTTTCCTTAAGGCAGGCCAGTGGGTCTCCAAGAATTGCTTACTGTTACACAATTCTCCATCAGAATATTACAGATCTTTAGCATGGTGTCCTTATTCTAGCTGAAGGTATATACTAATCAAAATATTTATTTAACTTTTGTACAACTCATTCTAATTTTATGACTTTTGTATGTGGTTTTCCCACATACATGTTACAGAATCTTCATTCACTTATAATCGTAAGATCTCAAAGGACAAAGGTTTATTTTATTCTTTATGGGCAAACATAGCATACGACTTAGATCCAAATATAGTTATTCATTACAATCATGTGCCTTGATTCATCCATAAACTGAGGAAGCTAAAATCATTAAAGTTCATAATATTGTGTTATTTGTTGCATACCATCGAGTCAGCACTGACTCGTAGCTGAACTTCCAGTGCAGGTTCTGCCATTAGGAGACTAATATAGAATACATAATACATGACCTATCAAGGTTGTTCAACACTCTTGGTACAGTAGTCAGAAAATTAAAAGACAAATTGCACTGAAAAAATCTGCAGTCAGAGACCTCTCCAGAGTATTGAGAGACAGCTATGTCTAATCTAGAGATTAAAGTGCATATGATCTAGGCCATGATCTTTGTAATTACTTGTCACACATTAGAGAGCTGAACAGTGACTAAGGATGATAGAAGAATAATTGATGTCTTTGAGTTGTGGTACTGGAGAAGAGTCTTGAACATACCATGGACAGACAAGTAAATAAACAGATCTGTATCAGAGAGGGTGAAACCAAGTTTCTCCTTGGAGGTTAGGCTCTTGCAGCTCTGTCTCACAGTTTGGGCATGTGGCCAGGAAATAGTCATTGGAAAAGGACAATATCATGCTCAGAAGCATGGGGACAACACAAGAGAGGAAGACCTCTGATGAGATGGGTTGATATAGTAACTGGAGTAATAATAGATGTGTTGGAGTCAGTGAGACTGGCTCAGGACAGGACAGGCTTCAGAGTTGTACATAGGCTCACTATAAATCGCAGGTGACTCAAGGGCATATAACACCATCAACAAGAACCACACACACACACACACACACACACACACACACACACACACACACAGATATATATGTATATAGACCATATTTAAAAGATAAGTGAATTTATATTTGTTTTCCAATTGCTGAAAATAATACTTGGAATATTCCAGTTGTTGAGTAGATTCTGAATGATGGCAACCTTATAAAAGTAGAACTATACTGTGTAAGCTCATTTTAGGAAGTAGATTTCTGATATATTTTATGAGGCACCATTGGGTACTTCGGTGCTTTCTGATTAGTATGTCAACTATTTGTTTCCCAGTGACTTCATTTTGAGCATAGTGGATAATTACAAATGTTTGTTAAACAAATAGTTAAGAAATAAACATCTAGTTTATGTGTTGTAGTATTTATCTTCTGACATGAGGAAAATTTAACATATTGTAAATTTGCTAAAGGGAAGAGTTTCTAACCAAAAAAATTAAAAATCTCAAAAAAGAGAAAGCCTTAATTACTCAGAAATGAGCAAGCGGTTTATTAATAGAAGCAATAAATTCTTCTGTAAATCTGCCAATCTGGATATCCTTCTGGATATCGTGGAATATCAAAGTTTATCAGACCAAATTAAACAAGTAAAAGAAATAAATAGAAAATATGCAGAAACATGCCAAGGATATGACTTGGGGATTTTTGTTGGTGGTGGTATTTTTAATCTGCTATGTGAAGCCCTTCTCCATGTCTTTGTCTTTTAATTGCTTAAAGGACTTTGGAAAAATACTTTGTTCAATTTATAAACATGGATAAATAGAAATGATAAACTATTCACTATTTTAAAAACTATGGGGTGGACTTATTCTCTTGAGACATAGTTAAATATAGAGGTTGCAAGGCGAAATTTAAAAAAAAACCAAGCAAGCAGGAAAAACATGCTTAATTTTTAAGAGGAACAAACTGGGGGAGGGAGGGTAGAGAAAATAGTGCAACAATGAATGAATGGAAACCCAAAATCTCTGTAAATGTTCATTAAAATTAATAAAACTTAATAAAATAAAATTTGAAATTTTGCTGTTAAAAAAGATTTAATTTTTGAAAAAGTCTAATCAATGTATCATTGAAATATACCACTAGATAACAAATACAAAAGAGCCTAGAAGTTAATAATGTCATTTGATGGATGGAATTTGGAAAGGGCAAAGGCAAGAAAAAGATTGAAGTAATGCTAAGTGATAATGAAGAAGACAATTTTCACCGGTATAGAAATGTTTACATTTTGAGTAGATAGAGATATATAGCCTTCAAAATAAAATAACAATTTAAAATTTCAAACAAAATTCCATGCTATTTAAAATTACTAAGAATAAATAAGTGGTCAGGATCATTTTTGGTAGCGACTCTATGAACAACAGATCTGAGTCCTGTCCCATCCTGCACCATCCTCACAATTTCTGGAACTTAAGTCCGTTGTTGAGGTCGTAGGGTCAGTCCTCATTGAGGGTCTGGATTAGGGAAATAAAAGGAATCACTAATGAAAGTAAAGAAAATCAGAAATGATCATTATATATTAGGATAAAGAGAACACACAGGCATAAAAAGTGAAAGAATAACTTCTAATAAGAATTATAAAGAAAAATACTTATCGATTCAAAAGTAATGGATTCATTTTTTCATATACAAAGTAAGAAAATATGCATGATAGATGGTTGAGATTTGGGAAGACATACAGAGTTTCAAAAACAAGGTTGAGAGCATTTCTAGGAGAGCCTATGAGAGAAGAAGCAGAATAGAAGAAACTCATTTGTGGATCACCCGGTGAGACTCGGTACTAAATTGATTCTAATTGATTAATTTGAATGGTCTACCACCATTGTTGTTCCTTTATGTCTAGTTCAGGTAGAATATTAATTATGAAATATCTGTATTTTTCATTAAATTTTCCACTGATTACAACTTGTAAATCACTTAAAAAGAGCCCAAAAAGCCCCACAGGTAATGAGTAGAGGACATAATACAAGTGAAATTTCTTTGATCTAGTAGTCAAGCGCCAGAAAATCGCCACATAGTCCATTAAATTATATGATGAAAAATTACTATAAAATACTCTGTCAGGTCAGAATTTATACATAGCCGATGTTCCAATGGGTATAGGAGGCTATAAGACTATAAATTGTACAGAAGGAGATTCTCCAGCATTCTCCCATGGAGTCATTGATGGACTTAAATCTACAGTCTCTACGTTTGATTTAACAGCACAATGGTCTACAGACTACACAGAAAAATGGAAACCAGTTGTTGATATCTCAAAGACTCTTAAGAAAGTATTAAAAAATTAGAAAAGAGGAGTTGAGATAGAAAAGGTGATGTGATATTCTAGCAAAAATATTATGTTGCTAAAATGAACTAACTTATTTTAATTTTTTACTTTATTAAGTCTTTGCAGGGAATAGAAAATAAAACAGAAATACTACTGTATTTATTCTACTGACAAGGTCAACATGCCAACAATCAATGGCTCAGTCTTCATGCCTTCTATACTAATCTTAATTGGGATCCCTGGCCTGGAGTCAGTACAGTGTTGGATTGGGATTCCATTCTCTATCATGTACCTCGTTGCTGTAATTGGGAATTCTTTCATCTTGGTTATAATCAAATGTGAAAAAAGCCTCCATAAACCCATGTACATATTTTTAGCCATGTTAGGGGGCACGGACATTGCACTTAGCACTTGCATCCTGCCCAAAATGCTAGGAATCTTCTGGTTTAATTTGCCAGAGATTTATTTTGAATCCTGCCTGCTGCAAATGTGGCTTATTCACTCATTTCAGGCAATCGAATCTGGTGTCCTACTGGCAATGGCATTGGACCGTTATGTGGCCATTTGTGATCCACTGAGACATGCCACTATCTTCTCACAACAATTTATGTCTCGTATTGGAATTGGGGTAACACTCAGAGCTGCCATTCTTGTAGCTCCATGCCTAGTACTTATAAAATATCGCCTTAAACTCTACAGCACTACAATCATCTCCCACTCTTATTGTGAGCACATGGCCCTTGTGAAGCTGGCTATTGAAGATATCCGGGTCAACAAGATATATGGCCTATTTGTTGCCTTCACCATACTGGGATTTGACATAATCTTTATTACCTTGTCCTATGTTCAAATCTTCATCACTGTCTTTCAACTGCCTCAGAAGGAGGCCCGAATCAAGGCCTTTAACACATGTATTGCCCACATTTGTGTCTTTCTTCAGTTCTACCTTCTTGCCTTCTTTTCTTTCTTTACACACAGGTTTGGTTCCCACATACCACCATATGTTCATATTCTGTTATCAAACCTTTACTTGTTAGTTCCACCATTTCTCAACCCTATAGTCTATGGAGTGAAGACCAAACAGATTCGTGATCATGTCCTGAAACTGTTATTCCCTAAGGAAACATCTTGATTACCAATGGATTTTTAAAAAGAAAATTTAATTAATTAAGGATACCTTTGAATAAAGTAAAAGTTATCTGTTACTCAAATGTTTATAACCAGAACATGATTTCCATTACACCTCAGAGGCTTCTAATTCAAGGTGTATAATAATTTACTTGACGCCTAATATACTTGGTTGATTATGCAAAGAAAGTACACAATTCTCCCATGAATTTTCAAGTTGTTAAGGTATTCTTTTTTTTTTAACTTATTGCTTTAAGTTTAGAATATCCTCTGTTCTCTCAGTTAGATCTACATTAATAAAGTGAATATGGGAATAAAAAGTGATTCAGGGTAATTTCCCAGGAAAATGGTGCACACATCAACCATCTAAAGCTGCTGAAAAATGAAACTCTACATTTTTAGATATGTCACATTCTTACAATATTTATTTTATATGTATTTTTTAAAAAATTGGAGTGTTTCCTGTAATACTTATTGAAGCAAAATTATATGAAATCAGGAATATTAATATTTTGCTGTTGTTATGTGCTGTTAAGTTGCCTGAGACTCATCATAATCCTATGTACAATAGCTCTGAAGCATGCTCTGTCCTGAGCAGGTCTCTTTGACTCTGATACACCTACTCCTATTGCTTGTGTTACTGTATCAATCCATCTTAGTCAAGGTCTTCCTCTCCTACAAGGTCGCTCCTCCTTTCTGAGCATGATGTTCTTCTGTAAGGATCAGTCCTTCCGCATGATGTTCTTCTGTAAGGATCAGTCCTTCCTGGCCACATGCCCAAAGTATGTGAGACCAACATCCTAGCCTATAAAGAGAAACTTGGTTTCATCATCTCTAAGACAGACTTACTTGTTTTCTTGGTGGTCCACAGTATGCTCAAGACTCTTCTCTAGCACCACAACTCAAAGACTGCAACTCTTCTTCTATGCTCCTTAGTCATTATCCAGCTCTCTGATGCATAGTAAGTAATTGTGAAAACCATGGACTGGATCAGGCACACCTTAGTCTCTAGACTGACATCACTGTTTCTCAGTACTCTGGAGAGGTCCCAGACAGCTATGAGACACACACAATTATATGATGTAATCTATAGTCTTTATACTTTGGAGAATTTATATCAGAATGAAATGCAAGCAATATTTGACTGAAAGAAAAAATATTACAAAATAAACAAAAATTATTAGCACATCTTCAGTTTAATATACTCTTTCCATAATAATGAAAGTTTTATGCTTGAAAATTTAAAGTCTGACATTGAACACTAGACTAATTTAATTGTAATTAGAAACGACTTATAAAACATTTAAATTGCAATAATTTTGTCTTATTTAGCTTTGCATTAACAGGACATAGGATAATAAGAATTTTAATAAAGATAATATTGAATCCCTGTTGTGTTGTTGTTATGTGCTGTCGAGTTGCTTGAGACTCATAGCAGCCCTATGTACAAAAGCCCTGAAACCTGCTCTATCCTGTGCTGGCTACTGTCTCTTACACACCTACCCTCATTACTCGAGTCCCTGTGTCAATCCATCTCATCGATGGTCTCTCTTTCTTTCTCCACCTCTCCACCCTTCCAAGCATGATGTTCCCCTCCAAGGAATGATCCCTTCTTGTAACATGCCCTAAGTATGTCAGAAGAAGCCTCAGAATCCTTGCCTCCAAGGAGCAGCCTGGCCTTACTCTCTCTAGAACAAACCTGTCAATTTTATTTCTATTATTCCTAGTCTTTGTCCAGCTCTCTGACGCACAGCAAGCAATTGTGAAGACTATGGCCTGGATACTGAATAAGGAATAAATGAAAATTGTTTTACTGCTACTAAAAGTGATAAAAAAGAACAGTACATATGGTGGGAGTAATGAAATACGTAGATTTAACTACAGAACATTTTCATACTAGTTTGCTTATGGCTTAATGGTTGTATTTTTTTAACTTGAAACTATTAACTTTTAACTTGAAATTGTTATTTTCATTTTAATATTTGTGAAAGCTTACAAAGAGATTGGTTTTCATTTATTAATTAATACACATTTCTTTCCCTGTTGTTATGTGCTGTCAAGCCAGAACTGAGCCATAGTTGACCTTCCAGCGGGTTTTCAGAGGCAGGAAATCACACAGGAAGTTCATACAGTTTGAGGCTACCAGTTGCTCCATTGGAGAAGTTTGAGCAACTTCCTCCTGTGGGTTTGACTCTGAAAACCTGCTGGAGGGTCAGCTATGAGTCAATTCCAATCCCATGGTACACAACAATAACAAAAAAAAATCACATGGGAGGAGATTGCCCATCCTTCTCCCACAGCGCAGCTGGTGATATTTGTCCTGTTCCTGATTGATAATTGTTATACATGTAACTGCCCATTCCTTTCAGATTGCACTTCAGTTCACTAACTTCAGTGTTTATCATCTATTCTTTCTTTTGCATCTTTCCTCTCACCTGTATCTGTCCTATTGTTACAGCAATGGTCTTGTGTCTTATCTGTCCTTTTATGACTGAGATATTTCACTCAGTATAATATTGTCCAAACTCAAATATGTTTTGCTATTAAAATTTAATTGTTTTTCAATGCTGTGTTATAGTCCATTGTATGACTTTACCACAATTCATCTATTTGTTTATTGATGGGCACTTAGGCTGCTTCTATCTCTTTCCTAATGTAAGTAATGTTGCAATAAACACAGGTGTACATACACCTCTTCCAGGTTCATTCATGTTATGAGATGTTTTGTAAGTAAATCTAAAATTTTCATAAAATAATTATGTGATTATTTAAAAAATAATTTATAAATAGTATGGAAGAGGGTCAAGGACTGCAGCCTTCAGTATGGATTGAAGCCCAATGTCAAGAAGACAAAGATTCTCACCACTGGACCAATTGGCAGCATCAGGATGGATGGTGAAGAGATTGAGATTGTTAACAACTTTTGTCTGCTTGGGGCTCCATGGTCAATACTCTTGGCACCAGTAGACAGGAAATAAAATAATGTATTGCAATGGGAAAGTCTGCTGTTAGGGACTTTGCCAAAGTACTGAAGGGCAATGGTGTCACTCTGGAGACTAAGGTGTGTCTGATACAGGCCATGGTCTTTGCCATCACTTGTTAGCATCAGAGAGTTGGACAATAACCAAGGAGGATAGAAGGAGAATTGATGCCTTTGAGCTGTGGTGCTGGAGAAGAGTATTGAAGGTACCATGGACTGCCAAGAAAACAAACAGATTCACCCTTGAGAGGGTTAAACCAGGCTGCTCCTTAGAAGCAAGGATTCTGAGGCTTCGTCTGACATACTTTGGACATGTTGTAAGGAGGGACAGGTCCTTGGAGAGGGACATCATGCTTGGGAGGGTGGAGGGACGACCCAAAAGGGGAGACCCTCTATGAGGTGGATTGATTTAGTGACAGGGGGTAATCGGGATGGGTGTGTCAGAGACAGTGAGATTGGCACAGGATAGAGCAGGGTTTAGGGCTGTTGTACATAGGGTCGCTATGAGTCACAAACGACTCGATGGCACATAACAACAACAACAATGGCTATTGGTGGTCTAAGTGACAAAGGTGAGCTTTAGGATGTAGGTAGTTCATTTTTATGCAGCTAGGGTTTTGGTATTCTCACTCTTCTTAATTTTAGCAACACTTTGCTGTGATACACGCAGTCAAATGTAGTCGATAAAGCACAAATACACATCCTTCTGGTACTCTCTTTTTTCAACAAAGACCCATCTGACATAAGCAATAACTCTGGCATCAGGACCTCTTTAAAACCCAGTTTGATTGCTTACAGGTCCTGTAAACTTGGTTATGAGACCCTTGTCAGAAATGTCACTGCCAAATGTTGAGTGTTTTGGTTTTGTTTCCCCCCCCCCCCAAATCTCTGGACTTTCTTTTCACCCTTTTGGAGAAAGATTTGATTTTAAGAAGGTCCTGTTCATTGATTTTATCTTCTCTAGGTTGAATGTTTTTCACTATATTTGCAAAATCTAGTCATGCTATAGGATAGGGCTTCTAATATGTTTCCAATATGTCTCTTACGATATTTATGGTTTGGGGTTTTACTTCTAGATCTCTGATCCACTTTGAGGTGGGTTTTATATACAGTGAGAAATGTGGGTTCTGTCTAAGTTTTCTGCAGGTAGGTGTCCAGTTTCACAGCACCATTTGTTAAAGAGGCTGTTGTTTCACTATTTAACGGCTTTTATTATCTAGTCAAATATCAGTTGACTCTAGACTGATGGGTTGATATCCGGATTCTTGTCTTTGATCTATATATCTGTTGTCTTACCAATACAACTTGTAATGACTATCTCTGTGTAGTAGGTTGTGAAATCAGGAAGTGAGATGCCTCCAATTTCATGCTCACATTTCTTCAGAAGAGTGTTGCTTATTCTGGGTCTCTGCCCTTTCCAAATGAAACAGGAAATTGCTTTTTCTATTTCTTTGAAGAATGAATTTGGGTTCCCCAATAGAGATTGTTTTAAACCAATAGATTGTTTTTGGTAGGAGTGTAATTTTCACAACGCTCAATCTTATTCATGAATAAGGATTCCCCCCCCCCCATTTAGACCTAAGTCTCTTATTTTTTGCTATAGTAGTGTTTTGTATTTTTTCATCATGAAGTTCTTTTATATGTCTAGTTAGGTTTATTCCTAAGTATTTCATCTTGTGGTTGGCTAACATAAATGGTATTGATTTTCTAGTTTCCTTTTGTATGCTTGCTTTGTTATAGAAAAATCCAACTGATTTTTCTATGTTGATCTTCTGTTTAGCCTTTGGGGTTTTCTTTGTATGTACACTATCATATCATCTGCATATAGCGACAGTGTAACCATCTCTTTGTCAGTCTGGATGCCTTCTATTGCCTTCTTTTGTTTTACTGCCCTAACAAACACTTCCAATACAATATTGAGTAAGAGTGATGGTAATGGGCATCCTTGTCTAGTCTCTGTTCATAATGTAAATTTCTTTAGTCTTTCTCAGTTTGAGCTGTATGCTTTTAAAATTGCAGCACAGTTTCTTACCATTTGGGTATCCAACTATTACTTTTAAATAGTGTGTGTGTGTGTGTGTGTGTGTGTGTGTGTGTGTGTGTGTGTTTTATGTGATATTGTATTATTATTTTCACAGTTTGTGACAAAGTATTCAAAATATCTTTATCAATGTCATATCATTCTGTTATGAAATTACCCTTATTTAATACGCATACATCTTCGATTTTATGCTATAATTTTGGTTTAAAATAATTCTATAATGATCATATTTATGCATAGAATGTGTTACTGAAAAAAATAATTGATATATTTTTCAAATCCATGAGTCACTCCATGGGAGAAAAATCCTTCTCCTGTAGAGCATCTGGTAGATTTGAACCACATGCCTTCAGGATTGCAGTACAGTTTCTTACTACTAGGCCACCAAAGAGCTTGAATCTATCAACTGCTTCACAGGATGGGCAATCTCCTTTCGTGCAATTAACTGCCCCTAAGAACCCACTGGAGGGTCAGCTATGGGTCGGTTCTGACTCAAAGATACACAAGGCAAAAGTTATTCTATAAATTCAAGGTTAATATAATATTTTAAATAAAATCCTGAATAATAAATAAAAATGGAACATGTGATTATTTTATTCACAATCATTTATTCCTGTCAAGTAGGAACTTACTCAAGCTGATTTTCCTCCCACGTGATTTACTACTTCTGAAAACCCACCGCCAGGTCAGCTATGAGTCAGTACCAACTTTAAGTCACGCAACAAACACACTAAGCAGAAGTATAAAAAAAGTTGAATAATCATTTACATTGTGAGATATAGGTTTTTGGTTTGACTTTTTCTTCTTCTTCAATGCATGTATTAAAGGCCAATAATAAATGTATTTTCAATTAAACTATATTTTAAACATATTAAAAAGTAAGGATTTTATGGGGATAAATTATAAATAAAATGAGCAATGATTGCCTTCTCTATAAAAGGTCTCCCTCATCTCTCTTCTTTATTATAAGGAAACAAACCATATGTGTGCAGATTATTTTCTTCAGCTATTTTTCTGGTAAATCTTATTGTCCTTTACTCTTTATTCCTTCCAAGCACATATCTTCTCCAGTGAAACACTGAAGTACCTTCTGAAAGCCCTTTGTATTTCCATGGTGTAGTCAAGAGGAAAGCCCAGAACCAAACAGAAAACCAGTCAGCCAGTTTTCTCTCACAGTGATCCTTAAGAACAGGGCAACACTATCAAGGCATTTCCAAGCCTATAACTTTTTACAAAGCAGACTGTCACATTTTCCTCTCTTGCTGTAGCTGGTGGGTTTCGATCACTGACATTTGGTTAACAGCCAAATTATTTAATTATTGCAAAGTTTAATCACATGAAAAGGCAACAATTAGTATTGTTCTTCTGGACAAAGTCCCAGCTGCACTAAAGCCAGGGGAAAGGGGAGAATTAAGCCCCAGGAATTGAAGGATTGCCAACTGACATATTTCAAAAAACAGATGCAGCCTTGAAAGTGTTCTTGGTCTAAGTACAGATTTTATGTGAAAACAATTAAGTGTTCTGATAATCCCAAGTTAGCCACCATTGGTTGTGCTCCATACTGCAATATATCTTTTCATAGTCAATAAAACACAAATAGACACTCGTTTGATATTCTTTTCTTTTCAGCTAGGATCCATCTTACGTAATCAGTGATACCCCTGGTACACCTTTTCTAAACCAAATTTGAACTTGTAGCATCTCCCTGTCAATGTATTGTTACAGTTGTTTTTGGACGATCTTCAGCAACTAAGGATGACAGAAGAAGGATCGATGACTTTGAGCTGTGGTGCTACCATGGACTTCCAAGAGAACAAATAGGTCTCTCCTGGAGAGGGCAAAACTAGGCTGCTCCCCAGAAGCAAGGATTTTGAGGCTCTGTCTCATATACTTAGGGCACGTGGCCAGGAGGGACTAGTCCTTGGAGAGGGGCATCATGGTTGGAAGGGTGGAAGGACAGTGCAAGAGAGAAAGATTCAGGATAAGATGGATTTACTCAGTGACTGGAGAAATGGGGTTAGATCTGTCAGAGATGATGAATGAGACTGGCTCAGGATAGGGCAGGTTTCAGAGCTAATGTATACAGAGTCTCCACGAGTCTCAGGCAACTCGATGGCACATAATAACAATGATATTAATTATATTGTTCAATAATTTTCATAAAATGTTGTGTCACCTTTCTCAGGAATGGGGAAAAAAATATGTACAGTCAGGAAATCAGACAGCTATTCTCTATATGTCCTGGCATATACTGGTGAGCAGCACACCCAGGGTTGAATCTGTTAGTTGAAACATGTCAGTTGGTATCCTCTCTATTCTTGGACCTTTTTTGCCAGTGTCTTCAACAGCTTATATTTCTTCCTTTGTTATTATTGCCTTTTGTTCAAATGGTACTTCCTGACATTTTTTTATAATGACCAATCCTTTTTGTACAGTGATTCTGTGTATTCTTTCCATCTTCTTTTGCAATTTCTTGGATCATTCAAGATTATGCCCATGGCATCTCTTAGTTTTGAAACTCAAGACTTGAATTTGTTTTTCGGTTCTTTCAGCTTGAGAAACGCTGAGTTTTTTCTTCCCTTTTTGATCTCTAACTCCAGGTCTTTATACATTTTCTGTAATACTTTGTCTTCTCAAGTTGCCATTTAAAATCTGTTCAGCTTTTACTTCCACACCTCTTGTTTTTGCTTCTTGATGCTCTCATATAATTTTCATACTTTCTTCTGACATCCATATTGGTTTTTCTTTTTCCTCTGTCTTTGTAATGAACTTTTGCCCTCTTCATCCCACAGCTCCTCTGGTCTTCAATCATTGGTGATCCAGACTTCAACACCTGTTCTTAACATGATTTTGTAATTCATGTAGGATAAACTCAAGATCATATTTTGTTTTTCATGGATGTGTTTTAGCCTACATAAGTTTCAATTTAAACTTACATCTGAGTAATTGTAAGTATACATGGTGGTATATTCCATAGTCAGCACCTGGACTGGTTCTTACTGCAGAAAGTGAGCTTCTCCAACAATTCTTTCCATATATATAGTCCATCTGTGCTACCTGTCAGGTGAGATCCATATGTAAACTCTCCTTTTGTACAAAGTTCATTCACTCTCTAGCCTCTTTTCTCTCACAAAGCCTATACTTTGCAACTATCATTCCTTCTTCATTGTTACCAGCTGTTGTATACCAGTCACCAATATTTATTAATACATCTTGATTGCATGTTTGGTCGATTTCAGGCTGCAGCAGTTGGTGGAAACCCTCAGTTTCCTCCTCTGTGGCTTTAGCTGTTTGTGCATACATTTGAATAATAGTTATGTTAATAGATCTTCTTTTATGTGTATGAATGACCACTAACAACTCACAACAGTTGTACTTAAAATAGAGCTTGAAATTATCTTTAATTATAAATGCAACTCAGTTCTTCTTCAAGTTTTCATTCCTGGTATAATCCATATGATTATCTGATTCAAAGTGGTCCATGTCAGTTCATATTGGTTCTCTAATGCCAATAGTGTCAATCTTCAAATGTTCCATTTCATTTCTTTACAACTTAATTTCCAATGTTCTTCCTTCATATATTCCATTTTCCAATCATTAATCATTGTTAGCAGCTGTTTCTCCTCATATTTGTATGATTTCACTTCTGAGCTCTATTGTTCATAGAGTTTTCCCAGGCTTGCTATTTTGGAAGTGGATGGACAGTCCTATTTCCTGATCTGTCTCAGTCTAGGTATGCCACTCTAATATGTGCACCACAGATGACCCTTCTGGAATTCGACACACCGGTTGCATCACAGCAACCCACAAATTACACCAGTACAGATAAGTGGTCTGTTAACAAGCACAAAGAATAAGCAAGCAAGCATATACAAACTCAGCTATAAGGTAGTTGTCGTTGTTGTGTACCATCAATTTGGACATGACCATCCATTGGGTTTTCAGAGGAAGTAAATTACACAAGAGGAGATTGGCCATCCTTTTCCACCATAGATCAGAAAATCAATCCTTGATAATGACCTTACAGGCGTTGTACCTCTAACAGTAAACTGTAAAGACAGACATACAGCATTCTCTTTTCTTGTCCCATCAGAGATCCATAATAATGCAACAGGATGGAATTTTGTTGTGGGTATTTGGCCCAGATAGTGACTCATCTGGGTCTTTGGTGCTGGTGATTGGCACAAGATAGGGCAGGGTTGCTTTCTGAGATGCTTGAAAACATCAGCACTGGGCCTGCAAAGGCCTAAGGACCAAGCTAGCATTGGAGTCACTATTAGTATATGCCCCAATATTTGGGAGACAGCTATCTAGCCAACTGAAGTGTAAGAGATCTCAATTTGTTCCCTTTAAAACAAAACATAACAAAGAACAAGGTGATCTAACAGACTTCTTAAAGACTACTTTCCTTTACTATTATAATAGTTAACATAGTTCCCCTCAAGACAATTCAAATCGTTAAGTCCAGCTTTGGGTTGTTTATGAGAAAGTCAGGCACACATTATGTAAGCAATAGCAAATTCAGTTAATACAGGAAATGCCAAATATTCTTTCCTGATAAACTTTAAGTTTACTACCAATTTCCTGTTTTCAATTATCTGAAAAAGCATTCAGGTGCCATACATACACTACAGGATAAAGAACAATTGCAACATGATCCTTCAGAGGAAGCAGCACTGAGCTTCTCAATTGTATCAGGGATCCATAAAGAAGAAACCTAAAGCACATGCTTCATGATGAAGAAGCTGTTACGGGCACTTAACTAGATGGACTTCGTCATGAAGATCAGCTGTGTACACCTCCTGATTTGCATAATGCCTCCTTTTCCAAGAACACTCCTATTCCACAAAAAAATTCTAAATAAACATAAGCGCTTTCCTATGCACTTAACCTAACCTATAAACATTCCTGCAAATTCTATTTTTGAGACTATATCTTTTTAAAGCCAGTTGCACTTGTCTACCTTTTCACTGTTACAAGTAAAAACAAAGTTTGTTCACCTATTAATCTCTTTTGAATACTTTTATTGGAAAGAAAACTAGAGTCCTTTAAGTCCAACTGGACGGTGGTAGTAACACTATGTGACTTTCCTACATCTAAGAACAAGATGAATTCCAATATCTAGTGCTTCGGGGACTGATAGGCAATATCATGATAGATGGAGAAAAGATTGAGACTGTCAGTTACTTCATCTTCCTTGGATCTACAGTCAGTATATACTTGGTATTAGCAGTCATGAGATCAAGAGATGTACTGAACTAGGAAAGTACTTGGTCAAGGATGTCTTCAAATAACTGAGGAGCAATGAGGCCAGTATGAGGATTAAAGTGTGCCTGATTCAGGCTATGGTGTTTTCAGTCACTTGCTATGCATCTGAGAGCTGGATTGTAAATAAGGGTGACAGGAAGATTTGAGGCCTTTGAGTTGTGATGTTGGGGAAGAGTACTCAATGTTCCATGGAATGCTGGAAGAACAGGTATGTCTTGGGAAAGGTGCAGGCAGAGTGTTCCCTGCAAGGAAAGATGATGAAACTTCATCTCACACACACTGGGCATGTTGTTAGGACAGGTTATTCCTTGGAGAGAGACATCATGCTTGGAAAGGTAGAAGTACGGTGAAGGAGAGGGAGACCCTCAACCAGATGAGTTGACATAGTAGCTGAAGCAATCGACTTGAGTATGTCAGAGACTGTGAAAATGGCACAGGATAGGACAGGGTTCAGATCTGCTGTTCGCAGGATTGCTATGAGTTGTATTTGATTTTATGGCACTTAATAACACCACCACCACCACTTGATTGTGCTTGTACAAAACCTATACTAGAACCTAGAAGCAGTCATCAGAACAGAGCAAGGAAACACTGCATGGTTCAAAATCATGAAAGGCAGAACATAGCATTTTGGAAGCTGGGCTTTATGAGGAGGACTGTGGTATCAGGATTAGAGAAAGGCTCATCAACAACCTACGTTATGCAGATGACACAGCCTTGCTTATTGAAACTGAGGAGGACCTGAAGTTCTTGACTACAGTCAAGGACTGTAGTCTTCAATATGAATTGAAGGTCAACATCCAGAAGACAAAGATTCTCATCACTGGGCCTATTGGCAGCACCATGATAGACGAAGACATTGATGTTGTTAACAATTACAGCTTCCTCAGCTCCATAATCAACCTCTTGGCACCAACAGTCAGGAAATCAAAAGACAAAATGCACTGGTGCACCTACTCAATGCTATGGTCTTTGCCATTACTTGCTATGTATCAGAGAGCAGGACAATGACTAAAGAAGAAGACAGAAGAAGAAACCATGTGTTTGAGTTGTGGTGGTGGAAAAGAATCTTGAACATACCATGGGCCACCAAGAAAACAAATAAGTCTATCTTGGAGATGGTGAAACCAAATTTCTCCTTAGAGGCTAGGATTTTGAAACTCCATCTATCATAGTTTGGGCAGGTGGCCAGGAGAGACCAGTCCTTGGGGAAAGACATCATGCTTGGAAAGTGGATGAATGGTGCAGAAGAGGAAGACCCTGGATGAGATGGACTGATATGGTAACTGGGGAAATAGGGGTGGGTGTATCGGAATCAGTGAGACTGTCTCAGGACAGGGCAGGCTTCAGAACTGCTGTACATAGGGTCACAGGCTACTTAACGGCATGTAACAACAACAATAAAGTGCTTTGAGGGAAATTATTGCTTTATTTGATTAATAATGTCTGTGTGGTGTCAGAGACCTTAATTGGCTTTTCTAGCCTGTATTAAGGGAATGATCTCAGCTACATTAACTGCAAACACATAGTTTGGCAAATCATCAAAATCTGTGGCATCAGTTTAAAAGAGCATTCTCCACGCTGTGGGGTGTGTGAAAACACTGACACAAGAGCAGCAGCGCAATTGTGTTCACTGAGTCCAAGAATACTGGAGGATAATTTGTCCAGACTTAGAAATTGTATATATGGTGAAATTGTTCTGCCCATGAAATGCTCCTCAAAGGAAATCCATTTACATGCATGTAAATACAAGAGCATCTATTATCCAGAAAATTCCACAAGTGGAAACTTTCTCCCTCAGTAGGAAGGTGGTGAGAGAAAAAGCCACAAGTCCCCCTGCACAATTGTTTTTAAGGCCTTCTGGGTGCTACTGTTGGCGGGGAGATTGGGAGCATGGTTGGTAGGCTGGGGGATCAGTCATGTGGGTTGGCTTTTGATGGGATGGCTACTTTGCCTGCCTTTACTCTTTTTGTGTCACGTAGACACTAGTTAATTCTTTACTTTGCAAGGATAGATATGACTTTACCTGGCACATTTGTGTTTGCTTTAAGCTAAGAATTTTTATGGCCCGCTTCTGCTTCTGGTATTAATGGCTGTTTTTTTAAAAAATGGGGTTTATGCTGTCCCCTCAGAAATAAGCACCCAGCTGCATCCAGACAGGTCCATTGTCTACCAGTTTCTGCAAAAGAAAAGCAACACCAACAAACAGTCTACATACCTATAGTCATATGAGTCTGATGGGTCTGAGTCTCTGGAAGACCTTCTAGTGAATTATCAGATCAAACGGCCATAGAGGAATTGCAGAACTGAGCCCATATGAAGTTGTTAATGTTAGAAAGGATGAGTTTATAAAGCTGGTTAATCATTTGGAACTTGTTGACCTGATAATTCGTATAAATAGTTTGCTATTAATCTTAGCAGAACAAATAAAAACACAGTCTGCCAAGCCCTACATCCTTTGACTTGCTCATAGTGCAGCTATAGGTGATGAATCAATTCCCAACAGAATTGAACAAGTCCTAGGAAATGGCGACCAATCCTAGGGTTAGAGCACCACTGTGTTTGCAACCAAGAGTATGTAATATTCTCAAGATTTGATGGAGGCTGATAAATTCTGGTAAACGGGGGAAATAATTTATAAAGCACACATTTGCATAGCTAAGACCCAGAAAGAGCAAACTACCACCCTTATCAGCCACACTCCAAGTAAATGCGTGTTGTTATGTACCAATGAGTTGGAACATACTCATAGCCAATCCTCTGTGGGGTTTTCAGAGGTAGTTAATTGCATGGGAGGAGATTAACCATCCTTCTCCCCTGGGGTAGGTGGTGGACTCAAGCCACATGTCTTCGGGATTGCAGCAGAGCTTCTTGCCACTAGGCTACTTTCATGAAGACCAAGTTAAGTTGAAGTATTATGTCTTGAAGTGAAACACAGAGAGGAAAAGGATATATCAATCACAAAGTAGATGCAACAGGTTGTCCAGAATTTCAAAGACTGCTCAAAAAAGATACAAGAGTATGTGACAAAGCTGGCATATCATCTCAGCAGATGAAAGAGAAAATATTCAATAAATAATATTGGCCTAAAAAATTCCAAATCATGAAAATTACTATAAGATTGTTGGGGCTGAGTGTTTCTGTTGAATTAAGAATGTCACAGACACCAAGGAGCAATGATAGAAAACATTTGCACTGTCTACCTTTACATAAAAATATTGTTTTTAAAAAATCTATTAATCAAAAAGAATTGCAGACTTCCCAAGAGAAAATTATAGAGTAAAAAAGAACCATTTGTCTCTCCATCCTCCTCTCTCAGTGTCCCTTCCTCTCTTACATTGCTGTTGTGTCAGAACCAACTAAACAGGTGATTTTGTTAGGTTTCTGAATCTATAAATCACATGGAAGAGGATTGTGCAGCTTTTTCTTGAGGAGTTGCTTATGAATTTGAACTGACGGAGTTGCACAGCCTTTTAGTGAGCATCGCAACCCTCTAGAGACTACACTGCCGGGTTGCGGGGGCGGGGGAGGAGGGTGGTAATACAAAGAACTGTCTAGCTTTTGACACTTCTCCTCTTCAGTAATGAGAAAAGTACAAATTAAAACAATATCGAAGCAGTATTTAAACTTCATAATACTTTAGAAAGTTAAAAAGAGGCAAGAAATGTGGTTAAAATAAAGAAAAGTGGTTATGTACAAATGAAGGGAGAATGGAGAAGCTCAGACAGTGGGGGAAAAATGGCTAACTGCTTGCTGACTCAGAAGAATTGAATATACAAGAACCTGGAACTAACTCTGTG
The DNA here is from genome assembly GCF_000299155.1 of Elephantulus edwardii. NCBI lineage: Eukaryota > Metazoa > Chordata > Mammalia > Macroscelidea > Macroscelididae > Elephantulus > Elephantulus edwardii. The sequence goes on from NW_006399794.1 coordinate 11,003,980, forward strand.
TGTGTGTGTGTGTGTGTGTGTGTGTGTGTGTGTGTGTGTGTGAATTGATGTTAGTAAAAGGGAGAAGACACATAAAGTGACTGAATGCATGAACACATCAGATACATCAATTAGATACTACAAGGAGAAAAGAATGACAGGATTCAGATCATAAAATATCCCAAGATATCTCTACACATTTAGATTAATTTTTCCCTGGTACCTAAAATGAGAATATAATGCTGTAACTATTCTTGAATTAGGAACTAGCGTTTGAAATCCTCTTAAGTTTCAAATACTTTGCTCAAAATAAAATGATTTGTTTTTCGGAGTCTTCTCACAGAGTTCTCCAGTGAACGACTCATTTGGATGTCATCTCGTTTGACTATCAAGAAACACTTCCCAGAGATTACATTTTCCCTAGAGAGAAAACTATCCACATATAGGTTCTGGGAATTTATAAAGTTAACATGGTTTTTCCAGAGGGATAGTTGTGTGCTTAGGTGTTTAATCCTTGCCCAGTCCTATTGACTTCACCTTTATGTCTCCTGAGGGAGCGAGGGATCTTTCAGATATGATGAGCCTCTTAAGCACTGTTACAAAGCAATGCTAACTGCCCACTTGACTCTGGAGTCCTCAATGCTCACAGGCAAATACTGTCAAATTGTCTATGAAGACTGGTTAAAAGGCTGCAGTGGAAAATGATCACATGAGAATTTACAGCTAGCAATAGTCCTATTTTTATCATTTACCATGAACTGGGGATAAGAAGAAGATAGATCAGGTGAGCATGTAAGAGGAAAAGCAGGTTTGTGAATGTGTAATTACACATTTCCAAGATAAATATAAAAGGATATTTGAGGAAAAATGCATCTAAGTATTGAATTATTATCTCATTATTTATGTAAACACTTTGGCATTCCTGCCACGGAGATGTTTCTAGTCGTGTAACTCATACAAGAAACAGTTTTGAAGAATGTACTCTAAGAAGGTAATTTAAGTCAATGGAAGTTAGTATTGATTGATAATCTAAGGAAGAACACAAGTGTGGATAACAAATACAATTTGTAAAATTCTTAAGAGACTATAAGTGATATGCAAAAACATCTGATCTCTCCTCAGATTTTATTGAAAATTTACTGAATTTTTTAGTACTTTCATTTTGGTGCTCTTGGTTTGATGGAGGAGACTGACAGAGAAACAGACATGAAGCATATGGTAAGATCTCTAAAAGAATTACAATTTTGGTTACTTCACTGAACTATTAGAATGATGCTGGTTTTTTTTTCCTTAGTTGAATTTGAAAAAAGAGTTTTGTGAGATTCTTGTTTGAGCAATCATGATTATTATTTTTAGTAATATATTGATTTAGAATATAAAGTGTCTTTTAAAAAGATAAAAAGGAAGATACCACAATATTCCTATGTTGTTGTATAGCATGGAGTGAAAGCCAACCTATAGCTGACCTTCCAGCAGCTTTTCAGAGGCAGTAAATTATATGGGAGAGGATTGCCCATCTTTCTCTCATGGAGCAGCTGGTGGATTTGAACCATATGCTTTTGGGATTGCAACACAGCTTCTTACCACTAGGCCACCAGAGCTCCTATGGCATCTCATACAATCACCAGTTCTGAAGTAGCAGGTGCCAGCTGAGGGGTCATATGATTCAGAAACACGTTAAGCAATAGTGTCCATACGAAGTTAGAGAGGTCTGGGAAGATCCTCTGAGTGTTTTAGCAGAGTATTTGCAGAAAGTAGTATAATAAATAATCTTATCATAAACCATATTTTTTATTTTTTATTTTTTTTAGCAAATCTACTAAAAGCAAACTAGAGAAAAAAAAAAAACAGAGAAAGGATGACTGAACAAGCTGATCACACTGTTGGGGGTTGAGGGAAGTGGTGATGTTCTTTTGATTGAGAAAGAAACTTATTGCTAACCCTTGGGCGGGTTTTCAGAGGCAGTGTAGTTCTTTTCAATTCCCTTTATGGTCCATATTCCATGACCTTCAAAGAAATATTCTTCGGGAGGTATTATTTGGCTTCATTTACCATGATAGAGATTAGGTATGTTGCCATTTTGTAATAAAATTTAGTAAACACTAAAAAAGATAACTTTAAACCTTTACTTATCTTTATCAGGATAGTTATACTTCTTTGTAATTCTTAGTAACATGTTTTGATAAAATTTATACATACATATCTAGGTGTCTTATTTTGCTTCTGGCATTCCTAGTTTTTTTTCCCTATCAGTGAGCAACACTTTTTAAAAATCATCCTCTGTTTAATTCTGTCATTAAGTAGGTAAGAAAATGCGACCTGACAAATCAAGTGTCCTGGTTGATAACCACAATTTCTAGATCTTCAAAAATGCAGAAATTTACAAGATACTTTAAAAATCCATTTTGAATTTTTGAATATTCAATACTCAAAAATACAAGTTTTATCTTACATTCTTATATCTATGCAGAGGTATGGATCATATCTCTTACATAGAAATTTCCAAAATTCTAACTTTCTGCATTTTAGCTAAATTTTAGCTTTGAAATTCTAGGAAATATTTAATATCTTATTTGATATTTTTAATTTCTTACAATGAAACAACTCATATGCTTTCTCACATACACCAAGGATAACATATGTTTAATGGAGGAAGTGCATACTATCACAAGAAAGTTATTTTCATTACAGATATTATTTGGACATCCAGATGAGGAAATATTCTTGGTTTTCCCTTTTCTTTAAAAAAGTATTATTTGGTTTCTCAAAACAAACATTCTTAACTACATAAGCTAAATTACTGTTTAGCTTTAAGATGACTCCAAGGTCTAGTGTCTAATTAGTGTCAAATTAAATATGAGGCTTTAGCACTGGGGAGTCATCCAGTCACGATAAAAACAGTAAGTCGGATTCCATAATGTGAAATTCTGTTCCATATTTTTCCTTTTTGATCCAAATTGTTCTATGAATTTTTTATTAGATGTTCAATAAACCATCATTAGACTTTCTGGTCTTTTGACAAAGAAATTGTTCAAGGAAGCAATTGAACATTCCAGTTTCTGAAAAAGAGGTATTTTCACTGGAGAGACTTATATCACTACTTTTTAAGCTTTCATACTCTTGTTAAGAGATCAAGAATCAAGAAGTTTGGAAAATTTAGAATCAAGAGAAGAATGTTTTGAATAATGGGGTGTATAGTACAACATTATGACACTAAGAAGATATTGCATTCTAGAAAATATTAGAAGTGGTTACCAAAAGAAATGATAAAATAAGAACTAGAGTCAGAGAAGCTGTTTCTGCTGCTGATAACCAAAGGGCTGGATTGTAGTTATTTTGTTATTCATTGCAATTAGGAAGGATGAATATTATTAGAGCAATAGGCAAACCTGAGTTACAGTTGACACTCAGTCAGGTCTTTCTTGATAGTCTTATACCATCTCATTGATAGCTAATGTGCTTATTTGTGGTGTTTTAGATAAATTTCAAAGACAAAGGAATAAAATCTTATGAATTTCCTCACCCTTGTTTTCAACTGTATTTTCACTGTTTACTGAATGATTTTTATGATCCTATTCATCTAGTGGCTTAACGATAAGAAGCATCACTGCAATCCCAGAGGCCTTCATTTTAAATCCTTTAGCTGCTCTATGGGAGAAGGGCAATCTCCTCCCATGTGAAAACCTACTAGAGAGTCAGCTATGGATCAGACTCAAGGCCTACAAAAACGTCATTCATGTTGACAAGATCCCTTCCATGCAATTAACTGCCTCTGAAAACCTGCAAGAAAGTTAGCTATGTGTCCGTTCTGATCTGATGGTACACACCACCACCAACCAGCATCAAAGTATCTTATTCTAAACATCAATTGTTGTAGCTGTTCTGATTAAGAGTATAAAAATGATAAGTACATTAAATTTTATTTATTTTTATGTGTAAGTATATAATGTCTGTGTCTTCACAAATTATTTCAATTTCCTTAAGAACAGAAGTTTTGACTGGGGTTAGTTGGTTTTTTTTGGGGTTTTTTTTTTTCCCTATGGGAGAGAAAATGTCTTTTTTTTTTCTAAAAGAAATTTTAAATCCTGTATCCAAGAAGATCTTAAGCACAGATATGAAGGCATTTAATTTGTAACTGCACCTATTATATGAATTAAAAATGACAGAGAAGAACTGAATTAAATTAATGAAATAGGAAAAATAAACAAAAAACCAATCTTCTGATTTATAGATACATATATTTGGCCTATGGTCAGTGAAGTGAATTACTCAAGTATTAATGGAGGCTTAAGGAAAGAGACATTTTCAAACAGAATATCATAGTGCACATCAGGAATTCCTTCATACAGAACTATGGAAGAGTCAATCTGTCATTCTGCATTTTGCTCATGGAAGATTTACCTCGCCATGTCGTAACTGATCAAACAACCTCTCCACTTTTAATATGGCAGACAATATTACACATCACTTTATCACATCTTTCTTCCTTATTGGCATTCCTGGTTTGCAAGATTTTCACTGCTGGATTGGCATTCCTGTCTGCCTCCTGTATGCCCTCACCCTTCTTGGAAACAGTATAATCATTGTTACCATCAAACTAGATCCAAGCCTCCACCAACCTATGTATTTCTTCCTTTGCATGCTAGCGATGAATGACATGGCCCTTGCATCTTCTACAGCTCCCAAGATGCTTGGTATTTTCTGGTTTGATGCTCACTGGTTTGAATTTAATATTTGCCTTGCACAAATGTATTTCATCCATACATTCTGCATATTTGAGTCAGCTCTACTAGTTTCCATGGCCTTTGACCGCTATGTAGCAATTTGCATCCCATTACGTTATGCAACTATTCTCACAACACCAATGGTAATCAGGATAGGGCTAGCTGGAATGGTCCGAGCTATCCTTATGGTTCTTCCATGTCCTCTTCTAATTAAGAGACTACCATATTATACTAAATATATCATCAATCATGCATATTGTGAACATATGGCTATAGTGAAGTTAGCCAGTGCCAATACTCTCATTAATAGAGCTTATGGTATCTCTGTGGCACTTTCAGTGATGACACTGGACCTAGGACTTATAGCCACATCCTATATCAAAATCTTGCAGGCAGTCTTTCGTCTCTCTTCCAAGAATGCTCGCTCTAAAGCGCTGGGCACCTGTGCTGCTCATATCTGCACTATACTTGTTTCTTACACACCTGCACTGTTTAGTTTCCTAACTCATCGCATTGGGAAGAAAGTACCCCCAAGTGTCCATATAATTTTTGCAAGTGTGTACCTTTTGGTGCCCCCCGCAGTCAATCCCCTGGTCTATGGTGTCAAGACCAAGCAGATTCGTGACCGTGTGCTTGGTCTCTTCTTCCCAAATAGAAAGATTTTGGAAAATTAAAAATATTACACAAATATTTCATTAGTAGCCTACATTGATAAAGTTGTTTCATGATTCACAATAATATTCATAGCCTTGCCCATTTAATTTTAATTTTGCAATTAAATGATATCTTATGTAAATGACATATGGTGTTATCTATTTTCTTCTACCACTTCTCATTTTTACACTTTTATTTGCTTTAGAAATAAAATAATACTTCAATGAACACAAGCAATCATTGTTATTTATTATTTATAGAAGAATTTAAGTTTCTGTATAATTGCTGTCTTATTATATGCATAAAGATTGTGATAATGCAAAAACTTACAGTACATTGAACAATGCAACTTACACAGTTTTTTCCTATTCAAATGACTTGCAGTGCAGTTTCAAATTCTTGAGTAAAAAAATTGGTTTCCTCCCATAGTTATTAAAATATTAAATATTTTTATTATTAAAATAATTGTAATAACTTAACATTCAAATAATAACTATGAATGGCCTTTAATTTATTGTCACTGATTTAAGCCCTTTGGTACCAAATTATATCTTACTTTGAATTTTTTGGTTGTTATCATGTATTTTCAGCAATAAAAGGCATGCTGACCTAAATTAGAAATGTTAAAGAAATATGAATTTTGATTCAGTTAAGTAGGGCATAGTGTTGCCATTGTTATGTGCTGTCCAGGCTGAACTGACTCATAGCTGACCCTCCAGCAGGTTTTCAGAGCCTGTACATCACACAAGGAGAGATTATTCATATGTCTCCCACAGAGCAGCTGGTGGGTTTGAACTGCCTGCCTTTGAGGTGGTAGCTCAACTCTTTACTGTAGGTGCCATAAAGTATGACTCATAATGACCCTATGAACAATAGATCTGAACCTGTCTTATCCCATGTCATCCTCACAGTCTCTGACATACTTGAGCCCATGAGTCAACTGTTCTGGTTGAGGGTCTTCCTCTCTTTCACTGACCTTCCACTTTTCTAAGCTTAATGTCCCTCTCCAAGAAATCATCTCTCCAAGCAACATGACCAAAGTATGTGAGATGAAACTTTGTCATCTTTGGCTCCAAGGAGCATTCTAGATGCACTCTTTCTAATAAATATTTGTTCTTTTGGAAGTCCATGATACATTCAGTAATCTCCAAAACCACAGCTGAAAGCCATAATTCTTTTCCTCTTCACCCTTAATAATTGTTCAGCTCTCAGATGCATAGCAAGTGATTGAAAAGACCAATAGGCCACCATGTGTTTTTCAGTTAGATCTAGTGGTAACAGAGTAATCTGTTTGGGTTTTGTGTTGTTTTGTTTGTTTGTTTGTTTGTTTTCAGGTTCACACGTTATACAGCCTTTAGAAGTGATAACACATATTACAAATAGGACTATAGCTTCCCAAGGGAATTGAAAGGCTAAAAATAATGCTAGGCACTATTAGGTTAGGATCTAGGGAGCTCTAATGGCCTAGTGGCAAGGAGCTGCACTGCAATCCCAAAGACACACAGTTTGAATCAATTAGAAGTTCCACAGGAAAAAGTTGGGCAATCCCCTCCTCTGTGATTAACTGCTTCTGGAGGATCATGTATGGTCAATTCCAATTCAATGGTAGACATCAACAACAACTACTGAGTTAGCTCAGACACATAAGTTTGTGCAATAAAATAAATCTTGTCCAGTACTGTACCAGTTTTATAACCTCTGCTGTGCTTAATCCTATTGTTGAAATCACTGTGCCAATCTATCACATTGAGTATTTTTCTCTCTTACTGACCCTCTACTTTTTTATCATTTATTTTTTCTTCTTTTTTATTATGCAGATGTTTTTTTACCTCCACTTTCCTTCATTGACATTATATTTTATTCACATACATTGTATTTTATAAAATTAGTCACCACCATTATCCTGTCTTTTCAGGTTCCCATCAGATATTTCTGCATTTCTTTTACTCCCTTCCTCTACTCACCAAATTGTGCAAACCAATGACTTCCCCCCAATCCATCCTTACCCCTCTGCTCCCATTCCTTCCTCCCTTGGATCCTCATACACATTTTACTAGTTACCCCTCTATTTTTACAATAATGATCTTATGAAGTATTTGTCCTTATGAGTCTGAGCTGGTTCACTTAACATAATGCTTTCCAGTATCTCCCAAATTATGTAGGTTTGTTGTCTTCTTTTAAAATGTTGCTCCTGACTGCTGCATAGTATTTCATTGTGGGAATGTACAATTCCTCAATCTATTCTGTTGTGGTTGGACGTTTGCGCTGTTTCCGTGTTCTTGTGATAGTGAATAATGCTGCTATGAACATTGGTGTACAAATCTCTGTTTGTGTCTCAGTTCTAATTTCCTTGTGGTGACCCTCTTCTTTTACAAGCATTTTCTTACTCCAGCGACTGATCTCTCCAGATAATGTAGCTAAAATAAATGAGACAAAGTTCCACCATCCTTGATTCTAAGGAGAATTCTGGCTGTGCAGATCTTTAGGACAAGTTTGTTCTTCTTGGCAATCCTTTATAGATTTAGTAGTCTCTGATAACACCACAAGTCAAAGGCTTCAACTACTCTTCAATCCTGCTTATCCGTTGCCCAAATGTGACATGCATATGAAGCATTTGAATGTCCTCTTAGCTTAGGCCATGTGAACCTTAGTCTTTAAAGTGACATTCTTGCTTTTTAGAATTTTAAAGACATCATTTGTTTTCTTGACTCTAGCTATGATGGGTGTTAATTGTGAATCCAAATAAATTTAACCTCTAACTTTGCTCCATTTATCATGGTATTTCTTACTGGCCCATTTGTGAGGACTTTTGCCTTCTTTATGTTGAGAAGTAATACATTCTAAAAGCTATGACCTTTATCTTTTTCAGTAATGACGTCAAATCCTCTTCTATTCCAGCAAACAAGGTTATAGTATCTGCATATCATAGATTGTTGATGAATATTCCTCCAATCTTGATGTCACATTGTTCTTATATAGTTAAACTTCTTGAGTTATTTGCTTGTTATACAGATTGAATAAATACAGTGAAAACCTTGCTAAATGTTTGTTCTGATTATGAACTGCACACTATCCCCTTGTTGTATTCACAATTGCTTCTTGGTTCATGTGCAAGTTCTACACAGGTATAATTAAGTGTTCTCTGTTTCCTATTTTTCATAATACTATTCATATTTAGTTTCTTAGCAAAACTCCTCCTCAGTCTTGTGTATTTGTCTTACAGTGCGATTGGTACAGGACAGAGGAGAGTTTAGGGCTGTTGTACATAGGGTCGCTATGAGTCTCAAGCGACTTGACGGCACATAACAACAACAACAGCATCTCTTTAAGTTTCCATCCTTTTAAAAATTTCTTAATAATGACATTTATAAAAATTATATATGCATACATTTAATAATTTTTATTTATCCCATATTATACTGTAAGCAAAGAGGTTTTTTAATCATAATTGTCTGTGTCTCAGACGTGTTTAGCACATAGTCTAAACTCCTGAAGGTTTCATTCAGTAATTGTTTAAGATTATTCTTATTTTTTAATTATTTTTCATTCATGTACACTGGGGTTTTTTTCTACTTCTTTCCTCTATTACCTCCTCCATCTTTCAATCCCCTTTTGTTCCCTCTCCTTCTCTCTTTGTATATCCATGCACATATCGCTGCTTATTCATTTGTTTTTACAATAACAACCTTATATGGTATTTGTTCTTATGTGTCTGAGTTAATTTAATTTAGTCAGCATAATGCTCTCTAGCCTCTCCCATGTTACCCTTCAGTATTTTTTAGTGATTATTAATCAATATTATATAAACAGTATGTCAGTGTCATGTTCAAAATAGATTTCATTGTCTCCTTGCATAAGAACAGCTTTTCTTTCTTAGCTTTCTGTCTTAATGAATGACAGGCAACAAGATTCAGTATTTCACAGACCAAAAAGTCTGAAGATCAACTACAAACCCTTCTTTCTGTTCACTGGGGTTTATACTCTTAGAAACATGAAAGAGAGTCAGTATGGGTTAGATCAGACCTGATGGTTGTATGCTTGGTATTTTGAGTTCAGCAGCCTACAGTTAATCATTTATTGTGGGATGTTTATACAGGCTAATTAGCATTTAAATCTTTTCTCATACTTACATCTGTATTTTAGTTAAAGCCAATATACATTCTCAGTATTTTCTTTTTCTCCCTCACTCAAAAGACTAAATTGCTATCCAGCGGGAGCTGACTTAAAGCTGCCCTTCCAGTAGGTTTTCAGAGACTGTACATAATCACACAGGAATAAATTGTCCATCTTTCTTCCATGGTGGGTTAAAACCGTCCTGATTTGGGTTGGCAACACCCTTTCTGAAGACATCATGAAAAATTGAACATGCAACAATAAATTCTAATAATATAATATTTAGTGAAAAAAGGGTTAAATGTAAAAGATACATGCAGCTATTAAACTACACACAGAGCAAATAAATAAAAGAAACATGAAAATTCGGT
>NW_006399794.1:11014950-11019486 GCF_000299155.1 Elephantulus edwardii
AACTGTCAGAAGTTCAAGCAGGATTTAGAAGAGACTGTGGCACCAGGAAAAATATTGCTGAGGTCAGATGGATCCTTGCTGAAAGTAAGGAATACCAGAAGAATGTATATTTGTGCTTTATTAACTATGCAAAGGCGCTTGACTAGGTATATCATGACAAGTTGTGGTTGACATTGAAAAGAATGGAAATCTCAGAGCACTTGATTGTGCTCATGGGGAATCTATACCTGGAACAGGAGACTGTTGTGCAAATGGAGCAGGGTAGCACTACATGGTTTGGAACTGGAAAAGCAGTGTCCCATACTGTTGTTGTCCATTTACCAGCAGCAAACAGCAACATCCTGATGGGGGTAATCACAACAGAAATACACCACTTCGGGAGTTGATCAGAGAGTCGATCCAGCTCAATTTTATTGATGGCTGCAGTGCACTTATATATGAGCAAGTAAACAGGAAAATAGGACAGGGTGGGCTTGCAGATGTGAGACATGCGGATTGGATAGGAGAACCTCAGCCTCGTGTGGACCACACCCAGCTCAACAGATGTGGTAGCTGTCTTCCCAGGTGGCGAGCTGGTACAGTCAAACACAGGGGAGCTCTCTCTACCCCATATTAAAGGTCATTGGGGGGGCTTGCACTTATCCAGAGCTTAGGTGATCTGTCCTGGACAGAGGCCCTCCTTTCCTCCCCAACTATTCAATCTGTATGCTGAGCAACATATTCAAGAAGCTGGATTGTATGAGGAGGAGTGTTGCATCAGGATTGGAGGGAAACTCACCAATAACCTATATTATGCAGATGACATAACTTTGCTAGCTGAATTTGTGGAGGGCTTGAAGCACTTATTGCAGAAGATCAAGGAATGCAGCCTTCAGTATGGATTGCATCTCAGTATCAGGAAAATACAGATACCACTGAACTGATAGGTGCATCATGATGGATGGAGAGGAGATTGAAACTGTCAACAGCTTCATCTTGCTTGGATCCACAATTAACACCCTTGGTATCCGCAGTCAGAAAATAAAGAGAAGCATTGCACTAGGAAAATCTACAGTTAAGGACTTTCCAAATAATTGAGGAGTAATGATGCCAGATAGAAGACTAAGGTGTGCCTGATATAGGTCATGATTTTTCTGATTACTGGCTATGCATGTGAGGACTGGACAATGAATAAGGATGACAGAAAGATAATTTATGCCTTTGAACTGTGGTGCTGGAGAAGAGCACTGAACATCCCATGAATGGTCATGAGAACAAACGGATATGTCTTGGAAAATGTGCAGCTGGAGTGCTCTTTGGAGGCAAGAATGATGAGACTTCACCTCACATACTTTGGACATGTTATTAGGATGGGCTTTTCCTTGGAGATGGACATGATTTTTGGAAGGGTGGAGGGGTGGCAAAGGAGAGGAAGACTTTCAACCAGGTGGATTGACACAGTGACTGCTGCAATGGACTCTTGTGTGTCAGGAAGTGTGAGGATGGCACAGGACAGGACTGGGTTCAGTTCTTTTGTTCATAGGGTCTCTATGAGTCACACTCAATTGAATGGCACATAACAGCAACAACATCAAACAAGGACTCTGAGGGAACAAGCACATCCCTTTTGTTGAACAACTCTGTTCAAGTTGGAAACTTTGAGTATCTACTTCCATAAGCAAAGTCAAGTCCAGATCAAGCCATCAAATTGTAGTAATCAACCTTAGCTCACAGCATGAATTATCTTCTCTTCATCTGGTTGGGTTCTGATCAACTTATCCCCAGCCATCCATGGTCAGGTTCAAAAGAGCATCATCTGCAAGCTCAGGAGTTCGGATTTCTCCCTGCATTCCAGACCTGTTGGTCTCTTCACTCCACTCTAGCCCTGACTTGGGGCCAAGTCAACAAGCCAGGGGTCCTCATGCCTTCCCGCTCCTCAAGTCAACAACCCTTTCTGGTCATCCATACATTTGTGCATGTTAGGTGAGCAGTGCTAAAGGAACATGTCCATGCTTAGCCTATTTCTTTACTGCATTCCTCCAATTTCTACTCCTGTGCATCCACTAAGTTGTGTCAAAAAACCTGGAGGACAGCCATCTGGCCAACTGCCTTGAAGAGATTGATATCTGTTCCCATTCCAAAGAAAGGTGACCTGATAGAGTGCAGAAATTATTGAACAATATCATTAATATCACATACAAGCACGATTTTGCTGAAAATTATCCAAAAACTGGAGCAACATGTCAACAGAGAACTGCCCATTATGCAGACAGGGTTTAGAAGAGACTGTGGCACTAGAGATATTACAGCTGTTAGATGGATCTTGGCATAAAGCAGAGAGTACCAAGGAATGTCTATCTGTGTTTCATTGACTATGCAAAGACTTTTGACTCTGGATCAAAACGAATTGCGGCTGACTCTGTGACGAATGGGAATCCCAGACATTTGATTGTGCCTATGTGAAATCTATACTTGAACCAAAAGACAGACATCAGAACAGAGAAAGGAAACACTGAGCAGTTCAAAATTGAGAAGGGTGTACACAAGGAATGAATCCTATCTCCATACCATTTCAATCTGTATGCAGATTGAATCTGGGACACTGGGCTGTATGAAGAAGAATGTGGCATCAGAATTGGATGAAGGTTGTCAACAGCTTGCATTATGTAAGTGATATAACCTTGCTTGCTAAATCTGCAGAGGACCTGAAGCATTTGTTACAGGAGGTCAAGGACTGCAGCCTTCAATATGGATTTAAGCTGAACATCAAGAAAGCAAAGATTCTCACCACTAGGCCAATTGGCAGCATCATCATGCATGGTGAAGAGATTGAGACTGTTAACAGTTTTAGTGTGCTTGGTTTCACAATCAACATTCTTGTTAACAGCAGCCAGGAAATAAAGAGACAAATTACATTGGAAAAGTCAGCTGTCAGGAACTTTTCCAGAGTACTGAAAAGCAATGACATCAGACTGTAGACTAAGGTGTTCCTGACCCACCCCCATAGTCTTTGCAATTGTGTGCTATGCTTCAGAGAACTGAACAATAACTAGGGATGATAGAGAATTGATGCCTTTGAGCTGTGGTGCTGGAGAAGAGTGTTGAATATATCATGGACTGCTAGGGGAACAAACAGGTGTGTCCTGGAGAGGGTGAAACTGGGCTGCTTTTTGGAGGCAAGGATTCTGAAGCATCGTGTGACATACATTGGACATTTTGCAAGGAGGGACCAGTCCTTGGAAAGGGACATCATGTTTATGAGGGTGGAGGGACAGCGCAAGAGAAGTAGACCCTCGATGAGATGGTTTGATTCGGTGACTGGGGTAATGGAAGTAGGTGTGTCAGAGACAGTGAGGTTTACACAGGATAGAGCAGGGTTTAGGGAAGTTTTACATAGTGTCGCCATGATTTGCAAGTTACTCAATGGCACATAACAATAACAGATTCTATATGCCAGAGTGTTTTAAAAGATTTTTGTATCTATATTCCAATGTCAGTCTGGATACTAAGGTGCACCTGATAACAGGCCATGGTCCTTGCCATTACTTGCTATTCATCAGAGAGGTGGACAATGATTAGGGATGATAGAAGAACTGATGCCTTTGATCTGTGGTGTTGGAGAGAAGTACTGAATATACCCTAGACTGCTAAGAGAATTAACAGCTTCATCCTGGAGAGGATTAAACCAGGCTGCTCCTTGGAGGCAATGATTTTGAAGCTTCATCTGACCTATTTTCAACATGTTTCAATGAGGGACCAGTCCTTGAAGAGGGACATCATGCTTGGGAGGATGGAGAGACAGCACAGGAGAGGAAGACCCTCAATTAGATGGATTGAGTCAGTGACTAGGGTAACGGAGGTAGGTGTGTTAGAGACAATAAGAACGACACAGCAAAGAGCAGGGTTTAAGGCTGTTGTACATGAGGTCGCTGAGTCACAGGTGACTTGACTGCTCATAACAACAACATCAACAACAATAATATACATGAGCGATATTGGATCATGTTGTTATTTGTTTTGTGAATTATGGTGAATTATGTGAAACATGGTGAGTTATGTTGATTGTTTTTCTTATGCTGAACCAACCTTGCATATCTGTTATGAATTCCATTGGAATCATGGTGACTTATTTTTTTTAATAAGCTGTTGGATTCTATTGGCCAGGATTTTGTTAAGGATTTTTGCATCTATATTCACAAAAGATATTGGTCTGTAGTTTTCTCTTTTGGCAATATTTTTGCCTGGTTTTGGCATTAGGGTTATGTTTGCTTTATAAAATGATTCTGGGAGTGTCCCTTCTTTTTCAATTTTTAAATAATTTAAGTAGAATTGGTGATTGTTCCCTGAATGTTTGATAGAATTCAGCTGCGAAACTGTCTGGGCCAGGACTTTTTTGTGGGTAGCCTTTTTATGACTGGCTCAACTTCAGGTTTTGTAATGAGTCTGTTTAAGTGTTCTACATCTGTGACAATCCTTCTAGATTTTCAAACTTATGTATGTTGTTGTTATGTGCTGTCAAGTCGCTTGCGACTCATAGCGACCCTATGTGCAACAGCC
>NW_006399794.1:11020241-11034974 GCF_000299155.1 Elephantulus edwardii
TAACACAGATTGTTGATAAGTCATCCACCAATCTTGACCCCACATTTCTCCTCATAGAGCCCAGCCTCCTGGATAATCTGTTCTGCATACAGGTTGAAAAGGTATGGAGATAGAATGCATCCCTGTCATAAGCCCTTCCCAATTTTGAACCATACGGTGTTCCCTTTTCTGTTCTGACTACTGCCTCCTGGTCCAAGTATAGGTTACGCATTAGAACGATCAAGTGTTTTGGGATTCCCATTCTTCTCAGAGTCAGCCACAGTTTGTTAGTGTATCAATGTATAGGTTTTCATAATCCAATATTAACTATTTAATTTTAGCTGGTTGTGTTGTGATGTCACCTCTTTCATTTTTAGTTGAGTTATCTTTCTTTTGTCTTGTTAAGTTTGTCAATGGTTTGTCTATTTGATTGACCCTTTCTAAGAACCAGTTCCTGGTCTTGTTGAGGGTTTTGATTGCTTTTCGGTTTTCTATCCCATTGATTTCAGCCTTTACCCTTATAATTTCCTTTTTCTAGAGGTCATGGACTTAGCTTGTTGTTCTTTCTCTATTTGATGAAGGTTTTAAATTGTTAGTTTTGCTCCTTTCTTATTTTCTTAGGTCTATTGCTATGAACCCGTCTGAAGACTGGCTTAGTTGTATCCCAGAATTTTTGATATATTTTATTGTTATGGCAAAAAAAAGAAAATGCAAGATTCTAAACACTCAGCCAATATTTAGGAGTCAACAATGTTTCTTTAATAAATGTGAGTGTCAAGAACGTCAGCTACTGAGTGAAATATCTCAGTCACAAAAGGACAAATATTGTATGGTGCCATTGTTGTAGAATGGGACTGACATCAGGGTTGGGGTGAAACTGAGAAAAACTGGATAAATCATGTATACTGCATTGAAACAGATGAGGGAGAGAACAATTTAAAAGCAATATATGATTGGGTATTATGGTTATGTCCAGAATGAAGGTTGCATAGTGGAGTGTACTTTGGGGATAGGGGTGGGGGGCAATTGTATAACAGTGAAGGAATTTTTCTTTTACTTTTCAAAGAGAAGAGCAAACTGGGGGGAGGGGGTGGGCAGGGAGAAAAATGCAACAATGAATGAATGGAAATCTAAAATATCTGTAAACGTTCATTAAAATTAATGAAATAATGATTAAAAAGAGATCAGTTACTGCCCAAACTGTTCCAAGCCCCAAGAGGAAGCAAAGACTGGGTCTCTATATAGAGATTAGCATGGAGGTTACACCAAGTTCAGTATGGATTAGATTTCTTCACATTCTGGAATCATTATTGTTTCTGACTTCTCATGGTGTCTAAGCCCCAAGCAAGGTATAAGATGTAGTCAGGGAGTGGTGACCAAGCTGGATCAACTTGTACTAAAACACATAAACTCAGCATAACATATTATTACTACACTTATTAAGGCATACATCTCTTAAAATGGCTGTCAGAACAAAATGGATTCTCCAATGCTTAGCTATAAATTGTTATGCTGGTATTTTCATTTATTCCAAGGAACTTTTGTTATGTTTTCAATTGTCTTTTCCATCATTTGTAATTTCATCAGTATTTGTAAATTCATGCAGTATTTCATCACTGCATGTTGTTATATTTCTTCTGTCTCACTGTCTCTATTCACTTATGTTTTCAATTCTTTCTTCCATCATTTGTAACTTCTTCAGTAGCTGTTCATATGACTCCATCTCAACATATTTTTCTGTCTTCCTCTCTCTGGGGTATTCATTTGGTCTTCAATCTGATTTACTTTTATAGGAGAAGATTTGTGGGATTTTAGGTTTGATTTTTCCCCCTCATGTTTAAATCTTTCTGTTGTTTCCTTGACATTATGCCAAATTTTTCTTGGTATGTGTGTGGCAGTTTCTGTTGTGCCCGCATAGGTTATAGTTAGTTCATTATCTAGATTAGTGATAAGTTGTAGGCTTTAAATGTTGCCCCTTACTCCAAGTGGCAGTCTTACCCTCTGGTTGATTACACAAAGGCATTCAACTGTATCATTAAAAGTTACAATTAACATTGCAAAGAAGGAATTCTAGAACAACTGTGCACATGAGGAACAGAACATCCTGCGTGGTCTAAAATCAGAAGTGTGTCAGCTTTAGATCTTTTCACCAGGTTTGTTTAATAATCTGTAGGGAGCTCTGGTGGCATAGCGGTAAAAGCTGTGCTGCAGTTTCAGAGGCATGCAGTTTGAATTCACCCAGCTGATCCGGGGAGAAAGATGGGCAATGTCCTGGTCCCACAATTAGATGTGTGGAGAGAGAGGTGGGTAAAGAAAATGGGAACTATCTGGTGTGGAAAACAATGTATACAAGCTTTGTAAATAAGTAAGCCAGAATTAAAAAAAAATAAAATATGCAAAGTAAAGCAAACAAATTTCTGCTGAATGGCCAGCTATGAGTTGGTTCCAACTCAATGATGCAACATTTAATGTGTATGCTGCACATATAATCTGAGAAGATGGATTGTATAAAGAAGACAAGAATGGACATCAAGAATGGAGAAAAATGTATTTAAAACTGGTAGTATGTAGATGACAAACTATTACTTGATGAGAGGGAAAAGACGACTTGGAGTATTTACTGTTGAAAATAAAAGACTGCAACCTTCTGTATAGATGATATCTGAATATCAAACTCACAGCTGATCCAGTAGGTTTACACCATGATAGATGGAGGAAAGATTGGAGTTGTTAGCAATTGTATCTTCATTGGTCCATGGGTCACACGCCAGGAAGCAGAAGTAACTAATTAAATTACCTTTTGCCTTAGACAAACTTGCTTTAAAGGACCTCTTTAACATATTACTTTGGGATCTAAGATGCATCTGACCCAAGAGTCACTATACTTTAAATCACTTCCTGTGCATGGCAATGCTGGACAATATAAACAGAAAAATGAAGAAGAATTGCTGATTTTGTATTAGGATGTCAGTGAAGAATACTGAATGTACCATGGACTGCTTAAATTTGAAAAACACATTTAAGACTTGTGTGGTAATATTGAAAGATACTATAAGCAATATATCGGATGACTGAGAAAATATCAAAAGAAGATGGAGGAAATATACAGAATCAGTGCACCAGAAAAAACTAACACTGAAAAATTTCAGGAAGTACCATATGAACAGGAACCAATGGTAATGAAGGAGTAGGTTGAAGCCACATTGAAGCCATTGGGGGGTTGGGGGGGGGGAATAAAAATGCCCTAGGAATCAATGGGATACTGATTAACTTGTTTCAATTAACAGATGCAGCCGTGGATGCACTCACTAGTCTATGCCAGGGAATTTGGAGGATAGATGTCTGGTCAACAGATTGGAAGAGGTCCCATTCCCAAGAAAGGAGATCAAATAGAATATGGAAATTGTTGAGTAATATCATTGATACCACATGCAAGCACAATACTACTGAAAATCATTAAAACATGACTAGAACAGTACCTAGATGGGGAACTGCCAGATGTTCAAGCAGGATTTAGAAGAGACTGTGGCACCATGGATATCATTGCTGATGTCAGATAGATCCTGGGTAAAAGTAAAGAATACCAGAAGAATGTCAGTCTGTGCTTGACTGTGTGGATCATAACAAGTTACAGCAAACACCGAGAAGAATGGGAATCCCAGAGCACTTAATTATGCTCAAGTGAAACCTATACTGACATCAAGTGGCTGTTGTGTGAGCAGAGCAAGGGCACTACATGGTTTAAAATTAAGGAGGGAGTGTGTCTGGGGTATATTCCCTCCCCATACCTATTCAGTCTGTATGCTGATCAAATCATTTGAAAATCTAGACTATTGGCACTATTTGCACTTTCTTTTTGCTAAAATTCAACCTATAGTGAAGTCTGTTGTCCTCTGAGCAGACAAAAGCCCAGAGTGAAGGCAAGATTGCAACAATGTAATTCCCAAAATTCAGCCAGTACTCCTGGCTGACTCACGTACCTGTTTTCCTCTCCTGGAGCTGGTTGGGAAATAGTTCTTCCTGCATGAGCAAACCAAGTCCCAGGGAACAGGTAAGGTCCAAACAGTGAAGAAGTCTTCAATTGTCTGTTGGTGGTAATAGCCCACCTGGTCTCTCTTGTCTTCTATGATTTGTCAGGAGGAAGCCAGTCCAGACTGTTTCCTTTCCTGAGGACGGTGCTTCAGAACTCCAACACCTTCTAGGAAAGAGAACAAGTCTTGTAGGGAGGAGGGAAAGTTGGAGGGTGGCAGCTGTGGATGGACTGGGTAGGCATGGAAAGCCAAAGTACCCAAGGAGAAACTGGGGGACTGGGTAAGCAGGGCAGATCCAGAGCATATGAAGCAGAAAATAACTCTCTTGTAATAATAAAACACTCTCCCTCGATGGCTTCCCGGTTATATGGCATGCAAATTATCATGTCCAGTCTGCATTGTCTTAAAAAGTTATCCTGATTTCTCAGATTAGTCACCTTTTTGCGCTCCCTGTTTAGAGTGTTGCTTCACTCACCCTGTCACAAAGTGGACATCTGTCTCCTGTAGAGAAGCTGCTAAGTTTGAATCACTGACCCTTTAGTCTAGCAGCTCAATTAGTAACTCACTATATTGCAAGTGACCAGGAGTTGAGCAGCCAACATACACAATAAAAGAATGCAACTAGAATCCACCGGCTGCTCTGGTAGAGGTAAAAAGCGCAGTTTCATCCCACATGATTTATTGCAGCTGAAAACCCACTACTGGGTCAGCTGAGTCTGTTCACATTTGACCTGAAGGAACATCACAGCAATACACCGAGCAGAATGGTTCACAATTTAAGTTAGAAATTCACATTCAGGGACCATTTTTACAAGTCTCTATCCATGCTGGCTATTTGATCTTCATTTGACCTAATGTCTATTTCTTTCCATCTCTTTTTCCTCAATCTGCTTTATTTACCGCTCTATATCTCAAATAAGATAGATTTAAGAAATCAAGGTAAAACTACTTTTATTAGAAGTTACCAGAGATGAGAATAAAGAGGGAAATGGAGACTAATAATGTTGGAAAAGTCATATTTACTAAAAAGTTTGTAAAGTAGACTGTTGTAATTGATGTTAATTACTTGTACACATAAAAATTGTATGATAGCTATTATAGTGCTTACGTTTGTCTATGATTCTCTGGTTTGATAGCTAAGAGTTCTCTTGTTTGTGCTCCATTTGGATCCTGCAACTGATTTATTATCTCCAGTGCATTATCAACATGCCTTAATGCAGACCTAAGATTCTTCAGTCTATGCAGATACGTAAATTAGGAGGGGACTTGTCAGGCCTCTACAAGTGTGTGTGTAATCTCTGTGGTCTGATCTCTCTCTCTTGTTCTCTCTGAGATAAATGAAATATATATATATATATGGCACAGCACTTAACAACATATGTTTATTTTGTTTCTCTAGACAACCACTATGATGTAGATATGTTTACAACTGCAAAAAAACAAAACTGTTTTTAAGACTGCTTATGTATGGCAATACAGCTTAATATTGTATTTCTTTCTTTAGATTGGTGGTTAGGACCATGGTTTCATGAAAAATCACAAATAACTAACATAATAATATGTTTAACACTTCTGTTCTATCTTCTGGTTTATTGCATGGTCCCTGGTGTTTTAAAAGTTTGCAAGTGACCCTACAAGATACAATAGCTGAATTCTTTAACACTAAGACACAGCATCAGAACTCACCGGAAGCATTATCATTACCATTTCATTGTCCTTGAATCAAAAGGATTTACCCCCAACCCTCAAGTCATTTTTTCACAAACTGTAAATCAGATGTGAGGTGTTTATTTTTCTTTGGAGCAGCTGGTGGATTCAAACCACCTGCATTCGGACTGGCAGTGCAACTCCTTAGTCACTAGGCTTTTAGGGCTCCTTCACCAAGAGTTTAAGGGTTAGGATTTAATTGTTTGTTGCGTGCTGCGGAATTGGTTCTGACTCAAGGTTTACCATGCCACCCACCCCACCCAGTTCACTGGAGAATGTCCATCTTTCTCTTTTGAAGCAGCTCACTGATTTTAACCCTAATTATATGTAATTGGAAAATTTTATATAAGGACAAATCCTCTCAAATACTCAAACTCATTACTTTTAAAATTTAATTGAGACAGATGACTCTCTATTGGGGTCCAAAGCTAGTAGAAGTGAAGAGACTGTCCATCTTTCTCTCTCAAAATCACTGGTGAATAAAAACCCTCAGAGAGGTGGGGCGTAAGGATTAGTAGCACAAACCATGTCTAAATACTTAGGTAAATTATTTTATCACAAACATTTACTTTTAGACAATATTTCCTTATATGTTTATGGTAAAAAATAATAGAGATACAACTGAGCTCGGGCTTGAGTTGAAACTGTAAGTGCTCTATAGATTTGGAAACAGAAGATGTGGCATGGACTTCCTGTTAATTGGTTTACTTTGTAGCATCTCACATGCAGCATGTTGAAACCTCTGACTCATGGGAATATTTTGTTAAACTCTCTCTGGTCTTTTCTCTCTAAGAGACTCCATTAGTTGAAATAAATAACTCCAGGTGTCAGGCAAATGATTCTATCAGACATTTCTAACGTCTTAAGAACAGTACCTCCCTAGGACAAGGAGAATTGAAAAGAATAACTGAAAAAAAGTATGAGCCCACTTTCACCTATAATTGAAGGTTCTGATTTCATGGTGAGGAAATAGTATACCTATAGACAATTGTTAAAATTATTTTCATGAAAAAATGGGAATGGGATATCATCATTAGGTGTTGAACAAAAAGCTATAGAAGCTCTCATAGAGGGAAGGAAGTGGGTGGAAAATGGGAGAGTATAAAAGTCAATAAATATTGAAGAAGGCGGCTACTGGAGTCTCATACTTAACTGAAATATGTTAATTATACATAATTGAGAGACCAAAATGATGTTTGACACTAGGAGGGAAAAGATCATATGATTGAGAAAGTTTTGAGTTGTCACCAGGCAGGTAATCAAAGACTAAAATATTTTTTTTTGTTAATTTAGAGCTAGATCATAACTTATCAGAGTAATTAAAAGTGTTTCAGTGACATTTTTGGAATTATTTTTGGAATACCTTTTTTTCTAGGATGAATAATATGTCAGAAAGGTACATTAAAAATCTAGTATAGCATAAATGAAGAACTTTTTTTGTTAAGTGCCCTTGAGTCAACTGCAACTCATAGCAACCTTCCAACCTATCAGTCCCTTGTCCTATTTACAACATCTACATGGCCTCCATTAGCTCAAGACCATTGTTGTGGTCACTATATCAATCTAGCTCAAAGAACTGAATAACTTGCAGACTGAAAAATAGCAAAAGAACCAGCTCTTAAAGAAGGACATCATTTTTGGAAGGGCAGAGGGACAGCACAGGAAGAGAAGACCCCAGATGAGGTGGATTGACACAGTAACCAGGGTAATGGGGGTAGGTGTGTCAGAGACAGTGAGACTGTCTCAGGACAGGGCAGGTTACAGCGATGTTGTGCATTGGATAACTGTGAGACATGGTTGATTCCACGCCATATAACAACAATAACTAGATAACACAATTTTCATATTCTATATTTAGTGGAATCTACTATTCAGTTCTAAATGTATCTTAGTGGGATGATAGCTCTATTTCCCCCGGCCCCCCATCATACTTTAAATGGATGCTTGGACATCTGCTAACATTTATATCATTGCTAAGAGTCTATAAAACATATGATTCAGTGGAGTCTCTGAATTATTTTTATTTATTTATTAGGCAGCATATACTTCTAAATGTTTGGATAACTGTTCTGAGATGTGATAAATGCAGTCTTAATCCAATGGAGTTTAAAATCACTTACATAAGAAGATACATGAAATAGAGTTTAAATTGAAATGTAGGAAAAAGAAATTTTAGAGGAATTCAAAAATAAAAGGTAGGAAATTTTTATAGAATTTCAAAAGTAGAGTGGCTTAAGCAAGTCTTTACTGTATGTGAAGGTAAAGGATAATCATGTTTAAGATTTTTATTAGAAGACATATGTTAGAATAAGTAAGTCATATATGGTAAAATGAAACAGCCAATAAATAATAAAAAGCAGAGAAAATAAAAATTCATTAAATCAAAGATATTTGCATAGGAAAAGGTTGGGATCTAAGCATAAGAACTTTTAAAAATAAAATGAACAATATTATTATTCAGGACCCATTTAGTTTTATAAAAATTGTCTCAGTGGTTTTGACGGAAATATTGATGTGGGTCATTCACTAGTAATGCCTGGAATAGTGTTAAAAACATAAGAAAAAAAGGAAAAAAGTGAACTCCAAAATTATTTAAAAGGAATGATTATTATCTGTGTTTACATGACTAGTAGTGTATTTGTGTTCTTGAGTTATTTAGTTATGCTACATAGATCAGAATTTGTTTTTGAAGTGTTTTCTCTTAAAGTAGTGAGAATCAGTGTGCTGAATGACTATAATTGTGGAAATTATAGATAATGAAGTTGGTTGTGTCAATCTTTTATACATCATGTCTATTTTTGTTTTATATAATGAGTGATCTTAGTATCGAAGGTATACATCTGAAATAAAGTATATACCTTACTTTTTATTCTAAATCCCTACTAAGGTCTACTTTTCAGTAAGTGTTATAAATTCTTCGATGAAGAACCAGAATAAGCCTACACATCAGTGGGTGAAAATACATTGATTTTCATTTATTTGCTATCTTTTCTTCCATGATAAAGTGGAATTTATAAAGATAATAATTTTGTGTATTTAAAGATACATGGTTTTAAGATAGTGTGAAAATCATAATTTTTTTGAGAACAACAGCAGCAGTTTGTTGTCCTGATTCTCCAGTTTTTCATAATGGATCATATTAATTTCTATTTACTTTTTTGGCTTCTTTTCAAAATATGTAATTCTGCATTGTTTTGATTCTAAATTCTAAATAAAAGTACAGTTCCATAAACTTGCCACTAAGACAACAAAATATAATTACCTTTCTGTATTCTGTTTCTGCATGGTATACTTAGCAATTTTAAACATGATACAGGAACACGTTCAATCTACCATGAATCTATCTTCTTCTATTTTACATAAATAAAAGCACATGTACTACTGTGTCTTCTTCTAATAACGCTAGCTTAAAGATATTTACTATGGTCCAGAGTATTTAGGTTTTAAATTTTTATCTACAAAGCACATTTCTTTTCAAAAGATTATTTAATGCTGCTTGAGATGATTCTAAATCAAGAAGTAATGACAATATTCACTTTCCTTTTCATCACTTTCTACAAAAAAAAAGAAACTATCAGCAGTTTAGAAGAAAAAATGTTAAATTTTACATATTATACCAACTTGTGGGTTATTGAAATGTTTTGCATTATTTCTGAAGGTGAAATAGGCACATGCTTTCAGGTGCCTGATGATAGCTTTGAAGTTTATATAGAAGAAAATCTAATATCTTCTTTTAGATTTTTCATCAATACTGACTGAATACAGATATAAATTTAAGCATAGTTAGATAAATTCTATAGAATCTAACATAATTTGATAAAGTAAGTTATTAAGAAAGTCTGAGAACAATTTTTCCGTTGTTGTTGTTGTTATGTGCCGTCGAGTCGCCTGCGACTCATAGCGACCCTATGTACAACAGCCCTAAACTCCTCTCTGTCCTGTGCCAATCGCACTGTCTTTGACACTCCCATCCCAATTATCCCAGTCACTGAATCAATCCACCTCATAGAGGGCCTTCCTCTCCTGCGCCGTCCTTCTACCCTCCCAAGCATGATGTCCCTCTCTAAGGACCGGTCTCTCTCCTCACTACATGTGAAAAGTAAGTTAGATGGAGCCTCAGAATCCTTGCCTCCAAGGAACCACCCGGTTTAACCCTTTCCAGGACAAATCTGTTTGTTTTCCTAGCAGTGCATGGTATTCTCAATACTCTTCTCCAGCACCACAGCTCAAAGGCATCAATTCTCCTTCTATCCTCCTTGGTCATTGTCCAACTCTCTGATGCATAACAGGTGATTGCGAAGACCATGGCCTGTATCAGACGCACCTTAGTCTCCAAAGAGATACCATTGCTCTTCGGCACTTTGGAGAGGTCCCTAACAGCAGACTTTCCCATGGCAATGCGCCTTTTAATTTCCTGGATTAAAAATAAAAAAGGAAGCTATGTTCCCAATTACATTCCCAATTACGGTCCCAATGATCAGTGAATGTTCTAGGCCTGGGGATTGTCAGTAGCTTTTACATTTAGTAACAGTTTTCGTCTTATGACACCTAATAAAGAGATATGGAGACCTTATAACTAACAAGTCCTCATTATAAAGATGCTTTGTGTTAGTGTTGCCTAAGATGAGTTATATATGTTATCTATTCCTATCTCAAAATCTATGATGCTTTTCTTCCAATAGGAACATCCTGAAACTGACTTGGGCAGGACCCCAAGAAATATCTTCATGGGGCTTATAAACAGTAGCTGGTTTCAGCCTCCCATTCTCCTTCTAACAGGCATCCCTGGTCTCGAAACTGTACAAATCTGGATCTCTATTCCACTGGGTATCATGTACTTAATTGCTGTGCTAGGGAACTGCATCATACTCTTTGTTATCAAAATCACACCCAGTCTTCATGAGCCTCAGTATATCTTTCTTTCTATGCTGGCAGCCACAGATATTGGCCTGTCTTTATCAACTCTGCCCACAGTACTTAACGTTTTCCTCCTGAATCACAGAGAGATTGAATTCCACTGTTGCCTGACACAGATGTTCTTCATCCATACTTTTTCCTCCATGGAATCAGCCATCTTGTTGGCTATGGCTTTTGACCGTTTTGTGGCTATCCGAAACCCACTGCACTATACTGTGATATTAACCCAGTCCAGGATTACTGGAATGGGACTTGTGGCTGTGGTTAGGGGAGTGATGTTAATGGCTCCATTGCCAATCCTACTCAAGAGATTGCCTTTCTGCAAGGGTATCATTCTATCTCATTGTTATTGCTACCATCCTGATATTATGAAATTGGCTTGTGGTCCTGTCAGAGTCAATATAATCTATGGGTTGTGCCTTGTTCTCTGCTCTTTTGGAGTTGACTCAATATTCATTATCATTTCATATACCCTGATTTTAAAAACAGTGTTGGGTATTGCCTCAAAAGATGGTCAGATCAAGGCACTCAATACTTGTGTTTCCCATATCTTTACTGTCTTCATCTTTTATGTACCACTCATCGTACTGGCCTTAATCCATAGATTTGGTAAATTCACATCTCCCCTTCTTCATGTAACCATGGCAAACCTCTTCCTCTTCTTAACTCCTGTTCTTAATCCATTAGTGTATAGCTTAAAAACCAAACAGATAAGATCAGCTTTGCACAAGGCATTCAAGGGCAGGGGAAATACACTGAAGTAATCAAATATAATCTCAATGCAAAAAGATACCCTAATTGATTACATTTTATGTTTGTTTCTGTCCAATAAATATAGCATCATTTCAGGTTACAGTAGCAGAGGAATCAGAAGAGGACATTGGTATTTTTAATTATTGTCTCAGTTTAATCTATTATGTACAGTGGTACATAGAGAATATTTAAAGATTTTTTTCTTTTGCAGCTTTTCCTCTTTATGCATTTGTGTTTAAGTTACTAAGTCATTACCAATTGTCTAGAGGACAAAATCTGAATTATTAACTTATTTTAGAAATTTTTTAGCTGCTACCTGTTATCCAGTCTCATTTGCAACTATATATGTATGTGTGTGTGTGTGTGTGTGTGTGTGTATATATATATATATATCCCCAATGCTCTTCAATACATTTTTGCAAACTGTAACAGCTTTTATATGAGTCCAAGCTTTAGTAAGGATAAGTAATGTACACTGAATTGAAACAGATGAGGAAAAGACCTGCTTAAAAGGAATCTATGATTAGGTATTATTTGAATGACAACAGACCAGAATAAGAGCTGCATAGTAGAGTGGATTGGGGATGGTGGGGGGAGTTGCACAACCATAAAATAATTTTTTTCCAAGAGAAAAGAAAACTCGGGGCCTGGAGTCAGGGAGAAAAATGTGTAACAATGAATGAAAGGAAACCCAAGTTTTGTATAAACTTTCATTAAAACATAAAAAAAAAATTTTAAAAAACGCAAGACTTACCTTAAACGTAACAAACAATTCCTTTAAGAACTATTGCAAATTTATAAATTTTTTTGTCTCTCAATGTAACTCAAAAATAACTTTATTCTTCTTTAATTAATGATACATTATTTTGACAAGGTACTGTAATAATTTATTTCTAAGCTCTTGACAGGTACATAGTCACACAGTTGATAATGAATTATTCTTTTGTTTGTAAGTGGAAAAAATTGTCCATGTGTATAGATAATTGTCCTTGTTGTTTCTCTGTACCTTTGTCCTTTCTATGTACTTAACTGATCGCTGACCCTCCAGAGAGTTTCCAGAGACATCTATCTCTCCCACAGACTAGCTGGTGGCTTTGAAATCCTGCCTTTTGCCTTTAGGTTGCAGTGCAGATCCTTTCTACTAAGTCACAGACCTCTAATCTCAAATATTACCACATGTTAATGATATCACATTGGCTCTTTAGCACATTTTATCTAGAAAAACCCCCAGACCTTTTTGATATCTTTTTCATTGTATCTTTGGCAACTAATTTGTAATATTACACCAACAAATGCTGTTGTCATTATGTGGAATTGAGTCAAATATGACTCATAGCGACCCTATGAACAAGGGCTTTGATCTTTGCCCTATCTTGAGCCAACTTCACCATCTCTGGCACACTTGATCCCATTGCCCCAGCCATCATGTCAATCTATCTCATCCAGGGTCTTCCTTTGCTTTGTTGGCCCTCTACCCTTCCAAACATCATATCCTCCAAGGACTGTTCCCTACTGGAAACATACCCAAAGTATGTGAGACAGAGATTTAGAATCCTTGCTTCTGAGGAGCAAACTTATTTAACCCTCTCTAGGGTTGACCTGTTTGTTCTCTTGGCAGTCCATAGTATCTTCAATATTCTTCTCCAAAACCATAATTCAAGGGCATCAATTCCTTTTCTGTCATCTTTATTCATTGTCCAGCTCTCAGATAAACAGCAAGCAAATAAGAAGACCATGGGTTAAATCAGGTGCACTTTGGTCTTTAAACTGGCATCATTGCTCTTTAGCAGTTGAGCAAGGTCCTTGAGAGCAAAACATATCAGTTAATAAGTATATTGGCTGAAAGATATAACTGATGAAATCCTGCACTTCTAAAACAAAATTGTCACATTAAAATATAACTACAATAAAATGAAAGGCATCTACAAAATACTTTGTTAATAAAAGGAGAAACTGTGCCAAATGTTGGACCCAAGCTTTAAATGTTAATTACATTTTTACATTTTCTCCAACATATCCATTGAAGTAAGTTTTACTGGTTCCATTTTATGCACATGAGGAACAAAAGTAAATCAGTCAGTCATTGCTGTTCAGTTGGAATTGGCTTATAACTGAATCACCAGCCAGTGGGTCAAAACCTATAAATCACTTCAGAGGAGAGTGTTCCCCTTTTTCCAATGCAACAGCTGGTGGATTTGAACCAGCAGGACATATTGGCTAACAGTGGAGCTTTCTATATACTATGTCACTATGTTGTTATTGTTAATGTGTCATCAGATTGACTGCAACTCATGATGATACTATACACAATAGCTCTGAATCCTGACCTATCCTGAACCAATCTCACTGTCTCCAACACACTGACCCCTATTACCCCAGTTACTATGTCAATCCATTTAATCCAGGGTCTCCCTCTCCTCTGCTGTCCCTCCATCATTCAAATCGTGATGTCCCTCTCCGAGAAGTGATCCATCCTGGTTACTAGCCCAAAATATGTGAGAGAGAGCTCCAAAATCCTTGCCTCCAAGGAATTAGTTTCACTTTTCCCAGGACTGCCACCATAGTTAATCATATCTCATCATTTGCAGACTTTTACAATGGGTATTCAAAAATACCACTTCTTCTACATAAGAATACACTCATTTGAATCATTAGACATTTTTCCTCATAATATTTAAAGATATGCAAACACATAGGCACCATTGGATTCTATTATATTGGGATGCCTTTGAGCTGGGGTGTTGGAGAAGAGCACTGAACATCCCATGGATGGCCAAGAGAACAAACAGATATGTGTTGGGGAGGGTGCAGCTGGAGTGCTCTTCAGAGGCAAAAATGATGAGGCTTCACCTCACATACTTTGGACATGTTGCCAGAAAGTGTTAATCCTTGGAGAAGGACATGATGCTGGGAAGGGAGAAGGGTCAGCAAAGGAGAGGAAGACCTTCAACCAGGTGGAATGATATGGTAACAGCTGCAGTGGGCTCTTGTGTGTCAGGATGGTGCAGTATAAAACAAGGTTCAGATCTTTAGTTCATAGGGTTGCTATAAGTCGCACTCAACTTGATAGCACTAAACAACAAAAACATAATAATTTTAACAATTTGTTTCTCTCACATTCTTTTAGATTACAATTACTATAATTCCCTTAATTCTGCAAAGAAACATAAGTATTGTTCAAAAAGAAACTCTTCTTGTTATAAATCTGCTTATAAATAATGTAGACAGTGCATGCAAAAGCAGCTAGCTACATAAATACAAGTTTAAAAGTGATATAGGGTATTATGGTTATCATAAGAGTCTGGAATAAAGGTTGAATTAGTGGCGTGTACTCGGGGCGGGGGGG
>NW_006399794.1:11035684-11041512 GCF_000299155.1 Elephantulus edwardii
ATCCTTGGTCATTGATGAATAGCAAGTAATTATGAAGACCATGGCCTTGATTAGGCACACCTTACTCTCTAGACTGACATTGTTCTCAGTATTTTAGAGAGCCTCTGACAGTAGATTTCCTTAATGCAATTCATCTTTTGATTACCTGACTACCGGTGCTTAGTGTTGATTGTGGAACTGAGTAAACTAAAGTTGCTAACAATCTGAATCTCCTCTCCACCTACCATGATTCTGCCAATTGGCCTCGTGGTGGGAATCTTTATTATTTTGTTGTTGTTGAGCTTCAATCCATATTGCAAACTATAGTTCCTGACCCTCTATAGCAGACGCTTCAGGCCTTCCTCAGTTTCAGCAAGAAAAGTGTTTCATCAGCAAAATGTAGGTTGTTGATGAATCTTCTTCCATTCCTGATTCTACACTTCCTCATAAAGTCCAGCCTCTCAAATGATCTGTTCTGCATACAAATTGAAAAGTTATGGAGAAAAAACACATCCCTTACAAACTTCTTTTCTGGTTTTGAATCATGCAATGTTTCCTTTTTTTGTTCTGATGACTACCTCCTGGTGCAAGTATTGGCATAACCTTACTTGTTAAAATAGACACAGGAGAGGACTTGGCAATCCACTTCTGAAAATTATCCAATGAAAACCCTCCAGAGCACAGCTCTAGCATAAATATTATCATTAGGTGACACAAGAATGGGGAGTGTTTCGTTTACTGGCAAACCAGTGACAATTTAAATAAATAAATGGTATAATCACATTTCTTTTCTGATTTTTATGTGAAAAAAATTGCTTGACATTTGGAAGAGTAGGAATTCCATGACATGGAATTTTGTCCATGTGGAATTTGTGCATAGACCAAGAAACAGTTGTTTAACAGAATAAAGAAATGCTGCATGTTTGAAAATCAGAAAATATGTAGGTATGTTGTAACCTTCCACCATATCTATCTAAAAATCTGAATTATATGAAGAAGAAACTCACATCAAGACTAGAGGAAGACTAAGTAACAACCTGAGATACACAGATGACACAGCACTGCTTGCAAAAAATGATAAAGACTTGTAGCTCTTATTGATGAAGCTTAAAGATTATAGTCTTCAGGATGGATTACAGAAATAAAACAAAATTTCTTACACTTGGAAAAATAAAATAATATCATGACAAAGAAGAAAGTGTCAGATACTTCTTTTTATCTAGTACCCACAATCAATGTATATGGAATTAGGAACCAATAAATTGAACAACATACAACATTCTGCAGATCTGCTCCAAAGAACTACTCTAAGTGCTAATTAAGCCAAGTCAAAATATTTTCAATTATTTCAAATATAGATGAATGTTGGACAATAATAAGGCCAAAGATGAGTGACTTTAAATTTTGGTGATCACAAAGAACATTGCATATGCTAAGGAAGGATGTTAGTCTATATTTCTTCCCATTCCAAAGAAAGGTGACCTGACAGAGTGCAGAAAGTATTGAACAATATAATTATTATCACATGCAAGCAAGATTCTGCTGGAAATTTTCCAAAAACGGCTGGAACAGCACATCAACAGATAACTGGCAAAAGTGCAGGCTAGGTTTAGAAGAGGTCACAATACTATGGATATTAAAACCAATGTTAGATGGATCTTGGCTGAAAGCAGAAACTACTAGAGGAATGTATACCTGTGTTTCATTAACTATGTTAAGGCATTTGACCCTGTGGATCACAACAAACACTGGCTAACTCTGAACCCTCTGAACGGAAATCTCAGAACCCTTGATTGCATTTATGTGAAATCTATGCTTGAAACAGGAAGCAGATGTTAGAAAAGAAAAAGGAAACACTGCATTGTTCAAAACCGGGTGTATGCCAGAGACAGACCTGTTTGTTCCCTTGGCAGTCCATGGTATGTTCAAGTCTCTTCTCCAGCACCACAATTCAAAGGGATCAATTCTTCTTCTGTCATCCTTAGTCATTTTCCAACTCTCTTATGCATAGTAAGTAATTTCAGAGACCTGGATTAGGTGCACCTTAGTCTCTAGACTGACATCTGAATGCCTCCCCTACACCCCAATACCAAAATCCACAAAGAAAAATTTTGACAATTACAAAAACTATTTAGGGTGCTTGTACACCTACAGAGAAAGCACTATGATTCAATGCATCCTTGTAATTAGGTAATAATGACAGCTCTCTCATCATTCTCAAATTCATTGCCAGAGTCAAATTTGATTCATAGCTGACCCTCTGGTGGGTTTTCAGAGGCTATAAATGCACAGTGGACTGTGCAGCTTTCTCCTAGAGAGAAAGCATTCAAACTACAGGGAGGTGCTGCCTTTAGCTGTACAAATCCCTGTGGAGTAAGTCTCCAGAGTTCTCTAAAATTTTATGTAATTTTAGCCTAAATACTTATGTTGACACATTATGTAAATTAGTCTGAGAAAAATCTGTTTGGTTGTTATAATTACAGCGATGTTGTTGTTGTTATGTGTCGTCGAGTCACCTGCAACTCATAGCGACCCTATGTAACCAGAGCCAAAGAAGACCTCTACCAACTTTTACAGTCAGAGATTGATTGAATATGCAGTCAAGATGCATTAATGATAATGGATGGCTCGAATGCAAAAGTTGGGAAAAGAGAAGGATCAGTAGTTGGAAAACACGGTCTCAATGACAGAAGTGAAGCTGGAGATAGAATGATTGAATTTTGCACATATGTTTCATAAGAAACATAAATGCAGATTATACACATGGATTTCACCTGATGGTATGCATAGGGATCAGATTGATTTCATCTTTAGAAAGAACTGCTGGAGAAACTCAATATCAGCTGTGAAAACTAGGCCAGGTACTGATTGTGGAACAGACCACCAACTACTCATATGTAAGTTCAAGCTGAAGTTGAGGACAATTCAATCAAATTCATGGGAATTACAGGGATAGGTTTTATTAAAATATTCTTAAAACTGTACAGAATTTTTATAGAAAGTAATTTTTTTATATTACTCCTTCTGACATGATCCATATCTCACCTAGTATCACTGACTAGATGTTATGTTCATGACATGACAAAACAAAAACTGCAAAACCAAATAATACTCTTTTTTTTTGGAATAGCTAGTTATTTAGTGGCTAGTTAATTAATAACTCTTCATTATAAAAATATAAATAAATTTAAAAAATAAATAATAAAAACTTAATATAGTTTTATTAAGAATTTCATGGGGAAATTGGAATCTTTGTCATGTAAGAATTTAGTAGTATTTAGAATAGCAAACTATATTCTAGATTTTCTTTGAAGGGCTAAAATTTTCCTATCAAAATATGCTAAATGAATTTAAGGCACAAAGCAGCAGGTACCAAGAAAAAGAATTTTTACATAATTAGAAATCTTTAAGGACATTAATATTATTTGTAAAACCAAAACATAGTGGTCAGGGTTAGATTGAATATCAAGCCCACTCCTATAGATTTGAATCCAAACCGTAACATAGGAGAACCACCCTACACAGTTTCTAGAGTTTCTAATCTTTGTGGAGACAGATGACAATATCTTTCTTTCCTGACATATTTGGTGATTTCAAGCCGCTGATCTTTCAGTTAACAGCCAAATGCTTAGGCATTAGTACTCCTAGCCACATGGTTTATGAAGCCTTAAAATCAGGAACAGTCTTGTTTATCATCAGCAGGAAAAGGCACAAATTTCATAATCAATAAACAGTAATTCCGGATGCAATATCATTATAGGAACATGACTTTTAGGAAAATAATTATGGTGTTGGAAACAATGCGGTTGGCACAGGACAGAGCAGCGTTTAGGGCTCTTGTACATAGAGTCACTATGAGTCTCAAATGACTGGATAGCACATAATAACAAACAACAATCATAATAGTTAATATTTTAAATTAGAGAATACACTGAAATTGTTGCATCTGATAAAGAGTAAGGCAAGTGAAGCCTAATTTGATATTTGGAGAAATGGAGAACAAATTTAATTATGCTTATGAATTTTGTGAGAATAAAATTAATAATAAACATGCAGAAATATAGGACAAGCCAATGTTGTTGTTGTTGTGTACCGTCAAGTTGGAACCGACCCATGTCTGACCCTCCACCAGGTTCTCTGCGGCAGTTAATTGCACAGGAGGAGATCGTCCATCCTTCTCCCATGGAGCAGCTGGTGGCTTTGAACTACGTGCCTTGGGAATTACATTACAGCTTCTTGCCACTAAGGCAGCAGGACAAGCCAATAGTGACTGCTAATTGTTATTAATTTTACACAAAACATAAGTTAAGAAATCAACATCTTAAAACAATTAAAAGAAAGAAGTATTTTGAAGAGAAAGTTCTTTTTATCAGGTGCTACTGTGTTGTTTTTGTTATGTGTCATTAGGTCGAGACCCTATAAGCTACAGATCTGAACCCTATCCTATCCTATGCCATCCTCATGATCTTTGACACATTTTAGTCCACTGCTACAGCAACTGTCAATCCATTTTATTGAGAGTCTTCTTTCAGGGACCTTCCATCTTTCCAAATATGATGTCCCTCTCCAAGGAAAAGCCTCTCCTAGTTGTATTTTGGAATATTTCAGGAAGATTTTGCTTGCATGTGATATTAATGATATTTTTAGATAACTTTCACACTCTGTAGGATCATCTTTTTTTGGGACTAGAAATAAATAAAGGTTTCTTTCAGTCAGTTAGCCTGTCCTCCAGATTTCTTGACAC
Source organism: Elephantulus edwardii (assembly GCF_000299155.1). Lineage (NCBI taxonomy): Eukaryota > Metazoa > Chordata > Mammalia > Macroscelidea > Macroscelididae > Elephantulus > Elephantulus edwardii. Next base: position 11,040,408 of record NW_006399794.1, read on the forward strand.
AACTTGGTGAGTACATCTGTATCTGTTTGTTGAAATAGATGATCAATTCTTGGGGCCTTATTTTTTTGCCAATTCCTTCAGAGAAGAGAAGCTTGAAATTCCTATTTTATTACTACTGGTTCTTAATCATATACCACTTCATGCAATTGCTCTGTGTAAGCCAATTCTTTTTGGTATAGTAACTTCTTTTGATGCTGCCTGGGTCATTCGTTATCCTACCTATAACATCTTCAAGTATTGCAGCTTGAGGCTTGAATCTGGTCTTCAGTTTCTTCAGATTGAGAAATACTCAACTGAGTTCATGCCTTTTGCTTTTCTGACTCAAGCTCTTTGCATATTTCAATATAATGCTTTTGTGCTAGCTTTGCCTGGTTTTGATATAGGGTATTGCTTGCTTCATATGACTCTTGGAGTATTCCTTCTTTTGTTATTTATAAAAATAATTTAAGTAGAATTGGTGATAGTTTGTCAGTTTGGAAGAATTCACCCATGAAGTCGTCTGTGCTAGAACTTTTTTTATTTTTTCTTTTCAGAGAGGTATTAGCCTTTTTTTTAACCTGCTCAATTTTATCTTTTGTGATGGGTCTGATCAAACGTTTTACTTCAGTCTGTGTCCATTTGGACAGAGCATAGGTTTCTAGGAATTTCTCCATTTCCTCTAAATTTTTCAAACTTATGGGATTATAACTTTTCATAAGATCCTGATATTATTTAATTTCAGCTTGATTTGTTGTGATGTTACCTCTTTAATTTCTTATTAATGTTATTGTATCTTTTCTTCTTTTTATTCAATTATCCAATTATGTGTCTATTATAGTAATCTTTTCCAAGAACCAATTATTGGGGGTTATTTATGGTTTAAGTTATTTTTATTTTCTATCTCATTGATTTTAGCCCTTATATTTATAATTCCTTTCTTCTGTAGACTGTGGGATTAGCTTGTTCTTTTTCTGTTTGTTGGAAGTGTTAAGTCATTTACTTTAATACTTGCTTCTTTTTTTATATGTTTGATGGATTTGGCTTAAACGCTCACCAAGTTGTGTCAAGAAATCTGGAGAACAACCACATGGCCAACTGACTGGAAGAGATCTATATTTGTTCCCAT
>NW_006399794.1:11045813-11046510 GCF_000299155.1 Elephantulus edwardii
TATATATATACACACATATATATATTCTTAACTATGTTGAGGAAAATTTCCTCTATTCCTATTTTATTGAGCATCTTAATCAGGAAAGAGTATTGAATTTTGTCAACTACCTTTTCTACACTAATCACGATGATCATGTGATATTTTTCCCTTTACTTTTTCTAAAAACACCACATATAAAGTTAACAAATTGAGCTTTCACTCCAGCTAGTGTTATTGCAGAATTTATGTTAACATTTTTATCTCAAAAGAAATGTCCTAATCCCAAGTCCTCAAACTTCCAATGTCTATATTACATACATAGTCACCAAAACATAATACTAACTCTCATCTTCAATCTAGCTACTTCTTCATATTTATTACAGGTCTGAGTTTTCTAAAAATAATTTTATGCAAAATGAGTGGATAAAATTTCCACTGGGCTTATTTTCTCATTTTAAGTTTTTCAATCTATTCCCTCAGGGTTCTATGGTCTCCTAAGATATTACAAGGTATGACTGATCGATCATTCCTCAAGGGATATTGAAGAGACCAAAGATCCTTTAAATTTCACATTTGAGAAATAATAAAGACCAAATAAGCTCTCAGGGTCCTGCCAAGGGACTGAAGGACCCCCGAACCGCTGGTCCTGTTCTGTCCTGAGTGGACGGCGAAGACCCAAGACTCCAAGACACCGGCTTGATGCAACAGCAAGAGA
>NW_006399794.1:11047795-11049159 GCF_000299155.1 Elephantulus edwardii
GTATACAGGACTCTTCTCCAGTAGAGCACTTTGATTACAATTTAGAGTCTTAGAAAAATATGATCTCTGTTTGTCAGAATAAAGTGGATGGGCAGCAGTCCTTCTTTTATATGTTCTATTCTCATAAGCTATATTTACCAACAATTTTTAAATTATCAAGTAAAAGCAGGGATCTCTCCATTTTCCAGCTTTAAACAGAAAATATTTATTTACTTCCTTTGACTACCATTTTCTTTTTAAAATTTAATTTAATTTTATTATTTTTTGTGTGTGTACTATCAAACTGGATCTGACTGGTACAGGAGGAGATTGTCCTTCCTTCTCCAGCAAAACATCTGGTGGATTCGAGCCACACACCTCTGGGACTGCAGTGCAGCGTCTTGCCACTAGGCCACCAAGGGCTCCCTAACTACCAACTTCTTGAAACCTGATTTCCTGATTATACAGTTTTCAAATATTTATTACTTGGTTATTATTTTTTAAGGCTCCCAAATGAGATAGTGGGTAGTTCATTGCTCCTTTTTCTTTCCCAAGTTCAGGAATATGGACATTTATTAAACTCCAGTCTTTAGACTAATCCCCCTTTCCTATTTTTTCCGCTAAGGCAAACAAAACAAACATACCTGCTACCATCCATCCATTTTATTATGACTCATGTAGACCATCCAACATATTTCTAGCATTGTAAATTTTAACATCACTGCCTTCTTTTGCTTTTGCAGAGTGGTTGGTGAATTCTAACAGCTGACCTTTAAATTAACAATCCAACACACAATGACTACAAACAACAACAAGACACTTTCATTCATTCCAAATTATAGTTATTTCTGCCATATGTGTAATAAACATCCCTAAAGTAAACTTCTACTTGCCTAATACAATGGCACTATGTGTAACCAATTAGAGATAAAATATTTTTAAAAAGCATTTTCCAACTTGCCTTTTAAACTATATAGTTCTCTAAATTATGATGGTCTTTCAAGGGAAAAAATAACAAAAATATGTAAAAAGAGGGAAATAGGGTTCTGTATTCTTTTTCCTTATAGGTGCTTTTGACTCTGTATCTCATAACTATATTAAAATCTTTTTTATACATTCTTGTGGCTTGATATCCTATTAATTATAAAAAAGGTCAAAGAATTTGTCTTGAGAAAAAGCTCCCTTTTGTTCTAATAGTTCATAGACCATTCCTTAATCCATGATCTTTCCCTTACTACCTTTGACTATACATTTCCGAACTTCAGTTCATATTTCCATGGTGTCCTAATGCATAGGGAGTTGTTGCAGACCAAGGGTAAAGTATTTTTATAATTATTAATAATGAGACAGCCAGGAATGAGATAGAGCAGAGAGTATGAAAAACA
>NW_006399794.1:11050210-11064475 GCF_000299155.1 Elephantulus edwardii
TGTTCTGGTATTCCCATTCTTCTCAGAGTCAGTTTATCAGAAAGTAAATCACAAAGATAATTCAATGCAAATGAAGCCAAGCTCTTTCTATTGAAAACCTTCCTCCAGACTTGGGAGGGAGTGGTCAGCAAATGCAAGAATCTGGTAAACACTTCAGGATTGCCTTAGTACTTCAGGGTGAACTCTTGCTTGTATGTACCTCACCTCCCCCACATCCTGATAGCATTCAGGTTTATTACAAATATTTAGTATTGGCTTCCCATAGGGAGTTGTGCTGGAAACTCAAAAGCCATACCCTGTAATATTTTTAATCCACCAGTTAGTTCAGGCAGAAGAAGTTTGTGCAATCTGCTCCTGTGTATTGACAGTCTCAGAAACCCATTTGGAGAGTCCCCTACTAATTGATTTCACTTTGACAGCAACAGTTGAGAGAGAATTTTTAATAGAATTTGTTACAATCCACTCTGTCACTCTTTCTGTTGTTTTCTGCTTTTACACAAGATCCATCTGACTACAACATTGTTGATATGTCTTATTCTGCATCCTCTTCTGAATCCAAAGTTCATTTCTTTCCGTTTCTTTTTTATTAACTGCTCAATTATCTTTAAGTTGTCTTCAGAAATAGTTAAACTTTTACATCATATTAATAATATTATCTGTTATTTCTGCATTCTGTTTGAACATTTTTCTTTGGAAAAGGCACAAATACAGAAAGAAGTCTTCCAGTTGGTTGGTCAGATATAGTTTACCATCTACATTTCTTGTGATTAACATATGAACATTCCCACATTGAATTAATTTGTTGAAATATTTCAATTGACATTCTGTTTATTGCTGGAGTTTTGTTTTTTCATTGCCTTCAGAGCAGCTTAAACTCTTTCCTTCAATAGTGTCTATTCCTGATCATATTCTACTTTATCCTACAATTGTACTTTGGCTCTTGTGTTTATGTTTTATGTTTTTCATCTCCAACTTCAGCATATATATGATAAATTGATGGTATTTTCCATATTTAGCCTATGGCCTTGTTCTTACAAGTGGTATTTTCTTCATTGCCTCTTCTCACAGATGTATTCAATTTAAATACATCTGGTGAGGTCCACATATGTTATCGCTTATTCCTGTTGTTTAAATTCTGGTTGGTTTTTTTTTTTTTTACTCAGTAGTTCATTGGTCTTGCTAAATTCTTTCACATTCTCTCCAATATTGTTTCTATAATCAAGACCATATTTTTCCTTGATAGTTCTTTTTTTTCAACTCTTATATTACAATCACCAATAATTATGAAAACATCTTTATTGTATGTTTGATCTTAACTGCATAAATTAGTAAAATAATTCTTAATCTTTGACATTAATGATTGGTGCATAAATTTGAGTAATATTTGTACTAACTCATCTTCCCTTTGGTGTATATGTCCCATCACTGATAGCATTATACTTCAGTATAGGTCTTTTACTTTTCTTTTTGGCAACAAATGCAGTGTTGTTCCTCTTCAATTTGCCATACCCAGAATAGTAGAAAATATAATTATTCAGTTAAAAATGTTTAATGCCAATACATTTCAGCTTTCTAATGCCTAGGACTTCTTTTTGTGTCTGATAACTTTTAGTTTTTCTATACCCTTATGTAATGTACTTCAGCTTCTAATTATTAACAGCTGTTTGTATGTGGTGTTTCTCATTTGAGTCTTCAGATTAGCAACTACATTGGCATTTTCTCAATAGGAGTTAAGATCCTGGAAAGGATATCGTTCTCATAGAGGTACAGAGTCATGAAGGAGAGAAAGACTCTCAGTGAGATGGATAGACACAATAACTCACAATGAGCTAAAAGTGCAGTAGAGATTGTGAAGATGGTATGTGACAGTGCAAAGTTTTGATCTGTGTCTGAGTTACCTGGACTCAATGTTACTGAACAATCCCAACAATTGTATTAGCAAATGGAAGTTCCAAAAGCTTTGCTTTATTTATCCAATTAAAATTACCCTCTGAGGAGATATTTGCATTTGGGCGCCTATAAACTAGAGGGGTGCATCATCCAGCTCTATGTCACTTAATGTTCCATAGCTATTTAGAAAGTTTTAACTGAATTTTTTGGCAAAAAGTATATTGACATGTCATTCTCCCTACTCCATCTTAGTCTGTAAAATCCACTTAAAGGTATTCACCATTGTGGACTGAAACTTATCTAGAATATAAAATATAAGTGACATATTATCAAAGTTTCCATCATCAAAGCAATGACTAGGCCTCCACAGTATGACAAACTGGAAGGCAAGTAGTGGTGAGATATAAATAAATGCATAAAAATATATATTGATATATGTATATATATCAATGAAATATTAGTTTATATGTCTTTCATTTAATGTTACTCCATCATTGAACATCTATGAAAAAGTTATTGGTGATAAGCAGATGATAACCTCCTATTTTCCATTGTTAAAACATATTTTTAATGCTAGCTTATTTACAAAATTAAAATACATTGATTTTGAGAACAGATTCTTCCAATTTCTCTCACTACCCCACCCATCAAGTTGTACAACTCCATGATTAATTCCCCCTCCTCCTGCACATCCTCATCCCTCTGCTTGTCAATATTTTTTATATAAATCCTTTCATTTTCTTTCGTTTAAATGTTCTCTGTTGATCCTGTTTTAGACAAGAAGCATGACATAAGAATAAATTTTCACTTGTGAAATATAGGTTGAAAATAGTTCTTAATCATCAGCAGCTAATGTCTAAATAAATAATTCTCTTTACTGGGCTTTCATTACTTTATTAAAAAATGAGTATTGGTTCTGTTCACAGTACATTATAACCTAATGGGAATAAAGGCTTTTCTGGAAGTTGTAAAAAGCAGGTTGCCACAGTCATTAGGATTGATATATGATTATCCTACCAATTGCTTGCTAAAACAGATGGAAGAAGTACACAGAGTCACTTTATTAAAAATAATTTACTAACCTAGAAGAATTTCATGAAACAACACATGATCAAGAGGCACTGGTGATAAAGGAGAAAGTCCAACCTGCTCTGAAGGAATTGGAAAGAAATAAGACCGCAGGAACTAACAGAGTATCAATTGACATATTTCAACAAAATGATGCTGCCCTGGATGTGCTCACCAGGTTGTGTCAAGAAATCTGGAGGACAACTACCTGGCCAACTGACTGGAAGAGATCTATGTTTATTCTCATTTCAAAAAAAGGTAATCCAACAGAACGTGTAAATTATCAAACAATATCACTATTATCACATGCAAGAGAAATCATGCTATAGGTTACCACCCCCCGAAAAAAACCCCAAAAAACAAAAACCCAAAAACTGGAACAGGAGGACATTGACAGAAAACTACCAGAAGTTCAAGCTGGGTTTAGAGGAGGCCGTGGCAATAAGGACATCATAGCCAATTTCAGATGGATCATGGCTGAAGGTAAAGAATACCAGAAGAATGTCTATCTGTATTTCACTGAATCTGAAAAGTCATTTGATTATGGATTACAATTGTGGCTAACACTAAGAAGTGGGAATCCCAGAGTACTTGATTGTGATCATGTGAAACCTATACTGGAACCAAGAAGCAGTCGTCAGAATAGAGATAAAAAAACACTGCATGGTTCAAAATCAGGAAGAGTGCATCAGGGATCCTATCTCTATACATTTTTCAATCTGTATGCAGAACAGATCATTCAGGAGACTGGGCTTTAAGAAGAGGAATATGGCCTCAGGCTTGGACGAAGATTCATCAGCAGTCTGCGTTATACAGATGACACAACCCTGCTTGCCAAAACTGAGGAAAACCTGAAGTATTTGCTGCAGAAGATCAGGGACTTTACTATAGATTGCAATTCAATATCAGGACAAATATTCTCACTATTGAGCCAATTGGCAGCACCATGATAGCTGGAGACTGAGATTGTTAACAATTTCACTTACTTGGTTCCACAATCAACATTCTCACCACAAGTGGTTAGGAAATCAAAAGGAAAATTGCATTAGGAAAATCTGCTGGCCATGGAAGAAAGATGAGAAATCTCCCATGTGACTTATTGTCTCTGAAAAAAAAAACCTTTAGAGGGAAAGCTATGAATTAGTTCCTATTAGTTGGTACACAACAATAACTATATACAACATAATGAGATAATGACTGACTCTTCAGCACCCTCACAATTGTTGCTATGTCTACATTGATTAGTGCAGTTAATGTGTCATTCTATCTCATTGACGATTTTCTTCTTTCTTACTGATGCTCTACTAAACCAGGCAGGATGCCCTACCAGAGAAAGTCCTTCTTGATAACATGTCTAAAGTATCTGAAATGAAATCTCATCTTCTTCAATTCTAAGGTGCTATATATTCTAGTTGTACATCTTAAAGAGAGATCAATGCTATTCAATTGATCCTATATGTCACAGATACTTAATTTTTCTCTACAGCTAAACGTTCCTTTTGACTAATAACTAAACTTGAATGAACGTCACTGTTTTTACCTTTCTGTATATTTTCCTTTTTTTGGTCTTTTTTTTTTTTAGGTTTGATCACCATGTCTGTGTTCAATGGCACCTACCACCAGCCACCATTCTTTCTTCTTTCAGGCATCTCTCGGTTAGAGGATGCTCATATTTGGATCTCTGTGCCATTAAACATCATGTATATAGTTTCCATACTTTGAAACAGCATCATCATTCATATACTACGCAAGAACTCCAGTCTTCATGAGCCTCAATATATATTCCTATCTATGCTGGCAGCCACTGATATGAGAATGTCAGCATCCACATTGCCCACTATACTCAGCGTCTTCCTTAAGATTGAGTTTCACTGCTGTCTGGCTCAGATGTTCTTCATCCACACTTTCTCTTCCATGGAATCAGCCATATTGTTGGCCATGGCCTTTGATCACTTCGTGGTCATATGCAACCCACTGCATTACACTGTGGTCCTAACTCATACTCGAATTACTCAGATAGGCTTGGTTGCTCTGGCACAAGGTGTAACACTGACAGCTCCCTTGCCTATTCTACTCAAACGACTTCCTTTCAGTAAAAGTGTCATTTTTTCACACTCACTCTGTTTCCATCCTGGTGTAATGAAATTGGCTTGTGGGTCTATTCATGTCAACATCATCTATGGATGATGTCTTGGTTCTCTGTTCCTCTGGTGTTGACTCTGTGTTTATTATTCTATCTTGTGCTTTAACCTTGAAGATAGTTTTAGGCATTGCATTGAGGAAGGGAAGACTTTAGGCACTGAACCCATGTGTTTCCCATATTATCACTGTTCTTATTTTCTATGTCCCACTTATTACTCTAGCTTTGATCCACAGGATAGGCAAGTTCCACTACCCACTTCCCTGTGTGACCATGTCCAACATTTTTCTTTTTCTTACGCCTGTACTTAACCCCCTGGGGTACGGTTTGAAAACAAAACAGATTTGAAATGTATCATATAGACTGTTTGCACTTAAGGTGAGATAAAGGAGAGGAATGGGTCTCTTTGAGAAATTTATTTAAAGGTACCAAGGATGTTGAGAAAATAAAGAACAGATAATCTTTTCTTGTGTGGCTAAGGTATTTCTTTTAGTACATCTCTGACTATTTCTACTTAAAACTTTTTGGAAATGTGAAATTTCCTACTAGTTTTAAATATTTTATCTAGAGAAGTGTTATAAAACTCCATGCCCCTTCATTCTATACATATCATATCATCTTAGGCTTCAAAGTTTTATAGCATTTAATGTACGGCATTCCATTTAAATCTTAAAAGTATTCTAAATATTTTATATATAAGAAAGGCTATGAATCACATCAGATAAAATCCAAATATTTATATTGTTATTCTCATATTTACAATATATGAGATTAAAATTTATTTCTTTTGCAATATTTACTTTGTGACTATTCAAATATAAGTCATGCATTTTCTTAAAATAAGAAATCAAATAAAAAATAGGACAGAGTACTAAAAATTTGCCTTCCTGGGAAATATATATCTCAGCTCTTAATATAGCGTTCACTTGGATTTTACGGGTATTTTAATACAAGCATGCATTGATTAAAGTCAAGACTATAGCTTATCTGTTGTTCTATCTATGGAAAATACTGACTTAACACCCTGTGGCTCTATTTACTTGTAAAATAAAGTTGAATTAATGATGATATTTATTTTATAAGCATAATATAAAAGGAAATGTGATTATTTTCTGTTTACAACAATATTTTGCATATAGTAAATGCTCAGTAAATATTAGTCATCATTATTGTATGCCAAAAGTATGGTAAAGGACAAAAGTCAAACAGGAATTTAAAGATAAATTAAGAAAAGTAAGATTTTTCACTCTGATAGCTATATCAAAGTAAACAACGTATATTTGTTTTGTAGTTTAGTTTTATATTTATAATTTTCTCATTATGAAATTTTTCCTAGAATGTATGAATATGTGCAAATGTGTAAAATTGTTTAGACTAAGTTTGTCTAAGTTTGTCTATTATGTAATTTACTTATCTCTCCAATACTGTCATTACATCTCAGGAGTAGTCATCAATTTCTTTTCACATACTGGTACCTTCCTGTTTTTACCCTTGTAAACTTTTTTTCTAACAATTTTTTGTGCCCTTCTTTCTTTTGATCTTTACACAGGTCTTTTGAACATTAACCTTGTGCTACACATTGAAGGGGGTCATATCAGACAAAAAAAAAAGCTATAAAAGAGAAATAAACTTACTTTTTCAGGACTAAATGTGCATTTTCTATAAAAGGAAACAATCCCCTAAAATGTCTTTTTATTTTGTTTAAAAAGTTAAAGCTCAAAGTAAAACAAGGTAAGTAAAAGATGAAATGTATTGCATATGCATGCAAGGTCCAGCTCTCGCAACCTACTAAGGAGTTGTGCTGCCAACCCAGTGGCCAGATCCATCAACTAATGGATCAACTGTTCCAAGGGAGAAAGATGAACATTCTCATTTTGTGAGATTAACAGGATCTGAAAACCCACTGGAGGCTAACCTATGAGTTGGTTGTGACTTGAATGTAAGAAGAGTTTTGAAAACTTTTCAGAAAAATACCAGAACAAGTCACAGTAAGGTCTTCAGAGACCTCAAGCTCAAGCACTCAACATTGTTATGTCTTTTTCTAAAGAAGTGTCACAAATAAGTGTCGATTTTTATTTAGTATTTATTTTATCCTAATATTGGTAAGTTTTCTTTATATAAACGGTAAAGATGATGATCTCAACTGTTTCAGAGTCAGATAGACTCTAATAGAGGTTTGTTGTTTTTTAAAGGTTCAAATTCATTGTCATTTAGTTGATTTCTACTTAAAGTAGCCTCCATCTTGGACTTCTGAGGCTGCAAATCTTAATGTGAGGGAGTTCTGGTCGCCTAGCCTGCAGGGCATTGATTGGACTCCACCAATGATTCAGGGGGTGGAGGGAAATATGGACAGTCTCCTCTCATGCAATTTGAAGCCTCGAAAACCCAATGGAGGGTCAGCTTTGATCACTTCATCTCAAAAGCAATGAGATGAGTTGAGTGACCTTAACCAGATTTCTCTTCTTCTTCACATAAGCGTAGAAAAGGACAAAAATAATTTATTCTGTCATTAGTTTCTACAATTGAAAGATCAATGAAAGAGTATATTAGAATGTTGATACCAAACCATATAGTTTACCTAAATCATACAGGTAAATGAAAAATTCCTGAAAGAAAAAATATTTCCTGCCTAAAAGGAACAATTGCTAAATGACTTTCTATTGTTCTCTAAATTGAAGTTAGGAAACATCAACTGAAAATAACAATAAAAATTAATAAATTGGATCTTTAAATTTGTGAAACAGGCTAAAAATCAGAATTTCTATGAAGAGTATGTTCATACAAGGGTATGTTCATTACATGTTCCCAAATAATTTCTCACTAAAGATGAAGACAATTATTATCTTCCAATTGATATCTACCTTCCTATTAAAGAATGATAAATCAAAACTAGATGAATGCTTTTGGAGTTTAGATATGGTTCAAGTTTCAATGGTGTTTTCTCCTCTTGATCCTCTTTCACTCTTCAAAGAGGCACTTAGCAAACCCAGGCTTCAATAAATTCTATTTTCTCTGAATTCCTACAATTCTGAATTGAAAATCTCACTAAAAATGTTTTGCTACATGTTTTAAGATTCCATAATTTCATTGGGAGAATATAAATAATGATATCATTGTGTTTATTTTTATATAATTTTTACGCATAGTATGTCAGAATTATATTTAAAATTTGTTATTTTATTTGTATTTTAATTTGGGAATTAATCTAAAATTGTTTGAAAGGAGCATCAGATTCTAGCTTGTGACATTTTATGTTTATTTATTGCCACGGGATATTAGTCTCTCTTTTGCATTTATTTCCTTGCTTTTTACATTCATCCCAGAGGGGAAAGTCTTTATTTTCTAATTATTCTTACTTTATATGAGTCAGTCCCTGAAGAAAATGTGTTCTTTTTATTACTTTTTAGAAATCTTGATAAGAAAGAGATAAAACTTTGTTTTACAGTTCATGGTATTATCTCATCTATATAAAATGGGAAAAGAATTTTAATAGTGTGAATCCTGAATAAAGCAATAAATGACAAAGAATAACCATCAGCTAAACCACTTTAGAATATTTCTATTAAGACAACATCGTTATCATTTGCTATTGAGCTCTGGTAGCCTAGTGGCAAGAAGCTGCATTACTATCTTGAAGGCACGTGGTTTGAATCCCCCAGATGGCCTATGGGAGAAGGATGGGCAACCTCCTCTCATGCAATTAACTGCCTCTGAAAACCCACCAGAGGGTCAGCTATGAGTTGGTTCTGACTCAACAGTACATCACCACAACAATGACTACAATATGCAGAACATTAACCACTATTCACCTATAATAAACAGCAATAAATATCAAACATTTAGTCATAAAAAAGAAATTTTTAATGTTTTAACTCAGGCAACATTAGCAACAGAGAATCAAAAGATATTTTGGTTGCTATATAAATAAAGTTTCTTTTAATTTCTTTCAGGAGCTTCTGTGATGTAGTCCTTAGAGAGTTGTGCTACTAACCCAAATGTAGCGGTTTGAATATATCAGTGGCTCCATAGGAGAAAGGGGCAATCTCCTGTGCAATTTACAGCCTCTGAAAATTAGCTCTGAGTCAGTTTTCTGCTTCACAGTAATAAGTGAATGCAAGTGAGTTAAAATTGTACAGTCCAGAATCAAGTTCCCGATTTTATCAGCTTGTTGTTGTTCTGTGCTGTCAAATCACCTGTGACTCATAAAAACCCTGTCTGTGACAATGGCTCTGAAACCTGCCCTGTCCTGAGACAGTTTCACTGACTCAGACTCACCTACTCCCAGTTACTGTTTCAATCCATCTTATCTGGGGTCTTTCTCTCTTGGGCTGTCCCTCCACCCTTTCAAGTATGATGTACTTCTCTAAGGACGAGTTTTTCCTGGCCACATGCACAAGGTATGTGACACGGAGCTTCAAAATCCTAGCCTCCAAGTAGAAACTTGGTTTCAGCTACTCCAAGACAGATCTATTTTTCTTGGCAAGTAGTTGTGAAGGCCATGGCCTTGATCAGGTGCACCTTGGTCTCTAGACTGACATCATTGTCAGTTACCAGACAAAAGATTTTCCCAGTGCAATTGATGCCAAGAGTGTTGATTATGGAGCTGAGCAAATGGAGCTATTAACAACCTCTATCTCTTCTCCATCCATCATGGTGCTGCCAATTGGCTCAGTGATGAGCAGCTTTGTCTTCTTGATCTTGAGCTTCAATCCGTATTGAAAACTACAGTCCTTGACCTTCTGCAGCAAGTAGGTCCCCCTCAATTTCAGCAATACCACAGACTGTTAATGAGTCTTTCTCCAATCCTGATGCCACATTCCTCCTCATAAAGCCCAGCCTCTCGGATGATCTGTTCTGCATATAAATTGAAAACGTATGGAGACAGGATGCATCCCTGATGCACTACTTTCCTGATTTTGAACCATGCAGTGTTTCCTTGCTCTGTTCTGGGTACTGTTTGTTCTGAGAGTCCCATTCTCCTCAAAGTTAACCACAATTTGTTATGATCCACAGAGTCAAATGCCTTTGCATAGTCAATCAGATAGATATTCCTCTGGTACTCTTTGCTTTCTGTCAAGATCCACCTGACACCTCTTCTAAATCCAGCTTAAATATTTATGGTAGTTCTGATGCTAACCCAATGCACTTCCAAAAAAACCACTAAACTTTGGTTCCAACTGACATCTCTCCTTACCACTACCAAGAAGCTACTCATTATTAGAGCTCCGATTATTCATTTAAATATTCCACTTACTTTAACTTCCTGGGTTAAATGATGTGCTTCTTCAGGGGAAGACCTTGGCATTTTTCAAATTTTGATTCATGGTGCCTACTATATTACATGGCACAGAGTAAATTCTGAACAGCATTTTTAAAACTGGTTGTTTCCTTTGATGCAAAGAAAAATCTCATTCTCCAGCAATGACACGTTGCACTCCAAATCTCTTGCGCAAGGCAGCCTGGATCTGCCTGGATTTGAGACTGTAGACAAGAGGGTTGAGAAATGGTGTCATGAGGAGGTAGGTGTTGCTCATGATGGTATACAAAATAGGGGAAGTGTCTCGGGTGTAACGATGTAACACTGCCAAACTGATGAGGGGCAGATAAAACACCAAAACTGTGCACAGGTGACAGGCACACGTCTGTAGTGATCTCCAGTTTCTGTCCTGGGTCTCCAGATTCATAATAGTGCCCAAGATCTTTATGTATGAAACTAGGATGAAGATTGCATCCACTGCAAAGGTACAGACCACAAATACTAGTCCATAGACGCTGCTAAAAGTGACATCCCCACAGGCCAGGTTCAGCATATCTGGGTAGTAGCAGTAAGAGTGTGAGAGGATATTGTCCCCACAAAAAGGGAAGGTCCTGAGGAAAAAAGGAAGAGGGGCTAGCAGTGTGACACCACGTACAAGAGCAGCTCCACTGAGGCAGGCGACAGTACAGTGTGTCAAAATCCTGGTGTAGTTTAGGGGAGCACAGATAGCTACCAAGCGGTCAAAAGCCATGGCCACCAGGACACCTGATTCTACTGAGGATAAGGTGTGGATGAAAAACATTTGAGTCAGGCAAGCATCCAGACCAATATGGTGGACATCAAACCAGAAGATAGCCATGACACTGGGCATTGTAGTCATGGAAAGGCCTAGGTCAGTGAGAGCAAGCATTGCCAAAAAATAAAACTGAGGCTCGTGTAGATTTTGTTCTACTCTAACTAAGATGAGAAGAAGAGCATTGCCGGCAAGGGCCCCCAGGTACATGAGACAGAAAGGAATTGAAATCCATATGTGTGCAGTCTCCAATCCAGGGATGCTAATGAAGGAGAAGGTCGGCCAAGCAGAGGCAGTGCCATTGAAAATTGGCATGATGAAATGCTGGTTAGACTGTAGTTAAGGAAACCTGCAAGCCTGAAAAAGAGAAACTGTGTCAGGAAAGTTGAATAACCAAATTGGAAACAACAGTATTGTTCACACCTGGAGTTACCCATTTACAATATGAGGAAGAAAATATTATCTTATATGTTTAATTTCAGAATTACTTCCCTTGATGCATGGGTCATAACACAGGCATAAACAGTAATATTTAGTATCATTTGCCATTGTTTTTATGTAGTGTAGAGTCAAAACTGGCTGACAACGACCCTCTATCAGGTTTTTAGAGACAGTAAATTACATAGAGAGGATTGTCCATTTTTCTCCCACAGAGTAACTGGTAGATTCAAATTTTTTGCCACTGAGTTGAAAGAGAAAGTCACCAGAGCTCCCTTGTCATTTCCTGGTTGTGTAATGGTCAAGATGGAAACAACCCATAAATGACCCTCCAGCAGGTTTTCAAAAACAGCACATCACATAAAAGAAGATTGTCCATCTTTCTCCCACAGAGTAGCTGGTGGACTAAAACCACGTATATTTGCATTGACAGTGCAATACTGTACCACTAAGCCACCAATGCTTACAACTTATCATTTACAAAAGAAATGAAAATCAGTACTGCTGTAAAATACTAAGATACCACTAGAATTAACAGAAAACAAAGTATTGAAATACTATGAGTTGGTAAGGAAGTGGAACAATTGGAGCTTTCATGTACGTTGTTGGAATGAAAACTGGTATGACCACGTTGTAAAAGCGTTTAGGTTTCTTACAAAGTATGCACCTTTCACATAATTATAGTATTAACAAAAATAGAAAAATTTTAAGAATTTACCAAAGAAAAATTGAAGCACAAGGATTTGATTGCAATTATTTATAGCAACTTTAATTATAATAAAAAATTAAAAATTCATAAAAACATACAAATTCATTAATAAATAGATAAACCATAGCATCTATATCACTGATAGTGTGGCAGTCTTTTCATGTAAAGAATTACAACCTTGAAAACCCTCTGGAGTACTTCTGTCTTCTAGGATCACTGTGAGTTGGAATCAAATCTATGACAATTGGTTTGGCTTCAGTTATGGCCTCCCACATATTTGTCAGCAGCGTGTTTCTCATTTCTTCTTTGTTCAAAATACCCTAAATCTCTTCCTTAGGAATTGAAAGTCTTTGTCCTATAATGAAAGACCAAGAGTATTTACCTTTATTTTGTAGGTGATGAGAAAAATATTATAAGGAGTGTGAAGGAGCAAGACTCACATTTTATTAAGTTACTACGAAATATGTGTGTACATTGGGCTTATAGGGAAATACTTGAGATAGAGATTTAATAGTTAAAAACATCTGGCTCTGTTTTAAAGCAATAATAGTTAAAATGAAGAGAGAATGAGATTTAATAATACTAATTGCTACTTAAACAATGAGGCACGATACTTCTCTATCCTAGGGAGTGTTAGATACTGAGGAGGCACGGACAGCAGAAATTTCTTGCCCACAATCAAATTACTATTAAGGAATGGGGTAAAAATTTGAACTCAGGCAGTTGGGTTTCCGATCAAATCTAATACCCTCCGAAAAAGAAGCCATAAGAGAAAAGTAAACAGACTTCCCTTGTCATCAAGTGATTCTGACTCATAATGACATCATGCACTACAAAATGTTCCTGTGACCTTTAGGAAAGTAATCCTTTGGGTAGTAGATCACCAAACATCCTTTTGCCCCTTTTCTTAGGTGGGCTTAAATTCCAATCTATAGGTCAGTAATTGATTGTAAATCATTTGCATTAATGAAGGTCCTTATACAACAGATATTTAATAGATGGTTGTGTTATACTCTGGAAAGCGATGGCTAGCTGTCACTGAAGAGTATATATCTCTTCCTGTGAGATTTAGTGCTTCTGAAAGCCACTGGAGAATCAGCTATGATTCATTTCCAAGTTGATGGTACATAAGCACTACACCTCTTATATGTTATCTAATGTCTTTTAAAACATCTATCATTGCATTGCACTTCTCTAATGTTTTACATTTTTAACTATATTTTTGTGATATTTATTATCTTGAAAAAGTAAGTACTTGAGGTTATGCTGTCATTTCTAGTAGGTACCTTTGACTCAGCTGCACCTCATAACGACTCTGTGAACAACAGATCTGTACCTTGCGCTTTCCTGTGCCATCTTCACCATCTCTGATATGTTTGAGCCAATTATTTCTCTAAATAAGAATTAGTATTTTTCGGAAATATTTTCAAAGATCCATTGTCGTGGAGTTGGAACCCACTCAGAGGTGACCCTTCAGTGGGTTTTCAAAAGTTATAAATCACAGGGGAGGAAATTGCTCATTTTTCTCCAGAGGAGAAGCTGATGGAATCAACCTGCCCATCTTTTGGGGTTTGCAGTGCAATTAGCCAATCATCCATCAGACCACCAGAGATATCTTCAATGTTATAACAAATGTTCTGTATTAGTAAATTATTTACTCATTTAAAATGGAGAATATGTCATTTTATTAAATCTTCGTTTTCTTGATAATGGAATTTCTATAATAATATGATAATAGTATAGTAGTTATACTAATTTTAATACATTAAAAATAGTATTAAACATTTCAAACATTGCAATAAGACTTAATTTTTATGTAAAAGATGTAATAGAGTAAAAGCATATAAAAGACCGCTTAAAAATGTATTAAGTAACATTTGTTCAAGATTTTAAATAAATTGTATCTACTTTACAAATAAAATTTACTAGAGAACACACCAATTATTTTAGAAATATATTTTTGTAAAAAA